>NC_090941.1:85436587-86636587 GCF_040938575.1 Ambystoma mexicanum
GGCTGGGCTTGCGCCTGCACATTGTGCAGGGGGGAACCACACGAGTGGTCTGCACGTGCCCTAGAGTGCTGCTGCCTGCTACTCACATGCACAGGTTCAGGCCTCAAGTCAGAAATGCAAGTATATGACATGAGCTCAGCAGCTGTCAGCCGCCTGCTGCCTCCATCGAATTTCAGCAAAAGTCAAAAGGGCACACTGGCTGTGCCAAAGAAACCAGAGCCAGAGGCGCATGATTCCAAACCTGAGTCTGACCTTCTGATATCCCCCATACTTATTAGTTCCACTTGGGATTTCAGCGATAGCGAGCAATGCCTGGTTTGCCATTGTTGGGATGCAGCTGCCAGCAGGCTCGGCTCTCACGTCTCTCCATGCCTTACACTGGTGCTGAGCAAATTGAAGGTCCCCACCCTAGGGTATTTGCATGCCTGCCAAAGAATCAATGTTGCTTTCCAGGCTGGCAAGCCACATGTGTTACGAAGGCGGATGGCTACAAAGCAGCCATGTGTTACTTTGTGTGAGGTTCAAAGCACTCATTTTAATGTTTGCATGCTCCTATATAAACTGACATTTAAACATGTCTGGACGATTTAAGTGTAGAGACTAACCTATGATATTGTGATAGCTATGAAGAAATCACCAAAAGGTGTGGGATCCCTCTACCGAGAACGAACACGGCCAAATAATCTGTTCTATGGGAAGTTGCCCACTCCGGTGGGACTACAACCACGTTTTAGCTCACTGTACCTTTCACAGAGAAGACCTATCCATTTGCATATCAGTCTATGTCCCACTCACAAGGGCAGTCTAGCACTGAAATGCTAGGCAATTCTCCTCTGAACACGAGTACCAACAGCAACACCAGACACGTGTTTTGGCCTAGTCGGGCCTCATCAGTGAGGTGAAGATGTGCCTCTGTGAGCATAGTCAGCAAGGGGTCCATGTCTGAATTACTCTTCTGTTTTAAACACAGTGTATTAATGCTCTAACCTTTTTCTTTGACACTTTGAGATTAGACTACATTTCCAAGAGTGCAAGGTATTACTATATACTATACTTGACTCCTGTATCCTTAAGAGTTCAGTGATTCAAGGTTCATTACTTACATTATCCTTGACACTTACCGATTAACACATGTCGCCAACATGCCGCTCTCTCTTTAATTTTCATTCTTGCACTAGAATCTTTGACCCCACAAGAGTACAGTGCTTAATCATTGTTGCCATAAAGCTTAACGATTGGCATCTCTTTCCCAATAGTCAGTGGTTTTACCACTTTCATTCTTGTACTTGACACTCTCTTTTTATTTGAGCTACATAGCTCAGTTCTGAATTTCAAGACATTTTGGGGTTGGCCTCTGTTTCAAGCAAAGTACCACGAATTTCATGTTCTCTTTGACCTAAAGAGGCAGATGCAATGCCCCCTCATCGTGACTATGACTGCCATATTGACTTAATCCCTGATTCAGGGATACCATATGGGAAGACGTGTGCGTTGACCCTGAAGGAAAGAAAAATCCTAGAAGTATATTCAAGACAATCTTAAAAAAGGGTTTATCAGACCTTCGACATGACCAGCAGGCGCCCCCATCTTCTTCATCCCCAAGAAAGATTGTGAGGAACTGAGACCGTGCATCGATTATAGAAGAAAAAAACATGACAGCGAAAAACCATTAATCCTACCCCTTTTTATGCCGGTCAAGTGGCACAGCGAGTAGAGCGCTCGCTTTGACATCCGTGCAGAGCTTGTTAACGCATGTTCGAATCCCGGCAGGGCCAAACTCATCCTTCCGAGGTCGATAAATGAGCACCACACACCGTGGGTAATAATAAGCAGTGCTCAGATACCTGAGGGTTCGTAGCGCTATATAAATGCCAAATTATTATTATTATTATTATTATTACTGTCCTAACTGATAAAGTCCAAGGGGCAACTTTATACACACAAATTAATCTAAGAGGAGCCTACAAACTACTATGCGTGTTCCCGGAAGAGACCAGTGGAAAACGGCTTTCAGGACCCGAAGTGGACATTACAAATACATAGTCATGCCATTCAGCCTTTGTAATGCCCTGGTCGTTTTTCAATATTTTGTAAATTATATTTTTGAAAACATTCTGGATCATTTTGTCGACATATACTTGGACGATATCTTGATATATTGCTAATTATTACAAGCAATTCATAGCCCACTTTTTGCACATAATCACTCCTCTCACTAGACTTCTTAAGAAAGGAGTGGTCTATCAATGGGATTCACTAGCATAAGAATCCCAACAAAATTCTTATACCTTAAACAAAAATTCTTATACCTTAAACAAAAATTCACCACAGCCCCTTCAGTAGTTCTTCTCCCCATGGGTAATCTCTCTTATATAGTGGAGACGATGCCTCCAAACAAGCACTCAGAGCAGTACTTTCTACAATGAATACCAGATACCAACAAACTACATCCAATGGCTTTTCACTCCAGGAAACGTACGCCTTCCGAGAAAAATGACACCATCTTTGATAACAAATTGTTTACCATCATGGATGCCTTTGTTGCTTCTAGACACCACCTAGAGGGAGCTCTATTTCCTATCACTGTGTTAACAGACCATCAGAACATAGGGTTTTTGAAAAGCGCGCATTGCACTAATCAACGACAATCTAGGTGGGTTAATTATTTCAGTTGTTTTGACTTTGTTGTGACTTACAAACCCGGTCCTCCGAATCCAAAAACATATGTCTTATCCACAGGTTGTGACATCCTTGAAGAACAAGAAAAACCAGATCTCCCTTTTGTGTTATCAGAAAAAAGGAATGCTGGTTTTGTTCACAAAGGACTCTGTGAAATCTTCAAGCACCTCACAAGAAGCCATTGCATTTCTCCATGAAAAGGATCATCAGGACATCAATGGACTCCTTTATAATGACAAACAGTTAGAGAATGCAAGAAACACTGACCGTCAACAGATTATGAAATGTTGTCATGACAGTGCAGCAGCCAGGCCTTATGAACAACGAAAAACACTCAAATGTGCTGAACATTATGCATGGTGGGATAATATGGAACTAGATGTTGAGGTGAGAGGACCACTCTCACCTTGGGGCAGCCGAGCTGCTGTGCATCTATGCTGCGCCACTGCTTAATTGACAGTAGGCCCACATCCACGTCCAGTCTCAACTCCACTTTATTTAGAATGCCCCTCTTCCCCTAAACACATGTCACTTCCCTTGCATCCCGGCATAACCCAACATCCACATAACAACGTGGATTAACTATAACGTACCAATATGTCAACCTTCCCCCTTTTTAAACATAGAGTCGGGTGCTAACCCATCCCTTCAATAAGTCTTATGGGTTTACTCTTTGCCCGAACAGGGCGGCTGGCCCTTGACAGTTCTGGCCTGAAATGGGGGGGGGGGGTCTGTCCATGAGTCACTCACCATCATCATATGTGTCCTCTTCACCGGAAACCTGCTCATCTTCTGAGTATGGGTCTTCAGCATCTGTCCAGGTCCCTTGGTCGTCACAGCCATCCTCCGAGACTTCCCAGGTTGATGTGCCACCCCCAGCATTCCTTAAAGTGTGACACATTGCTTGTGATTGTCTGTCCTTCTGCGTCGACGGCTGTGACCATGGTGCCTTTTACACTGGTGATTGTGAGAGGGCCGGGTGCAAAGCGAGAGTCTTCCTTCCTTCTTTGGTCCTGGCGTACCATAACACTGTCACCATCCTTGAAGCTGTGTTCCCTGGCTCTTCTCTTCTCATCTTCATTTTCGTTGTTTCTGGCCCTAAATTCATCATTCTTCAGTGTGGTGCATCTGTGGCAGTCGTGTCTGCCATCTGCGACCACACAGGAGGTCAGCCGGGCATTTGCCCGTGGTGCTGGGAGGGGTATGGTGTAATCACAGACTAGCTGGTACAATATTTGTTCGAAAGGTCTGTGGGACAGGTGCGCCACCTGCAGCACTCTCTTGAAATTACCCATGAAGCGTTAAGCCATGCCATTGGTTTCAGGGCACAGAGGTGTAATTTTTCGATGTTTAAACCCCATATAATGAGCAACATTTGCAAAGTCCAGGCTGGTAACCGGTGGGCTGTTGTCCAATTTTATTATTTGAGGGATGCCATATGCCGTGAGGATGCAGTCCAGAGCAGTGATGACTGTTGTTGCTGCCGTGGAAGGTACTATTTGTACTTCTGGGTATCTCGAGTATTCATCAACCACTACTAAGGCATATGTGCCATCTGTTAGGGGTCCAAAAAAGTAAACAGCCAGTTCCCCCCAAACGCCCCCAGGGAGTGGTGACATCTGTAGGGGATTTGGTTGCGGTGCTGGTGCTATGGCACTGCAGATCACACTGTTTTTTAGGGTGTATTCCACTAGCTTGTCGAGCCCTGGAAACCAGATTTTCTGTCTCAGAATTATTTTTTTTTAGACTACATCTCTTTGTCCCTCGTGGACCAGGTTGACCACTTGTTGGCACAATGACTTGGGCAAGAAGGTTCGACAGCCCTTCATGATTATTTGGTCCTCTGTAGTGGTGAACTCCTCTTGGACCAATTGCATTGCCATTATGTCCCCTTGCAAGGATTCCGTTTTTTGTTCGTTCTCTTGCATGCTTCAATTTTTCTTCACTGATGCACTGGGCGAGTATGGCCAGTATGTTTTTTTTTGCTGGTGTATGATGTATTGCAGATATGCATCAGCGATGCAATGTTCCAGGGCAGATGGCCCTGTGGGTTGACGGGAGAGGTAGTCGGCTGGGTTTTTGCCCTTGCCTGGCCTATGGCAGAAGGAGAATTTGTAGTCCTGGAAGCAGATTCCCCACCTTTTTATCCATGGGAGCATCCGAGCCTGGGGGTTGCTGAAGACGGTTAGGAGGACTTGGTGATCAGTGACCACTGTGAATGCCTTTCCGAATAAAAATAGATGGAAGTGCTCACAGGCCCAGTCAACCGCCAGGCTTTCCTTTTCTGCTTGATAGTATTTTTGTTCGGTTGTGCAGAGGCTGCAGCTGGCATATGACACCATGTAATGCTTGTGCGAAATGCGAGCTAGAATAATATGGCGTTCGGTGAACAGCCATTTTGGACACTCATCTCCCATCATGGTAATAAAAGTATGCGTCTTCACGGGCCTCGTGGAATAAACAAGCATTTCAGTAGCTTAAGCAGAGAAAGGTCACGGAACAACATACATATTATTTCTGAGTAGACTTGCTATGGAGAATAGTTATGGTATTGTCCACTGAAGGACGAATATGGGAAGAGAGTGTCGGAGCGTCCTGCAGCTGCATGATAAGGCATTCTGGGAATTAATGCGAGTTGAAGGGCGCTGGGTTTTTCAGCTGCTCACTGTTTTTTTCCGCTCTCTGCCCCTTCCACTTGTGATCTGCTCTTCGGCCGAGGGCAGACCCAACTGAGAAGGGCGGGGACATGCGCCCATAAAGAAGAGGGCATTCTGTGGAAAAGTTAGTTAGAATTTGGACCCCCGGGGGATGAAGTCTCGCTGAGAGGGAGGACGCTCTGCCTCAGATCCCGTTAGCACGAGTGATCTCTTTGCCTACCTACTCAGGGACTAAGTAGTGTCGTAGTGGCCAAGATGAAGGTCTCTTCTTCATCTTTACTAACAGTGATGCAATCTAAAACTATATTTCTATTTATCTAAGTGTATGTTTTTTATGTATGCTAAATTCATATATACACATATTGTGTGACTAAATGACTTACAGCGAGCTATTTGTTTTAGTATAACGCTTAGTTTATTTGTGATTTCTTGCCTGTCTGAGTCCAATAACTTGTTTTGCCTGGGGCCGGGGAAACGTAAGTGTAAGTGTTCTCCTCACGTGTCAAGCAAAAGCAAAACAAACCACTTTCTTAATGTGGGGAGGTCGGGGTCATATTGTGACAGTATCATACCCAAACCCACAGGACTGGTGTCCACCGTCACCGCAGTGTCCTTGGTTGAGCTGAAGTAGGCCATATCTGAGGCTGAGGCAATGCAGTCACAAATGTCTGTGAACTGCTAGGAATGACCTAGGGCTGATACTTCCATCCATTGGCCGCGGGGTGTCTTGTTGTGCTTTGACCTTCTCTGGGTCCAACCTCATGACCTGGTCAGAGAATATATGGCCAAAGAACTTAAGGGTTCGCTTTCCAAACTCGCATTTGCCCTTGTTGA
This sequence comes from Ambystoma mexicanum, assembly GCF_040938575.1. Lineage (NCBI taxonomy): Eukaryota > Metazoa > Chordata > Amphibia > Caudata > Ambystomatidae > Ambystoma > Ambystoma mexicanum. The sequence goes on from NC_090941.1 coordinate 85,442,758, forward strand.
GCGTGAAGTTGGCAGTTTCTAGGGCCCTGCAGACTTTTTGTAAGTTGTCATTGTGCTCTTGGATCGACTTCCCGAATTCTACGATGTCATTGCTGTAATTTAGACACCCTGGCACATGTTTGATCACCTGATGGACCTCCTCATGGAAGATTTCCACAGACGATGATATGCCAAATTTCAGGTGTTTATAGCAGAAGAGCCCCATGTGTGTTACAAAATTGGTGATATAACTGGACTCCCACGCAAGTTCCAGCTGATGGTAACCCTTGTTTAGGTTGAACTTCCAGAATACGGTTGCACCATTAAGGAGGTGGATCATGTCTGTTATTCTCTCAGCTTGGTGTTGCTCTCTTTGTATTGCCATGTTAGGGCGGTGCATGTCTATGCACAAATGAATGGAGCCCTCAGCTGATTTCTTGGGTACTGGAACAATATGGAAGACCCATGGGGTGGGTCCCACAGCTGACTCGATGATGTGGAGGTCTAGTAGGCATCACAATTCTTTTTTCTACCAGACTTTGGATGGTTATCTGGATGCCCCTGTAAGGATGGGCAACTTGCTTGACCTCTGGATCAATGTGGAGTCTCACTTTGCAGTGACACAGTGTTCTGAGACCTTTGAAGAGGTTGGCGTATGTTTTCGTGTTGTCTCCTTCAGAGGCATTATATTTGTGGGCCATCATGTTGTATAGGATGTGGACAAGTCCCGTGTCCCTGGTCGTCCTGAAGCTCAAGATGCAGCCGCTGTTGGCTTCCGTGGAAAAGACATGTAGTTTTATTCGGGCCATGTGCGACTTGTGTGTGCAGACTGTGGAAAAGGTGCCCTTGCACGGCAGATGCGTGTTGAAACCTATTGCCGATGATGTCAAATTGTGCGGGCAGCAAATTTGGTGGGTGAGGCAGGCAAATGTGGGCCTCCTCGCTTATGACATTGAAGGTTGTGCCCGTGTCAATGAGGAATTCTGTTGGCGTGTTGCATACCTGCCGTGTTAGGATGGGGCTATGTTTTTTTGCTGTCTAGTTTCCTAGCACCCATATGTATCCTTGCCTTGTTTTACTGTTGTGTGAAGAGGAGGAATCGCTCCCTGACTGTGATTGTATCTCTACGTAGCGGACTCTCCTTCGGGGTGTGTGAGAGGTTCTCCTGTCAGGGGCCAGGAACGATCTTCTGGGGTTTTGGGGGGTGTTCTTGGCCACCGCTGTGTGATATGATATGATATGATTTGATATGATATGGCATTTAGAACGTGCCTATGCACAAGTGTTTCAAGGCGTGACAAGGCAAGGTAGGGGAACAGAGGGAAGACAGAGACAACAATCCTACTAGGCCAGATGTCATTCAGATTGCGCAAGTGCATGGGAAGGGCCAAGGGGAAAAGTGCAGGGGGGAAGGGGAGGGGACAGTTCAGTACATGGGATAATCGAATAAACAGTAAGTAAAAAGTGTGGCCAGCTGGTGGCAAGTTCAAGGGTAAGTGCAGACATCAGGTGTCAAGTGCTGGAAGTGGGACTGTAGGGATACAGATAAAAGTCCCAAAGTAGCCAGGTAATCCGTGCAGTTTCAGTTTCAGCCAGGAAATTCAGCAGGGGAGAGAAGGAGAGAAAGCAGAAGCAAAGATACAGGTTTTGCGGTGCTTCCGGAACCAGAGATGGTTCTCCTCAAATTTCAGGGTGGCAGGGAGGCTGTTCCAGAGGGAGGCCCCAGCTGAGGAAAGAGATTGACCGCCAACTCATTGCTCGGAGAAGCGACTGACCCTGAGGGAGTTGGAGGTGGATGAGCGAAGAGTTTGAGAAGAAAGATATTTAAAAAGAGAGAGAGTTGAAGGTATTGAGGCCCCAGGCCCCAGAAGGCCTTGTGGACAATGCAGAGCAGGGGCGTTGCTAGGGGGGGCTAAGGGGGCTATAGCCCCTGATCTTTTGGTTGTAGCCCCGGATAGAATCTCAGGAGCTACAGCCAAAAGACTAGCTAGCCCCCAGTCCCAACAGTTCCGACATCATTTTAGCCCCGGGTCTTTTCCAGACCTAGCAACTCACCTGATGCAGAGGGTTTTTAACTTAATCCTTGCAGCCACTGGGAGTCAATACAGAGATTTCAGTCCTCGAGAGATGCAATCCCTGGGCATGAGGCCAAGGACAAGTCTTGCAGTCCTGTTCTGGATGAGTTGTAGAGGGCGGAGAGTAGAAGCAGGCAGATTTAGAAAGAGGCTGTTGCAAAAGTCCAGCCTAGAGAGGACCAGAGCTCTGAAGACAGTGAGCTTCAGGGGGAAGGAGAGGAAATGAAGAATACCTCTGAAGAGGTGCAGCTGGTATTGTGACTTCTTAGAGATGTCTAAGATGTGAGGAGACGGAGAGTGTGGAGTCGAAGATGACCCCAAGGTTTTTAGCCTCACAGGTAGGAGCAGGAAGAGGGCCAAGAAGGCCGGCCATGGAGTGAACGGAAAGGAGGGAGCGGGTGTGTCAATGAGGAGAATATCAATCTTACTGGCATTAAGGCAGAGATCATTGGTGGCACACCACTCCTGGATGGCAGTCAGATAGTCAGAGATGAGAGAGGGAGAAGAGGTGGCTGAAGGTAGCCTAAAAATGAGCTGAGTGTCCCCGGCATAGCACTGGAAGTTGGGGCAGAGAGCGGCAATGCGGTGGGCAAGAAGTGCCAGGTATTGGTTAAACAGCCAGGGAGAGAGGTTAGACCCCTGGAGAACACAACAGGTAGACATGGAGATAGAGGAGTGGAAGGACCCAAGTTGAACCTGGGAGGGTCAATCAGAGAGGAAAGAAGTCAGCCATGCCAGGGCCTGACTGGTGATACACAGTTTATCATGGAGACGGATGAGCAGGATGGCACGGTTGACCGTGTCAAAGGCAGAAGAGAGATCAAGTAAGATGAGGACACAGGGGTGTTGGAATCAAGGTTGGAGAGCAGTTCTTAACGGATGTTCAGGAGAGCAGTTTCCATGCTTCTGGCAGCTCTGAAGCCAGACTGATGATCATGGAGACAACCAACAGATTCAACAATATCTTCTGCACTTGTGGCTCGCTCTCCTGTCTTCTAGTTGGTATGTGGGATTGCGTCTGCTGCTCCTCGGGGAGGTTGTCAGGACAGTTAGTGTTGGGGCATTTCTGCAGACTGCTCTTAAATGGTCATCACCCCCACATGCTGTGCACTTCTGTCTGATGGCTGGGCACGTGCCTTCATGGTCCCCCATGAAGTTCCCACTCGTAGCAGCACGAGTAGAATGATTTTGTTGAGTGCAAAGGTTTGTCGTGCTGAGCTGGTGTCAATTTCCTAACATTTTCCTGATCTTTGATGTTCGATGATAACTTCACCCATCCTAGACTGAGCACCTTTTGTGCGACTGCCAAGTCGGTGCGAGCCATCACTAGTATATCGTCGAGGGTCTTCTGTTTCCAGGGTCACTTGCATTTGAAATCAGCAGATTTGCACCCCATGATGACCTGGGAGAGTAAGGCCTCTTCATTCGAGAATTGTTGAAAAGAGCAGTGCTTCATGCTGATGAGGAGCCTCATAAAATAACTGTCCATGGTTTCTCCTTTCTCTTGCATGGTTGCATGAAAGATGTGTCTCTTATAGTCTATGTTTGTGAATGGCGGGAAATTGATGTCCAAAGCATCACAAATTTCCTGGTATGTTGCATTTTCTTCATCAACCAGCTCGTAGAGGATGTCTCTAACTGCAGCTCCCACTGCCAACGTAAGGATGTTCTTTTTACTTACTTCATCCATAGGGCCCATTGCTGCCACATATACTCTGAAAGCTTTCATCCATGGTTACCTGTGTCACTGAGATTGAACGCCTGGGGTAGTTGCCATGGGGTAGTTTGGCCATTGCCATGAGGAAATGCCTCCGAGAGCCTTTCAGGCACTGTGCTGAGGATGGCTTCTTCTGATATTCCCCTTTATTTTGTGTCTCTTTCGGCAGCAGTGCACTGGTTTGGGCTGGAAGCCGTGTGTAGCTGGCAGCACGTGTGTATTTCCTGTCCACAGTGCTGTTCTTTGGTTATAGTGTGTGTGAGTGGGCCTGGGTGGGCCACACCCCACTGTTCCTCTGTAGGGCGACCTTGGGCCTGCTCTCTAATGTTCAAATCCCTCTTTTTCCTCTATTTTGGAGTGTCTGGGCATGCAGAACACACTTATATCTTGCGTGGCCACCAGGGGGCGCTGCAGAAGCTGTTTGCAGCCTGAGGAAAAATCCCTGCTGTGGCCCAGGAGGGGTCTGCCGTGAGGACCGCCAACACTCTGCAGTTTCACCATGGGCATGTGTATCACCGCCGTAGTGCCCGGGTCAGTGGGAGCACTGGAGGCATGCTGCACCTCCCACGGTTATGCCATGCGATGAAGGAATGATGTGGAGGGGCCACCCCTGGTCCACCATCCTCGTTGCCAATGTTGACTTTACATCAACATTTGAGAGTGGTGTACGCCTATCTAATGCATACCATCCCCAGAGCAGTATTTCTGCTGTTATTGCAGTCATACAGAGAATAAATGGCCATCCTTTCTAGCCCTGGCAGAATTTACATATAACAACACATTCCATACTTTCAGAGGAGTTTTTAATTTTTTTTGCTTACACTGCATACCATCCACGCTTGCTACCCATGGAAACCTTGATCCCCACTCAAGTTCCCTCCGCAGACGAATGGATATTGAGAATCCAACAAGAGCAACAACAGCATGTTACTGATCACCTCAATCAGAGTAAAAAGAAACGCAAAGGAGTATGCTGATAACCACAGACGACCAGAACTGAAATACAAAGTTGGTCAAAGCGCTTGGTTATCCACCAAGAACATCACTATGCCCAATATATCCCACAAGTTCAAGCCCAAATAGGCCCTTATTCCATTGAAAAGATCATCGATACAGTGGCTATCCAGCTCCGATTGTCACCTCATTTCAGAATTCATCCCGTATTCCAGGTTTCTTTGCTTCACCCCTATCATTCTACAAGGAATTCTATGACAAAATATTCCAGACCACCCCCTTCTGAAAATAAAAGAATAAGAAGAATACATGGTCTCTCAGATCATAGATTCCAATTGTCAAGGTAAACATCTGTACTACTTGCTGGATTGGGAGAGTTATGGCCCAGAAGATAGAACATGGGAAACAGCAAGGAACCTCCATATCCCACACTTAGTGAGATACTTGAACTCACACTATCCTCAGAAGCCAAAGCCCTTGAGGTGACATGAAGGGGGACTTACTGTTAGGAACACCTCACATCACATCATGCACATGCTGCCCTTCCCGAAGCATCCAGCTCGTCCTATTTCCTGGTGCCTGTATCCAAAACGGCATCTTACCGGACACTGCCAGACAAGGGAATCATTGTGAGACAACCGGAAGAAAAAAGCACCACTTACGGTGCGCTCAGATAAGACGGATTGCTGTGAGCAGCGCTGCATCTCAGTAAACCAATTGTTTCATTGTTGTTTCCTTATACCTCTATCCCCTTATAGCCTTTCTGCAGGGGTCTTGTCTTTTCGGCCCAGCACAGGTTAGGTTCACTGCCTGGCTCCACACACATCAATGTGAGTATACTGGGGAAAGAGTGTATTCCAAATTTACCTTCCTGACAATTAGAGTATTAAAACCTGTTTTCTCATCCCTACAGGAAAGGATTCAAGAACTCCCCAACCAAGACGTCAAGTCAATCTCTTTATCTGTGGACCAGGGGGAGGGGTGACCCTGGGTACCCTTCTTTGGCTTGAGAGCCACAAGGCCTCGCCCTTTGTCTGGTTCTCTGCATGAACACCTAGCAGCAACCTGCTTTGGACCACCAGCAGCCTTTGTCTGTATCCAGGTCCTGACTGTACCTTTCTATCTCCTAAAATGGTTCCATCAATAAAAATATTTCAGAACATGGTACTTGCAGATCTACAGAAATTACAAACCCAGATATGCTAATCTTAACAGAGGTGAATTGTCCCAAATTAAGTCTTTGTACTCAGACAATAATATCACTATCCGTCCAGCCGACAAGGGCGCGGCATTGGTAATTCTCAATACTGTGTGCCTCATTATGTGGTTGCCTGTAAAACCTGCCAGTAGGTGGTGGGTTACCAGGGTTACCGACAACCCCATAGCACCCTTACCACATCCTCAAAACCCTGGTGCCACCGGATATCACAAGGGTGGCAGTAACATTTACTCCTCATTTCAGTTAAGTCCAAAGGACTCCACGGAAATGGGGACACGGAAGCAGTGGCACAGTTGCTAACAGTGCTGGTGCTTCCGTGATGACCATGTCGGTAGGGGCCTGAAAAACCAGCAGCTCAGACGTGCTGGTGATCTGTGGCCCCTACTGGCATCGTTGTAGTATGGCAGTCCGGAAAGGGTTCCGGTACTTTGCTACCGGCACCCTTATTTTTGCACCACCATATTCGTCATTAGGCCCCATGGATTATGAGAGCAAGTGTAACAGCTAGGGAAAATTAATGTATACTCACCCATAGATTATGACCCCACTGCAGAGATTTGTAAAGATCTCAAAGATATTCCAAAAATTGTGCTTGAGATGGAATGGATTTTTGACAAAACCAAAGCCTGCCTGGCCTACCTGGCCACATCACACCCGAGAGTTCCTGCCTTTTACTTGCTCCCCAAAACCCACAAGAATTTGGTTAATATGTGAAAAGTACTACCCATTTTCTACAAATATTGGAGACTGTTGAACTTACAGACGATGATATTTTGTTTACTATTGATGTCAACAGTCGTTAAACCAGTATACCACATGATCTAGGGCAAGAAGCCGTGGACTGGATCCTGTTGCAGACAGGTCCTATAGGAGCAGCACAAGAGTTTATGATGATCCTCTTGAATTTCATCTCACAGAACTCTTATGTTAGATATAAGAACCAGTATTTTTTACAAACATCAGGAACGTCTACTGGAACCATCATGGCCTCAGGGTACCCAACTGTTACATGCACAGATTCAAATCTACACACATTTTACAACATCCAGTCTGGTACAAATACCTCAAAGTCTGTGATAGGTATATTGATGGCATCTTTTCTGTTTGCATGGCACGCTTAACATACTACATGACCTTTTGGGGTTTATTAATGCAATTGATCCACACAATCAGTTTACCAATGATAATGGCTCTCCCAATGTACATTTTCTGGATGTACAGGTGTTGGTTCAGAACAACGCCATCTCTACCACGCTATACAACAAATAAACTGACAGGAACAACCTACTCCATCAGTTAAGTTTCCATCCTCATAACGCTCTTAAACATGTACTGTATGGTCAGATGCTGTGAATTACATGCATTGTCAGTGATACTGATCAGTGTAAACAGGAATTCGAAAAACGATGTATCAAATTCAGGGATAGGGGATACCATTATAGCACCTCTCAGCTGCATTAGAGAGAGTTTGCATCAAAACAAGAGCATCATTATTACAGGACAAACCTAAAAAAGCATCTCTGCCCCAGGTTTTAGTGTCCACATGTTCACTGCAGAGCCAAAATATTATGAGAAGTTTTGTAAAATATTAGGGGATATTCACATATGATGAAAGAACCAAGACACTTTCTCCTAACCCGACTGGTTTTGCGTAAAATAGGAGTGACCATTTACGTGACATGCTTGTCAATACAAGCGGTTTAACAACTACTGGTTGGTCTAGCAAAAGGATAGAGACTTACCCTTGTTCAGATTGTGGGAATTTCATCAGTTTGATGAAAGATCCTTATGTATTTCACCCCTAAACAGGAGAGTAAATTGCACTGAAGGACTTTGCCATTTGTACATCTCAGAATGTTGTATCCTGTATTAGGTGCCCTTGCAGCATATACTATTTCAGCAAAAGAGTAAGAAAAACAAGGTTTTGTTGGAACAAACATAAGTCATGCATACAAACTAGAAACATGAATTTGGTGCTGGCAAGGCATTTTTAAGAACACAGTCACTCAATCGCACAGGTGAGATTTCATGTACTGGAGGTTTTTAGGACTAAAGAATCTCGTGGTAACATCAACCGAAGGAGGGCACATAGAGAAGCATTCTGGGTGCACTGACTTGGTTCTATGGCACCCAATGGGGTGAATGAGGAACTGAATTTACACTGTAGCATTTGAGGGCTATTTGACTCACCAGGATGCAGCCCAGTTATCAGAAACTTTGTCAACAGCATCGCTTTTTTTGTTACTTTCACATCTCTGACTTTTTTCAATTTTTTCCAGTTTGTGGTTTACTATGAAGAAGATTGGATCACTATATTCCGACCAATAGTGTTTCACTTGTTCTCCTTTTCGATCCTTAGTTTTTTAGCTTTAGTTCTTTTATTTTAATGGATTTGTTGAAGTGATAGTCTATTTTTCTTTATATTTTTTGTCTTTGGTTGCAGGTTCAGAATTATTTTGATTATTTTTCACATGTCACTCCATTGTCCCCATGAGTTCTTGTTGGTTGTTTAATCATTTTTATGCTACTTATTGGTAGTATATTTTTCTCTGAGGACCCTGTTTGTCTACATGCATTGTTTTTACTGGTGGTACACAGTATATTTGCACGTTACTCAGTTTGTTTATGAACCAGACTCATTAGGGTTGCCGTCTGCATGCAAAGCTGTTTAAGTGGCCACTTAGTCTGTCTTCATCTATTTGGATATGTTGGACGGACACGTTTTTCATGTGATTATTGTCACATGACTTAGCTTGATTTTGAATATGAGCATTCAATAACTTTAGTACTGGCTAGATTGGCTCCAGTACATTCACTACACACCTCAAGCATAGGAGAACTGCTACTCATTTCATTATCAGGTATGATGTGCCCTACACTTTGCTGTATTTCTATATCTAATTCTCACACTCAACTGACTCTCTGAGACTCTGGAAATAACCTTAGACAGAACATACCAAAGCACATAATCCATAAATCCATTGACATTACACAAAAGAACACCAACACAACTCAATTAAATACCTAGCATACATCCACAACACTGGACCCCTTATGGATACAACCAACCAGTGCTCTCAACCATAACTCCACCCTAGACTCATATAGCACACACACCCAACATAAAACATTAGCACACATCCGAGGCACTGGCCCTCATTCCGAGTTCGGCGCAAAGGGATACCGGGCACCGTTAAGGACATCGGTGCCCGGTAATCCCTTTGCGCCCTATTCCGACGTCCCTTAGCGGGTCCCTTCCTTAACGCCTGGTTTTACCAGGCATTATAGACGGGGCCTTTTAGGGGACTTCAGAGCTAATAACGGTACCACAATTTGCGGTATCGTTATTAGCACCTTCCCCTTCCCATTGAGCCCTATGGGGGCGGAAATGGGAATGGGGAATGGCTTTTTCAATGGGGACTTACCGGTCCCGCAAAGGTCAGAATAGACCGGTAAGTCCCCATTGAACCAGGGCGGACTCAGTACAGGTATTGGAGGTAGTCACGGTGCAAATAGCGCCATGATTACCTCCAAACTCGGAATGAGGGCCACTGAGTCCTACCCACACGGTTACAACAAGCGGGCCTATCAACCAACTCTCACATGCAAGACAACACACACAGATGCCAGTTTCTCCTGGTTCTGAACCTATCATATCATCTAATACACCCCGCCTCTTCTTTTGCAGAGTCATGTGAGTGCCTGGAGACTGCCCTTGTGTTGTGGCGGTGCACGGTTTAAATCAACATATAACATATATATGGCAAGATTTTATGTTGTTCTCACCTGAGTGAGACGCATAGTATACTGTATATACTATGTATACTATAACGTGCACATATTATTTTTGACAGACTGTGGAGTAAGCAGAATTTTCCTAACTGAATTGTCCATACCATCTCCTCCTGTATGAACTCGATTTCACCAGTCAAACTTCTGCTTTTTAGTAGGGGGTGCCATGACATATAGTAAAGTGGTAGCATGGTTCATGTATACCAGTTTTACTCATCATCATGTCCTCTGATTAGTTACATAGATCTTGGTTGTTGGAATTTTGATTGTTTCTGAAGTAATTGATCAGCGTTTGTATTTTGCGCTGTGGCAGGTCACAGCTCTATCACTGCTTGCATACTTTTCAGTCTCTTTGCCTTCAGACTGTTTCTTTTCTTCATGCTGTTTTATATAGCTTATGTGGTATCCATATTTCTATAGGACAGTGATATTTTCACAAACACACTGCTCATCTGATGTTGTGTGTGCACCACCAATTGAGTTGCATCTTGTTCACCACTAAATCTTTATTTTCATTACTTGTCCATTGCTACCTTCACGTGGGCAATCTCTTACATTATTGGAATGTGATATGATGCCGTTATGTTACTGTTGTATGCTCTGTTTTCAAATGTTTTAATGCAATATTGAAATGTGTGCTGAAGGAGAACAATCAAGCACCTGGTCATTCAATTTAAGAAGAGTACAGGTACCCTGTAGGCAGTTTTGATTTGAATTAGCGCTATACACATAGATCTGCTAAATTTGTTGGACAGGGTGGAATCGGTTTCCATAACTATCATAAATAATTCCAATGAAGCAGATGGCAGAACGACGTTCTGTGTGTGTAAAAGGGACATTGGTGACTTGCAAATATCCTTTTCGTACCTCTTATTCGGAACATCCTCAAAATGTTATTTGTCTTGTGAAATATACAAGCACATAATATGATAAGAACTCAGTAACTGGGAAGGCGATGAAAGTAGTCCATAGATTTAAGACAAAAATGAACACTGCAAATTATAGTTTGAAAGATGAAAAATAAAGATGTACTATTCTTCAGCTAAATAGACTTTGCACCCTGCCAAAGAGATGATAACAGTACTTCAGTGATCAGAGAATAATTCACATGTGACAGAAATACATAGAATCCAATATTCCACTGTGTGGCAATCTCCTGAGCATTTGGTGCTCTATTGTGTTGCCTATGACCAAAGCCTTCTAAACCCAGCTTGTAGCACAGAGTGCACGCAGAGCAAGTGGATGTGAACCAGTCTGGCAGTCTGACAGGGGTGCTGTGTGGAGATCTTCAGAACATGCCTCAGTGTTCGTTGCTTTATTATGTCACCTATGACCGGCGCCTTCTAAACATAGCCCTCAGCACAGCACATGCGTGGATTAAGTGAGAGGAAGTGAAGCAGTCCTCGCAGTCTGACAGAGGTCTTGTGTGGTGATCTCTTGAGCGTGCCTGAGTGTTCGTCGCTCTATTGTGTTGCCTAGACCGCAGCCTTTTAATCCCACCCCACAGCGTGAAGCGGGCCCACATTAAGGGAGAGGAAGTGAAGCAGTCTGGCAGTCTAGCAGTCCGGCGGGCAGACGACAGAACGCAAGGCACCAAATTCAAAAATTCTTTGTATCTTTTCTTGTTTGACAATTTCTCAATGTTTGATATAATGTCCCATTCCCTAGCTTTTCTTTTAATAGCAATGTTTATGCTAGTCAAATTAGGCATTTCATCGTCGGGTAAATCTATTTTGGGGAGAAAATTAAAAGCAGTGTTATGTAATACCAAAAGAAATGTATTGTTAGTGTCCTTTTCATAGCCTTTCCCAATCACCGTCATTAGTTCATTTTGCGACTCAGAAGCAAACTAATCCTTAAATAAAGCAAAGTTCTTTGGACTGGCCATTAAGATTCTAATGAGACCAGGCCATATTCTATTTGCAGTGCTTCTACCGGGACTGATTGTGTCAGGTTTATAATTGATCGCAAAATTCTTACCTCTATTTTCTTTAACCATTGGGTGTGTTTTTGCTCCAAAGCAGACAAGCCATGAAGTAAACTCAGAATAATGCTAGCTCTATATAACTCCAAAATGATGGTCTTGTTTACAGTCATTTTTTTCAATTTCTTGGGCAGTATAATCTCCCCAAGTCGGTGTTGGGAGTTGCAGTGCAATCAGGGAAACCTAAATAAAGATATTCCTTTTTTACTTGTAGTGTGCACTCCAAATACATCGTTGATTCCCTTTCCGTGTATTTGCATCCCACCAAACCACACTACTTTCATCTTAGATATGTTTAAAGCCATAGAATGTATTTGTGCATATGTAGACACAGCTGCAGTGGAACGTTGGAGCCCAATGGGGGTTTTATCTAGCAGAATGGTATAGTCACCATATGCTAGCCACCTGGCTGGCTTGTCGTTGATTTTTGAAGAGAAGTTTCTTACAATATTAAGATGACTTACCAAATCTGTAACAAACAGATTATAGAGCATTGGTGCTAATACGCAGCCTTCTTTAAGGCCGCAATTTGTTTGCCTATATCTTACAAATTCACTGAGGGAGCTCAGGTGTACGGATGCTGTTGTGTTTGTGTAAAGAGATTTAATAAAGTACAATAATTGTGAGTCGATCCCCCATTTTATGAGTTTTTCTCAGAGCAGAGCTTGAGACACTAGGTCGAAGGCTTTGCTGTAAACTACGAAGCAACAGTATAATCTGTGCTTGCGAGATGTATCCGCCATCAAATAGTGCATAGCACATAGGTTATTAACAGTAGAATGTTCTTGTATGAAACCCGCCTCCAAAGTAGGAATGAACTTCTTATCTGGTGCCCAAAGAGTTAATTTCCTGAGAAAAATGGATGCAAACATTTTTTGAGAGGTGTCCATCATCGTGAGTAATCTATAATTTGTCGGACCAAGTCTATCATCTCCTTTAAAGACAGGAATCAGCATTGATGTTAACCAGCTCTTGGGAATAACACTGGATCTTTCAACGTCTCAAAATTAATCAAAGAGGACTGTAGCCCACCCCCTGAGCATTAGCTTTGAAAATAATATTTGCAATGCCATTCGGTCCTGAAGCGCAAGACGGTTTTTAGTTGTTGATAATTAACACTAAATCGTCACTATCAAAACTCAAAGCTGATTCCTTGCAATAAGGCCTAACCTCAGTAGATACCAAGTTATCAGCTTTGGGGTCATAGTATAGTTCATCGACAAAGGCCTTCCAGGAAGTGTCAGTGACAGGGTGTCATTCTTTTGTGGTAGAAAGTGACAAAAAACATTGTAACTGGCCCAACATTTCCGATTATCATTTGATTTGAGGACGCCAGCCAAATAAAGCCAATTTACATTATCAGTTGAGTGCTTATGCTGGCGGAGCCAATTTCTATATTGTGTCTCCACATTGGAGATTTGGCTTTCCTTTTCTTGTTGGGATATATGAATATTCAGTCTAATTTCTGCCCTTAATTGCCGGTGGTCTTGCTTTTGTTGTATTGTATTGTGTATTTATATAGCGCCTATACACAGGCAAGTGTTTCAAAGCGCTCAAGGAGGGTGGGAACATGGGGAAAAAACAACAGTCACTCAGAGCCCTTGAAATTCCGAAATGATAATAGTCTGCACAGGCAGAGAAAGTGCATAAAAAATACATTTAGTAGTATGTGATCCAGCAACTAGGCCAGACGGTGATTCTGCAGTTTTAACAGTGCAATTAAGGGGTGAAGACAAGGGAGAACAGACAGATGATCTTCATGCGGGGTGCGTACAGATTGAGCAAGTGCACAGAGTGTCACAGAGGTGGAGGATCAAGTGCACCCAGTCGGTTGAGACTGGGATAAGTGCAGAGAGATCCACCCTCTTGGGTTAATTTCTCAGTGCATTGAGTGTGGGTGTGGTGTAGGGCCCTGAGGCAAGTGCGAGAGAGGACTGGCGGGTGTGCCGGGGACCAGTGAGACTCTGAGGTACACCAGGCGGCCAGTCAGCATGCTGTAAGGAAGAGGAGGGAGAGAGGGATTGAAAAGAGAACTAGGTTAGCAGGGTAGAGGGAGAGAGAAGGAAGAGGAGTAGAGCAAGGTCTTGAGGAGTTTCCAGAATTTAGGGAGATCTGGCTCACGACAGACGGCAGCAGGGAGGATATTCCAGAGGGAGCCACCTGCACCTATTGGTGAATCGCTCCATCAAACAACAGACCACAAAATGTGTCCAATTTGTTTGTTCCTTACCCAATGCACAGACGCTGTAATGTTAGCAAATAATGTTTCCAATAACCAGCCCTCCTGCACCATCATACTTTACAGCTGAGACTGGTTATTAATTAGATAATTAGCTACAGCATTTATATGAAAACCTGACCGTATTATATGGGAACCCGGTTTATTAACATTGATCTGGGTGTTACACCTTATTACCCTTCTTGGGGCATAGTTTGTAACTGACCAAATCAGCAGCACATGGTCGCTGGATGCCTTGGGTTTAATAGAAATCGGAGAGCATTCTTCCAACATAAGAAGGTCTGAACAGACATAATCAATGTGAGTAGCATACCGGCCATTTGGCCAAGTATAGGTTGCATTGTTTTGTTCTGCATTTGTTATTAAACAGGGAAGGTATCCTAATTCACTATGCAAAATAAATTGCTTCCAGTTACGATCCCCAATCCCCTGGTGACTTTTCAGGAGATGTAGATCCTTTACATTAAGGTCCCCTGCTAACAATACGTGTCCTTTAGGGAATTCATCATACCAAATATAAATGATATCTCCCAATGTCTTTTGAATATTCTTAGAATAGAGACCTGATTGAGGATCATATACATTCAAAATGAATACTTTACTTGTAATCATCCTAGAAACTTGCAACAATACCAATAAAACATAGGGTGAGTTGAGGGTACTTGCATAAGGTTCCAAACAGTATCTTGTTCTTGCCCCACTGGCGACCTTTGAAGGTGTAGCGGCCCTAATTAATATCTGGTAACCATCAATGTTAAACATATTGCATAACCATGTTTCCTGCAGGATGAAAACGTTAGTTGCCAAGATGGCTGCTACACCCGTGGGATGATGGAGAAAAGATCTGTATCCCAGAATGTTCCAAGAAAACCACTTGAGGGTGCCCACTGAGCCATTCGGTCATTGGTTTGCTGGCATAGTGTAGTCTGGAGCCCAATAAAATGTGTCACACATTGAAGCATCAGCATGGTTTTACTGAGCTTCGCTTCACTTAGGGTGAGTCATTCCGAGGACGGATAGGCAGTACCCCAGGTGTTAATCGGGTACAGGTGAGTTCCAACCGCACAAACTTCGGACGTCTTTGCCTTATGGCATGTTATAAGAGTAAATCCCATTTACTAAAGATGGGGCAAGTTAGACTTTAATAAAGCCGCCATAAGTGGTGAAGTGAACTCAATAAAGGCCCAGTTCTTAGGGCTGCCCATACTAAGTAGCTCAATTTCCCATATATCTTCAGACACAATGATGCCAGTAAACCCAATTCTACTGAAAAGCTCTAGTATATCACTATGATTTAAGAAAGGGCTAAACTCTGTGGGTTTTATTTCCTCTAAAATAACCCATTTGTCTAGTTCAGAGATATTTTGTTGTGTCGTATTACAGCTAATAGGATTAACAGAATCTGCATTCAGTTCCTTTTGGATTTTGTCTTTGTTCAAAGTACTAGCTAAATGACTTAATAGATTATTGTCTGACATTGCCACATATCTCAAGCTATCCTCTATAGGCTGAGCCAAAACATGGTTCACATAAGAGGTTGTAGCCTGCATAATATCCACCTCGTCATCTCCTAGACAATTTTGATCTGGCTGGTGTTCGGAGGAACAGGTGTTGACTGTAGCCAACGATCCATAGGGCCCTCTAGGTAAGTTTGTCGTGCAGTCCTGTCAGGTAAGAAGTTGGTAATCAGAAACTTTGTTTCAAGTGCTGGGGCCTTTGTTTGTGCAAGGTTTAGATTTGCCCCATGCAATTTATCCTCCTTACCCTTACCATGCTTAGCACAGGGTTTTTTCCCTTTACTTTTATTATTGTGAATATTCAAGCCCAATATTTGGCACGGATTTCCAAAGGTGGACACTGCTGCAGTGGGGACCGAGAAAATGGGGATCTCTTCATAGTCCCAGTCAGAGTACTCATCCGACAATTGGGTACTGTTGGCTCTAGTCTCAGTTCCCCTACTTTCATTGTGGTTTCTCTTTACCTGTCCCAAAGGGGCTGCCTCCCTAGCCTTGTTAGAGTTGGGCCTCGTTAAAGTTGGCCAAAATAGCGTCCACCATTTTCTTCAGTATGGATTTGATGTCAGTTTGTTCCTGCGCAATCGTAGCCATAGGCACATGCATAGTATCAAGTTTATTAATAATTAGCTCTGTGTTGGTAAACGTAGCATCCAAGCTTGCTGTCAAAATTCTATGAGGTTGCAGTGAATAATCAGTGTCTGAATCTGAGTCAGAAGAAGCAAATGAATCAGTACGAGAGACAAGCTTGGCAAAGTCCGGCGTGGCAGACAAGTTAGTGCTCATAATGTTTTACTCAGGTCTGCTCTGCGGAAGTGTAGTACGACACCTAATGAGTCTCTGAGTCCTAGAACCATATACAAAAATCAATTATTTTTATTATAGTGTCCAGTGTGAAATAAGAAGATTGATTAGTATCAGCATTTAGGGAGGGCATCGACTGATTTAATTGCTGCTCTGTAATAGGTTCCAAGTAATTTCTTTCATGAGTGGAGACTGGCTCATACAGAGAACCTAGGTGTTCCTCTACTATATCCTTTTTTTGGGGTAAGTTTTGCTTGTTGCCAAGACATGCAGGGCTCCTTTGTCTCTTACTTGCGCAGTTTGTGGTGCAGTGAAGCCCATATATCTTAATACAAGAAGACTTCATAGAATGTTAGCGATGAAAGCAAATTAAATGAACATTTAAATTAAATGTTCTTTCACCACATTATAGGATCCGCGATCCACCTGACACCAGACACTCTGCCTCACTCGGCCGACTGCCACTCTGTTCTTCTGTTTTAATCAGCAGGACAGGTGGTTGTAGGTGAGAGCAATGGAGCTCTGCAATGAATGCAGAGCAATCAAACACCAGCAAGATGGAAAAGCAATTTGCAATTGCCAAAACGAACAGAACAGTTGTTCTGTGGGAAGCTATCTGTGGCTGTGGAGAAACAGATACTCCGAAAAAATGACTTGGACACAGAACTATCTGGTCCATTCAAATTTTCAAATATAACTGGTGTAAGTTGCTACACAAATGTAGCAATCCATAATCTATTTCAATTGCCACCAATTGTTGACAACATTTACTTACACTGTACAGACCAATTGTGTTTGGAAATGTTAGTACTTCATCGAAACATAACAAACAATCCTGACAACACGTATAGTGTTCATGGAATGAGATAAGAATTAGACTACTGTGCTGGAATGGTGAAATTCACTATAAACCCAGAAGAAGATCCACAAGATTTTCTAATGTACTTACTACACGTACTGGAAAACAAAAACATACCTATAAATGAAATCTTCCAGATTTCATACATGTGGAAACATACATGCACTCTCTGCAACAATGTGACACAGGAACAAATCCCTAATGAACGCTTTGTGTATGTATCCGTACCTAATTGTGAATCTGTTCCATTTCAGCAACTTGTACAAAATGCAAACCATGGTAGATTATGTATTACCTGCAATTCAGATAATCGCTCCACCTTACTAATTCAAACACATACTAAATGCGTAATGCTAATGCTTCTACGTTACAATGCAAACAAACAACTGCAAGCTGACTGGATTCACACATGGTCAAGTATCACTTGGTAAGAAAACCTTCACAACAATAGGTATAATCTACCATGCAGGAGCGACAACCAATGCAGGTCACTACACTGCATATATAAAAGAGAAATCTGGATGGTTCAAATGTAATGATAGTACCATTACTCTAAAGCAGAGATTACCAGCAAATCTTACAAACACTTATTAAATCTTCTTAAAACCAAAATTTAATAACTAATCTGTACTTAAACATTAACAAAACTTCAATTAAAAACTATAAACTGTTAGAATACGCCAACAAGTATCTAACAGCCCCCATATTTTATAACAACCAAACAGAAAAATGAATACCACTAAATTGTAACAAGAAATAAACAGTTAGAATACGCCAACAGGTATCTAACTGCCCCAAGATTTTGCAACAACAAAACAGATAAATCAATACCACTAAGTTATAACAAAAAATAGACAGCTAGAATACGCCAACAGGTATCTAACTGCTCCAAAAATCTGCAACAAGACAACAGATAGAACATTAGCCAGAAACAACAACTGAACACTGAAAAAAAACAAAAAATAGACTGAAGCATAACAAAAAAGTTTTTTTTTTAGTCCGACATTTTTTTTCCCACAGACCCAATGATTTGAAAAACAAACACAGAAACTGAGCAAATTCCACAGTACATTGGTTTGTAAACTACGAAATATGAGGGTCGAAAAAAAGCTGAAATGTCTTTTATGCAATGTAATAAGTCTTTATAAAATACATACACTAACATGCTCTTTTCTTTTATCACAGAAATTGAAAAAGAATATGTGCTCCAGTTACCCAACTCATGAAAAAATATATCCAATCTCAAAAAATCACAAAGTAAGTAAATTCTAATAGAACGCATAAATACTGCTGCATAACAGAACTATTGAAGCAAAAATATAACCATACACCAAAATACAAAATGTTCACTTCCATTGATATGTTATACTACAGTGCTTGTTACCAAACTCTACAATCTTAATGACATGACGTAGCCAAAACTTCACATACAAACTATACAAATCAAACAGTACACAAACTGTAGATTTGCAAACATTTGATAGATATTCGATTCTATGGGTTTGATCTATGGGTGTGATATGCTGGAGTGGTTGTGGCCAGGGCCTAGAGTCTTGGGCGCATGGCCGCAGGCCGTAGGCCGTAGGCCATGCACACTTTAGGCCCTGGCCACAACCATCGCAGCATATCACACCCATTGATCACACCCATAGAATCAAACATTTTAACTGTCTATATGGGCCCACCCATATCACACTTTCTGCAAAGTTTGGTGAGAATTCATCCAGGGAAAGCGAAGTTATAAGCCGCCCATGTTGGCTTCTAACTTCAGTGCATATAACTTCAGTCTTGGGTGCATGGCCCTAGGCCATGCACCCAAGACTCTAGGCCCTGGCCACAACCACCGCACCATATCACACCCACAACCACCGCAGCATATCACACCCATGGTGGCTTATAACTTCAGTACTTATAACTTCGGTCTGGCGTGCATGGCCAAAGGCCATGCACCCAAGACTCTAGACCCTGGCCACAACCACCACAGCATATCACATCCATAGAATCAAACATTTTAACTGCGGCATATGGTCAATTTTTATGTCCGCTGACACCGCGCGTGTCCTTAGAACAGTTTCAACTTGCCTGCGGACAGCACGGACGGAAATACGATCCTTAGGACACCCCTCATTTTCACTAATTACGAACATTCTGGACAGCGCGGGCATGGCGAATACATCAGTAGAACCTGCCACCTAAACAAATACAGCATTTCACCCATCTCTGGCTCCCCAAACCTCCCCAAGCACTCTTGCACACCAAAGCACTCCCCAAAACTGCATTTCTCCTCTGTTTGCCGCCGCGCTTTCGGCGGATCCAATATGGCGGGCGCATCGGAACAATCTGACGCACATCACACCTCACTCCAGCCAATCGGCGAACACGTATCGTGTCCGTGGACATGATGCGAGCCGATTAGCCAATCGGTGTCCTGCCCGCGGAGCGAACAGGGAAGTGTGTCCGCGGAGCGGACATGGATATCACTAATTTTTTTAGACCTACTTTTTGATCATTTTAAAAATGTACTACTGGATGGATTTTCACCAAATTTACAAAAGCATGCTTTTGTTACCAAGCTGCTGCTCTTGTCATGAATTTGGTGAATATCCGTCCAGCGGTTTGGGCTGTAGGTGTGCACAAAGTTTTTTCCCCATTTACTCTATGGGAAAAAAATAAATTTTGGGACCCCCCCTATAACTTTGCCTCCCCTGGACCAAACCTTACCAAACTTTGCAAAACAAATTCAGAGTGGCCCATATACTTGTTTTGCAAAGTTTGGTGAGGATTCGTCCAGGGGGAGTGAAGTTATAAGCCGCCCAAAAAGTGCTCTTCCTATGGGAATAGCAACTTAACCATAACTACACAGCCACTACCGTGGAAGGGGAAGGAAATAGTGACTCGAGGGTGACCGAGCATAGAGGAGGATACCAGGAGGATACCTGAGAAGAGAGAGATACCGGGGGGGACACCTGAGAAGAGAGGATACACCCAAATTCCTATGCTTAATGTAGCAGTTAGAAGAAGCCTGCATCAAAAGTCCTGAATGAAATAGGAAAAACTAGGAGACCGAAGCGGTTAAAGATGCTTTCTTTGAAAGGGATGGGCTTTTACCGCATGTCAGCATGGATTTGTGTAGCCGGCTGGAGTCTGTCAATTCTGTCAACGTCTAGCACAAAGAAAAGAGGATCTGTATAAGGAACCCTCCCGTCCCCTGCACACTTTACAATCCTGTCACTAGACGGTTAAATCATTCATTAATGAAAAGAGTTCAAATAATGATTTTATATTGTCTAGTAAATCAACAGAGAGAAACATAAATCAGAAAGAGTTCAGTACAACATAAAAAGGCTGACGCATTTCGAGAATAGTAATCTCTTCTTCCAGAGCCAGATGGAGTTTCTGAACTGTAGATTAAAGCTATAGGAGAGAAACAATAAGGCTATATTGAAGAGATATGTAACTGAGAAGTGATTGTAACAGAAGTATAGTGCATACCAACGTTGTCATGCTCACATAATACTACCACATAATACTACATGCATGACAAAAAAATTCATCCGAAGTCACCACAAATGGCCTATCTCGAGAATCTCTATGATGGGTAAAAATAAAATAAATCTCAGCCTAAATGCTGGCTGGCATATAATAACACCTCTATTGGTGTGTGTAACAATATTAGTACACAAATGTGTATGCCTACTTGTCAACTGAAAAAAGAATAATGAATGGAGAACTGAATATGTCACTCACCAAAGCCCATGAAGTGAGCCGGTGTCTGCGTTCTGTAACTCAACGAGATAGTAAATGGCAGGACCAATGCATCTCTGTGCAGAGTAGTCCCTTATAGTGAAAGCTGTGATTCGGTGGACATACAGCAAGATCAGTGGATCTGAAATCGAGGGCCAAATGTAAAAATGCAAAAGATGTAATCTAGAAATGCCAGTAAAGTGCTGTTGAAATGGGCCGTAAACACGTAACTCACTGATGGAAAAATCTTGAGTCACACACATGTTGTCATACAGTGAAATGTCTTGAGCGCGGGACGCTGTGCATTAATGGTAGCATCAAAGGGGGATGCAGTATGTCACATAAAAACTGCAAGGGAAATGGAATAATGGATTTAGAAGAGTGGAAAGAAAAGTAATTGTTTACATGAGGAGTAGTACAGGTGCGCCGTATGCGCTGCAGGGAAAATAACTTACAGGGCCTTATCACGACTTTGGCGGTATTAGCCCTACCGCCGAACTCCCCGGCGCTAATATCGCTGGATCATGAGTTTGGCGGTAATGTTAATCCCCAATCCCCATTCCCCATTACCGCCGGCGGATTTCCCGGCGGCGGTAATAGCACGAATTTTCGGCAGATTTCCCCCCAGCTCAGAGCTGGGGCAAAATCCGCCGAAGTCCTGATTTGGCGGACCTTTAAATCCGGGGGTAATAGAGCTACCGCCGGATTTAAGGGTTACCGCCAAAGTCGTGATCAGGCTCAGTCTAGTTTAGTGTCACGTGAATCAACTGGTGGATATGTTCGCATGTGGGTGAGAATAGTCTGTCAACGTCTGTCTTAGCTGTTGTTTGTTTGTGTCGTCATAGGATGAGATTTTTCCTTTGAGGAATTAGCATAGAAATTACATGATTGTTTAGCTGAGATATTGTAGGATACGAATTGATACTTGTTGTTTGAAAAAGAAAGGATCATTTATTGTGAAGAAACGGGATTGACGCTTGCGACAATTGGTGCTCGCTCATATTGTTGAAGTTGTTTAAAGAAACGGAAAAGCATAACAAGTGTTATATAAAGAGAAGGTGAACAGATTTAAGCATGGAAGACATGACACCATTAATACACTTGTGCAAACAGTTGCCAAAACACGCACCTAAACTGAAAAAGTACAGTGCAGAATGAGTTAAAGGAACCGTGAACAAAATGTTTATGCCATGGCCCCAGGGTGGATTGCTGTCTAAAACGGCCCTGCAGCACATGGCGACATATTTGCACACCACATACACTGGCAAAAAGTTAGACAAATGCCTAGCTAGTTTAGAGCTTTGGAAGATGTACCTGTTACTGTTGACTGTTGTAGAGATTGTCACTAACCTGATCAAGCCTTGATGTGACGGAAACAGCAGCTGCAGAAAGGAAAGATCACCCTGAAGTCCCTGCTCACCCCTATCACCGGGAAATATGGACCAGTGAAGGGTAGCACAAACCCCAGGGAAACCCTCTGGGGTAAAAAAACCTGTATGCCGGGGAACGGTCTTCTTGGATGGGGGTCTTCTTGGATGGGTGACGCGGGAGACCCTGGACGATCCCTCTTGGAAGATGGATTCTTCTGAAGCCGAAGCGGGAGGAAGGAATTCTGCAGGGCGAGAGAATAAGAGGTAAGTGGGAAAAGGATAAGAGGTTTGAAAGTAAAGCTTGAAGGGAAAGAGAATGCTCAATAGTAACCAGGGTCGGACTGGCACATGAAATAGGCCCGGACACCCAAAAAAAGGGGCCCACCCCTCTCCTCAAAAAGGTGGCCCACCCTACGCCTCCAAAAAAGTGGCCCTCAAACCATCATCCGTGAATCGCGTCAATTCACGCATTTACAGAAAATGCTACTTAGGGTTGATGTGTCTCTTACATTACAACACAACTGATAAAATAACATACCTTTGCATGCAGTTCTGTCACAATCAAACAATCAATAATGATATTGTCACAAGCCACGGGAAGTTCGCGGTGTGACACTGGGGAAGCTTGCAAGGTGATGAAGGTCAGTGTTGTAATACTGGCGTCACTGAGCAGAGAAGACGCTTGCAAGGGGTGCGTATTAATATTGTAAGGATGTGGTCGCAGGAAACTGGGAAAGCTGGGGAGTTGTCGCGCTACTGCATTGAGTCAAGGGTCCTGTGAATGCATTAGTCGCTGCCCTTATATTGGGGTTGCTGTGGCTTATCGTTGCAGGATGGCTATCGTGATGCTCGTTCTCACCCCCACCTGGTTCTGCGCTCAGTGCATGTTTGATGCGCCCTGGAAAGGGTCTGTTGTGTGTTTGGGAGGTGTTGGGGTCCTGGTGCAAGCAGTCCCTTGTATTTCCTGGGAGTGTGGGGGGTAGATGGGGTAGCTAAAAGCCAAGTAACGACGGACAGACTTGGCTTTCTCTAATTCACGGGGGTGGCCGGGCCCCATAACAGAATGTTTTGTAGCGGTGAGATTGAGAAGTGAGACATGTTGGCGCTAGGTTGCGTTTTCTCTGTGCTAATTACGGGCATGCTCGAAGTGAAGGCGCTACTTTGGATAAACGGTGTTGGCAGGCGTGCTGCGACCAGTGTAGGTGCCAGAGGACTGGACCAGGGAGGTCACGAGCAGCCTGGTGGTGCCTGGGCACTGACAGGACTAGTGAGCCCACTACTGGCCACAGCTGAGCACAGAAGCCTGGCGACCAAGCCTGGTCCTGGCGTCTGGCAACGGTTGTGCTCGGTTCCATGAACACCGCATCTAGGGGCTGTAAAGCCACATAGGAGTCACTGCACATATATTAGTGTAAACTGGGGCTGATAGCATCACACATGTATTCCTAACCTTGCGAAAACTCCTCGTGTGCCGACCTGGTGTTGAGCTCAGTGCGAGGCACCTTGGAAAGAGTCTGTCGCAGGGGTCGTGACTCGTGGGGGGGGGGTTCTGTGGCAGTCACATGTTACCTGCAAGTGCGATCGGCAGAAGGGGCTGAAATCCGTGTAGTGATGGATAGAGCGGGTATACTCCATTTTTCAATAACGAATGGAGGACACTTCAAAGAACATTTTGTAGCGGGTAGAAAGGGTGCACGTTGATGCTAGGTGGTAGATTCCTCTGTAGTGAATACGGCGGATTGAAAGTGGTGGGGGAGGTGGAGAAATCATTGGCGCTAGGTAGCGATTTCTCTGCAGTGAATACGGACATTTTGGAAGGGAAGGCGCCACTTTGGATAAATGCTGTTGGTCACTATGGATGGCGGGGGTGCGAGCACCGGGGGACAGGGCTAGGGAGGCCAACAGCGGCCTAGTGGCGCCCGGGCTCTGCCATGACTAGTGAGCCCACTACTAGCCACGTCAGAGCTTAGGGACCAAACCGGGTTGGGGCCACTGGCAACGGGTGTTCTCGGTTCCACGAACACCGCATGAAGCCACACAGGTGCCGCTGCTCTTACATTAGCGTTGAGGCACCTCTCTGGACACATCGTGGTGTTAACGGGCATGGCACAGCACGGCTGTGAACACCGGAGGACGGGGCCTAAAGTGCACAGAAACCAGGAGTCCGGGGGGCAACGCATGGTGGTCACTGGCCACGGTGGTCAACGGTTCCATGAGCACCGCTTCTAGGTGCTATAAAACAATCACAATCACGCACGAGGACGAGTAACAGCGCACTTATCAACAAAACATAAGAAAACCAACTTTAAGGAAAGCTTTTCACTTTTGGTGGGGGTGGGGGCGTGAAGATTGCATATTATCATGCATTTAGGATCTGCCATTATGTTATAATTAGCGGGCGGATTCTCCTTACCTCAAGGCCGGAGCTGCGACCTTGGGTTCTGGCTTCGAACGCTCCTGGGTCCTGGGGTGCCTGGTGAGCCTCGGATGTCTGGGGGGCGCAGCGCCTGGGTGTCCTCTCTGAGCAGGGTCTCTCTCCTATATAAAAGACCAACCTGTGAGCCTTCACATCGACTCTGCTTCCGGTTTCCATTCCGTGCCAGTTTCAGCCAGGGTAATTAGGTCAATCCTTTTCAACCAGTAGAGGGTTTCTAAGTCAAAGACCTGGAGCAGTCTTTGTGCGGTAAACTGAAGCTGTGCCGTAGTGCCGTAGAGTACTCTAGTGGGGCCATAAATACCATCTGAAGGGCGCTAGACCCACCATGGCAATTTGTGTCTGTCTGTGCGGGCTCTCTGCAGGCTGCAAGCTCTCCCCGACTAGTTGGATAAACAGGAGCGTGGTGGGATCCGGCGGCCTGGGCTCAGTTTGCAGGGAGGGGCGGGTTGTGTGCTACAATCAGAATCAATGATCTGATCTAGTCTCGTGTGTGACAGCCTCCAGGTGCCGCTCCTCCTGCATCCTGCCCTGCTGCCACAGTCCTTCAAGGGCGGGCGTCGGCGAGCAGTTGCAGGATGTTACTTTTTTTCCAAAACACTGGGAACGGGGCCGGCTGAGGCCCGCTCCCAGTGTTTTGTAAAAAAGTAACACTTCCTTCACTATCAGTACACCTGGCGCCCTGGTGTCTCGCACCGACTCGCTGCCTGCAGGCCCAGATCATGCAGAGCAGGTCAGAGTAGAAAGGGCCTGCAGGCAGCCCTGAGCCGGCGCGAGACCGGCCCAGTCATGGGCTTGAAACCCGGCCCCTCGCTCACCTCTAAGGATTTCGGATTGGCCACGGGCCGATCGGCCGACGGGCCAATCCAACCCTGCTAGTAACAGCGGTTCTGAGAATGGTACCCTTCGCCTTGAACCATCCGGGTGGCTGTGAGCGTCGGACTCCCCAGGAGGACGAATGCACTTAACAAGGAAAGAAGGGTGAGTAATTGCACAAGAAAGAATGAACGGGAATTGAATTAAAGGCTTGGAACTCACTTCCGCACAGCGGACTCTGGTCTTGAATCGGGTCGGGTGTGTGGAACAACTTCCGACCCGTAGTAACGGGAGAATCAATGGGAGAACCTGAGGGCACCAAGGTGGGAAACAAAGGACGGGGTTCGGTACTACGAGGGAAGAAAAGAGGTTTAGACAAAAGAGTGAACAAGCATATCAAAGAAGTAGAATGTCCTAAATAAACCCTTCCGAACTTACAGAGCATCACATACAACAGAAGCGACGCCTCGACGCCGTGTTCTGCTTCCCTTAAGAGATGTCATGTGGTCAATCACGTGTTTCTGCCGGCAACATGAAACCACTAGACCCTTGCAATGGTTCCCTACAACCCTATTGGGAGGACCTAGGAGCAGACTTCCACACAGTGACCAACGATGTCGGACTTGCCAATGCCGAAAAGGTGTAACAGTCCCAAGAGGATAAGGAGGAGGAGCCGCCGTTAGATTGGATACTTAACGTATGCACAGAGGGGGGTGAGATGCCTTCTGCGCCACCCGCCCCATCTGAAATAAAAATTGAAGTCAGTAAAGACAAAGGATTATACCCGCTAAGGGAACTTAAAGCAGCCACGGGGTATAGCAACCCAGCATATGAGTCACCTACGCAAAGTAGTGACGAAAACCCAGACATATCACCTCCAAGGTCCCGAGGGACAAAGAGAGGCGTGAGAATGAGAGAAAAAACCAGGCACAAGCAAGTACATCTCTCGATACAGAGAGAGAGGGCAAAAGATGGAAAGGAAATGAAGATAGAGCTGATGAGATAGCATTCACACAGAACAATTGGCTGGGAGGTCAGATTTTATTGAAACTCGATCGTAAAGGCATTGATGACGTGAGACAAAAAGGGAAGCTAGATGATTTACAGAGAAAGGAGAAGGAAAAGGAAAAAGGATTGAGAGACGAAAAGGTCAAGAAAAAAAAAATAGACAGAGACAAGAGCAGTTGTATCGCAAAGAGCAAGAAAGACAATACGATCATAAACCGAGAGCAGCTAATGATCAGGACAGACAGGAACAAAAGCGATAGAAGAAGAAGAGCAAAAGATATGGGAAAAAAGAATAAAGAGATGAAGGGATGAGGAAATACGATGGGCAAATGAACGTAGAGATGCAAAGAAAATGGAAGAAGATAGGGTCAGAGAGGAAGCGAGGAAGCACAGAGAATTCGATAATGACGTAGAACATAAACAAAGACAGAGAGCATGCAATCTCAAATATCTGGAAAGAGAGGTTTAAAAATCCGATTCAGTAGTAGATTGTGAAGACATCAAAGAATTCTTTCCTGAGTACGATTCAGTACCAGGCACGTCTAGGGCAAATATCGAGGAGGACTTCTACACCAGAAGCATCGGAGAGACGATCAATATGATATATGATGAAATGGGGCTAGAACAAGTACCCCAAGGGGAAGGAGAGGACGAGCACCTGGAGAGCACTCAGCTGTACGATGCTGAGGACGTCTCCCGAAGGAGTAGAAATAGAGAACTGTCCCTAGACTGATTGACAATCAATAGGAATGAGGAGGATGAGAGAAGATGCTCGAGTTGGCCACAGACGATATCAGACGCCAAAGGAGAGGAACATGAGGAAAAGGAGGAAGAGAAGAGACACGAAAAACGCTTCTCCGGAGGAAATGGGATAAGATGGTCAGTTTCTAGTGGGTCTGCACCCAGGGCATCAGAGTCAGCCACACAGTCAGATCAGCACAAAGAAGTATTTTACGGTGAGAGGGGGCTGTCTCCACCACCCTATGTGAGCCGACTAAGGACATTACCAGGTAGGCGGCGATGCAGGAATATTACTCCTGCAATAGATAGAAAAATTATGAGAGAAGAGAGGGAGGGCTATGCATCACAATTTTTGTTGCTCGAGAAAGGAGGAACGAGGCCACAGTATATTCCATGGCCACACGTGCATTGGGAAAACCTGAAAAACAAGATTTCAATGTTGACATCGGGAGCCGGAAAATGGATACACGAGCTAGAAAAAATGATGGGAGGGAACACGTTAGGTATAGGGGATATCCAGGGTCTTTTAATTTCCATACTTGGTGATAGAGCTGACGATGTGTGGACACATGCAGTTTACCCTGCCATAACCACAGTTAATACTGCGCACGACGGAGCACCATTTAACAATTGCAGAGCCGCGGTATAGAAAGCATTATGATTGCTATATCTGGATACTTCCAACATGGGAGCTATAATGACACATAAATTGAAGGAGTCAGGGGTGCTCGAAACTTGTGAATTTTAGGGGAAATCCATACCCGTGTTTTACCATATATTATACCAAGGGCTGCCAGATCAAGTACAGAAGCAGCTCAAGAAATTGGTAAGAATCGAGGCCAAACCGTGGTCTGAAATACATTTGACCATAGCGCACTTTTGCAGACTGCTGCAGGGAAAGAATTGCAAAAAAGAGGCTGCACGAAAAGCCGAAGAGGCAGAATCAGTGCAGAAACAATTGTCAAAATATGCCATTGAAGGGGCAATGATAACTAAGACAGACGGATCACACGCACATCAGGTCAATAATCCACAGCAGGTCAATCAGGGCAATAATGGGTTTCACCCCAGAGGGAGAGGATTTAGAGGAAGAGGATGGCAGAGTAATCAGGGAGGCTTTCAAAACAATCAGGGAGGCTTTCAAAACATGCAAAATGGCAATCAGGATATGCTGAATGGGCAAGTAATCAGATCACCGCCAATATGTTGGACGTGTGGGAGGACAGGGCATCTAGCACACACATGCAGAAGCCAAGGCATGGTGCAAAACGACCAAGGAACAAGAGCAGGTATGGTGAATCCACCTGTGTTTTTACAGCAGGGAGGAAATGGAGTTGTACAGAATCACACCAATGAGCAACAGCAAACACCAGGAGCGCAGCAAAGCTTGCAGCCTCAGAACTTGATACGTTTTCTACAAGGACAGTCTCAACAGTCGCCGGTGCAACTGTCACAGACAGTAAGTGCAGGAAAGGTTGCAAATACTGGGATAAGAGCTAACACTGGTGATGGAGGAAATCCATTCATGCAACATGGGACAAAGTTGAATGTGACTAGGACAGATCACTGGGAACCCTGGTGTGTTCTATCCTGACACCAGACCCTCACCAGGAGCCAAGTATGGATGTCATTATAGGGGATAAAGAATATTCCTTCTTAGTTGACACAGGTGCAACACACTCGTGTTTACATGAAAGCAAGTTTTCCTTGTCCGGCAATGCTATAAATACTCAGGGCTTCACAGGAACAACAAGTCGTGTTCCTTTTACAGATACACTTTCAGTCTCTATAGGAGAATGTGATATGAAAGTACCACTGTTATATTCAAGACAAACCCCAGTAAATATCTTGGGTCGAGACATAATGACAAAGTTAAACAGGACAATCTCGTTCACGGAGAAGGGCATAATATGTTCAACTCCAAGAATGCACGATTTGAACGTATGCGAGATGAATAGAGCATACGCGGGACACACAGCTATGAGAGCTATCCTATCAGAGCCAGAAATATTTGCTTATGGATTAGGTGTACTAATGGCGGGGCTCACAACCTTGCAGACAAAACCATGAGGACCCCAGATGAGTTTCTATTTAGGCCAAGAATACCTATGCATGAGGAGAAGGGACGCGTATTTCCCTTGAATATTGACACAGCTATAGTGCGAGGGAAAATGGCTTTGATCGATGGTTACGATGATGATGGCCGACAATGGTGCACACTAATCGCCATTTAAGAAGGGCACAGATTGACTGCCATCACTGATGATGATCTGTTTGACAAGCAAGCTGATGGAGAAGAAACAATAGTTGAGGTAAATCTCACTTTCTGGGTGAAAATGATCAAAGGAGAAGTGCCTCAGAGAATGATGTTGGCACAAAATTGTCCTGAATATTTTGAAGACGATATGGCCCAGGTGCATGTCTCAGTATGGACCACAGGCCCCTATGACATAGGCTTATTGAAAGGAGTCAGAGAAGAAAGGATTAAATTGAAGCCAGGAGCAATTTTACCCAAAGTATGACAGTATCTCATGTCTAGGGAAGCAGATGAAGGAATTTTCAAGACAATTTTGGCTATGATGGAACAGGGCAATTTCAGAGTTGTCATGCAATACCGCAGTTTACCCTATCAAAAAATCAAAGGGAGGGTCTTGTAGACTAATTCAAGATTTACGCCCGTTAATGATAATGTAGAGGCTGAGTTCCCTTTAGTCCCTAACCCGGCCACAATCCTATGTAATATACCTGTTGAGGTAAAATATTTCATGGTTATTGACTTGAAAAATGCATTTTTCTGAATCCCATTGCACAAAGACGTAACGTCATTTACATTCAGACAGATGCGTCTGAAAAGCACGAGGTTAGGCCAGGGGTACTTTGAGTCTCATTCAATTTTCAACAGAGTCCTGCAAATGGACTAAAGCAATATTGCATTAGAGAATGTTACCTTGTAATATGTGGATGACATCCTAATTTGCAGCACGACAGAGGAAAGATGCAGACGCAAATCTGTTCAGCTATTGACCAAATTGGCTGAGAAAGGATATAAAGTTGACAAAGAAAAGTTATGATATTGTCAGCGAGAAGTGCTGTACATAGGCCAACTGATCTCGCATGAGGGGCAAAGGGTTGCCCCTGAAAGGGCTGAAGCCATACTGAACACAGCTAAGCTACACACGATAAAACAGATGCAGAGTTTTTTAGGTCTTTGCAATTATGTCAGAGCTTGGGTCTTTGACTACAGCTCATATACCAGACCCTTGTTACAAGCTCTAAAGAAGGCACAGGTGACGAAAGGAAAAATTGAATGGTCTGAGACCATGGAAAATGGGTTTGCTGAACTCAAGAGAGCCATTTGCACGGCACCAGTTCTAGGGATTCCCAATTATGCAGAGGAATTCTACTTGTTTTTGCCCACGAATGGCAGCATTATGACGGCAGTGCTCACACAGAGAACCACATTGGGGTACAAGCCCCTGGCATACTACAGTGGGAATTTGGACCCAGTGATGAGAGGCCACTTCGCTTGCTAACAAAGTTTAGCTGCTGCAGCGTTCGCCATAGAGAAGGCAACAACCATTGTGATGGGATGCTCCATGATGTTGTATGTCGAGCTCGCATTATTTGCCATTCTAGAGAAACCAAAATGCACATTGACAAAATGCTCAGAGAGCTTCTGCTTATGAAGTGATCATATCGAATCCATCGATTAAGATAATTTGATGTAAGATAGTGAACCCAGCTATGTTTATAGCAGAGCCAGTCACTAAAGGAGAGCCAATAAATGACTGACCGAATTATGAAGAATTTTATGATGAGATTCCCAGAGTGAAAGAAAATGCATTGGCAGAAGGAGAAACTGTCTTTGTTGACGGTTCCTTCGAGAATCGATCAAAAGAATGGGCAAAGATATACAGGCACCGCTCTGGTGAAGCACACAGCAAATGGAAAATGTCAAGGACTCATTTGTGCATGATTACCATCTTATTATTCAGCACAAGCTGCAGAATTATTGGTGCTGATAATCGCCATTGAGAATCCCGCAGACCAGGAAGTAACGGTGCACAGTGATTCCGCCTATGTGACATTGACAGAGCACGCAGTCCTAGTGCGCTGGAAAAGTAGGGGCTACCTCTGAGCGGATGGCACGCCAGTTCAGCACGCAGCCCTGTTGGATAGGCTCATTAAGGCACTACAGCTCCGAGTCGGCATAGCGGTCATGAAATGCTGCGCCGCCTACACGAAGGGGACAGATTTTATCTCACAAGGAAATCAAGCAGCAGACACGGAGGCCAAGCGTATGGCTTCCAAGGGCGAAACCATAATGGATGTGGAAATAACTGATGTAAATGAAAAAATGATAGTTGCACGAAGTGAACCTGAGAGCTATAATAACATGGGGCGGACCCAGTTAATGGAACTCCAAGGGGAGACACCACAGGAGGAGAAAAACCTCTGGAAGCGGTGAGGATGTTCTTTAAACCCCTCCGAAAGCTTGTGGCGACAAGACAGCACTAGTAAACCAGTAAATCCTATAACCCTGTTAAAACTAGCATTGGAACAGTTGCCCTATCCAGCACACATGACAAAAAAGAATCTTGCGGCAATGCTCGCTGAAGACTGGTTCATACCGAACTTAGAAGAGCACGTTGCATTTTTTATGGTGAACTGTATAATCTGCCAGCAGTTCAGGGCTGGGCACAAACTAAAAGTAATTAGAGGAGTCATCCCAAGGCCCAATGGACCTTTTCAGTACTTGCATGTTGATTACATTGATATGACTCAAGTATGTAACGGGTACAGGTACCTAATTATTGTGGTGTGTCCATTCTCTAGATGGATAGAAGCAGGTCCATTTACACACCCAAACTCTACCAAATTTCTGGTGAGAGAGGTTTCCCAGGTGGGGAGTATGTGAGGTCATGAGGTCATATAATGGTCCTCACTTTGTTAATGCAGTATTTGAACAGATAAGCTTGCTGCTTGGTATAAAGCACAAGTTCTTGTCGGCGTATCACCTGCAAGGTCATAGGGTATGTGAGAAGCTCAATGGCTTGTTAAAGGAAATAATGGGCAAGTTGAAGCTTACTCCAAGAAAGGGATGGTTACACTGCCATCCTTTGGCACTGTATGCACTGAGAAACCAGCCTGGTTCTGACCATCATCTTCCGCCACATGAAATAGCAACAGGCAGAAGGATGCACACTCCACTGACACCCCAAGACAGAGCTAGATGTGATGCCCAGCCAACAGGAGAAATCTTAGGGTCTGAACTGCAAAATTACTTGAATTGCATGACATTCTGGGGGTAATTCATGGATTATTTGCGCCGAAAAAAACAGGATTTGTGCGCAATTCTGCCCGCAAATCCCCATTTGTTAAACAGGTATTTGCGGGCAGAATGGCACACAAATCCCATTTTTTCGGCACAAATAATCCATGAATTACCCCCCTTGTCTTACTGTAATTTCAGGCCATCTGCAGCAACAACGAAAAGGGTGCAGGGAGCACAGAACACAGAAGGAGATACTACTGCAGACACAGTTCAGAGTTTATGTGTTCCATCAATCTTCCCTGGAGATCGGTCCTGGTTAAGAATCATATGAGAAAGAAGTGGGACAAACCAAGGTTAAACAGTCCCTTTTCAGTTGAATACGTCACTCCCTCTGCAGTCAAGCTACAAGGAAGAAGAGCTTGGATCTTTTGGGTGACATCAAGCCATACATCGGAGAAGGCCCCCTGCCCGCACCCCAATGCATAGAGACTACAGACGACAGGGAAGATCCGCAGCACGTGCAGACGAGATCCATGATGAGGAAGAAGGACGCATGACCAGCAAGAACAAAGAACTTTTGTGCAAAGTTGTGGTTTAATTTTGGACATTTCCTCTCAGCAAAAAAGGGGATAAGGACATAAAAACAGACACTCTGTGCATCCTAATTGCAGCGTGAAGAAGTGAATTGCATGCATAAGCCACAACAGAGGTTATTAACTTTGAACTTTGGACTGAGGCACACTGAAGCCTTGAAAGGAAATAAAATGCCAAACTTTGATCGAGGGCACACAAATTGGAAGAAAATACAGTATCCAGATTCTTTCCAAATAGGAACATTGTTCAGACTCACTTATGGTGTCCCACAGCAGTAACATCACTAAGGACATTTAAATATATTTCGAGTTAGTATTGAGATCATGCCCGTCATTGGTGGGAAGGCTCACCAGCATCACTGAATTTTTTCAAGATCCTGAAAACGAAAAGACAATAAGGAGGCTGCCCACTGTGATTGCCGAGCAGTTACTGCTGCTTCCAGAATACAGAGAGGAAAAAATAAATGTCCCAAGCAGAAGAAGAAGCATATAGGCTTATCAGTGTACTGTTCTTTCACTCAATTGAAGACTGTCCAGATCTTGTTGGGAGAAACACAGACATTTTGACATTTCTTCGAGATCCAGCAAACACAGAACGTTTAAGTATAATCCTGAATGGAATTATCATCCAAGTTGCTCTCCACACACATCGAGATTGCATAAACTGCTCACAGTGAGTGAGGGCCAAACAATTCCAAACTGTAGCAAGGGCAGGACAAATGTCCCTGTGACCAGAAGATAGCACATTGGCAAGCAACGTCTTCTTTCGCCTAATCGAGGATTTTCCAGAACTTGTGGGGAGACCTGCCGGTGTTGACGTCCTCACATTCATCAGAGACCCAGCTAATTCTACACAGATGAGCATGCTCTCGCATGGTATTGTGATGCAGGTCAAACTTTCTAACCATCAGCAGAATTATCTGAGAAGATTTTAAACTTTCCGCCGAGGGACAGATCGAGGAGGTATTGCCAGAGACTTCCCTCTTGTTATACTGACAACGTTGACATGTCTTCTGGAGAGCACCAAATGAGAGGCATTGGGCCTCATTACGAGTCCGGCGGTTACCTGCCGGTTTTCCCGGCTCGGTTACCGCCGGACTCATATTACCATTCTGCCTCTGTGATTCCCGGAATTACCGGGGCATTACAACCCCGGTGACCCGGGAATTTGGGAGGCGGAATTCGGTAAATCCCCATTCCCATTGAGTCCCATAGGACTCAATGGGAATGGGGACCATGAAAACACCGGCACCATCTCATGATGGTGCCGGTGTTTCCACGTCCGCCTGCAGGCGGGCCGTATTAAACCCGCCAGGTCAGACCTGGCGGGAATGACACCTCCGCCTGCAGGACTCGAGATCACCCCGTATCGAAACAACGATGGGGGCGGGTTTAACGCCACCGTTATTTCCATAACGGGTGACTCGTAATGAGGCCCATTGACTGGGAACTCGTGCACTTTGAACATGCACAGTAAAGAGACTTGCTGAAGTCATTAACTGGTTTTGACATTTTTCATATACAGAAAAGAGAACTGTATCCAGAGACAACAGACAATCCAGTGTCCAGGCAAAGAAGGACAATTGTTTCAGTACCTGCAACCCACAAGCAGAAACGGCAGAATCCAGAGATAATATTGTCTAAGAGTGTATTAAAAGTAAGTTTCTTTCCTCAGATGATCGAGATGGGAAACTAAAGTAGTAATTTTTTCATCCCTCAGGAGGAGAGACACTCTCATTGTTCTAGGACTAAATGCTGTAGATTACCCTATAGAGGAATCATGTACCTATGCATTATATTCATCATTGCTTTACTGTCACTGACAATTAGAACTGCATTTTTTTTTGGTGCACAAAGTGTTCTGATTCCAGTGCACCCACTTAATGATGTATGCATGAAACCCACGACGGCACCCTGACCTTACATAGTCATTCCAGTCCCTAGAAGGTCTGTTAGAGGAATGAGTGCGCTTGAGATGGATGTGATTAGCAATGACACACACACACTTATGGTAACAAACAAATTGAAAAGCCGGAGACAGGGTCGGCAGAGTAAGAATGAAAGAAGGTTACTGACAACCACACGCATGCAAACGATGAATGCACACACACACACCAGGTCTAGTGTCAATAATTACAGAACTACATGCCAAAGAAGAAAGGAAGGTTGGACAGCCAACAATGAGAAGCTCTACTATAAGTGAAGTTAAAAACCAAATGAAAAAAGCTGAACTAGTAAAGAGACAAAAGGAATTGGAGAAGAAGCCAGCTGACCCAGCATTGATAAGCACACCTGATCCATTACTGAAAAGTGCAAGTGCAAGCC
The DNA here is from genome assembly GCF_040938575.1 of Ambystoma mexicanum. NCBI lineage: Eukaryota > Metazoa > Chordata > Amphibia > Caudata > Ambystomatidae > Ambystoma > Ambystoma mexicanum. The sequence continues at coordinate 85,478,200 of NC_090941.1, forward strand.
CAGAGAAAATTTCACGAGCACAGATGATAGCAGAATCTATATGGCCATCCATAGGCAGAGCCAGGAAGAGGCAAAGGAAAAAGAGAGAATTGCCAGACTTTCCTCTACTCGACTAACACAGATGAAGATGCCTGCACCATGGATTGGGATACCTGAGAATCCTCCAGCAAGAAGAAGCCATACAGATGCATACAAGGACGTAGTAATAGCAACCTACATGAAAACCCTAAGAATCAAGAGAAGCATACAAGTAGATGAAAGTCAGCTAAACAATTTCTTGGACAGCACAGCACATTTGGGAAATAACATATGGTACCAACATATGTAAGAATTTGGAAGACAGAATTCACAGGGGGGAATGCTTTGTTTGTGCACTCCTACCTTACAGCAAGGGGAAATCAAAGGTCTTTGTAGCTGTAGAAATTGATGTCCAGACAGCACACTGTCTATCACACGTAGTGATGTGCAAGACCAGAGGCCAGTTCATGGGAAGTGATGCCTCACTGAAATGGGCAACTGAAGCCACTGATCCAAATGAAGATGATTATGTCCAGGACATAAAGGCAAGAAACAATGGAAGGACCAAACACATTGTGATCAGACATGAGAAGCCTGGAGTTAAGGGAACAGAAATCAGAAGAGATGCAAATCACAAACTAAACGTTCAAGGGAAGATGACAGAAGAGGCTTGATAGTGGAAGAACAGATGCCAAATGCAAATTTGGGGAACAGTGCTTTCACCAGACGAATGGGAGAAAGGAGTAGTGATTTGCAGAGCACGGATGGTCATTAGAGCCTGCAAAGGAGCAATTGAAAACGCACAAAAGATATGCAAGCCATTATGGCCAAAACTTGATAAACTATTGACATGGATGGAAGACCAAGGAGGACCCTTACAGATAGTGCCAGTGGAGAATCCAAGACTCTGCTTCAAGAATAATGGCACCAGGAAGATGGGGAGAATCAGAACTGTGGACGAGTTTTGGGCGCTCCAGGAATGGTACACAGTACTGCAGTGATCATGGATCATTATTGGGCATGTGGATCCAAAGCATATATCAGACTGCCAGAAACTGGGGAGGTATATGCAAAATAGTGAATGTCCACATTCCAGCTTTGGTGCTTCCGAAAAGTGACCTGAATATTGACAGCTTCCCGAAACCAGATGCTCACTTGAGGAAGAACAGATCTGTGGAATTAATGAAGCGTAAGAATTACATTTCCGCCAAATCCATAGAAGCCTTTGATGCTATCCCTTATGAACATAGGCTGTTCAGTCAGACTTCCTGAGTGTTCACAACAATTTTCATGCCGAGAATTCAAGTTGGAGCAAATACGAAATGGTTTCAGATAACCAGATACAAGTTATTGCAGACCATCAACATGACCATAAAGGGATTTAACGCAATCAAGGAAGAGTTAAGAGCGATTCAACTGATGACTCTCCAGAACAGATATGTCCTTGACATGATCACAGCCATGGATGGAGGTGTTTGTGCAAAAATCGGAGAATCATGTTGCACATTTATACCTTCTCATGATGAGGACAATGGAACTCTCACAGAGGCCATAGGTATGCTGACAAAGCTACAAAATCAAATGATTGAGGAAACTGACGAAGTGGACGATGACAGTTGGTTTGGAGCACTATTTGCAATGGATGGCAGACACATTCAAATTCCTAGGAGCCCTACTAGTGATGATATTGCTCGGATTCTGTGTTATCAAGATAATAATCTCTCAGTGTCAGAAAACTGCACACAAAAGCCATAGGGATGAAGATCATGATTGATGTCAAACCAGGGTGGAAGCTCAAAGACCTGACTGGTGAATAAATAAGAGACTTTGTGAAAGCCAGCATCCATGCACCAGAAGGAACAAAGTTTCGATATCCCAAGAAGCATATAAAATATGTGGGAAGATGGATCTATTGCAGCCCAAATGGACAGTGTCAAATAATGATGTGGAACAAAGATGAACATGTAAGAACAGCAGGAAGTCTAAAAGGAGTCATAAAAATGTGGACCCCAAAGAGACATTTCTTCAGACCGTTATGTATAGACCTAGAAGATGAAGGAAAAAAAAATTGACCCAGAAGATGAAGTGAAAGTGAACACAGAGGATCCAAAGAAGATGGATACAAAGGAAGAAATGAAAGTGGTCGATGAATCGCCCAGAGGAGGGAGGGGGGTTGCGGAGGTCCGAAGTGCAGCCTGCATTCCAACCGTCCATTTTGAAGTACCAGGAACGTTCACACCGAAGGATGTGACATACAAGGAGCAAATAAACCAGCAAATAGCCACAGTGGGGCTCTGTCCAGTACCTATCAGAAGAACCACATCCCTTGAGGTACCTACACCTAAGAAAATCTGGACAGTAAAGTATCCATTGAGAATGAAATAGCAACAAATGAAACAAAATGAAGATTGTCTGAGTACAGTCCCAGAAGAAGCCAAAAAGGTCTTAATTGAAGATGAATGGTGATGTCACAAGAACTCCGACTGACTCACATATAGAAGATATGGTGACCTACGAATGACGAAAAGGGATGAGACACCATGTATAAGGGACATTGTGAACCTAAAGCGAAAGGACAATGTCAAATGTAAGAAGCTTAGGCCAAGAGCATAACAAAGATATTCAGTTAGATTACATGTGTACATATGCTTGGAACCGCTAGAAAGCTAAGAAAAGTGTGCGGATTGCTATGCTTAGTAGTAAGATAGATTGTGGTAAGCGCCACCTATATATATCCACCTCAATAGAAGCACTTTGTATGAGTATGCACAAAGGCAGAATCAACCAAAGGTTACTGGAGGCCGCATCAGGAGAGTTTCATAATTAACAAATCAAGAATAAATGACAGAAACGAAACTCAGACAGAGACAAATCACGCCAAACAGTCAAGGTCATATCAGCTAAAATAGACTTACATTAGCTACATTTAATGAAACAAAGAACAGAATATCCTGCTCAGAAAGGTCAAGATAAGAAGCAGAAAGCAGGTGGTGGACAAAACGAAAATCAAATGCATGAATTACATGGAGAATGAGACGATTGTACGGTGTCTGAATCACTTGACCAGCTGAGCGAGAAGAAGGGGGACATTAACACCTACGCATGGCAGTGGGCCATGCAAAGATATCAGAACTTTTCCAGACAGAGATGCAGTCTCAAGGCCAACCACAGTGCAATAACTGACACATGACCGCCGAATGATTGATTGTAGCAATAATTGGATAAAGGCTGGGGGAGCTGGCAAGCACCCTGCACCTGGCCGACCATTCTGCATGCTGCTAGGCAAAGTGGAAAAGTATGAGTGGGGTTGGTGCCAATCCAATCATAGTGGACCAAGTAATCTAGGGTCCTATAGTTAGCAGAACAAAAGGGACTTCATATTTTTAGTGACGTCTACAGTAGCCATTTTTAAGGTAGAGCTTAGATACCCCACCTGACAGTGTTTGCCTAACTCCCCTCACTCTGTTAGCATATACAGATATAGTACCTATATTAAAGTTACTTTCCTAGAACCAATAGAATTTCATGCAACATTTTAAGCGTTAAGCGTCAGTGATGATGACGTTTTAGTATAAATGATGTGGGTTTTATGAAGTTCGTTGGAGTTGTGAAGCGAGAAGGAAGATCTAGCAACCGCTGATCTTCATGAGACTCCCCGTTTTTTGTACTTTACATTAAATGGACTCCCTTTGCCAAACCATTGAGTTGTCAATTTTGACTTGATGTTAGAGTACTAATCTGCATCCCCATCCATCTCACGGGTGCTGCTATTCCATCTTAAAGTGCCATTGGGCAACCCCCAGCTTTATGGGCCAATTGAGTATCCTAGTGCACAGCCCCCTTTCTTTTTAGAATGTATTTATCTGACTTGAAGGCAACTCTCCAAGATGTGAGGGCCAATCCACCTAAAATGGGAACTGTCCCAATACAATATATGCTCTTTGTTGATGATATTGTTCTGTTGGCCAAACTACAGAAAAAAGTATTAACTCTTCTGCAGGGGGTCCATTGCCGGGACTCGTCTCTTTTCAGGTCTGTATTGACTGGAATCTACTACAGGTTATCTTGCACTCCCTGTAGGAACCCGTTTTGTAAAGTTGAGGGGGCAGATGCTACAACAGTCGTGTGCGGTATTGACTTCTTGGAAGGATTCTTGCCTATCAATTTTAACAGCTATTGACTCCACAGAAGATTAATTGATTACTCCTCCATTTAAAACAAAGAGCACGTTATTTCAAAGAGACTGGATTGTAAATAGAGAGATGCTCTCAACTGTTAAGGTTTTAATCATTTTAAATATAATATTAAATCCTATAATTCACTTTCGACATATATGGTGAAGCATCCCTCTCAACAGTGTAGGGCTACTGTGTTACAATTAAAGTTGAATCTTTTTCCCACAGAGGATGTATTAGGAGCTAGGACAAAAATCCCCAAGCAGGAAAGACTTTGTCGCTTTTGTAAGATGTCAGATGAAATGCTTCAACATTTATTTGTAGAGTGTAATGTGTTGTTTGATATTCGAATTCAACTGTTTGGGAAATGTGTGTCAAATTTTGAGGAGGTGCCTTTAGTATGATTTTGGGATTGACTTCTTTGTGAATCAGCGACTGCTTTGTGTAGTGCGGCTATGAGATTTTTAAAATTAATATTTTAGGATCATTTATTTTAAATTGTAGCTGAGAATTCCACACTGTGACTGCGCCACATATATTGTCGAACTAATTTGAACCACTGAAATAATATACTGACTGCAATTCCATATCACATGTCTCCCGTAGGAGGCCCTTTTAATTTTGACACGTGTTTCGGCTCATTCCGAGCCTTTCTCAAAACAGGGCATATATTTTGATCATAAATCACAGCATTGTGATTTTTCAAATGTAGAACAAGAAATGTGAATCTTGTGCATTGGTCCCTGGGTTCGAATCCCACCTGCAAAATGCAGAAACTCCCTTATCTCACGCGTCGGCTACTCCAGTTTCCTATTTTAAATTGTAATTGCTGACTGTATATTGTAATTTAAAAAAATCAAGACAAGATGGGTTTTCATTATTTTTGTACGAAGATTATCAATATGCTTTAGATGTATTATATGTGTTTTTTTCTTTTTCTTTTTTTATGTGTGAAAAGTTTAATGTAACTATAAAAAACAATAAATAAATACATGCATAAATATTCCACTACATGGCACCACACAAGTACTAGCACAATACCATCCTTCAAAACAACCTGATTTTGATTGTTAGGTAAAACATATTTGTCCATTGCTGATTTTCCCCTTTGCTGTGTTACTGATTCCCTAAGATTCCACACCCACATTTCAGAGTGTGCAGGATTCGTGGAATAGCACAGATTGTACATGTTTCTTCCGCACTAATAGAAACGAGCCTAAGTCCCAACAATTGTACAGGGAACGCGGTGTGGTGAGAATGGTGGCCAACAAAACTCGACTTTTACTACATGCATGTGGTGAATCACTGATCTTTCTCTGCAGTGGCTGGAACAGAAAACACACTAGCCTCGGAAGAGCCAGACAAAAGGGGCTCTCAAATCCCTTAAGTGCAGTTTGATAATTAAGTGCTAGAGTACTTGCAATGAATCCTGATGTTTTAGGAGCATCATCTTGGTTCAGAAAAAAAGTGATGAAACCATCCCAGCCCATGGTTGCATTGCTAGTTAAATTCCACCATACACTGAAGAAAGCACAGGAGTATAGTTCGATAGCTGTTTAACCATTATTCTTTGTTCGTTCGAAGCTACATTAGAACGACTTTTCACATAGGGTCCAAGGGCCCATGGGTCCAAGAGCAGGTTTGGTTCATTGAGCGACGCTTTGGGCCAATTAGCTTTTAAGGAATATCATATATTTTGCAATATCTTTTAAACTAATCTGAAAACAGCTGTATAATGTCAACAAATAGCCAGCACATTGTAGCACAATTCTGGTCTACTGTAAAAGCCTTTCTGGCAAAATAAACTAACTTCCAGGATTGAGTTCCCCTTACTTACTATTTATTTTGTTTCCATCCCTTATGATATAACTGCAGAAGCAAACAGCATAGAATACGGAAGTGCCTGGCCTCTCACTGTAAAACTCCTATTACAGATGGCTTATATCCTGCCAGTGCTCACTTGGGAGCTTTTCAAGAATGATTGGAATGAAATCCTACCAGCGCGTTTGTAAAACCCCAAAGCGAGAAGGCATTTTAGTATTTCCCCAGCCATGCATGAGATATCTACATGTCATGGAGTAAGCGTGCTCTATAGCGTGCTCTATTTCGGGGCTGCCTGGCACAGCAAGTCAAAATGCCTCGCTACAGAGGTGACACAGATGACAGGCAGCGCCAGGATGAAACGTGCTCATATTTACTTACGCTGTTATCCTCTAATGCAGCAAGTAAAGCAGTAAAGATAGAGTGAGAGTTTTATATCCTATAGTTTGACTGCAGGAAAAAAAAATGTTTTAACTTAGTATTGCTAGTGCTAAGAAATGGCTCTCTGCAGCCTGGAAATAAATGCCTTTAATATAGAGAAGAGGGCGTGTGTGGATGGGAGAAGTGCTGGTAGATACCAGGAGTCAGGGACTGGCTATTTTGTTACAGAAATAAACAGTGCAAGAGTAACATAAACAAATTGGGTTCTCATATTGCGCTTTATGCCGGAGGCCAGGTTCTAAGCACTGTGTTGTGCCATATGTCTGACTGGACACCCGATTGTACTAAGCTGGCTTTATTGTATAAGCACAATATTGGTGAACTGAGGACCATGAGTTGTAGTAGATGGGTAAGTATGTTGAACAAACACTGCAGTTATTTTACTTCTGTGGGATTATGCTCATGGGAATAGTCACAGACTAAATGGACATGTGTTCATATTAGGGTCAGGCTGGAGGCCTGAGCAACAGGAGGAGCACGGGGGATCGTGTCTTCCGGTCCGCTCTGTCACTGGCATGCTCTCCTGGAGCCGTTATCTCGTAAGGCCACGTCCCCAAATACCTCCTTTTATCGAGCAGCGTGGTCCTACTCCATCACAAAGTCTCTGTATCTCCTTGGCCTTCTCTTCTCCCGCTCAGGCCGACTCACACTGTGCTCAAATCTTGGAAGTCGGATCTCAATCACTTACATTCTTCCTCTGCCTTGTGGTGAACAGATCTCATTGCTATGTTGCTGACTGTTCTCTTGAACGGGGTCCTTTTCACAGCCTCCTTCTCTATACTAATTTATCCTGTTATCAGTTGTCTCTGGTTCTTCGTGTGGGTCTAATGTTCTTCTATTGATTCTGCCCCAGTAGTATCTCTCCTTTCTGCAAGACGTTCCTTAAACATAGCTACTCTCTCCAGATTCCATCTCTTTCCATCTTGGGTGTAGATGTGATTGGTACCTTTTTGTGTGAGTTCTACTGGCTGGCTGTAATTAGACCCTGTCAATTTGTCCTTTTGGGGTAGTGTTATTTTGACTAGGTCCCCTTGCTCAACTTCAGTTCACTGGACTGCTCTTCGGATGTCACTTAGTGTCTTCATTTGATATTTGTTTTTCTGGATCCTCTAGACTATTTCTTTCATGCCTACGGTGTCATCCTGCCTCACTTTGCACAGCCACAGAGGTACTCGTGTGGATGCTGCCCTCCTCCCTCTCAGCATTTGAAAGGGTGACACATCTGTGCCTGCATTGGGGGTCCGGTAGTGAGCGGCTATGGCTTCTACTTTTTTGTTGGTATCCATTCCCGATGATACGGCTAACTATAAGGCTCCTTTGACAAATCTATTTGCTCTCTCCACTAGTCCATTGGCTTGTGGATGATATAGACTGGCTCTAATTTGCCAGACGTTGTGCTTCTGCAAAAGAAATGCCATTTCTCTCAAGATTAGCTCAACACTATTGTCTGTCTCTATCTCTTTGGGCAGATCTTCCCTCTGAAACACTGAGTTCAGGACTTCTGTTACTGTGGTTGTGATGATGCCGGGCACAAAATTTGCCTGAACCCATTTTGATGAGTAATCCACTATGACCACTCCATACCTGTTATCCGGTGACATGGTGTCCAGAAGGCCAATAAAGTCTAAACCTACTCTGTGCCACATTCCAGTGTGAATTTCTGTAGGGATCATGAGTGCTTGTCTCACTCTGAGGCTTTTGTCACTGTTGACACACTTGTGCCATCTTTCTATCGTGATACTGACGTCATGATCCATGGCTGGCCACCAGCATGCTTCTCGCACTCTGCGCCTGGTCATGTTGCTGCCAAGATGATCCGAGTGGCTCTGCATAATATTACATAATATTACTCTTCACATTCTTACTGGCGGTATTACTCTCATTATCATGCTGTTGGTTTCACAAATCTCTTAATTGACCTTCCAGTACGGTATAAATCCTTCTGGGATGGACCATTCACTTGGCCACCCATTGCAAGCCCAATTTGCCACCTTGCGCAAGGATTCATCTTTGTCCAGCTCTTCTTTTCAGTAGGGCTCACTCTTTTCCAAGAAATCTTGGCTTTGTAGGTCACTGATGGATGCTACCACGCATTCATCTTGGAGGAATGTGGTGCCTGGATCTTCGTGCTCTAACAACCTCAACATGCAGTCTGCTTGGGCACTCCTCCACCCTGCAATGTGCACAATTTCGTATTTATATAGTTGCAGCTTAGCCACGATGGGCGCCAACTTCGGTGTGGATGTCTTTGTTCCTCCTGGGCTCAGCATATGAATAAGAAGTTTATGGTTCGTGACTAGCCGGAACTTTGTGCCCCAAAGATATGTCTGGAAGTACTCTATTGCCCACGCACATGCGAGCATCTCTTTTTCCACGGTTGAATATTTTTTTTTCTACATCAGAGAGTGCTTTTGGACACAAATGCAACCATGTGTTCCATGGCTCACTTCTTTTGGGTGAGTGTGGCTTCTAATCCGTAGGCACTCGCATCTGTGGTGATGCAGGTCTCCCATGCAGGTTTTAACAGCTTTAGGCATGGGGCATTGACAATTCTTGATTTGACTTTATCAAATGCAGATACCTGTGATAGATGCCATTCGTACTCGGCTCCTTTCTTTAGAAACTTTCTTAAGGGAGCAGTTGTCTCCGAAAACCTGGGTATGAACTTTGTGTAATACACTGCAAGTCCTAAAAAGGATTGCATTTCATCCTTAGAGTTTGGGGCTGGGGCTTTGATTATAGCTTGCAGGAGGACTTTTTTGGGGCTCACTCCTTCTTTTGAAATTTGGTAGCCTACATATTCCACTTCCTCTGCCTTTTTAGCACACACTTTTCATACCGTAACCGGACTCCCCCTCCTTGAAGTTTCTCCAACACTTTCCTCCTTTGTCATGCATTTCTGCATCCTTGGCATAAATAAGGATATTGTCTTAGAAGTATGACACTTTGCCTAGCCCATGCATCATGAAGTCCATCATTATCTGGAATGCTGAAGCGCTGAGAACAGTCCCAATGGCATGCGTATATACTGGTACGTTGTAATGAAAGCCGTGAGCAGACGTGAATCTTTATGTAGACTCATCTGGTCATACGCGTCGAGCATGTCCGACTTCGAGACTATCTTTGCCTCTTTCATCATGAGGATCAGCTCATGGATGCTGGGTAGCGGGTAGCTGTCAGTTATCACTTCCATGTTAGGTTAGGTATGTCACTTCATACCCTTATGTTATTAGTGTGAAGTTTCTTGATCAGGACCACAAGGCTCAGACACTTAGAGGATTCCACAGTCTAGTTGGTGCCATCATGAACTAACTTTTGTAGATGATCTCCCAAAGCTTTTTTTGCTGTGGCAGGCATGGTTCTCACCTTATGTTTCACGGGCACTACAGTTGACTTGAGCTGAATTTTGTGGGCGTCATTTTTTATTCTCTCTGGTTTCTCAGAAAAGAGCGCAGAGAAGTCTTCCCTCAACTTTGATGTTCCTCCTGTTTTTAGTGACAGCTCTTACTCATTGGTGTTGGGGATCCCCAACAATGCTAGGCCCTCTTCTGCAAAGTACAACTTGGTCACTGTCTGCCTGCCTTTAAACTCTATTTTGGCATTAATGTAGCGCAGACGATCCACTGAAGCCCCACCAAAAATGGTCGGCTTTTGCTTTGTTTTTCTGACTTCCATCGATTGTTGTCCTACCATGCTTTTGTACCTCTGAATGGGAATGATTGCCAAGTCTGAGCCTGAGTCAGCCATTACTCGGGTCTCATGACCTTACACTTTTATAACACAATGAGGTTTTTCTCTCCTCACACGGGACGGGTTCACAATAATGAACGGAGGTCTGTCGTCATCTTCTTCCTCACCACCTGTACATTCTCACCTCCAATTTTAGTGATATTCCTCCCCCTCCATCTGCAGGAAATCGCAATGTGACCGAACCTCCTGCAGTAGGAGCATTCTTTGTGCCTTGCGGGACAGTCATTGTCATTTGGCAGATGTTTTGTGCTGGGTAACATATGACACTTCAGGTGCTCTCTTCTTTTCACTCCTTCATAGTTGGGCATGTCCCTCCTGAACTTCTCATCTTGCCCCATCCACTGTACCGCTGACAGGATGGCAGGAGGTGTGGATCCCGCCATTTCTTTTTGCCTGCACAAGGTCTCTTTTCCCGCCCTCGCTATCTGGACCGCTTTGTCCAAGTCTAACTCGTTTTCCAAGATAAACTTGTCCTGGACCTTTCTACTATTTGTATGCAACACTAACATGTTGCAGATGACATTCTCCACATAGTTTCCAAATCCACATATTGCCATCAAATACCTCATGCAGGTAATGTAGTCATCGATCGATTCACCATTTTCTTGCTTTATCGTGTAGAACTTAAGTCGGTGCAGGACTACGTTGTCTTTATTGGAAAACCTCTTTATGATGCATTGAACTGCCTCCTTGAACACATCATCACCATCACCTTTTGACAGCAATGGTTTGAGCCCTGGAAAGATCTGCTGCCCTTCGACACCTATGGCGTTGAGTAGAACGGCCTTCTTTCTGCCCGCAGTACAGCCCATTCCACAGATGGCTTCTAAGTAGGTGGTGAATAGTGGTTCCCATTTTGGCCATGGTATCCCTAACCTACCTGGGGATTGGAGACACACTGTTGGTGGCGTAGCCCCTTCCATGATGGCACTGTGAATTGGTTTCCGAGATCCTCATCACCAATTATGTTGTGGTGTAAGTATGACTGGACACCGGATTGTTTTAAGAGGGCTTTATTTTATAAGCACAATACTAGTGAACTGAGGAACATGAGTTGTAGCAGATGGGTAAGTCCACTGACCAACCACTAAGTGACTTCACTGCTGTGGGATTATGCTCATGGTAATAGTCACAGGCTAAATGGACATGTGTTCATATTAGGATCAGGCTGGAGGCTTGAACAAAAGGAGAAGCGTCGGGAGCGTCCGCTTGTCTCCCGGTCCTCTCTGACACTGGTGCGCTCGCCTGGAGCTTGCACACTTCTCGAGCGTGGTCTTGCGAGTTCTCTGCGAGCTGTGATCCCACGAGGCTGCATCCCCATACACTGTACTGGGAATTGAACCACGCTGTTTGCTGTTGTTTTGCTCTCAAAACAAGCACGCTGCCCCTGAGCTGTATTTACGTCTAAAGAGGATACACATGGCCTGTTCTACGGTAGTGCAAAAGTAGGCAGCATCATGGAGAGACAAGTTGGGGGGTGTCAGATTTCCTCTCGAAAAATCATAGGTACATGTTTATACAGTGAATTGGTGGATAGGGCTGGTAATTAAAGGGAGGGTGAACAGAGGGGGAGGTGAAGAAGGATTGAGAATGGAGGTTAAAAAGTAGTGGTAGAGGATTTACAGAATATTACTTTGTATACTCGTGGGATTTATCCTTCCACATTACTCTACCTAAACTTCACAGGTACACAGCTGCATACGGATGCTTCAGAATACATGGAACAAAGAGAAATAGAAAAAGGGCTTAACATCTGTATGTCTATCTATCTACTTATTTATGGTAATTGGTAGCACGAACACTAGTTCTCCACTAGCTAGCCATGCTATATGCATACACGCTCTCCGCCCACCCTCAGCAGCTACCGCCCGCTACATTCTCAATAACCCCTTGGGTTTTAATATACATTTGAGATGTGTGTGTTCGGAGCAGATGTTGCATTCCGAGAGTCAGATGCTGAAACACTGCATGCAAGGAAGAAAGCATGGCCTGCGTTCACAGACGCTCATTGCAATTGGATCTCACACACATGCATGACACACACAGACACACACACCACTCCCAAGGAGGGTACACACAAAGGGCCATAGCCTTACCTGTACAGGGCACGGCTCAGCGTTTTGATCTGCTAGAATGGCTAATGTCCGGCTACAGACAACTAGCGCTTGTAGATTTACGAAAGCTAAGCCCCTCGCAATTTTCTTACCATTGGCTTTCAGAATTCCCATCTGGGCTTGTTTAACAGGAACTATACCATTTTACAGTCCCTAGTAATGCGTTATTCAGGCTACTTTGTCATGAGAACTTTACAGCTGTGTAAATAATCTAATGCGACTACTTCAGCAGTTATTTTTAGCAAATCAAGCATTTTTTTTAAATCTTGGAATTCAGTCAAATAATAGGGAATAATGACCTGACAGGAAAGAAGTGTAACAGTTATTACATAAAGTTTAGATTAATGTGTAATATTTTGAGTTTGAATTTCTTAATTTTGTAGGATAAAACCATTGTTTAGATAGTATTTAGCATACTCATTCTGATGCTCTGTCAAAAAACCTACATTCCTCACCCTGTTTGGACACCAGCGGAGCCATTTCGTTTCAGATCTTTACCCTAAGCATCAGCTTAATGGTTAGTTGGCTAGACCTTGGTTATTTATATTTTGTTTCTATGCCATTTGTTAGGAAATTCATGGGGGCACATATTATTTGCATTGCACCTTTTAAAGTAACTGTAACCCTTCTTTATTGATGCCAGGTAACCTTCTGATTGCATTTACTTTTCTTTTACTACTCTCTATGTAGCCACTCTTTTAGGATAACCTCCCGGTCCCCTGCAATGACCCATTACTTACTTCTGTGAGGTGTGCCCATAACCTCCCACAGTCACTCTTCTAACCTTGCACAAAGGATCACTGTACTGATAAGAAGCCATACACGGATACTAATGCCTGACCTCTTACTGGTTTCTATGTCTCTACTGGCAGACATCTATGTCCGGCTAGAGACTCTATTCATTTTTGTTGAATTGACATTTTTAGGTGATAAATCCTGGCAGGGTTAAGATCTGAAGCAAAATGGCTCCGCTGGTGTCCACGCTGGGTGAGGAATACTAGGAATGTCAAGATATTTCCCCTAGATTCTTGCCGGGCTAAGACCAGAAGGATGTGTATTCAGAACAACACAGGAGTGGATCACTTGATCAGACATTTGTTGAGCCCTATTCAACCAATTGAACAGAGCGAATTAGTGAGAAGAGTAGTGGTGCTCCACATTCAAGTAAGGGCCTACACTTTAGGCTCAAGTTTTTAACTCAAGAAGAGTGGACTAGCAAGAGGGGTTGTCTCTCTGCATTAGCATGAACTCCACAGGAGGGACTGCCTGCAAAACAGAACACTTCAGACTTAACCGAGGGAGGAGTCTATCTTTCCCAGCACTTTAGGCAGCAGGCATAAGCCAGCGAGCCCTCTACAATTGGGAGCGACACAGAGGTTGCTACATCAACTAGCTTTGAGGTAATTGCTGTCATCTCCTTTCTTTGAAGTGCATTCTGATTAGGAATTTAAACCTTACCAAACAAGTTTTGTTATATTGAGCAGATGCTATAGAAATGACACCTCAGGGAAGATCTTTCAGTTGTTTTCTTTACTGTATCATGCTGCCCTTACTGTATTTCCTTGTTAACGGTTTATTGTGGGGGGGTCAGAAACCCGATACTCAAAGGGAAACACCTTGCTTTTGAAATCCTTTGCAAGAAGGGGACTGTTCATCCTCAGGTTAACTACATTACACAATTCACACGTAAAAAAGAGGTGATCAGTTTATTAATTAGTGATTAATGATCCGTGCAGATGCCAAAGGCCAACGTATTTTGGACCAGCCAGTCTTTCATTGGGGTGAAATCGGGAATAGTGACTAACAACAAGGCAATAATTGTAATCCAAAATCCAGCACAAAAATTGTAACCAAAAATCATTATTCAAAAAATGAACATGTAATAGAGAAAGCGAATATAAAACATATAGAATTTGATAATGCAATGGAATTGGTCATTCAACGACACACAATCCCAACCTGGATGGTAGTTCAAAAGATGATAGCACACATAAAAATAGACACAACAAAAACAAAAATAAACACAAAAAATATATCTTTATTGCATTCAAATAATTTCAAAATGGTGCATGTACATAAACATAACTGCATGATATCAGATTCTAATAGTGACCCACGTGAAGGTAGCAATGGACAAGTAATGAGATATGATCAAGTGGTGAACAAAAGGCAACTCAATTGGTCGTGCACACACAACATCAGATGAATAGTGTGCTTGTGTACAGATCACCGACCTCTTATAGAAATATGAATATCACATGTCTTGTTTCCATGCTAGTAAACCAGCATGAAAACCAGGAACAGACTGAAAGCACAGACAGAAAAGTATGTAAGCAGTGATAGAGCTGACCTGCCACAGCGCAAAATCCAAACGCTGATCAATTACTTCAGAAACTATCCAAATTCCAACAATCAAGTTCGATTTAACTAATCAGAGAACATGATGTTGAGCAAAACTAGTATGTTTATCAATTGCACACATTAACACAGCATACTAGGTGTCTCACTCAGGTGAGAACAACATAACAACATCTTGACATATATAGAAACCCAACAACGTGTAGCACACATATACCTGATACTGAAATCAGTAGCCGTTCTCCTACGGGTAAGGTGTGTAGTGACTGAACCAGAGCCAATCTCGCCAGTACAAAAGCTTCTGCGTGCTCGTATTGAATACCAAACAGAGACATGTGACAATAATCACATAAATAACATGTACACCCAATGTATCCAATTGGATAAATAGAGTAAGTGGCCATGTAAACGGCCATGTATTCAGAGAGCAATATTAATGAGTCTGGTATATAAACTTAAAAAAGTGCAGACATACTATATAACAACAGAAGAAACAAAGAATGTACACAAACAGGCTCCTCAGAGAAAAATGCTGACAATTAATGCCCATTCTAAAACTTCACCTGTAGCCCCCTGTGTTAGGGAGAATTCTCTGTTTAGGCTGAATTTCCTAACCTAGTGAGTCCCCCAGCAGCTTTGCTGGATTTCTGGAGTTTGTTTTTTCCATCCTGCCAAGAGTGTGACCCTTTTCCTCTCACTCTTGGACATGTATGTGTGGAATTCCTTTGAGATGTCAATGTGTTCGATGGGCTATGGGGTCTTTTACTCCATAGGGTCTCATAAGTTTTTCTATGTGTGTCACTCTGCACCCTACGTGTCGTGACACGGGGGCGCCCTAGCAGGTCCCCCCACCATAGACTCCATACCCGGGGACTGACTACTGTCTCCCCGGGCATGTAAAGTCACCATTGGCTTTACTAGACCTAAATTTACTAACAGAACTAGTACCAACCATCTTATTGTGGACGTGCTAGTAGGGGTAATACGATTACTCCTGGATCTGTTACTCGAGGGGGCACTGTCCCGTCCCCCCTCGTCGAGTTTTGGCTGGTGGCAGTGGAAACTACTTGTTATGTTAGGCCCCGAGCATAACCCTATGGGATTCGTCCCATTGTTGAAGATTGATACTGTTTTTCGTTAATCTCCAACGTACCACCGATCTACTTATCTTAAATAGGTTTATCGAGTGGTATTTTCTGCCAGAACTCGGGTTGTAAAATGGCGTCTGTGTTTTTCTCTGTGACTCCTAAACCAAAGGTTGAGCCCTTTGTTCCACTTTTGGCGGGCCTCTGGACAGAGACCCGCGAAGGTGGCGCCATTCTGTCTGGGTTACCTCAGGGGTGGGGGAGGGGGTTTAGACACCCTGGACCGAGTTGCCTTGCCAACTCAGGTCGCACTCTGTAGTGATTGGCCCAGGTGGTGAGCCTTCCCGCTCACCACTTAGCATGTGTTGATTGACAAGCTAGGCTGAATGAATGGGGGACGTCTGCATAAAAGCAGGGCCTTTGGGACTGGATCTTCAGGAAGTCGCCACTGGACCTAAAGAATCCGACGAGGGTAACGCTGAGTCGACCTGCACGACAACACCTCCGGTGAAGCCCTGCGGAATCGTCTCACAATCTCCCAACGACAGAAGAGATCTCCCCGCCGGAGAGGCTCTTTCCCTGGCTGGTGGGAACAACCAGTCTTCTTCTTCTTTGTGCTTTTTGATCGCCCAGGACGCAGTGGTCGAATTGCCCGTGCAGAGCACCCGGCAACCGGATAGCCACTACTCCTGCATCGTGATCGAAAGGTGGTGCCTTGTGACGAAGCACTCCGCGGCTGGTTTCTTCCCTGGTGGTGCACCGGACATCTTCTCTTCGACGACGAGAGCATCTCTTCTCTTGGCCAAGACCCAACGTGCATCCACCACCAGGAACAACTGCCCCCGTCGGAGCTGTCTTCCCCAACAAGGTACCGTAACCGCCTGGCTTCCCTTTTCGATCGGTTCGTGTGAGGTATCTGATTCCTCTCCGTTCCGTTGGGTTGCCTCCAAGCTTTATTCACTCTTTGTTCTGAACTGGTTCAACCTGTCGCTAAACAATTTGCTAAACAAGACTTGAGTGCATCATCCGTAGAGACTTTCCAGGACATCGTGCCTTGCCTCTCACCGAGTGGGCCTGGCCGCCGAACTGTATGATCTAGTGTGATTAATGCTTTCTTGCCTTGCATTTTTACCCGCTTCAGTACGAACCGTGTTGACTTCATTACCTGCCTTTCTCTTCTCTCCCTTCCTCACTAAAAATATTCGAGTGTCATCTGGGTTTAGGTATACACCTCTGTCTGAAAATAAGTGGTGCCGTAGAACCTAGAGTTGTCGATATTGTGTTTCGGGGGATTGAGCTTTATTCCATGCTGCAGAGTAATTGTATTTTGATTTGTTTGCCGTGGTTCACTTTAGTATTTTTCGTAGACGTTCTGTTATTAATAAATAACTTACTATCTTTATACTAAAGCCTGGTTGCGTGTTTACTCGTTTTGCTGCGAAGAATTACCCTATCTTGTATACTCCCTATACTGACCAACTTTTCTTGAGAGAAGTCTGACTGCTCAGCCACAGCTACCAATTGAATCTGTGTGGTACAGACTGCTACCAAGTGGGTTCATCGCAACACCTGTAGTCCTAAATCTTTTGCAGTGGTCCCAGAGGGAACTGCACAGGTTTCCGCCTAACACTGGTGTACAGCGGTGGGATTAGTATCGAGTATACAGTTTAGAGTGTTTTTCGACGCTGTAGGACGACTAACCACAAAACGTTACAAAAGCAACTTTCAAAAAAACATGTCTACGATGGAAATGTACAGCCAAGAGTCTTTGTCGGATAAAAATACTGAGAGTCTGCGAGCTCTCTGTAGACAAGAGAATCTTCCTGTAAAAGGCAAGAAGTTAGAACTGATAGAGAGATTGCTGGCGAACCAAAGTCTGGGTACTGGTTCAGAGGAACCAAACTCTCCAGCAACTGTAGATAACAGTAATGGTGTTGATCTGAATCGTGATTCTGATGATAGCGATGAAGAGGCTGACGAGGACGGCAAGGCTAACGAAACTGTCTCACCTGTTCCTCTACCTGCCTTACCAACTGTGCCTACGGGGCCAATACCAGGTCCCACGAGTAATGCTGCTTATTTTGAACTTGAAAAAATGAAGCTCGAATTAGAACATAAACGGTTCTTGGCTCAAACTGAGCAGAGGCAAGCTGAGTTAAGACTCAGGGAAATAGAGCTTAATCATGAGTTACAAATGAAAAAGTTGTCTATGGAAAATGCTTCTCTCTCCTCTGGTTCCTCTAGGAGCTCCAGTCCCAAAAGACCCCGGATGCCGAAGGAATTAGTGGGTATGTACGAACCGAGATTGGATGTGTTGGATTGGTTGAAACTGTTTGAATACAATCATGGGCTCCAGGACATCACCGGGAATGCGTTGCTTCCCTGGTTGTTCTCTAGGCTTCCTCCTGTTGCGACTGATGTGGTAATGGAATTGGGGGAGGTGGATAAGACGGATTACGAAAGTGTGAAACTAGCTTTGATAGCTAGATTCGGGAAGACCCCTTCCCAGTATCTTAAGAGGTTTAGAACCCTCAAAAAGCATGATGGTACCCCTTGGGCTACCTGGGTGAGTGAAGGGTTGAAAAACTTAGAGGGATGGATTAAGGGTTACAAAGTTGACACTTACGAGGGTATGCGAAATCTTTTTATGTTGGAGTCGATTTATGATGCCTGTTCTCCTGAGCTCAGACAGCACTTGGCTGATTCGAAGGAATTAGATTCCAGGGCTCTAGCCAAGGCTGCTGACTTGTGGGTTGCCAACAGGGCTACTCACAAGGATTCTGGGGTAACTCAGAAAAAGGACGAGGGAAAACAGCCTAAAAAAGACTCAAAGGAGAATTCGAATAACTCACATTCCAAAGAGGGCCCCAAACAAAACCAGAAGGGTAAGCCACCGGGAAAACCACAGCAGAATAGTGTGTCTTCTGGTGCCAAACCGGAAGGAGGTCAGAACAAGCCACCATTCCAGAAAGCCTTCGGGAAATGCTTTGTTTGTGGCTCGACTGATCACGTGAAAGGAGATCCCAGATGTAAGGGTAAACCTTCAGGGGTCCAGCTTGTCTCCTTAGCCTTCGCTCCAGAGGAGGAAGTCCAAATGGCAAGTGGAAACTTTCTACTGCTAGCTGACGAACCCATTGGAGTCTCAGCCAGCGTTTCTTTAGTATCTCTGGGGTTGTGGGAACAACAGAATTTAGACGTCTATAATTCTATCCCCGATAATACTAAAGAGTATTATAAGGACAGTGTCCAGGTGAATGGTCAGGAGACGCCTGCCATTAGGGACACTGGGGCCAGCATAACTGTGGTGGATAAATCGTTTTTTCAGGCTGAGGATGTTGCTAAGGCACCCAAACGCCTCACCAAGTTAGCTGGAGGGCCTGTGCAGATGCTTCCCCAATTACCAGTTCTCATCCAGTGTAACGACATGACTGTAAAGATACCTGTCAGCATACAGAGTGAGGTACCAGGACGCGTACTGTTGGGTAACGATTTGAAAACTCTCGGAGTTGTATCGCATACTCCCAGACCTCCTAGTAAACGGTTACAGGAGCTAACCAGACCTGCAAGAGAGAGGACCCTGCGCGGAACTCTCGGGGAGATGATGAAGAAAGAAATCACTCCTGCTCCATTGGAAATGGCGGCCGCTGTCTCTAGGAACACAGAAGTCAAATGGAAACCTAAAACTTCTAAACCGAAACCAACAGCCCACATTCCGATGCAGCCGACACGGACTTCCCCGCGGTTGTCCAATGTCACACCCGTAACTCCACCTCCAGCTGAGGCTGAGGGGGAAGTACAACCCTGTATGGTAGAATTAGACTCTGAAGAAGAGCTAATGGAAGGCCAGGAACTCATTGGAGATCTGGATCCTGTTGACCATCCTGAGCTGCAGTCGTTACTGGCAGAAGGTGGACCCAGCAGGGCAGACTTCAGTAAGGGACAGAGAGAATGTCCAACTCTGGAAGGTCTTCGCCGTCAGGCAGAAACTCAGGCTGAAGGGCAAGAGCCTGGGAAACATAGGTTGCACTGGGAAGATGGCCTCTTCTATAGTGAACCGACCGAGTCTGCACCTGGAGACTACAAACGCCTTGTAGTACCCCAAGAGAACAGACCACAGTTCTTGCAGTTAGCCCACGAGATTCCTTTGGCTGGTCACTTGAGTTTCAAGAAGACTAAGGAAAGGCTCTCACTCTACTTCTATTGGCCAAAAATGGGGGCCGAAGTAGAAAAGCACTGCAGAAGCTGCCATACCTGCCAGATCTCTGGTAAGGTTGGGTCCAAGAATGTGGCACCGTTAGTGCCTCTTCCCGTTGTGGGAGTCCCATTTGAGAGAGTAGGGATTGATATCGTTGGTCCCCTTGATCCTCCAACCTCCTCAGGCAACAGGTTTATACTTGTTGTAGTAGACCATGCTACTAGGTATCCTGAGGCGATTCATATGAGGACTGTTACAGCTCCGACTGTGGCTAAGGCCCTCCTTGGTATTTTTACTAGGGTCGGATTTCCTAAGGAAGTTATCTCTGACAGGGGGTCAAATTTTATGTCCCACTACATGAAAGCCATGTGGAAAACCTGCGGAGTAACTTACAAGTTCTCAACGGCTTACCACCCACAAACCAATGGGTTGGTAGAACGGTTCAACCGAACCATGAAGAGCATGATAGGTGCTCTAGAAGAACCCCTTAAGCGTAAGTGGGACCTTCTATTGCCATGCCTTCTTTTTGCTTATAGAGAAGTCCCTCAGGAGGGAGTAGGCTACTCTCCCTTCGAACTGCTCTATGGTCATCCCGTCAGAGGTCCATTGGCCCTGATTAAGGAGGGGTTGGAGAGTGCTCCTTCCCCCAAGCCAGTCAGAGTGACTGACTACGTGATAGGTCTCCGGAGGAGAATGTCGCACCTGATGACAGAAGCAAGCGATAACTTGAAAGCTGGACAAGCATTGGTCAAGCACTGGCACGATCAAAAGGCTAACATGGTTGAGTTCGCTCAAAACCAGCTTGTTCTTGTTATGATCCCCACAAGGCAGAGGGCCTTGCAAGATAAATGGATGGGACCCTACCGAGTAGTGGGTAAGCTCGGTGAGGTTAACTATCTGGTGGACTTGGGCAACCCCAAGGAGGCTCCGACAGTCTTTCACACCAACCGACTTAAAGCGTATGTCTCACGACCTGACGTAGGAGCGTTGCTTCTAGCAGCGGCCGAGGAAGAAGAAGAGAGTGAAGCTCTTCCGGATCTCCTCAGAGGCTTACCTTTAGATGAAAAAATTGAAGGAGTAAATCTCTCCTCCAATCTGACACCCGAGCAACAAGAAGAGTGCAAGTCTATGTTGAATCAGTTTGCCTCCCTGTTCTCGCTCTCACCAGGCTTGACCCCTTGGGGCCAACACGAGATACTCACTGGTGACTGTCTGCCTGTCAAAAGCAGAGGATATCGCATGTCAGAAAACGTAAGAACCCACATCAAAGGTGAGGTCAGCAAGATGCTTGATCTCGGGGTAATAGAGCCCTCTACTAGTCCATGGTCTAGCCCAGTTGTGTTAGTACCAAAGGCCGGATCTAAAGAACTTAGATTCTGCGTGGATAATAGAGCTCTTAACGCAGTCACCACGACTGATGCCCATCCTTTGCCAAGAACAGATGAGTTGGTGGATAAACTTGGCGCCGCCAAGTTCCTCAGCACATTTGACTTGACGTCAGGCTATTGGCAAATAGCCCTGACCAACCATGCCAAGGAGAAAACTGCATTTTCTACCCCCGTTGGTTTATACCAGTTTACGGTAATGCCTTTCGGACTAAAAAATGCACCTGCTACGTTTCAACGGATGGTAAACCAGGTTCTAACCGGGATGGAGGACTTCTGCATGGCATACTTGGATGACATAGCAGTGTTCAGCAATTCCTGGGACGAACATGTAACCCACCTGAGAGATGTTTTGCAGGCTCTTGGACGAGCCAATCTGACCATAAAGGCGAGTAAATGCCAAATTGGACAGAGTAAGGTAGTCTACCTTGGGCATGAGGTAGGCGGTGGAGAAATAAGGCCTTTGCTCAGTAAGATTGAAGCTGTGCAAAATTGGACAACACCGACTACTCAGACTCAGGTGAGAGCCTTCCTAGGCCTCACCGGGTATTACAGGAATTTCATAGAGAACTATGGGACCATAGCTTCTCCACTGAATGTCATCTCCTCGCCCAAATTCCCTAAAAAGGTTAAATGGAACGAGGAGTGCAATCAGGCATTTGAAAACCTGAAAAAGGCTCTTTGCCAAGCCCCAGTACTCAGAGCTCCTGATTACCGCCAACACTTCATTGTGCAGACAGACGCTTCCAATGTAGGGATAGGTGCCGTACTCAGTCAACTGGATGGGAAAGGTAGGGAGCACCCCGTTTGCTACATCAGCCGCAAGCTGAAGGATCCTGAAACAAGGTGGGCAACAATCGAAAGAGAATGCTTTGCTATCGTGTGGGCTCTGAAGAAGTTTAGGCCGTACTTGTATGGTTCTACTTTTGTTATTCAGACTGACCACCAACCCTTGAGATGGTTAATGCAAATGAAAGGGGAAAACCCAAAACTACTGAGATGGTCGATCTGCCTGCAAGGGTTCGATTTCACCATTGAGCACAGGTCAGGGTGTCACCACCAAAATGCTGATGGTCTCTCTAGGATGTATATCATCGACTAGAGGTATGAGATTCATCCAGGAGTGGATTAAATCCTCCTGTCCCTTAGTCTGGGGGGGGCGAGTGTTAGGGAGAATTCTCTGTTTAGGCTGAATTTCCTAACCTAGTGAGTCCCCTAGCAGCTTTGCTGGATTTCTGGAGTTTGTTTTTTCCATCCTGCCAAGAGTGTGACCCTTTTCCTCTCACTCTTGGACATGTATGTGTGGAATTCCTTTGAGATGTCAATGTGTTCGATGGGCTATGGGGTCTTTTACTCCATAGGGTCTCATACGTTTTTCTATGTGTGTCACTCTGCACCCTACGTGTCGTGACACGGGGGCGCCCTAGCAGGTCCCCCCACCATAGACTCCATACCCGGGGACTGACTACTGTCTCCCCGGGCATGTAAAGTCACCATTGGCTTTACTAGACCTAAATTTACTAACAGAACTAGTACCAACCATCTTATTGTGGACGTGCTAGTAGGGGTAATACGATTACTCCTGGATCTGTTACTCGAGGGGGCACTGTCCCGTCCCCCCTCGTCGAGTTTTGGCTGGTGGCAGTGGAAACTACTTGTTATGTTCGGCCCCGAGCATAACCCTATGGGATTCGTCCCATTGTTGAAGATTGATACTGTTTTTCGTTAATCTCCAACGTACCACCGATCTACTTATCTTAAATAGGTTTATTGAGTGGTATTTTCTGCCAGAACTCGGGTTGTAAAATGGCGTCTGTGTTTTTCTCTGTGACTCCTAAACCAAAGGTTGAGCCCTTTGTTCCACTTTTGGCGGGCCTCTGGACAGAGACCCGCGAAGGTGGCGCCATTCTGTCTGGGTTACCTCAGGGGTGGGGGAGGGGGTTTAGACACCCTGGACCGAGTTGCCTTGCCAACTCAGGTCGCACTCTGTAGTGATTGGCCCAGGTGGTGAGCCTTCCCGCTCACCACTTAGCATGTGTTGATTGACAAGCTAGGCTGAATGAATGGGGGACGTCTGCATAAAAGCAGGGCCTTTGGGACTGGATCTTCAGGAAGTCGCCACTGGACCTAAAGAATCCGACGAGGGTAACGCTGAGTCGACCTGCACGACAACACCTCCGGTGAAGCCCTGCGGAATCGTCTCACAATCTCCCGACGACAGAAGAGATCTCCCCGCCGGAGAGGCTCTTTCCCTGGCTGGTGGGAACAACCAGTCTTCTTCTTCTTTGTGCTTTTTGATCGCCCAGGACGCAGTGGTCGAATTGCCCGTGCAGAGCACCCGGCAACCGGATAGCCACTACTCCTGCATCGTGATCGAAAGGTGGTGCCTTGTGACGAAGCACTCCGCGGCTGGTTTCTTCCCTGGTGGTGCACCGGACATCTTCTCTTTGACGACGAGAGCATCTCTTCTCTTGGCCAAGACCCAACGTGCATCCACCACCAGGAACAACTGCCCCCGTCGGAGCTGTCTTCCCCAACAAGGTACCGTAACCGCCTGGCTTCCCTTTTCGATCGGTTCGTGTGAGGTATCTGATTCCTCTCCGTTCCGTTGGGTTGCCTCCAAGCTTTATTCACTCTTTGTTCTGAACTGGTTCAACCTGTCGCTAAACAATTTGCTAAACAAGACTTGAGTGCATCATCCGTAGAGACTTTCCAGGACATCGTGCCTTGCCTCTCACCGAGTGGGCCTGGCCGCCGAACTGTATGATCTAGTGTGATTAATGCTTTCTTGCCTTGCATTTTTACCCGCTTCAGTACGAACCGTGTTGACTTCATTACCTGCCTTTCTCTTCTCTCCCTTCCTCACTAAAAATATTCGAGTGTCATCTGGGTTTAGGTATACACCTCTGTCTGAAAATAAGTGGTGCCGTAGAACCTAGAGTTGTCGATATTGTGTTTCGGGGGATTGAGCTTTATTCCATGCTGCAGAGTAATTGTATTTTGATTTGTTTGCCGTGGTTCACTTTAGTATTTTTCGTAGACGTTCTGTTATTAATAAATAACTTACTATCTTTATACTAAAGCCTGGTTGCGTGTTTACTCGTTTTGCTGCGAAGAATTACTCTATCTTGTATACTCCCTATACTGACCAACTTTTCTTGAGAGAAGTCTGACTGCTCAGCCACAGCTACCAATTGAATCTGTGTGGTACAGACTGCTACCAAGTGGGTTCATCGCAACACCTGTAGTCCTAAATCTTTTGCAGTGGTCCCAGAGGGAACTGCACAGGTTTCCGCCTAACACCCTGCCTCTTGAAGAAGTTCCATCAGCGCCATCAGGGAACGAAACATGTCAGTCAAAACACTGTTTTGTGGAAAACCAGTACCTGTATTCATGGGCATACCATCAAAACAGACACTGAGAAAAGTATATCTGTTTCCCAGAAGAAAAGAAATCAAAGACTGAAAGTGATGGTTGTTTTAGGTTCTAAAATATTTGGGCACACGTAACTTTAATAAGGGACAAGCTCTTGTGAATGTTTCACTGTACGTTAAGTATTGATTATTGTGTAGTGTTTTATGTCAAAGCTTTTTATTATGTATATTATTGTATTTTGACCGAGTCAGAGATAAGGTACGTTTAACATGAACGGAATGTCATTTATTGGATTGTCATAAATTATATTAGGTGTACTCTAAGGGAATGTGCCTTACAAAGACCTAATCAGGCTTCTGACCAGGGAGAAATATTGAACAGGTGACATTAAGTAGGTGCATTGCATGGAGCCTTCGGTATTGCCTCCACGTCATTCTAGCACACTAATTTTGATCATGGCATGCTGTATACAGATACAAGAACATGTAACATGCTTTTTCCATGCTTTTCTCTGCATCTGAAAATCTTTATTGGCAATAATTGACAGAGACACTGCAGATCCACAGTGAATGAGTGAGCTAGCACATAGGGTCAGGCAATCAGCTACCACTTGTTTATTCTGGGCAAATGGATTATCACTTTGGAAAATCCATCCACATGTGGCTAATCTGCAAATTGCTGAACATGCCTGTCCCTCACTCCAGAGCATGGCAAAAAAGCCATACCATGAATAAAGTTCTCCAGGTTACTGCACCAGATACTGCCAGGTTCAGAACCATGCCATAATCAAATACAATCCAGGCAACACCCACAAAGACATCACAGCTCATCACATCAATATAGTGGGAACTCAATACAAATCGCTGCCACAGATATACATCAGTGCTTCAGGCCCACTGTTGGTGGAATGGAAAGAGGGCTTAAATGCAATGCAGAAAAAGAAAATCAAGGGTACTCAGACCGAGGCTGGACCACAATGACTTTCCCTACTAGTATGTACTTACTACCTGCAGGCTAGAGGTGGCTTCATTTAATGGCATCATGCAGATCATCTAGACAACCCAGAGCCCAACTGAACCATTCACGCTACTATAATATTCCTGCCAAAGTTCCTCACAGTTCTACACTTTTATGCCGCTGCCTCCTACCATTGCACTCTTGGCTTTGACTATGGCACACTAATCACAGTTTAAAAAATCCTATCTAAGTCTTTGATATCATGGTGGATTGAGTGATAGACCAGATATGAGCCCAACCAACAAGTGAACTATCAATGCAAACAACACAATATGTGCTATGTTGGTCCCCCACTCTAATTACATGGAGAGGACCACCTCCATGTTCACCTTTGTGCAAAAGGTCCCCTGTGTGCAATATTCCTCTTTCCCACCATGTAGTGGAAATGTGAGAAGACAACCCCCAGACTGGGCTCAATGCACCTCCATATTTGGGGCATGGGGGTGTACATGAACATGTAGGTATGCCTGGCTCTCCAACTCCATCCTACTAAAGTCACAAAACTTAGACAGCGCAGACAAAACGATGGTAACTAGATTACTATAGCCTGTAACAGACAAGCACGTTGGGACCTAACACTGGTTCTGACATCTTTAAATGACTTGTGTGCCATCTAGTGCTCACTTGACAATGGATGTCACATTGCAGTCCTGAGCTGCATGCTAAGCAGCATCACACTGCAGAGCAATGTACCCTGCCAGCTGACTGGGAAAGAAGCAGCAGCCCTGCATATAACTTTCACCTGGTTTGATGGATGATGAACATGGAATCATTATTAAAGAGGACATGGTTAAGGGAACTCCCACTTAGTTTCTTCTGTGATAGAATTGATAAATATTGCTCCAAAAGCTATAACTCAATGTCTTACATTATGAACTTTAGATTTAATATTTTATTCAGTATTCTTTTTAATAAAATACTGCAAACATATGTTTCACACATAGTGTGCCTTGTCAAGATTGAAACTTTAATATGTAGCAATATGCTTTGACAAGCGTGAGCAAATATATTGGCAATTCATTATTTAATTGCATGAGCTACACTGTCTAGCCTTAAACTGATGTTTCTTGTGCTAAATATTTGTATCTTTAGTTGTCATTGTACTGGTACTTACATTTTAGTTTACTTAAGTAAAACTTCACAAGTATAAATATTGTTCAGGTTAGTACAAAGAGCAAAAGGAAGGTGAATAATATTCTTGTCAAACAAGAAGCGACTAAGACAAAAACATCCTTGTCCCAGATTAATGGGCTGTTAGGCAAGGTTGACGCTTTGTTCCTTCCTAGAGACAGTGGGCCGTCAGCTGCTGGTTCCAAAAGCAAAAGAACTGACTATGTTCTGTTTTGCTGATAGTTAATAAGAAATGTATAAGAAACAATCCGCTATACAACTATAAAGGCACCTGAAAACATAGGCATTGCATGTTTTCAACTATTTTTTTGTGCTCTCTCAGATTATTGACACTGATCAGGTGACTAGTAGGGATGGTGTGGCTGGAGGATATGGGGTCAAGGGGAATGGGTCTGAATACAAGCAGGTGCAAGCCTGTATGTATTGTCTATCCATAAAAGAACTATAGACAAGCGGCCCACACTGCTTAGTCAGAGGCTGCCTGGGGTGAGTGTCACAGCAG
This sequence comes from Ambystoma mexicanum, assembly GCF_040938575.1. Taxonomy (NCBI): domain Eukaryota; kingdom Metazoa; phylum Chordata; class Amphibia; order Caudata; family Ambystomatidae; genus Ambystoma; species Ambystoma mexicanum. The sequence continues at coordinate 85,505,567 of NC_090941.1, forward strand.
TATCAATCTCTAAAAACATGAATGCGATGCCTCAGTTTTGTAGAGGAAATAAATAAGCGTCCTGCTCATCCCCACTGCCGTTTGATGGAATTGCATCCAATATGACGAAGCAGGGATTTACTAAAAGAACTATGACGTATGTGGACTCTAAGCCGAGCTTAATTGTGCGTGTTCTTACATTCACCAAAACTAATGGGCTTTTTAGAAAAAAATAAACAAGACTAGAGATGTTTTGCTAACTGGGATCATCTGGTTTCCCCCAAACACGAGGGAAGCACAAGAACGTTTCATAAATAAGGTAATACATCACCTAATGTATGTTAAGGAATGCAACTCTATTATCAGAGATAACATTGTTGAGTTCTAAAGAGTAGCCAATGTGTGGCTGCACTCTAATGAGGAGAGGAAGAGCTGCATTGTAGTTGTGTTGGTGGTGTGGTTGCATTTTTAATTCTGAAAAGGAAGCCAATTTAAAAATGCACCGGGTAGAGTATTTCCATCCAGAGGGCCTGGAAGGGGCAAATTATCCCACAGTGTAAATGACAGGTGGCTCCCGCATTCAAGAGTTAAGTCCAGCGGGAGAGAGTTGGTAGAGAGACATCGTTTTGCTATTGGATGAACAGGTGAAGAGTGCCAGCTTCCTTTTCATCTCAAACATATTAAAATGTCCTCATCAGCTCTGGGTAATCCCACGGTTTTGAAACGGATGTACAGGCAAACCTGTGTCTACTGAAGCTATGTCACATTGGTGAGTGTGATAGTCGGACAATGCCTCTTATCCTGGCCAATAATGTGGTAAAACCGGCCTCTTCCATTGACATAAACAAAGCCTCAATTTATTGAAACACCCAGGAACTGCCGTACATTCTGGTTCAGCATACAGTTATTTTATCATCCATATAGCTGTTGTTAATATCCAACATGATGTTAAATCAATTAAGAAAGACAGCGATAATATGTTAGCACACTTAAAGGAGGATGTGAATGTAATTTTAATGAATGATACTTGCAAACTGCCAATCCTTGTCACCAACCTTGTTGAATGCAACAACCAACTCAGTAGTACCAAATATTATGGCCCAAATCCGGATGCTAATTCTTCCTCCTTAAAGAGGGCCCAGGTGTGATTGCAATATTAATTGATTTTTAAATGGAGGTGGTGGCAGTCTTGTTGAATGTCCTCAATTGATGGTTTCCCCCAGCAAGGGTAGTGCCTACCACTAATGATCATCCTCATGTCAATTTCCTATCCTCGAATATTGCTGGAATAGGCTCTAAGTTGAAAGATGTAGATTGACAAACTTTTTTGGGTAATATGTCATATGTTGTTTTCAAGAAATGTAAAGTCTCGAGACAAGGCTTAAACCTGCATATATAGCTGTGAGTGTTCCCATCTAGAAAGCGACCAAGGGTAGAAACACAGGAGGACTTTTGATTTGAATCAAGGGTACCCTCAAGGTCTAAAGAACAATCAGTCACAGACCTTATCATTCAATGGTGGACTATCAAAACCTTTAATAAATGGAGAATTGAGTCATTTAATATGTCTAATGCGACTATTGAGGTGGCTGGTTAGTGTGTCATTGGATTATTTCAGTGTGGCATTGGATATCATTTTAATATCATTAGCTACGGGCAACCAAGGGACGAGCAAGTGTGTTCAATTGATGATGGGTGATATCAAGGCAGCAATTCCCATGAACAACCTAATCTTGAATGGACTTGTTTTTTAACATGAGTTTTGGGCTCACTTCATGATACCTCCATGACTGGTAAATGTAATAAGAGTGATAAAAATTGGTACTTTTGTTAGCCTACAAAGTTCATGTAATTTAAACGGTTGAACACTGTTTGATAGACCTGCCCATTAATTATCCATTAATTTCTGGTTTTAACAAATTGAATATATCGATTATGTGCTAATCTCCATAGTTCAATGGGGTCTGGTGGTTGATAAGAAGGCTGGGATTTTTCGCAAGAATGTGATCATGGCCCTTTATGTCCCCACATAAATTTCAGATTGGTGAGACTCCTTTATGTTTGACCGCATCAACCTCAAATATAAACAGCACCTGGAATGGAGACAACTGATTGCTTCTCTAATGCTTCTCTCAACATGATAGCTTTAGACTTTCAGGAATTATCATTATTTACACCAATATGCAAGGTACTAAGGGTACATGAAAGGTTAATGAAAAAGATAAAGTCTGCTTTTTTTAGGCAATCCAGCTCTTCCAGACACAATGCTTTCAATGGTGACACATAGGGCCTCATTCCAAGATTGGAGGTAGCCATGGCGCTATTTGCGCCATGGCTGCCTCCAATACCGGGTCCGGCACCGTTCTGGTTCAATGGGGACTTACCGGTGCATTCCAACCCTGGAGGGACCGGTAAGTCCCCACTGAACCAACCATTCCCCATTCCCATTGAGCCCTTGTAGGGCTCAATGGGAATGGGGAGGTGCTAATAATGGGCTCGCAAATAGCAGGCCCGTTATAAGCGCCCTGGTCCCTTAGCGGGACCCGTAAAGGACGTGAGGTCAGACCACATGTCCTTTACGGTTCCCGCTAAGGGACCTTTGGAATTGGGCGGTAAGGGATTACCGGCACCGGTCTCCTTACCGGTGCCCGGTATCCCTTACCCCCCAACTTGTAATGACCCCCATAGTTTGTACCGTATTGTATTTCTTTATTTATATAGCGCACCAGGCCCATGGACATTTGGGCACATATCTTAAGGTTACATACATAACATCAAACATAGACAGAATAAAATATTAACACAAGATATTTACAGACATATCTATGATACAAAATAAAGTAATTACACGACTGAGGCAGTTGCAATGTAAGCGTAGGTCAATGCTTTAGTGGATGCACACAGGTAAGTTATGTGCATCTTGGTCAATTAACCATGTTTTAGCTTTACTCTTGAAGGCTAAGAAGGAAGCACGATAGGGGCATAGAGTTCCAAAGTTTTGCAGCAAGAAAAGGGAAACTAGCCCCTCCGGACTTCTGAAGTTTAAATCTGGGTATAGAGAAGCAATGAGTTTGGGCTTTTCTTTGTGGTCGGCTAGATGTTTGCCTCGAGAATCGAGTGGCAAGGTAGGGAGGTGCATTGTTGGTCAAACATTTGTGAGTGAGAGCCAAGGATTTGAAGGCAACTCTTTGTGTGACAGAGAGCAAGCAAAGGTTGCGTCAGGTGTCCGATATGTGTCATTTCCCGGGGAAGTTCATTGCGCGGCCCTGATGGTGTTGTTTTGGGTGACCTGCAGCTTACAGAGGTTTCGGTGACTCGTTCTGAGATAGAGGGCATTGCAATAGTCTAGCTTAGACATGATTATTGCTCTGGCGAGAATAATGCAGTTAGGTGTGCTGATGAAGGGTCGACAGGCGGTCATCAGTTTGCATGTGTATGCGGATGCTGAGACCACAGCATTAGTTTGTCTTGAGTGCGATAGGGCAGAGTCAAGGTAGATACCTAATGTTTTAGTATCATTCGAAACCTTGATGACGTTGCCATCAATGACAAAGGATTTTAATGAATTATCTAATCTGCCAAGACGGTGAGTGGAACCCAAGATAAGAATTTGGAGATTCACCAAGTCAAAGGCGGCCCAGAGATCTAAAAGCAATAGGAGAGCGATCTTGCCAGTATCTTTCAGGTCATTGATTTGCGTCTTTAGGTCTAGCAGGGCTGTTTCCGTCCCATGCTTAGGGTGAAAGCCCGTTTGTCTAAGGCAGAGGAGGTTATTGCATTCCAGGTATGCCTGAATATGTAAGTAGACAGCACAGTCTAGGATTTTTAGCAAAAACGGCACAGTTGTGATGGGCCTGTAATTAGTCGGTATGCTTGGGTCAAGAGTGGGTTTTTTCAGGAGGGGTATGACCCAAGCGTCCTTCAAATTGTCAGGCACAATGCCATACTAAATGAGCTGTTTATCAATGATCTGATGAAAGGAGCTAGATCATGGGAAGCCTCCTTTATGATGGGAGCGGGGCAAATGTCACCCTGGCAGTTTGATGTTCTCTACTTCAGTGATAGTAAAGGGCGAGAAGCTGAACGGTTCAAAGGTGTGTGAGGAATTATTAGTTTTGTTAAGGAGTGAGTTAAGATGAGAATTGGATTTGAGACTATCTTTTTTTGCATTGATTTTAGCCTGGGGTGTTGTTATTTTGTCGAGGAGTGCCTTTTGTCTGTTTGAGCACCATGTGCTATCTTTACTACAATTGTCAGGGGGAGTAGCAGGGGTTTCAAATTCTTTGAGGATCTTGAAAAGCTATTTTGTGTTAGATTTGGCTTGAAGGATACGTTTGTTATATGACTCCTTCTTAGCTGAACAGATGGCCTCTTTACAGTTGAGTGACGCTATTAGAAGGCTGTCCTTGTTGGCATCAGAGGGGTGACTTTTCCAGCGGGCTTCAGAGTTTCTGTTTTCTTTGCGTAGGACCCTCAGGTGTGGTGTGAACCACGAGTTGAGGTTTTTGAGTGGTTTGGCTTTCCTAGTTTTAATAGGGGCGATTGCATCCATTGCTTTGAGGATGGTGTGTTTATAGCTATCAACAAGGACTGTAGGGTCTGAGCAAGATTGTAGTACCTTATTCAGCTAGGGTAAAATGCGAGGGAGAAGGTTGTCTCTGGTTATATCTCTTTTGTTTCTAGTACTGGTAGGTGGTGCCATAATAGGACTAGGGCGTTGGTAGGTGGATACAATGTTAAAAGTGATGGTATGGTGGTCGGACCAGGAACACCATAGGTTTACTACTGAGGAAATGGTGCAATTAAGATCCGCTAACCAAATGAGAGTCCTGCCCTTGTTATGAGTAGGTTCGCTGATGCGGTGGGTGATGCCTGAGGTTGTGAGTGCATCAGCAATTTCTAAGGCGTTAGTGTCATTAGGGTCATGTAAGCCCAGGTTGAGGTCACCTAATGGAATGATTTGTGAGTTACTTTTAGTTTTTTCTGCAAGTAAAGATGGGATGTCATCTGCAAAGGTAGTGATAGGCCCTGGTGGCCTGTAGATGAGTTGCAAGGTAACGGTTTTATTGTGTGAAACAGGGAGTTTAACCGACAGGAGTTCTGCCAATGGAATTTGTTGATTCAATGAGATTCTCATGCCTAATGATTTCTTATGGATAAAAGCGACACGGCCGCCTTTGGCCTGATTGGAGATGCGCTCGCATCTGATGATGGTGTAGTCATTCGGGTTGGCAAGTGAGAGGTAGGGTCCTGATGCGGCATGCAACCAGGTTTCGGTGGTAGCTAGGAAATCTAAGTATTGAGTTGATATGAGGTCCGCTATATCAAGTGCGTGAGCAGTGAGGGACCTTGCATTGATAAGAGCGCCCTTGATGGTGGGAGTTTTGGAAACGTAATGTAAATTTGTGGCTAAGGCCTCTTTGTGCAAGGATGAAGGGATGATACTGCAATGCGTGGTCCTAGGTGTGGATGATGAATACTGTTGGACAGAGTGAATGCGAAGTGGCTGAGTGTGCCGGGCAAATCTGGAGCCCAATCTTGAATTTCGGATGTGAATGGCACATGGTTGATTGGGTGTGGGTTTGACTGTGAAATGCTGAAACCAAAGAGCAGGTACGTTCAGGTAGGGATTCAAAATATAAATCAAAAGATAAATATTGTCTTTCCGCTAAACAAGCATTCAGGAATATTTTAAAACATAGATCTTTTTTCGATAATCTAAAGGAGAGTGCACTCCGAGAGGGTTAGAAAGTATTGTAAAGGAAGAAAATGTTTGGATTTCCCAAAAAGAAATTGAACACGTTGGAATAATGTATCCCTTTCAATGTACGTTTTTGGGAATGTAGTTCCAAAAACTAATAAGACGGTTTCACCACTTCAGTAATGTGTATGGCCACGTGGAGTTAGTGCTGACATTAAATGTGATCAGATGTCTTCCCTGAGGAACCTATTATCACTTTCATTTTTTTTAAAAGGTGATCGAAGCAATTAAGGCATACACATCTGTGAAAGCTCCTGCGCATGATGGGATACCAGCTGACCCATACAAGCCTGATCTGGCTCTCTGGGCTCCAACTGTCTTGAAGATCACACATGAAGTAGATAGTACAGGCTACATCCCACAATTGTAGTGTACATCCACAGTACTACCCATTTAGAAAAAAGGAGATTGTGTTTCATGTTCAACCTATTTCTCCTTTAGATGCCCTCAGGAAAATGTGGGGTAAACATTTGCTTTTAAGATTGGAGGCCCTGTGCAACAATCTGAGACACAGTCTGAATATCGCCATAGGCTCGGAAACACTGCTCAAACCTTCATAATATTTGTCACGATCCGAAATATGGTTCACTCAAGCAAAGCACAATTTATTAACCGCAGAACAGCCTCTAACACAGTTTAAAGCTTTAAACTATGAACCTTTATGAGGAATTTGGGGATAAACACGGAAGTCACTGTAATGCTTAAATATTATACACAGGTCAAGGTAAGATTTGGAGTAGCAGGTGAAGAAACTGAGGAATTTATAATTAGTAATGGACAATGATGGATTATTGCCGCTCTGTGATTAAGTAAGATCATATATGGAGAGGGTAATGAGTTGATTGTAATAAATATTGATGTGCTGAAGCTTAGTAGCCCATTGTGGACGATTCAGCATTATGACAACACCATTTTGATAGCTCAGACAGAGATGGCCATAATCACAAAACTGATATCCAGAGGTTGGGTGTTAGAAAGCAACTGTGGAATAAATATATTGTGAATGAACGCATTCTTGTGAATTATTTGACACATGGCTCTCTGCTACTGGATTCTGATCCCTTCACTTGGACAACACCAGGGGACATGTTCACAGTCAAGTGTCTGCATCTCTGTCTAGTTTCTAAAGAGGACTAGGAAAACAGTAATTGTAATTAACAGATGAGGCAAAGGTCCTTGCATTTTCCATATACAGAGGTGTGCTATGTAGACTGATGAGATTGATATACATTTTTAGACATAGGTATCTTGCATCCTTGCTTATGATCCGAATTGGGTCTAAAGGCATTACAACATCAGGTGGCTTTGAGAGCCTTGCTTTATTGTATGCACACATGGGCCAGGACAGAGGAGGAGCCAAACAGGCAGTAGTTAGCATTAGTACATGGTGACTCCAAGATTGATATGTTGCCATGGTTCAGGCATGGAAAGTTGATTTTGCAACACATAGGGCTGTCATCTATAGGCCGAAGGCAGTGGAGAGTGCATGATGTAATATGATTGACAGCCTTAAGGTGGGCAGGACTCTCTGTACAAGGGCAACTGCAACAATGGGCCTCATTAGGACTCTGGCGCTAAACCATGGTGCTATTAGCCATGGCCCTTCGCCATTCCCATTTTTGCCCCATAGGGCTCAATGGGAATGGGGAAGGCGTTAATTACGGTACCGCAAATTGCGGTACCGTAATTAGCACCAAGGTCCCTTCGCGGGTCCCTACTTTAACGGCTGGTAAAACCAGCCGTTAAGGTCGGGTCCCGCAAAGGTACCTCGTAATTAGGCGGTAGTTGTTTAACGGCGCCGCAGCCTTTTACAGCACCGTTAACCACTTAGCGCCTGGGTCATAATGAGGCCCAATATCTCTGGAAATTGTGCTTGAACCACTTATGCATACATTATTTTCAAATTCCGCCTTCAGCTACTACCTGTGTCGCAGGTGAAAGGAAGATGGAAAATGACTAACATTTCAGATCTCTGTGTTCTTGCAAATTGACATGTATAGAAACTGTCATCCATGTCCTCCTATTGTGCCCTGATTATCGTGTACTGGGGGAAATGGCTGAAGCCTATGTCAATTCAATACAGGATCTCTTTCTACTTATGGTTTATGCAGATGAACGCATACCCTCAGGGTCTGTTCCACTGTGTGTCAAGTTATATAATGATAATGATGTGTTATTTATATAGTGCCTTAATACAAAGCGCTTTACAGACCACACATTTACATACAATATCATCCAACCGCAATTGGTACTCATTTATCGTCCTCGGAAGGATAGAAGGCTGAGTTGGCCTTGCCACGATTCGAACCTGCGACCGATCACGCTCAGATCCCAGCAGCGAGCGCTCAACCCGCTGAGCTATCTTACCGGCTTGAGCAGAGTCAATGCAATTCTAGATATACCATCACATTTTTTCCCAGTGCTGCTTGATGAGCTAAAAATTGGAACGATACCAACAATATTATTCTTTATAAACAGAAAGGATTTCGGAAAGGCTCTAGTATGCATTGGTCTTGCTGGTTGAATACTCATGGACAAGGCGTTTGACACTGTACTGAGAGATCGCCTGTGGTATACATCAGCTGCGTGGAATATCCCTATTGGCCTTTTGTCCATGAATAGCCCACCTGCATATGAACACAAGGGTCAGAGTTAGAATGGATGGCTGAGGATGGGTCACTAAATGGATTTCCACCAGTAAAGGAGTTAAGCAAGGGTGCACACTTGCACCTACCCAGTTTAATCTGTATCTGGCAGACCTACAAGATACATTAGATCTTCCAGAAATATACTCTATCAGGCTTAATGACACTTCCATTTTTTGGCTTGGCTATGCCAATGATTTACTATTGCTTGATTACACCGTAGAAGGCTTGCAGGTTAAATTGAAAGCACCTGCAGAATACTCCAAGTATAATGGGTTAAAGATAACCACTGATAAAATGAAAATTGTGGTATCTAAACCCACCAGGATAAAAAGACTGAGGATTTTAGATGAACTATAAATCGGTAAGTGGTTGAACAAGTTAGCATGTAAAATATTTAGGAATGATATTGGTATGGATATTGATATTTTATTTATATCGAACTTGTACACAAGTGTTTCAGAGCGTGAGACAGTAGATGGCCAGTTGAAATGGACCACCCCCTGGAAGTCAGTATGTGGTAAGATACACAGCAGCCATGGACCTTTGCAAATTTGCTGGTAAACATGGCGGCCACTCTTTGCAGGCTATTCTTACCATTTATCGGGCAAACATCCTGCCTTGTTTGTTGTACAGGGCCGAAAAATGAGGTCAGAAGCATATGAAGGCCTTGAATTCAAATACATTGAAAACGCTTCTAATGTCTCCAAGGACATTGCCCATTGATTATCTATGCTTGTTATATCGGAAACTGCATGGGGCTGACCAGGGAGTGCTTATCCATCGGCCAGCGCAACCTTTTCTAAATCTTGATGAAATGGTGCAAAACGGTTGTTTGGAACGATTACAATTCCTTGCTGAACATAGGGACCTTCATCATATGCTATTGGCCGTTAACGTTTATAAATGTGCAGTGAAGAGGGCACTGATTGTATATGATAAAGAACGAGCTATTGTACATCTAGCTACAAAATCAATAGTGGTATGTCCCGAGAATACCTTTTGAAGCGCAGATGCATCCTGGGTTATATTAGTGCCCATCTGCACAGTTACACTGTGAGTAGATATATGCAAATTACATTTAATGCTGTTAAATCCTTGGAAATTGAAGGTGCTAGAAGATGGATTCCTCGTAATGATAGATTATGTAGGCTTTGTGGGGACTCAGTAGTGGACACTATAAGGCCCCTTTTAATAGAATGTATGAGCCAGAACTGCTTCGTCAATGCTCTTTGGCTCAATAGAGTAATGAGGATGATGTCCTCAATAGTAATGTGCGGTGGGAGCAGTTTTTGGCAGGCAATGATTGCAGTTTGATGTACTAGGTTGGGACATTGTATGATTATTTTTTGGGGATTTTAAGTGAATTCGCTTTTTAATTTGCTATGAAATTATGGAACTGGTGTGAATTGTACTGTCATTTGATTATTTCTCTGCTACCGTGTATTGGATAATTGTGTGTGCAAAGTCCATATGTGACTATATGTCGTCTTAAATAAATAAAAAAATAGAGATAGCATGGCTTGGAAGAAGGAGAATGTTCAGGGACATTAAGCAGAAAAGGAAAAGGAAAGGCAAGAGAAAAAGAAATAAAATCGAAAAGGGAAAGGAAGGGATATTGAATTGTCCTCACAAGAGGCTTTTTTACATGAATGTATTCATGTGGATTTTTGTACATGGCAACTCCAATTTGTGCATAGCATGGTAACTAGAGTTTGGATCCAAACTGCATTTGGTTCTATAAGATCTTTTGTGGGTGAATGCATTTTTGTATATTATCATATTGATAACCTGTATCATCACATTGACAACCTGTATGTGCTCATTTTCACTGTATGGCCATTTGAATACATTCTGGTTTTTAAATGAATATTTTAATTCTCTTTGTAATAGTACTGAGGAACATGTATTTTTGATTTATTGGTCAATGTTTGTATGCCAAAATGTCTTTCACTATTGCTACCGCTACTACCATGTCTCCTTCTGAAAACATGTTGTTAGGAAAAAGCTTTCACATTCTGAAATTAGAAGTTTAGTGCGACCTTATGACTGCAGCATTTTGTTTCATCTGGCTGGATTTTGACACCAATTTAAATAATTTAAATAATTTAAATTTTAAATACGCGCACATATTTGTGTTTCTTAACTTGTATTCAGTGCTGGAGTTCTCTTTAAGTGGTGTGCGGCCCTGGAGTTCTCGCATATAAATTGGTTACATATTGTGAATGCGCCAACATTCAAGTCAATTCTCTATGACCTCTTTTTCATTCCTATTGTAGGAAACTTCATATTCAAATGAACATTATTTCAAAGAGTTGATGTGGTGGTTATCCTGTTCCTGAAAAAGGATCAAAGTAAGATCCCACTTTTCTATTATATGTAAAGTACATATATGTTCGTATCACTATATGTGAGAATCATTATAATATCAGCTTTTGACTATTCATGCCTGCTGGTTGCATGATGTACGGATATCATAGAGCTATGCTTATAGGGGAAGTAGTTTTCTTATTGTTGATAATTATGATTACTAGTGTATTTTTTCAGTGCAGACCTAGTTCCTGGAAGCAACGGAGCTCTTTACAATCATGGGGGAAGAACAAGGTTAGGGAGCAGAGAAACAAGGTAGTTGGGAATACTAGCAATAACAGGGAGAGGGCAATTGTCAGCACAGATCCACAAGTAACCTGGGGAGGAAACAGTGGGGATCAGATCACTAAGTCTCAGGTGTGGTGCAGAGTGGACGGTGTATGGACCTTTGTGTTAGGGAGGAGCCATTCCTTGAAGAGGAGTGTCTTGAGCTCCTTCCTTGATGGTTTGTCTCCCCCCCTCAGATTACATTTGGTTGGTTTGTTTGGTTTCCTATAGAATTATAATATATTATGCAGGAATAATGAGATGGCAAAGCTTGCTTATGGTACAGGAACTATACTAAAGCAAACCAACCTTGCTTTATTACAGTGACCTCGGCAGTTTTGAGTTGCCGTTCTCATAAGGGATTCTGAAATATGTTGCAAAACCCCATGAATCCTGGACAAGTGATTACTAAACCAAGCCATCCATCTTTAGCAAATTCTAGAGCTTGGCATTGGTGAGCATTGATCCGAAGGTTAAGTAACCTAGTTTCCTCTTTCTCAGAAACCTTTAAATGACAGAAGGTTAGACTTGCCAAATATCAACATTGTTTCCGAGGTATATTTTGAGGGTATATTAGAACGTTACAGTACATCAGAATGCATATCCTAATATGGTTAGCCAGGTGAGTCTATGCCTTCAACACACTTATCTTGCGTTGTCTTGGCCATTGCTTTTTTGTATTCCACGCTGTAAGACAGTACATGTTGGATAGTTAGGAAGGGACTGGCTCATTTATGTGGTGTTATTTGTCATGTATTAATTGTTTCAAATGTGTGTTGCAGCAGTCTGCATTTACTCAACTTCTCCGTCAGTCTGCCTGCAGGCATCTAATACACTTCAGGCCAATAAAGGCCATAATCGTCTTTGGGCCTTTATATCTTTGTCCTTCCACAGACACAGCTAAATGCCTTGTAGAGAGTCAGCATCCATGGGAAGGGAGTTCCTCAGCTGTTCTGCAACCATACTCTGCATCACATTTGTCATGTTTTTCCACTTATACTGCTGGACGCACTGCTGACAGATTTAGTCCCATAGCCTGCACGTTGTGCATGGTCGAGTTTTGTTCATGTGGGTCCATAAAGATGCGACTGTTCCTACACAATGCCATTTAAAAGGACTGGGTGCACCTTGTCAGAGAATTAGATTGTGAACTTTTTTCCATCTCTAACCTGGTGACTCCCAATGTTCAGGTGTTGTGGACAGTGATGTCACGGCAGCCATGCAGTTGGCCACAGGCATTTGGCCAACATAGTAGCGTTTTAGTGGCTGTGATGGGAACAGGCAGGTGAGGCAGTAGATGCTCACATAGGACATACTTGGCTTGGCAGGATTAGGTACTGTGAGGGGGCTCGCTCGGTCTATGGACCTGTAGTGTCCCTTGTAGGAAGATGCTCGGTCGTGCTGGTAGGAGCATCACATGGTGTTAATCACAGAATCAATAGAGGGCAAAGTTATGGGTCTGCAGGACAGGAGAAACTTCCATGAGGTAGACTGTTTCTTTGAGGTGTTATTGATGCAGATAAGGAGTTCCTTCTCCTCCGACCTTTCTAACTGTGATAAGGATCAGTTTGTAGGAGTCTTCGGCCCTCATTACTAGTGTGGAGATTTAGCAAAAATTGGAAGTAAAGTGGCATGTCTTTCTTTTACTCCACTACCATTGCATTACCACACCACTGTACTACAACATCTGGTGTTAAGGTGGATGATTTGCTCTCAGCAAAAAGCTAGAGGTAAATCATACACCATACTTCCAAAACACATCTGATTTACCACACAGAATGGTAAATCCAACGAAAAATCTGCATGGAGCTCAAAAACAGAAACAAACGTCACTGTGCAACAACACATGTTCCTTTGATAAGCCCACAGGACTAAGTGGAGGTAACAGTAATCGATTTTGTTGGTAAATCGGCAGATTCATTGTCTAGGAATCTTCCTGCCCTCAGATATCCCCATTTAATAACTGCTATTTGCACAGTGATTTGATATGAAGCCGAGGGTCACCTGAATGTGTGCAAATGCCAAGCCCTTAATTATGAGCATACCAAATAGCATATTTAATATTCATCTGAATACTGAATAGTTTAACAAGGATTCGTCCGAAGCCAAATATGAAGCTGAATAGTTTTATTTAATAAATCATGTTCCAAACTTCAACAACAACACACTTTTCTCAAACGAATTTAAGCGCAATTTAAAATGTGTTCACGTTTTATTTATTCCTCTTTGTTTTAATCAACATAGCATCTATATTTAAATCATGCAAGACAGAAAATAACGGATTAACAAAAAAGCAGTGACCAAATGTACAGAAGGATTTTGTATATGCATAGCCATTGCTACTTAAAGTGTTAGGCGTCACAGATGCAAAGTGCTATGTTATAATGTACAAAATGGATATTGCAATTCTGCATTGTTGGTTAGGCGGAAAGTGAGATTGGAGCACACGTGTCTAAATGCTTTCTGCCTGCTTGTTCAGGACATAAGTCGAAGGTACATTTGAGGAAAGTGGACTCGATTTCCTGATTGACCCATATCCCCATATGTCAAACAAAGGAGACTAGTTACCCAGAGAGGTTGATAGGGATGGAGCAGGGTTAATCAAATGCATTGTCTTGTATTCATCATTTCTGTAGTGCCCTTTGTGGTTGGAACGGCCTTGGTGACCATAGTCCATGTCTTGGAGATTCTAAGAGTCAATTAAAAGAGGCCTGTGTGCTTTTGGCCAGGTTAGGACTTAGGCGGGGTGGCTAAGCTCCAGTAAGCAGTCTGGAGGTCAGACACATGGGCAGGTGCTGTTGGTGGTTTAGAATTGAGTGCTAGTGCCGGAGATTCAATGTGTACGCAGCTAGACCATACTTTGTCGTAGGTTGTCGCTAAATACTAATGTCAGAGGTGTTGAGGAATGCCAGGGGTTTCAGTGTGGACGGCTATGCGAGCTGCTAGGCCATAATTGTATAGCCATAGCTGCGTTCTAGAGTGCATGAATGTGTGGCCATGCCTGCAGCCTGTGTCCACAGACATGGTGCAGGATGTACCTTAAACTGGGATATAGTTCATCTTGTTTCTAGGTCCAACGTGATTGGCTGGTTTTACCAGTTGTAGTCTCCCTAGATTTGAAGTCTGAACAGTGGCAGAGGGGCCCGGTGAGACAGGGAAGTGATATACGATTGTCTGTGGGTGAGCAGGTGAGGGGGTGCATTTTTATGACAGTGTGCCGCTGCGAACGCTACCAGCACCCGTGGAGGTTTGGGTGGAGGTATGAAAACTTGACATGACTGAACCTGCCCAAACACTACATACTCTGAAAGGGCACCTCCCTGTTGGGCAGTTGCTCAATTCCATCAAATCTCAATCCACATCCACTTACACTACCTCTTGCTGACCACACTAGAGGCAACAGTAAGGGTTCTCTTTCTATCTAACCACATCTGTAAAAGTACTCTCATCTCTCACACCTTTCCTGTTGGTGGCAGACTGGCCTTTAATGTTATTCAAAAGATTTCTGAATAAGGAAGCACCAATAAGAATCCATTGTGGGTTTGGAAATATCAACCACATGGTGCACTGCCTAACCTGAAAGTGACTTTGTCCTTAACCCTATTCAACTAGAAGAGTCAGCTCACATTGGGAAGTGTTCTGAAATCCAAACATCCTTCCCTCCAATCAATGTCACCAAGCTGAGCATAGTCCCCTGTGTCCCATACAGTGACCTTGCACCCATTTCTCTATACTCCCTCTGGCAGACTGGCCTTCAAGGGAATGGAGGAGATTTTCCAACATGAAGCTCCTCTGGGAGGCCTCTTAGGAGGGGACATGCCATCTACCTGGCATAACTGACTACCTCAGTTTCCACTATCTGTTGTGAATTCTTAAATGTGTTACATAGTCATTTTCCATAGAAACACAGCATGGTCTTCAATCATCCTCCCCACACCTTCTCTCCAGTAAACAAACACATTCCCCCGAAGACAGATATTTTATCTAGAATTCTGACAATGTTTAATTCCATTCTCTTTTGGAATTTGCACTCTATATTTGCCCCACTGAGTTGTTACATTGCATTCAAATGAGAAGACAACATATTTGGCAGGAGCCAATTAGCAAGAAACTATTCTTGCCCAAGAAGAATAGCTTTTTTCAGCTGGAATTTGGCCGACTACTTACTTGAAGTTGAAGGTCGGTATACCCCTAACCTAAAGCAACGGCTCCAAAATATATGACAGAATCCTGCCACCTACTGGTCCATTGGAACTATCAAACTACTTTTGCCTGTGCAAGCGCAAAAGCATCATAGTATATGTGATACTTCCTGTCAATTTCTCAACTAACTTATAAAAGAAAAAAGGGAAACGCTCACTGAGAGTGTACGATAGTGTCATCGAGGTGTTGGAAAAATTACCATTTTATCAAATGCCTCCGAACTGGACAGTAGCAAAGCAGACCCCATGGACAGGGAACTGAGCAGCAACTCTTTTCATCCAGACGTCAAATGTGCACTCTTGGCAATGTCGAAGAAGCCACAACTGATTTTGACAGAAAAAAGAGCACACACAGTGCAGGTTGGCTGGGAACAGAAGGCTTTTCCCAGAAACGCAGGATGGACCCATGCTATATGTATGTGTGTTAAGTGAGGACAGAATGCCACAAGTACTTTGGTTTACAAACCTTAAATAATGCATATCAGAACAATGGTACATCAACTATATATTCTGGTTAAGGATAATCTCTAACATTAAAATCCTTAGGATTCTAAATGCTGCATAAAAATGTTAGATCTCTCATTTATTAAACTGTGGCTTAAGCCTGCGCTTCAGACGGTGATATACAAGTAATCAAAGAGGTTCTGAGACAAGCATATAGACTGTACGCATAAACAAGTTCTAATGAACGGACGGGCGACGTTTGCTTTAAGGAACGGAACAATTCTTATTTTCCAACATGAAGATGATGTTCCAAATCGTTTTTTCAATTTCAATTAGGGACATATTATGCTCAGTGTGAAACCAACTATCTAATATTAACCTTTTAACTCGTTAGTGAAAAGAGTATCGCCTGTTTGTTTGACCTGGTGATGGGATGAATGTATACCCCCTTTTGATTTCAACTGTGAGCTGAAAAGAACCTTCGCTGTTGACTACCGCCTGTAAGATGGAATTCATGAAAAACGAAAAACGAACGGTGTAATTTTCGAAATCATTTCCGTATAGTGTTTCCTGGAGAAGTGGTACTGTTAGCAGCGCAAGTTATATTTCAGTAATGTGGAGCAAAGATATAGAGGAATTAAACTGAATGTTTTGATCTATCAGAAAAGCGAAAGAATTTACTTCATCAAGTGTTTATTTCCTTTGTGAAACATTAACTCAAGATACAAATACACCACTAATGGTTTCTTCCACTGGTAAAGTTTAGACTAGGTTGGCCCAGCCTTCATTTGCATTCCAAAGAGATATTCATTTTCTGTGACAGAGTAAGGCTAACTTAGCCTTATTGTACAGCTTTGCAGAAATGTTGCTTACATTTTAATCCTCCTCAACTATCACAACTTTGTGGAGTATTGAAGACACAGATGGCATCTGTACTTTTGAAGCGCTGGCAGGAAAGGGAGAAGCCGGTTCAGCATTTTCTTAGAAAGCATTGCAGGAAGACATCATGTTGAGGGAGAAAAAGCCCTGATATTTGTTTTTTGGTCCCTCTCAATGTTATTGCATTTACTTTATGAGTGGCAAATGTGTTCAAAGATTGAGCTTAACATCACAATAAATAGGATTAAAAAGATCCTTTTAAAATCTCCAGATGTTTGTGTTACTGTCTTTGAACAATTTTTAGGGACCCACCTCACTGGGAGATTTACCACTGGTTAATTGCCTTAGTCAATGCAGAACTAGCATTCACATCTAGAGTAGTTGTCTGACCCCAACCATAAGATTAGTATGCCTTCTGCTTTACGTCTGGCCTCACTGTAATGACTGACTTTTGGAGACCATCCTTTGGTGCGTGCAATGGGCTGTGCTCCCCTCCATCTCTGTCTCTCTCTCAACTCTGCCAACCTTCCTCCTCGCAATCTCTAGGGGGCTCTCCATTTCTCCCATCTTCTCTAAATGCTACTCTATTGAATATCCCAACCCTCTCACCAAGTTTGGAAGGAGAAAGTTCAAGAGGGATATTCTGGTCTCTAACCCAGGCCTCCCTATATCTGATGCATTCATCTGTGCTTCCTCCAGACAGACTCTCCCTGACATCCTCTGTGTCGTTCCCTCTCCTGACCTATCGGACCCTCATATGGTCTCTGTTCTCTCGCCTATCTCCTCCTCTCCCATTAATGGTAGCACCCAGTGGGAGGCCTTCTTGGCACACTTCCATTCTTCCAAAACCATCATTGATGTCTATCTGAATGGGACCGTCTTGCTCCAGTGCCCTCAGCCCAAACTCCTCCTTTTTGATAGGCACTTCCCACATCTTATCAGCCTCCTCTCTTCTCCTGCTACTCCTTCTAATACCTCTCTGGCTCCTTTGCCACCTCCTTCCACCTTCACCTCTCTGGTGTCTACATTCTCCTCCTCTCTGACCCCCATCCGACCTCCATCTTTTGCTGCTGCTGACTCTAGGGCTCTTCTACAACCTCAGCTGGGTGTACCTTCCTCCTGTACCGCACCCCGGAAATCTTTAAAATGTGGAAACCTGATCTATGTCACTATTGTCAACTCTCGCTCTGCTATCAAACACTCCTCTGACATCTTGGGCCTCCCTGAAGACCTTGGGCCTCATTACAAGTTCGGAGGTAGCCATGCCGTTTTTACCAGCATGGCTACCCCTAAACTCGGGTCCAGTTCCCGAAAAATGGGAATTGCCGGGCCATTCCGACCTTTGTGAGCCCGGCAATTCCCATTCGCGGGACGCGGACCCGGTACATCCCATTCCCATTTGAGCCCCCATAGGGCTCAATGGGAATGGGGAGGATGGTAACAACGGTCCCATTAATAACAGGACTGTTGCTACCATTCTGTTCTGCTAGCAGGTGCCGCTCTGCATGTCTCGTCCGACCAGGCATCCAGAGCGGCACCCGTGAGCAAACTCGTGATGTTGCGGTGAGGAAACAATGGCACTGGTAGCTCTACCGGCGCCGTTGTTGCCTTACGGCAACACTTATAATGAGGCCCCTTGACTTGGATGTCCTTGCTCAAACCAAGACATGGTTTACGGGCAGATCTGTCATGAGTTTTAACACCCTCCTCTCAGAGGGCTACAATATCCTCTCCGAGACCAGAACCTACCGGCCTAGAGGTGGAGTGGCCCTGATATTTCTGGAGTGGGATCCTGCTTCTGTCATTCCTACGCAGGCCTACACCTCCTTTGAATGCCTAGTCTGCAGGCTCTCTATCTCCCCTGGCCTCTCTCTGACTGGGGCCACCATCTACAGGCCACCTGTCCTGTTACCCTATTCCTCTCCGACTAGGCTGACCTCTCCTCTTCTCAATATGCATCTACCTCTCAACTCCTCCTCCTCTCGGACCTCAACATCAACCTGGATCCCTTTAATCCTTCATCTGGGCTCTTCCACAAGCTCTGCAACACTCTCTCTCCATTCTATTCTCTGGTCTGACCGGACACACTCTGCTGGATACACCTTGGATGTTCTCATCTCCTCAGACATCCCCATCTCTCACCACTCCTCTCTCTTGGAATGACCACTTTCTACTTTCCTCTCATCTGAAACTCTCTGTCCCTCAGGCAAAGCTCACTCCAGCACTGCCACCTACCTTCTCGGGCATTCGGCACATGAAGGGTGTGTCTTTGGATGCCTTTGTCTCTACATTCTCTGCTCCTTACTCCTGCAGCTGACTCATACTCTGACACAGCCCTCTCTATCCTGCATCTTTCCATTTCCAACGCTCTGGACATCCTTTCCCCCGTCATGAGAATCGATCTGAAGCCTACCTCAAAGTGCAACTCTTGGTATCATTCCAACATTGCCTCCCTGAAACGCAACTGCAGGGTAGCAGAGAGGAAGTGGAGGGCTTCGGACAACTCCTCTGACAAACTGGCATGCTGCCTGCCCCAAAGGCAATACAGACTCTATGTCCTGTCCAAAAAGAGAGTCCGCAGCCAAACCTGCATCTCTAGTAACTCTAACAACACGGTCAAATTCTTTAAAATCTGCAAGCAGCTGGCCAATCCTTCTGCAGTCTCCACCTCTCCTGTTCCCTCCCAGGCCCTCTGTTTGGCTCTGGCTTCTCACTTCACCACTGGAACTCAGGACATATTGTCCTCGCTCTCCTCTTCCTCTAGCTCTCTCGGCCCCCCTCTGCCCACCTCTCCCTCTCCTCCTCCTTTTTGCTCTTTCTCTTTGACAACACCTGACAAGGTGTATAGACAAATCTGATCTATGATAGTGTCATCCAAACAGGTGCTTTCCTGCTCCACTAGAACCATCAAGGACCACATTGATATCCTCACTCCAGCCTTGGACGATTTCTGCAATCACTCTTTCACCACTGGATCTTTCCCCTCTCTCCTCAAGCACTCCCCTCAGCACCCCCTCCTTTAAACGTCTTCTGCTGATCCTACCTGTCCAGTAAACTATCTCCCGATCTCTATCATTCTTTTCCTGGACAAACTCCTGGAACAGCTGGCCATCTCCTAGCTTACTCTCCACACTGAATCTGTCCATTGTCTCCATGACCATCAGTCTGATTTCAGAGCAGCCAGAGGCACGGAAACTGCTCGCCTGAACACCTCTGAAGATCTTTGCTCTAACCTTGACTTTAGCTTTCCTTCTGTCTCATCCTCCTTTTTATGTTATGTTAGGCAGTCTTGTAGAGCGCATCTTTCACCCAAAGGCACCATGGTGCTAGAGAGAACCCAGTGGTAGGCAGCTGAAGATTAGAACGCTCATGTTTATTGAAAAAGAACAGTTTTGAGCTGGTTCCGCAAGGCCAAATGGTCACTGGTATTACTATCCTCTAGTCTGACCTGACACACTCTGCTGGATACACTTTGGATGTTCTCATCTCCTCAGACATCCCCATCTCTCACCACTCCTCTCTCTTGGAATTACCACTTTCTACTTTCCTCTCACCTGAAACTCTCTGTCCCTCAGGCAAAGCCCACTCCAGCACTGCCACCTACCTTCTCGGTAATTCGGCACATGAAGGGTGTGTCTTTGGATGCCTTTGTCTCTACATTCTCTGCTCCTCTTACTCCTGTGGCTGACTCATACTCTGACACAGCCCTCTCTAGCCTGCATCGTTCTATCTCCAATGCTCTGGACATCCTTGCCCCTGTTATGAGAATCCATCTGAAGCCTACCTCAAAGTGCAACTCTTGGTATCATTCCAACATTGCCTCCCTGAAACACAACTGCAGGGTAGCTGAGAGGAAGTGGAGGGCTTCGGACACCTCCTCTGACAAACTGGCATGCTGCCTGCCCCAAAGGCAATAAAGACTCTATGTCCTGTCCAAGAAGAGAGTCCGCCTCCAAGCCTGCATCTCTAGTAACTCTAACAACACGGCCAAACTCTTTACAATCTGCAAGGAGCTTGCCAATCCTTCTGCAGTCTCCACCTCTCCTGTTCCCTCCCAGGCCCTCTGTTTGGCTCTGTCTTCTCACTTCAGCACTGGAACTGAAAACATATTGTCCTCGCTCTCCTCTCCCTCTACCTCTCTTGGCCTGCCTCTGCCCACCTCTTCCTCTCCTCCTTTTTTTGCTCTTTCTCTTTGACAACACCTGACAAGGTTTATAGACAAATCTGATCTATGATAGTGTCATCCAAACAGGTGCTTTCCTGCTCCACCAGAACCATCAAGGACCACATTGATATCCTCACTCCAGCCTTGGACTATTTCTGCAATCACTCTTTCACCACTGTATCTTTCCCCTCTCTCCTCAAGCACTCCCCTCAGCAGCCCCTCCTTTAAAAGCCTTCTGCTGATCCTACCTGTCCAGTAAACTATCTCCCGATCTCTATCACTCTTTTCCTGGAAAAACTCCTGGAACAGCTGGCCGTCTCCTAGCTTACTCTCCACACTGAATCTGTCTGTTGTCTCCATGACCATCAGTCTGATTTCAGAGCAGCCAGAGGCACGGAAACTGCTCGCCTGAACACCTCTGCAGATCTTTGCTCTAACCTTGACTTTAGCTTTTCTTCTGTCTCATCCTCCTTTTTATGTTATGTTAGGAAGTATTGTAGAGCGCATCTTTCACCCAAAGGCAAAATGTTGCTAGAGAGAACCCAGTTGGAGGCAGCTGAAGATAAGAACGCTCATGTTTATTGAAAAAGAACAGTTTTGAGCTGGTTCCGGAAGGCCAAATGGTTACTGGTATTACAAAGTTTCAGAGGGAGGCTGTTTCATGACTGTGCGGGTGCAACAGAAAAATCTCTACCTGCTAACCTAACTCGGTGTACTCTAGGCACTGAACCCAGGGAACAGGCCCTTTAAGACAAGGTAACAATATCTGAGATGGATGGGGATGCAGACCTTACTCATACATCAATAATCAAACCGACTCAGGAAGTTGGCAAACATCAAAGCTGTTTTAATAACAAGTCTTTAAAACAGAGAGTACAACGGACATCAACGGGTGCCGCACAGCATAATCTTGACGCATCACATGAAAAACATTCTTTTATGCTAAAAACTTGTCATAAGTGACATCATATTACGTGGCAAATAAGAAAACCTACTAGGGGTTGTGGTTGGTTTACAGGGAACATCTACATATACTTTCTATGGGATACAGGGTCGTGATTGGGTCTCTAAGATCAGGTGGACACTTACGCCCACCCCAAGTGCAAGTCATCTTCCGTGTCAGACTAATACACGACATACTATTGGCTTCTCAAACTATAGGATTCCTTAATACGTGGCCCTCTATAATTGGTTAGCATGCTCGTACCCTTCTGGAATATTTCACTTGCTAGCATCACGCAAGCTGGTACCCCAGGTGATGGGGAGTTTGGACTGGTCATGCCTTCCCACCAAATTAGCCCAACATCCATCATCACTTCTGCGGTCTGCCATTCAATTAGTTTTTGGAACTCGCCCTTGCAGAGGCACACTATGCCTCAGAATAAAAGGGAGTGTGGCATGGCCTTATCTTCTGGTCTCGGTGTAGCTCGACCTAAAGTCTATTTTCATCTGACCATGTGACTGGTGACCACGTTTTCGAGCTCCTTTGTTGTACTTAATACTATTAAATAAAGAATCTTGGCACCCTCAGTGGTTTTCATTACACCTCAAACAGGAGCCCAACTTGCTTCTCACGTTATTGTATCTTCTCGTGCACATAACCAGGCACTCAGTGGCCCCGACTCTTGACACTGGGCAAGGCAAGCCTTTCTCGAATCTTCCTTCGCCGTCAGCTATTCTTATTCTGCTGCGCCACACTTCCATCCCTTCCATTCACGGGATCCAAGTTTGCTAAAGTGTGTGTGGAACATCCAGAATCTATACATTCCTATACATCCCCGCAAACTATTCACTACACAACCAGCCTCTTGATTACTTTGGGCCTCATTACACGGAAGGCGGTGAGCCATGGCGCTATTAGCGCCATGGCTCATGCCGGTAAAATACCGCCACCGCCTTGGCGGAAAGGGGATTTACCGCCCCATTCCAAGGTTGGAGGGGCGGTAAATCCCCCTTCCGCCATTGCCCTTCCCCATTCCCATTTCTGCCCCATAGGGCTCTATGGGAATGGGGAAGGCGCTAATTACGGCACCGCAATTTTGCGGTGCCGTAATTAGCTCCGAGGTCCCTTAGCGGGTTGGTTTTTAACGCCTGCAAAAAGCAGGCGTTAAATCACCAACCCGCAAAGGGACCTCGTAGTACGGCGGTAAGGGTTAACGGTCACCGTTGCCATTAACGGTGACCGTTAACCCTTACCGCCGTCCGTGTAATGAGGCCCTTTGTCTACTTGCGTTACTGCGTCTGTACAATTATAAAATGGTTTTGCATTTTCTTCAGTGCTTCTCCCCACATGCAATCTTCATTTCGCTCTTGAAATGTTGCTCACATTGATACTTTTTCATCAAATAATATGTTTGGCAAGACCGTATGCAGTACCCTTTTGGTGCACTACAATAACCCTGACCTACTCACAATAGGAACCCAACCAACGGTATAAGTCTGTTCTACACTGGCTGGTAGCGTCTTAAGCAGCCAGGCTTATTTCAAGAGGGGTCAGTGTGAGCTGTTGGGGAGTTAAACAGAGATTCACAGTGACAAGTATTCAAATAAACGCTTATACACAAGGTTTCTTGATTAAACAATTATTAATTGATTTAACAGCCAGTTAGAGTAAGCCTTCTTCAGAAAGGGGCAATATAAAGCAACGCCCAAATATGCTTCAAAATACACACTCTTAATGTTCTAAATCAACAAATACCCTTTTGGGATGGCCAACAGACAATACCTACACCCTCAGTGACTTCAAAAGTTCCGGTACTGGGGCCATTAATATATCACTGTTGCATTTAGAATATTCTTGAGAGGAGTGTCAAAGCAAAGAGGTTTTAGAAATAGATAAGTATTCAAACAATTATTCTTAAGCAGTTAAGTACTTTAAAAATAACCCCCCAATGCAAAGTCAGTTAACCCCTTCCTGGAAGGAAGACACAACAGATGAGCAGAGGAGAGAAGAGTCTTTCAGGGAGCCAGGCCAGCCAATGTTAAGTTAACAAACGTCAAGGAGAACGGAAGCCCTTCTTGCAGGTAAGTAGAAAGTCTTGCACAATGTTTTAAAAGTCTTTGTAGAATAGAAGAAGTCAAAGTAGGGCCACAAGCTGATTAGGCTTGCGAGGTAAAGAAGCTGTGAGCAACTCTACAGATGCAACCAAGAAAAGTCTCCAATGAGGACAAGCAAGGTTACCCAACAAGAGGTAAGTTCTCTTAGACTGTACAGTACATTTAGTTTGAAGCCAAGTGCAGCAGGTGGCTTCTGTTCCTGAGCAGCTCTGTAGATTCTGATGTTCCTGGGCCTCAGTCATGGGGACAAGAGGGAGGACTTCTGGTGACTCCTGCACTGCAATGGGATGGTCACCGACCGCAACTGGCAATCTTCAAACAAGTGGCACTTTGATTTTTCAGCTTATGGCATCTACTGCAAATAGCAACACCACGGTCCTGGCTGTTGAGATGGGCTTTCCTTGCATCTGGGGTCCAGCACTCTGTTGAGGTGGCTAAGGCTCGGTCAGTCCTGCCTCTTGGGAGTCCGGAGGATCTTCCTGGAGTTTTTGGCCAGCTTAAAAGCAATGCACACAAACTGTTGTTCCTCTCCTTGGCTATTCGGTTCCAGCAGCAAATGCAATGGAAATTCAACCAGCTCTGAGAGGATGTCCAGGTGGCTTACTTTGGAGTTGATTGGTCCCACCAACTCAAGGGGAGAAGTCGTCCTTGCAGGATTCTCTAGTCGAAACAGAATTGGAGTTTCAGCACAGCAGCAGGGCTTCACCAGGCAAACCAACATTCCAGGGGTTGCAGCAGGCGTTCTCCTCAAGTTCTACTTCGGATTCCTTCATCCAGTGGTCGACTCTGCCTTCTAAGCCAAAAAGCCTTGCCTTTCATGCAGGTTTCTCCCATTCATTCCAGCCTAGCTGTCAATCACCCAGCAGGGTGGCTGTCCTTCCTGGACAGCCAGCTGGCCAATAACCTAAGAGTGCATTTCTGTCTCCTAGGAGACTAAGCACAGTGAGTTTCAGGCACCTCCCTCACTTCCTGCCCCCGCCAGACACCCTGGAGCCAGAGGGAATCCTACCAAAGACAAAACAAACAAAGGGACCAAACCTGGTTCGTCACACAGAGTAAATCTCAAGAAAGAACTTTCCACAAAGAAATGGTGAAAAAAGAAGCCTGGGCCATTTTGACAAAAATGGCACACTTGGGTGCTTTACTGCAGCTGCAAACACAGCTTGCAGTAAATGCGCACCACGGTAGTTAAAAGTAAACCACTGCCATCAGCCATTCATCCGGGAAAGGGTAACATTCAAAATGTTACATGAGTAGCTAGACAAAGCGGATAATAAGTAACCCCTCCAGCACCCTATTGTAAGATAGTGTGTGCTGGGTCTAGAAAATTACAATGTAAGTGAAGTCAATTTCGCTCCACTGCTCTTGGAAACAGTAGTTTATCCAAGAGAAGGTATCTAAACCATGGGAAATCTAAAAATACTTCCCTGTGCCACTGCACTGAAGGTGCTGTGTGACACAATGTAAAAAGATGATGCCTGTGGAGTTTGTCAGACTCTACAACCAAAAGAAACACAGAGTTCGAAATCACATTAAAACACATGAAAGAGTGGGAAAAAAGGGTCTCACTCTCTCCAGGTTAAAAATTCAAGTCCTTAAAATCCAGCAAAGTTGCTGGGGGTACCTAAAATAGAGAGGAATTAGCAGATTTCTGAGAATTCTCTGTAACACTCTATATTCTTTCTTCATTGGCATCTCTTCTGGGTGTGTCACGTCTGCTTCATGTGAGGTCACCAATCTTCTCTTTCATTCATTTTCACTCTTCTTCCGGATTTTCCTTCAGAAGACTGTCATTTTTTTGTGGATACACATAGGGTTTTCTCAATGGATACCTTGTCCAAAGGACTTTTTGCGATATAGGCACCATTATTGGCTTTGCGCATGTCGCAATTTCCAGTTGCCAACATAAAGGCGGAATAGGGGCAGAACTTCCAGTGGAGGTACTTGGCTCCTCCTCTACAGCACTAATGTGGGGAAATCTTGGGAGGAGCGAAGTGCAAGTCTTGCAGAATTTCACCATTGAGAGCACAATGGACTAGGCACAGTGCCTTGAATTCAATTCTCTGAGCCACTGGTAGCCAATGAAGGCTAGGCCTTCCCAACGTGATATGGTCACGAGAGGAGAGCCGAAGGAATGCCCAAGCTGCTGTATTTTGCAGCACCTGCAGTCGGTCCAACAAGTATGCAGGCTGTGACAAGTAAAGAACATTACAATAGTCCAAGGTACTCAAAATCAAGGAGGCCACCAGAGGGGCCGCAATTAATACGGGAGGAAGGGGAGTACTTTACACAGGACTTTTTGTTTAAAGTGTCCTTGATGACATACTGCACTAATCCCTGCTTCCATGGAAAGAGAGGCAAGTATCTTAACACTCAAATTCTTTACCATTGGCACAGGTTGCAGAAAAGGGGATTGAGGGACGTGGCCAAAAGTCAGATGTCCAAACCTCTGTTTTCTCGCCATTCAATTTCAACCATATTTGGGCAATCCATTACCCCACTGCTTTTAAGCAGGTGGTAAGATTTGCATCCTCTAATTGATTTTCCATCCAATTCAAGAGGGACTATTATCTAAGTGTCATCAGCATACATATGACAACACAGACCAATAAACTGGATAAGATCCACCAGGGGCTGCAGATAAATATTTAAAAAAATGGGCGAAAGGTCCAACCCCTGAGATACACCACAAGAAAGTGCAAACAGAGATGACATAAAAGGCTACGAAGACAAAGTTTGTGAGTGATCAGTCAGAAAAGAGCTGAACCAGTCCAGCACCCAACCAGAAATGCCAGCAATCGACAACCTACGGAGCAAGATAGTATGATCTATAGCCTGGAAGGCGGCCGAAAGATCTAACAAAATCAGGGCGCCTCCACCACCCATATCAGCTAGTCGTGCAAGATCATCGATGACCCATACCAGAACTGATTATGTGCCCCAGCCCGACCTAAAGTCGACTGGACTGGATTGAAAAAAGTCAAACTTTCCAAAAAAGGAGCTACGCATTGGTGTAACTATGGATTCCAATAGGTACATTAATACGGGAGCACAGAAATGGGACGATAGTTTGATGGCATTAAACGGTCAAGTGAAGTCTTTTTAAGAAGTGGAATCACCACTGCATGCTTAAGAGAAGCAGGGATTGAACCAGAGAGAAAAGTTTGATTGACCGCCATGACAACTAGGGGGACAATATCTGGTATTACTGTGTAATTTGGCCAGAGAAGTAGGATTGTTTAAGTTTTATGATAGCTTGCTGATAAATACCTGTGGCCCTACGAAAGTTAGCTCTAGCAAGTGGGGCATAATCAATTTGCCATTTTCTCTCAGTGTGCCTACGAAGTAGGCAGAGCTCCACCCAAATGGAGGAATAACCATGGCTCAGAGGGTTGTGTGTGAGATTTACAGAGCTTCAATGGAGCTAAAAGATCAGAAGTAGTATTAAAAGCTGGCATCAATTGAAGTAGGTTAGTGTTTTCCTTATCGCAGAGTAAGGTCATGTTAGCTGATACAGCAAAGGGGTGGACAGCAGTCCATCTGCATCTCAATAACGGAGGTTGAATCTTAGTTACAAAGTGGACTGAGTAAATTATTGCAAATAGTATCACATAATGGTCTGTCCACAACACCTTTAAGGGTGCAGAAGGAATAATCATATTGGGGGCTGAAAAAACAAGATCCAGGATATTGCCATGTATATGAGTGGAACCCGAGATATGCTAAATGAGATCTAAGTCATTCATGGCCTGTAGTAAACTCTCAGTCCTAGCTGATGTAATTTGTAAAGATGGCAAAATAAAATCATCTAAAATCATTAGATTTGGATGTCATTGTCTCAGAAAAGTGACAAAATCTAGAAACTTTAAAATAAAAGTCTCATCCGGAGTAGGTGGACGATAAACCAGCAATACATATGCTGTCTGGGTAGGTGATAAGGCAGTACGTAGGAGTAGCGCCTCCATTTGGACATAGTACTGAACTATTAAAAAATCACAACCAGTTGTCGAAGTGAGCTGGAATGGTCGGGAGTGGTGTTCCACTACTTTTATTTTTTACTTTTAATAGCTCCACTACTTTTTGCAACCACTTTCACAATTCAGAATAGTTCTTTCTGAAGTTACAGCACACTTCTCCACTTTACCACCGGATATCAGTTACAGCTAAACTGAAATCTATTTCAACTTAATTGGCTGTCAACCAGCATTACTGCAACCCTTGAAAAAGATGTTGCACGTTGCTCCTTTCCTTCTTACTCTGTACCCTGCCGGAGTCACAGTTCCACAACTTTTTTGGTATACTTCTATCACTGAGCACAACTCAGTATTGTGTGAAAAGCAATGGCTAAACCTCTGCCAGGATGGGCAGAGTTTCTGTTAACATGTCCTTGACCTTTCCTCTGCTTTTGACATACATCCTGATCAATTGATTCTGAGAACCAGTGCATCATGGATCAGGCCCTGGAGTAGTTAACCTCCTTCCTCCTGGACCAACCCTCCCAGGTCCAACTTGAGTCCTTGCCTCGTCCTCCTCTCTCTCCACATGTGGTGTTCCCCAGGGATCTATCCTCTCACACAGACTCTTCAATGTCTACTTGGCCCCTTTGGCCACCTGATCTCTATCTACCTTCTGCTCTAACTTTCAGTGTGATGAGGATGACACTCAGCTCGCTTTCAAGCTCCCCTTAGCCTGCTCTCCTCTCTCGCTCATTCCTGACTGTCTACCCACGATTAAGGACTAGTGCGCCTCTAGCAATCTCTGCCCTGATGCCATTAAGGTGGGGATACTTCTCATTGGGACCCCCGCTCCCGCTTTCCCTCTCTCACTCTGGCCGCCCTCATTGGGCCCTCTTCCTTCACCTTCCTGTGAGGCAAAAAACCTTGGTGTCATCCACTCTCACCTTCTCTCCTCACATCAGAGATCTTGCAAAGAAGGCCCACTACCAGCTGCAACTCCTCAGAGGTATTCTTTGTTTTTCTCACTTTCCCCAAGAAGCTCACTGTCTCCAGCCCTGGTTCTCTCTAGGCAGGACTACTGCAACAGCGTCTTTCTCAATCTGCCCTCCTATACTCTCCGCCTCCTGCAACTAATCCAGAACTGCAAGATTTAGCTTTGAAATCTCTCCACTGGCTCCCGCTGGCTGCAAGGATCAAGTTCAAGTCCATCTGCATCGTCCACAAGGCTTTCTGGCACTGGGGGCTGCACTACATCTAACTCTCTCTTCCAAAATACCTTCCTTCTCGAGCCCTTCGCTCAGCTACCTCCAACTCTCTGAGGGTCATACACTTCTCCAGCAGAGAGTGGGGGTAGATGTCTCTCCTCTGCAGGTGCCTCCCTCTGGAATGGCCTCCCTACACCTCTCAAACTTGAGCCAGACCACCTGAAGTTGCAGAAGCAGCTCAAGGCTTTCCTTTTCTCCTCTGCTTTCTCTCTCTCCCTCCCCTGCTGTCCTGCCTGTCTGCTGCACCGACTGGTTGCTTGGCTACCCTCAGAGTTCTCCATGATAAGTCTCCCCTGCACTGCCTCCGGGCTTATCGTGCATTTAGGGGCTGTAACTGTAAACTCTACAGTCCCTTGCCTCCTTGCCCTCCTTGCACTTACCCAGAGCCTTGCTGCCCTGGCTGCACTTACTCAGAGCAATGCTGCCCTGATTGCACCTCCCCCTTCCCTCTCCCTGGCAAATCCCCCTCTCCCTTCCCCAGCACTTTGTGTTGTTGCACCTACATGATCTGAATGACACAAGGCCTAGTAAGATTGTTGCTGTGTCCTCCCTCTGTCTTCCCACTCTTGTCTTGTCACGCCTAGAAACATGTGTCGAGGCCTGTTATGAATGACATATATCATATCAAGGTGCTGTAGCGTAGTGCTTAGTATCTGTGTTGTCTCAGTCTATCTCATGAAAAGTTAAATAAAGAGCTTTAAACCTATGTCAATATGGATCTGAGAAGACCAACAGGACTCAGGAAGCCCTACATTCCTTGCTACTTTGAGCTGTATAAAGCACATGTTGGAGATGGCAATTGCCATCAACATCATTAGTACATTATGGGACATTCTTTTTAGGGAGTATCATCTGAAATCTCAATACCCACAATGGCAAACTAGCCATGAGTATGCCCAAGAGCAACTTTGTTCCCTAAAATGAACACAGTGAAACTTCAATCATCAGATGCACCATCAAGCATCCGGAGTTTCAATCCACACCTCTAAAGAGAGGCTGCTGTGTCAAGGCCTTCTCATCCTTCTTTGGTCTCTGGTTGTAACTGCCTTGACTCAAAATAGTTTCACCATGTACAATGTTTTTCACTGTATGCACATACCAATAGAACATAAGTAACTCTGTATGGAAACCAGTTGCAACCTTCCCACATGTGAGGGACCTTTCCTCCAGACATCTGCCTATGTATAATCTGGCTGCATAAAAGACATGCAGACATCTGGTGGATGCGTCGTCTGTTTTGGTCCACTACAGCACATTTTCCACATGGTGCATTTCTTTCACTCCAATACTGATTTACTAATGGCTCCCGTTAAGTCCATTCAAGTTGGTGTAACTTTCTTTGGGCATTGCCTGTGTTCAGCTCCTTCTTGAGTGAACTGAACCCAGCAAATGATTTAAAGACCCAAGTCAGTTTCCCAGTGGGCTTTGCTCTTGTTCTAGGTCTAGCTAAGAAGATCCATTGAGGAACTTCACCCTCAGTACTTCAACAACATTTAGTTAATACATGTTTACACATTTTTTATCACACAATGCCTGCACTTCACATTTGTGAATCTCTTGACCCCTCTACACCGTGCTACCCTTTTCGGCACAACAACTAATTTGAACAAATATCCATACACATCATACATTACATTATTTAAATACAAATATATGTTTTATTGTATTGTTTTGTAGTTATCATTTATATAGCGCTTTTTCCCATTTGTTCAGCCTCAATGCGCTTTGTGGAAGGGGTGCCTTATGGGACCTAAGTCCAGGTATAGGAAACATTCTCAGAAGAGGCTTAAAGTGTGTGTTTGAATTTGGCCTAGATTAGGATTTAGGAGGGCTGGCAAGGCTCCAGTAAGCAACCCAGTAAGTCAGGCAAGTGGACGGGTGCTGAGGGAGGTTGCAACAGAGCGCTAGTACAAGAGACTCGATGTGTGCTCAGCTAGACTGAAAATTGTCGTAGGTTGTTGCTGTATTAAAATGGCAGAGGTGTTGAGGCAAGCCTGGTGTAAGGGTGAAGCCATTATGTGTCCAGCTAGACCACATTCTTAGCTGTTTTCTAAACTGTGTGGTTGGAAAGCCGTGCCTCACCAAAGCATCCCCTTGAAAACCAAGTTAGGGTGTATTTTGAAAACATATGGAACAAAATCCATCTACCTGAAACATGAGAACAGAATGTGCCAGTTCAATAAACAACCACACATGCCACAGCACCAGCCAATATCCCTCCTTGGAAGTTTGCTTCCAATGGTGAACCCAGAGGTGTTGCTAGGGGGGTTTGGGGGGGGGCTAAGGGGTATATTGCCCTGATTCTTTTGGTTGTAACCCTAGATAGAAGCTCAGGGGTTACAACCAAAAAGGCTAGCTAGCCCCCTGTTCCAACAGTCTCAAAATTAGCATAACCCAGATCTTTTCCAGACCTAGCAACACCCATGGGTGAACCACTGACCAAAGCATTGAGACATGCCAATTAGATGTAAAGCCTCTTAGTTTGACTCGTGCACACACTATTTATTCATCTTAAAGAGCTGTATTATTTTCCACAAGTCTTTATCAAACAAAGACAGGACACTAGCAAGGACAAAGCCATCAATAAACATGTTTGACCTTCATTGAGAATTATCAGTGTGGCACTTTCTGGCAGACTTCTGCCTGGAGCATTGGGTCATCTTCACCTAACACCATCAAAATGATGGTGGTTTTAAGTTGGAGAATAGACAATTTCGGCTAATAAGCACACATGCCACTTCACAGACCCGCACAACCGCATTTATATCTTTGCATCATCAACTGAATTGATTAATTCACTCTGGTTTTCTTAAACTTTTTCGTTTCCATCTTCATGGCAAACCAGGACATTCATCAAAGAAGTTGAATTTTGTTTTCTTCATGCATTTGTTTCAAGCACATTAATGCATTTGTTTAAAGTATAGCGTTACATGTATGTCCTGTATCTTAGTGACTAACCAGGATATTCCTTAAAGAAGTTGAATTCTGTTGTCTCCATATATTTGTTTAAAGTACATTCATGTATTTGTTTAAAGCATAGGATTTTGTGTATTTGTTAAATGTATTTACTTTTGTGAAATAAAAAATTGAAATATATTTTTTTGAACAGATGTGTTTGGTGTGACCCCACATTGCTTTATGTTTTTCATGGCTACCCTGGGCAGTTTCAAGTTAGGATATCCATTTGTTGGATACCGAGTAAATTAGAATTAGTAGCTCTCTTTGAATTTATTTTTTACAGCTTATGTAATTTCTTGTGTACAAAAACTTCACCACCCAACAGCCATACCAGGATACGTGTCTGAAGCTCTGAACGACTGAGCATTGCATTTCACTTATGCAACAGAGCTAGGAAGCATGCATGTTTGCTCCTTGTGCATAAAGTGTGTCATTTTATAGAGAAGCACTATTTTATACATAGCTTCATCGACATAAAACAGTCAGCTATCAAGATGGCATGAAACCACATACGTTTGTCAGCGTCCTTGGGATCATCAGTGCAATGGCGTCTTGGATTGAGAGGAGAATTGGGGCATGTTAACCAAACATCATCAAATGCATGCACATCTAAAAATGTATGAAAAACATCCTTCTCCCATAAACATGAGAGTAGAACAGACCATTTCAGCCAATAATCACATATGACAGAGATCCAGCCAATAGGCAATGCTAGAAATGCACCACTGATTCTGAACGACAGAGCAATGCATCATGGGCTTACAAGTTAATTGGAAATTCTATATGTTTGCTCCAAGTAAGAAACATGGTTATGTTCAATAGAGCAATACAATTTAATATACAGCCGGGGCAGCCAGAGCACCCCAACAGAGATGTCTGAAATAACAATGTGACCTGAAAAGTGAGAGTAGAATAGGCCATTTCAGCTAACAAGCACACATGCCACACCCACCCGATAGGCATCCCTGGAAATTCACCTACAGTTCTGAACCACTAAGCAATTCTATGTGAGTATGCAAGTTAGCTGTAAAGCAGATTTTCAGGCTCCATATGAAAAGATTATGTTTGTCTTATAGAATACCACTACTTCATATGCAGCTTAAACAAACCCAACCAGAGAAACACCAACTTTAACCCCACTGCCGCTCATCAATATGATAGACACGCATGTGATTGTAGCATTAGGGACTGTTTACCAAACACCATAAAAACTAGTGAGGTTATGAAAACTTAAATCTCAAATAGCAGTGAAGATAGGCCACTTCACCCAGTAGACAACCCTAGAAGTTGAACACTAGTAATGCATTGTGGGTGAATTAATCAATTGGAAATCATACCTTTTTGCTGCATATGAGAAAAGTGTCTTTGTCTAATTGGGCAGCACTATTTTATGCATAGCTTTATCAACCTAATGCAGACAGCTGTCAAGGATAAAGACTTGCACTTTTAGCATCATCGGGTATCATCAATATGGTACACTCCGATTTTCTTGTGAATCTAGCTTTGGGGAACGTTTTCCAAACAATGTTTACCAAACACCATCATATTTTAAAATTTCGGAAAAACCTTCTTCATGAACCCTTAGTGGACGACGGGCCTCATTATTACCCTGCTGGTCTGGAATTATTGTGCCAGTAATTCCTTTTAGAGGCACGTTTACGGACCAGCAGAGTACAGGTTTGCTGGTGGGGTGGCCTGATTTACCTCCAGTGACGAGCTGGAGATAAATCATGCACCCCACTGGAAAATAAACAGCCGGTAAAACCATCAATCCCCCCATGGAGCCTGAGGGACTCCATGGAATGGGAATTAACCTACCTTGCTGACACCTGTAATCTGACGGTAATTCAGGCAGATCAGAAGCCAGTAACGGTAGGTCCATTTGGTGGTGTCCCACTAGATTTACTGGTAGGATACCACCAAACTCATTGTGAGGCCCTAAGTAATTTAACAAGAACAAATGCCACAGTGCCTCTCTCTCTCTCTTAAATTCCATTATACCTTGCACAGCTGCAGACCATAATTTAACCTCTGATGTTTAATTACCTTCTGCAATGTTTGACTTGACACACGTTCTGTAAGAATTCCTTAAGTCTGTGATTTGAATTAGTATCACAAGTATGGCTATGTCCCAGAAAGGAGGGTTACAAATAATTAAAGATGTGAATCTATAACACAGAGAAAACACAAGGGGATTCTCTCTGGGACACACACCATCTGTGTCCCAAACATCTGTCCTTCGGTTTACTGTGATTTTACTGAACAATTTTTATTCAAGGTATTTTTTACTGAAACATTTTTACCGAAAAATTACCACATTTTTTATTTTTTTTATTTGGGGCACCCCCCAAGCCCCTCATTTCCCCATGTTTATAACCCCCTGACTCCGTACCCACCTGTTTTAACCCTTTATTACCAACCTATATATATATTTTTAAAGTTTCAAAGTATCAAAGTTTCAAAGTTTCAAAGTTTATTGATATAGCGAAAGGCTGTGTATAACACAAATTAAACACATACATCTCCAATATTAAAACAAAATGCAGTTTGAACCGATCACACATCTTATCGTGTTACAATTCAATACATCGTAAAATCAGAATGATCCTTTTATGAAATGAAACCATAAAATATATCAAATTGATATCATTTCCACTCATAAATGATCTCCATAATGCATTTACTTCATCAAGATCAAAAAAGTTATTGTATGACTTCATATACTTATAACGCAGTGCAATCAAACTTTCACACACAATCGAAAGGTGGTAAATAGACTCAGTTACTTCATTACCCCACAGGCGACACATTCGACTATCTCTCGGTAGGCCCATCTGGGCACCCTTTGTTTCCAGCGCTTCAAATCTATTGAATTTCAGCAGCAAATATAGCCGAACAGTATTTGGACTAGGATAGGCATTGATATAGCCCAGGGGGGGGGGGGTACTTCTGGCAATGCATTCTTGGCAATAAGCACTGCTATGTGATTCTGGTGCTAGGTTAGTTAAGTATTGTTCATAACTAACTTCTTTCAGTTTACGTTTTAACGTGTGTTTCGCGCTATACACACTGGTTTGACCATTGATTGGGGATACGCCAGCCCACTTGATGTGTAACATTTTTAATTTACCCATGGTACCAATCAATACCTTACCATTTAGCCTCAGAAACGCTGCAACATAGGGTGCCATAATTGTATCTATTTCTAATCTACATAACTTCTCAAAACCCATCACACATTGATTGATTGATGCATATGAGATACCAAGCAAATAAAATCCCAAATATAGGTAATCCACACTCACATTAGGTGGTAAGCGTAACAATTTACACAACAGGCGAGCTTCAAAGCACTCCACTTGCTTAATTAGATTGTGCACCCATATGATAATGGCATACAGCAGGATCAATCTTATTTTTTGCTATGTATATGGTCAACACCACACAGACAGAATATCCACAGTTTCTCCCGATAAATATACTCAGAGCATTTGCTGAAGTTAGACACTGAGCTTGAAGAGAGGCCCAGTGTGGGGCACACGTTAAACGATCATCCACTATAATACCCAGATATTTATAGGTCGTCACTTGTTCAATTGTTTTACCATGCAGCATCCACACATATTTTTAGGCCTACGTTTTTTGTAGAAGCCATTACTTTGCTTTTGTCAATATTAATTGACAGTCCATTGTCAGTACAATATTTGGCAAGAGCATCTAGCATATGCTGGAAACCTGCAGGTGTATAATCTAAGATTATAAGATCATCGGCGTATGCTAGCCATCCAATGATGACATCGGTGATCTTCACTGGATTGGCGGTATTGAGTCTGAATGCAATTTGCATATCCGCCAGATAGAGGTTAAATAATACAGCGGCGACCATACATCCCTGTTTTACACCGCTAGATGTTTCCATGGATGCTGATAATTTGGCCGCTGCATTTAAGCGGAACTGCATGTTAGTGTCAATATGCAGCAACATGAGCATCTTAAGGAGACCCTATGGGGGACCCCATGCCTTCAATTTCATCCACACTCAATTTCTCTGCACCGTATCAAATGCTGCATAGAAATCGATCTATGCACAGTACACATCCAGATTACGTTTCTCCCAGGAATGTTCAACCGCAGTAGATAGCAACAACTGACCATGCACAGTGCCAGACCCTTCTCGAAATCCAATTTGGCTTGGTGGCAAGATTTTTTTTTCTTTGATCCAGACATATATATTTTTAAAAATAATTGCTATTGTTTCAGTAAAATTGTTTCGGTAAAAGATACCTTGAATAAAACGTCTTTGGTAAAATCACTGGATACCCTGTCCTTCACTGGCACAGGATAAAGTAGAGGGAATCACAGTAAAGAGAGTAGTACTTGCAAACCCCTACCTACAATTCAGTGTCCACAATGGAAAAGGACCAGCAGAACAGACATTTGCTTGTCCATTCCCACCAATTACTAGGTTATATCCTTTCTCCTTGTCGACCAGATCCTTCTCTTTGTACTTCTCTTTCTGCCACAGATTTTGCTGACTTTTTCACTTCTAAAGTGACTTCTCTCTGTTAATCTGCTCCTTCTTCTTCTCTCTCATTCACTGTTTCTTTTTGTCCTCCTGTTACTTCTGCCATGCTTTCCTCTATTTCCCTTCTTTCTGATTCTGATGCCCCTTTATTTATGGCTAGTGCACATCCAATGGCATTCCTTTAGATCCCATCCCTTCTGCTTTAATTTCTTCTATTTATTCTTCTTTGATTCTCTATATAACTTTTCTGATTAATTTGTTGACTGGAATCTACCTCTATGCCATCTTCCTTTATTATCCTCATTCTTAATAAACCTTCACTGGAAGCAGCTCTTCCTTCAAACTTGCACCATATTAATGTGCTTCCTTTTTCATCTAAACTTCTTGAACATGTTTCTAATTCTCTTCTTTCTGCCAGGCATATCAAGCAAACTTATATTCTGATTCTTCTGGATCTTTCTTCTCCTTTCGACACTGTGGATTATATTATTTGTCTTTCTTCTCTGTACTCTGGTTTATCTGGATCTGTTCTCAGTTGGTTCAAGTCTAATCGTTCTGACCACTTGTATTGTGTTTCTTGGCTGGTAAGTTTTCTTTGTCTTATCCACTTCTATATGGTGTTCCTCAAGGTTCTGTAGTAGGTCCCCTTCTATTCTCTTTCTCTGTCTCCCCTGCTGGCCGACATATCTGCTACGCTGACTTGTTGCCTGAAAACCCTCAGAGTCTCACTGGTACCCGGCGCCCCCATGACTAGTTGCCACTGCACTGCCTCTATGACTATTGCACACTTAGGGGCTGTATCTGGAACCCTACATGCTCCTGCCTCCTTGCACGTATACAGAGCTGCTCTGTCGTAGCTGCACTTACTCAGAGCAATGCTGCCCTGATTGCACTTACTATCCTCTCTCCCCTCTCCCCACTACATTTTTTTGTATCACATTTGCACGATATGAATGACACAAGGCCTAGTAAGATTGTTTGTATTCTCCTCCCTCTGTCTCATCTCCCATTTCTTGTCACGCCTAGAAACACTTGTGTACAGGCGCATTATAGATAACTTTTCATATTACATCATACTATTCCTTTGTCTGATCTTACCTCTTGTTTTAATCTTTCTTGTCATTTCTATGCAGATGACTCATACATTTTCTTTTCTTTTTCTTCATTTTCTTCTTCACTTCACAACACTGTTTCATCTTGTCCACTCGCTGACAAATCTTGGATGGCCTCTTGATTTTTACATCTTAATCCCTCTAAAGCAGAGGTTCTTTTCTTTCCTTCATTTTCTCCCTCTACGATTTCTCCTAAACTGGTCTTCTGAAGAGGGAAAATGGGACGAATCCTTCCCCCGATTCTCATCCAGAACATGGCCTAGGACGTCACGACCCAAGCACCCACTGCGAGAGGAATTCGACCCGCTCACGGCCACCCCAGACATCAAGATCCACTGTGGCCACACAGCCTGGGAAGCTGCCTGTCAATCAAACCACGTGCCAGAACCTCAGGTGAAGCTGATACCGACCGTATGGATCAACTCAACTAGACAGCAACCACAAAATACCACCATTGTTAGAGATGCCATGACGACATAGCCATCAGACATGAACACACGTGCCACCAAGCACACTGGTCACACCCACACCAATCCACACGAATAACATACTCAGTGCTATGACGTAGAGGACCACTCAAACTCACACCTGCATCGTTGCTTTTTCACATAGGCCAACTACAGCACCGCAGAAACGCAAGACGCCAGAAGAGCTCGTGTACATGCTTGCAGATGCTCCTCGCCACTAAAACAATGAAGATGTAACCCTGTATATGGACTAATGCATATGAGTCTCTGATGCCCCTTACGATCCCCGTAACATGGACTATGTACCGCCACCCATAACGCAGGCCAAGGTAGGCCACAAAGCCAGAGTCCCCTGGCCGGAGTAGCCCAGACAAAGCTGCAAGGTACTGATCACACAGAATGAGCCCCGACAAGAGCCCCCAGCCAAGGCCGAAATGTTGCAATCTGCATGTTGTGCTCCCCGCGCCAATGTTACACCTGCCACTCCTAAACGCTCCCCAGAGCCGAAACACAAATCAAATGCTCATAATTCTGCTCCAGCTATGTGACCAGGCTGACCTCATACAATGCCAAGCTCATGGACCAGAGAAGCGCTGGAGTCTCACGTCTGGGACACAGACGGCAACAATGAAGTGAAAATTGGACAACGACAGCGATGGGAAAGACATGCACACCAGGTAATAGTCAGACCTGTCCATTTTCAGCCAATGACACATAGTCCTATGTTGTTGCCAACACCTGGTACACCGCGAGCTGGGAACAGCGATGGTCCCAGGCTTGGGGGCTCGCGGGTGAACCAATCAGAATACGAGTGGCCCACCATTGACGCCATTAAAGTTTAGCCAATCACTAGTTGTCCCCTTGTAACAATTCTCTTGTAGCATTCAGTAGGGACGGCCCAAGGGTACCACCTGACCCTTCCACCACCACTAACAATCTTCTCTATATGTATCTATACTGACCTTACCACTTGGGGAGCCAACCCGAGATGGCGTTAGGTTTTGGAGCAAGTTTTCCCGGGTGCTGCACGTAGCCGTGTCACACAGATAGAAAAAGGGCCTGCGAGCCCACTATGATTGAGAGGTCTCCTGGATGCCTGTGACCTGAGAGCTCATCCCTGTCTGTTTTGCACAATAAACAGCAGTAACTCTTTGCTCTTGTGTGTGTCTCATACTCCTTTGTGACGCGGGAGGAGTTGGGGCCCGGGAATTTAACCCAACAATTCTTTTTCCACCTTTTCTTCTTCCTTGTTCTTCCTCTGCTGGAATTTGTAACTAGAGGAACAGCTCTGGGACCGTCAGAGTGATGGGCTGAGGATACTTGGTATACAAAGGGGGCTACTCTGACGTCATCATTTCTGTGGACTACTAGTTAGTTACAGTAGGCCTGGGTTAAATCTGTTATGTCACATATAAGCATGAACTCATTAAATCGAGTAGGGTTCATGTAATAGAGATACAGACAAAAATAGATATAGAAAGTACAGCTTAAGTTTTATTATGCTGTTTGCTGTTAATGCAATACGTAGTCATTCATTTGTAATTTTTTCAAGTAGTTTTTTTGAAGCAAGAAATCCAGTCCATTAAGGGAAATTCTTTGTATTCACAAGTTCCCAATGTGACTGAATTGACAATTATACAGAGCTAGAGCGAAATAGTGCTTCTAAATCAGTGAATAACCACAACCTATCGTAACAAGTGATCGTACAAGTATTCAATAAAGAACAACCAGACTGCAAACAGTAAATAGCATCACAATCGGTTGAATGTAGCCAGGCTGGAGGGTGACCTAACACTCTAACTCTAACGCTCTAGCTAGAAATAATGATGTACTTGTTTTACAATTTTTGTAATGTAAATGGCAGAAACTGTATCGAAAAGCATAGAATGTATGCATTTTTGAATGTGTGGGTAATAAAGCAGAAGGATGTGATGTACAGGGAGTGGTGTTATTTCAGCTGTGAGCTTTTCAATGATAGTATCTATCTGGGTGAGTGTATAAAGATGCATGAACTTATCCTGGCTGTGTGTAATATTATAATACACTACTAAGTGTTTTTCTACAATTATACTGTTATTTCTCCCATCTTTAATATTATAATTATATTTTTTTAAATAGAAGTGTGTGTAAAAAAAAAAATTAGATAGCAGACAGGTTTGGAAGTGACAGTTGATTATAGCATATGGGGAAAATAATAGTAAGTTCATTTTATAGGTTATACAGGTTAAGTGGCAGTTACTCTGTTTATATGCATTTATAAGAGTTGTACATGTACTCTGCATAAAATATGCATACCTGTGGTTTGTATTCATGCATGTGGATATGCATGCAGCTGCAAGTAGAAATCTTGGAGACTTGTACAGTAGTTTTGGTAGTAGGTTCTTTCCAATGATATGAGACTTGTACTCAGAGTGATCAACAGTACATTTGAAGTGCTGAACTCTGATGATGGAGTTAGATGTAGAGGTCTTGGATGTGATTGGTGGATGGTTGTGTGACTGCTTAGTTGTATCCAATGAGGGAATGGCACAGAGAGTGAAGTGGAAAGGGTAGAAGGGCTGTCTAAGAGTTATGCTGTCCGCGGACACCGCGGTTGTCCACGGACAGGGTGTGCCACTTCCAGGGTTTTCCAGCAAATCCAGCATGGAAAGGGGACTGTAGGGATTAGCCAATCAGGTGTTGAGGTTGTGGATTTGTGTTGAAAGAGGCTGTGTGTAGTGAAGATGGCAGAGATGGAGAAAGTCAGGGTGTTGGTGCTTGGAGATATGTTTGTACATAGTTTACAGCAGTATGCTCAATGCAGGCATGTGGCAAACAATTTTGATGTTAAAGGAGTGGAGGTGGTGTGGAGCACTGTGCCTGATTGCAATGTACAGGGAATTGTACAAGTTTGTGAAGATATGGGCAGGATGAACAGTCCCCTTGTGGTAGTTTTGCACTGTGGTGCTTTCCATTTGGGCTATATCTGTGCCCCTACTTTGTTGGCAGATTTGGAACACTTGGTTCAAGCAGTAATGAACATCCTTCCAAATGCCAAACTTATTTTTTCTGGTTTAGTACCTATGGCAATATGGGACAATAGTTCTGTTTTTTTGGAGAAAGTGAGGCGCAATGTCAATAAGGCTGTTTGTGCCTTTTTAAGAGATGTTGGCATGTCCTCTTTTCAGAATGAAAATATTATGTTTCCTAGCACATACATTTTTTGCAGAGATGGAGTCCATCTTTCTTATGCTGGCAATCAGATTTTTCTGAGAAATGTATAAAATGCATTGCAACCTTTTTTTGGAATTACAGTCATCCATTTTGCAGTAGGTGTTGACCATTTGGTTGAACACCACCAAAAGGCTCTTTTCAGAGCCACCACTTCCTCCCAGAGAAATGTGCAATGGTTTTGATAGGGCAGCACCCTAAAATTTAAGATGTCTGTGAACTGTCCACTGACTTCTAAAAAAATGCACAGGGCCCTGTTCCATTTATTTGCCACTTCTATTTTTAAACTGTGGAAGGCGGCTCTGGAAAGAGCCTTTTTTTGGGGGGGGGTTTTGTTGTTTTATATTTTTTTGGGTTTTTTACACACGACACACTAGGAGAGGAGGGAAAGCGGGGTAATGAAGGGACACCAACCACAGGGATAAGAAAGGCCAGGCGGAGAGGGGAAGATGTAGGGTGGGCCTTATTTACATAGGTAGCAGACCTTCTCATGCTTCATGACCGCAGCTTTGAAAGCACTCTGAAGACTCTCCCCCCCTGCAGATTACTGCGTCGCAGTACATACACAATATTGTGACCCTCGAAAGGTAAGGGTCATCAGCATCATGCATGGACTGTGAGGCAGCTGGAGGGATGCGCTGTCCCACAGGAGTGTCTCTTGTGGTGACAGGAGCAGAAACGGAGGATGTTGTAGAGGAACTCAACCTACTACGTTTATCACAAGGTACAACCTTGCGAACAGCCCCACCGTGGAACGACCATAGGTGTCGCTTCATAGATGTTGTACCAAAGCTGTACGAACCAGGCCTCCCGCGACTCAGCACCATTTTGCACTGGTTGCATGTGACCTTGTTCGCATGTGCTTTTGGTACGTCACCATGAATGGTAAACAACCGCCACACCCAAGACACATGGCGAGTGCTAGGGTAGTATGGACTTCCACGACCTCATCCTCTTCATCCTCTTCATCCTCCTCCTCTACAACCTCATGCCTGTTCCCCTCTGCAGGTCCTTGGGGAGGGGTTGGTGGTGGAGGTGGTGGGGGAGGTGCTGAGGCACTAGTAGCACCAGCTGGAGCAGCAGCAAGCATAGATGCCTTCGGATCCGATGGGAA
Source organism: Ambystoma mexicanum (assembly GCF_040938575.1). Taxonomy (NCBI): domain Eukaryota; kingdom Metazoa; phylum Chordata; class Amphibia; order Caudata; family Ambystomatidae; genus Ambystoma; species Ambystoma mexicanum. The sequence goes on from NC_090941.1 coordinate 85,547,943, forward strand.
GCAGCAAGAGCAGCAAAATCAGGAAGATTAGCAAAAGCTAATATAGAAAATGCTGTCTGGTAGCCAGAAACGCAATGAGGATGAGCTCTGGGGTGTGGTCTTTTATAGGGTTGTAGGGGTGCGCTGCGCAGACAGCCGCACCTATGAAATTCAGTAAAAAAACTTTGTTAAAGGGACGTTATGGTTTCAAGTAAAACTGAAAAACCCCTGAAATTCGCCAGTTATGGTAAGCTTAGCAACCATAACTTGCGCCACCATCATGCATTGCTAAGACTAACAGCCAGGACATCAAAGATGACATCACCACAGTCAGGCCACACCACCTGTCACCTCATCCCATATCCTCTTCACACGGCAAACCATGTAAACATTTTTAAAAGAAGCAAGTCTCAAGCCCTGACAAAATGTGCTCGTATTAGAATGTCAGAGCAAACCCTGCTGCAACCCCCTCCGACCACGCCGTGCTACCTGACCCCAATGACCGCAGTTATATACTAGAGGCCTATAATTTGCACACGTGTTTGTACTATCCCACTTTCGGTCACTAGCGAGATGAACGGTGTGGGCGTCTTGCCACCTTACAAATACAGACACATAGTAAATACATAATATTAATGCTGATGGTACCAAAAACAGTTGGAAGGTAACTGGATTTACACATGGTAAACTATCACTTGGTAAGAAAACCTTCACAACAGTGCGTATAATCTACCACAAAGGAGCCACAACCAAAGCATGTCACTACACTGCATATATAGAAAAGAAGTGTAGATGGGTCAAATATAATAGTACCAACATTACTGTAAAACAGAGAATGAGAAGGTCTGCGACCTACCTCAATAAACCACACCCTACATCTTCTTCTTTCCACCTGCTGAGGACAAAAAACAAAACTATTGTCCCATATTGCCCAAGATACTAAACCAGAAAAAATAACCTTGACATTTGGAAGTATTTTCGTTATTGCCTGAACCAAATGTCCCAAATCTGCCAACAAAGTAGGGGCACTGACATACCCCAAATACAATTTGTAACTGGAGGGACAGCCCTAGAGTCGGACAGGATATAGTGGGCTGAAGGATCAGAATATATATACACATTGGGTGGTCCTGTCCTCCAAAAATTTGGTGCTGCAAACAATTTAAGGCAGTAAATGATTCAACTTTCCTAAGTATCCCATGTAAAGGTACAAAGATCCCAAACATGAGGTGAGAACACAACCATTAGCAATTTTAGGTTTTTATGGTAGCCTTTTTTATTTCTTAAGTGGCTTTTTCTTATAGATTTTGTAAAAACAAACGTTCCATTAGAATCAAACGTTTAAGTAAAGAGGAATGCATATAAAGGCATGGAAGAACACAGTAACGCACCAAGACTTTAACATTTGCATGAATCAGTCAAAAACTGGTTTAGAACTGTGTTGTGCAAACACAAGAAGAGGTTGACAGTTTTCGAATACAACTTTACACAAATCTACATATATAGTGTGCAAAAACTTCTTATGTTTTAGAAAGAATGAGTTGGAGGTGTATACACTATTATTTCATATTAAACACAACCTCCTAGTGCCAATGCTGTAGAGTCTTGTATTTAGACTCAGATTCTTTGCATATGATACTCTGTTAAAATGTTTTACACTTCTGTGTTGAAGTGATTCAAAAATAATAATGGCCGACCAAAGCTGGTCCACGACCGAGAGAGACTGGTCCGATGTCTGTTTATGAAATAAAGAGGGTTCAGTGTGTTCCTTGACTGTGGTCTTAAACCAAATTGCCACGAGGAACACCGACGTTTCGATTGATAGAGATTCTCAATCTTCTTCTGGGGCCTTATATGTGCAGGTCTCCCTGTCGCCGGAAGCAGTGTGGAGTCTCCTATGCTTCCAGAGGTTGGTGGGGGTGTAGTGTTCAAAGTGAGTTCTATGGATATGTACAGTTCGAATTAAATTTTCTCTGGCAGCCACGTATGTATCTCGGTGCCTGGTTCGATTCAGGATGCCAAACCCTTTGTGGGGCAAGGCTAGTTTCCGGCTCGTCTGCGATCGCCGTGCACTGGGTGTCAGGCAGATATCTATAAGAAAAAGCCACTTAAGAAATAAAAAAGGCTACCATAAAAACCTAAAATTGCTAATGGTTATGTTCTCACCTCATGGTTGGGATCTTTGTACCTTTACATGGGATACTTAGGAAGGTTGAATCATTTACTGCCTTAAATTGTTTGCAGCACCACATTTTTGGAGGACAGGACCACCCAATGTGTATATATACCCCAAATACAAAGCACCACAGTGCAAAACAACTACATGTGGAATGTTTACCCTGCCCATATCTCCACAAACCTGACCAATTCCCTGCACATTAAAACCAGGCACAGTGCTCCACACCACCTCCACTCTTTTAACATCAAAATTGTTTGCCACATTCCTACATTTAGCATACTAATCCAAACCATGCACACACATATCTCCAACCACCAAAAGCCTCTTTCAACACAAACCACAACCTCAACATCTGATTGGCTGATCCCTACAGTCCCCTTTCCATGCTGCATTGCTAAGAAACCTCGGATGTGGCACGCCCTGCCCACGGACACCCGTGGTGTCCAAGGAGCGCATAACACTGGGGCAGCCCTTCTACCCTTTCCACTTAACTCTCTGCACCATTTCCTCATTGGCTACTGTTAAACGGTCATACAATCGTCCACCAATCACATCCAAGAACTCTACATCTAACTCTATCATCACACATCAGCACTTTAGATATACTATTGATCACTCTCAGTACAATTCGGCTGTCATTGCAACAGACCTACAGAAACAGCTACTATAAAACGGCCCAATATTTCTACTTGAAGATTCATGTACGAACACAGACTACAGGTATGAATATTTTCTACACAGTACATTAACAACACTTCTAGGAATACATATAAACAGATTAACTGCCACTTACCCTGTATAAACTCTAAAATGAAGTTACTGTCATTTCTATTTGCTATGATGAAGTGTCAATTGCAAACCTGTCTCCTCCCCAAATGTTTGTTTACTCACAAAGGTATCTAAAAATGTTTTATTTCATATTAAAAGATGGGTGAAATAGAAGTATAATTATGAAAAAGACTGTCCAGTGTGTTATAAAATTACACGCAGCCAGGATGAGTACATGCATCTTCATTCAAGCACACACACAGACAATGGGCCTCATTACAACTCAGGCGGTAAGGGGTTTACGGCGCCGTAAACAGCGCCGACCCTTACCGCCTGAGTACGAGGTCCCTTAGCGCCATGGCGGATTTAACACCTGCTTTTAGCAGGTGTTAAAATCCATGGCGCTATGGGACCATGGAGTTAATTACGCCACCGTAATTTACGGTGGCGTAATTAACGCCTTCCCCACTCCCATTATGCCCTATGGGGCAAAAATGGGAATGGGGAAGGGTAAATGGGGATTGGGGACTTACCGCCCCGCCAAACTCGGAATGGGGCGGTAAATCCGCCAACCACCATGGCGTAAACGTAGTTTACGCCATGGTGGTAAAGTCACGGCCCAGGCGGTAACTTACCGCCTGGGTCGTAATGAGGCCCAATATCATTACAAAGGCTCCCAGCTCAAACAACACCACTGCCTCTATATGAAATCCTACTCCTTTATTCCCACACCTTCACAAATGCATACATTACATGCTTTTCTGTGCAATCTCTAACATTTAGCCTGTAAAAATAGCAAAAAATGTATATGATTATGTCTTCTACCTCTTACCATCCAATAACATAACATTAAAAAAAGTGTGCACTATACGTTTACTTTTATACTCATTTGTAAAACATATTCAACTAACAGATTCTAAATAAAATATACAGGATGCACATGGGCAAATGAAAGTGCATATGCATACTATGCACAGTTGTAAGAAAACACTACTACTACAAAAACAAAAATGTCTACATTAACAAAAGTGCTATAAACACACATATTCACTAACTACTTTGTTTTACAATTGCAGTGAAGACCACTCTCCTGAAAAGCAGCAGCCTCTGAAGTACGAATAACGAATTTGAAGAAACCTACTCTTTCCATACAAAAAGTAAGTACAATACTAACATGATGTTTTAAGTGTTACTCAAACACACTAGCATTTTAGTATTGTAGAACAAAGATGTGTATTAATCCTTTCAAATTAGATGTAATATTAGCACTTCCCCTACCAGTTGCATACTTTATATTGTAATCTCAAACCCAGTATAGTAACACACAAATACAAGAATAACCTTCCCAATTTGTTATCGCTGCCCATTGCACAATCACACACTTCCACAATCATCCTTACCATCATACGCAGACACTCATGTACAAAGTATGCATACACTGCACAACAGCCCAACCCACACTTTCTTTTCTCCAACAAACCCCAAAGAATGCCTACCAAAAAGCAACTCCATAGAAAGCAATGCAGAAGTAGAGAAAATCAAAATAAAAGTGTCCAAAATAATCATCCATCTCTAGCAGATTTTGTACAAAAAGTTCAAACAAAACAGCTAATACAGTCATTAAGCGAAACAAAACAAGCTTCCAGTACAGAAACGTTCCCTCCCCTATCAAAATGTAAAATGCAACAAAAAATGATTAACAAGACTTCAACTACCACTAACACTGCACATATAAATCTTTATATAGTAGCAACTAATCATACCAAAAAAATGTTTTACAAAAAATGTTCCGCCACAGAGTCCTTCAGAAAAAACAGGAGAGAAATCATGGACAACCATTAAAACCTACCGTAGAAAAGTAATCCTTAAAGCTCTCATAGACCGTGCAATCCTTCTCAAAAGGAAGTTATTTATTTTATTTTTAAACAGAATGAAACCACTAACAAAACTACCTACTAAATTACAAAAAACATGTCTCAATAAACTGAATATCAACAAAAATAGCTCTTTAAAAATCTGTGGAGATGAATGGAGTCGACCACGAGCACAGAACCATATTTTAATGAAGAAGCATACAAACAAAAGCAAGCAAACCCAATTGCCATACATAGCAGTGGACGAGGGTATGAAAGACGTAATAACACCATTATGGAACAAGATACTCAGCTCACAAAAATATCCCCAGAAAACTCATTATCACCTCTCCATTCTAATAAACCAAAACATCCAGTCTACAAATGGCTGTGCACATCAATGTGTAACATTGTCAAAAAATCTTTCAAATCTTTACGCCACTTCCTCAATCAGTATGTAAAAAGCAAAGACAAATTCCTAAAGAAACTACTACAAAATATGGATGCCTGTCCAGTGCGCAAATACACAGGACTACAAGGACATTCATTAGCCTACATTTCAGGATGTATTTGCAAAAGCACCTTCCATCATATCAAAATGATATCAACAAATCATTCAACTATAAAAACCTGGTCCATAAACTCTAGTATGCTAAAAGTCCTACTTTAGCACTAGTCAATTTAAATAACAATCTTCTACATGGTCCAGTAAAACAACTCAAAGAAATAGAGCATATCCAAAGAAATTATTTTGGAAGTAAAAGCCACTTACAAAATGCATTAGTTTTACAACAAACTAGCAACTACTGTACAAATAGCAACCTTCTATTAAACACATACAAAAAAGAAATACTAAAGTACCTCCGCTGAAGTACCAAATCATGTGTGTGTGTTACCGCAGGAATTTTTATAAAAGTAGCACAAAAACTGTAGACATAACGTACAAAATAGAAGACAGTGAAGATTCCAAATGGTTCCAATTAGCTCTCTACCTTATAGCAGAAAACAAATACGAAATTACTGACCCCTTTATACTTTGCAATTACTGCACTGCAAAACTCGACAACAGCCAAACACTTTCACATGCTATCACAAATAACTTGGAATTATTCCCACTACCAAAATCCCTGCAACAACTAAATTTATGTGAGAGCATCCTAATTCACAGTGCACCCATTTCAAGCAATAATACGCCTACAACAAAAACAGCTAAATTTCCTCCCTCTGAATTAGTGAAAGGCATTCATGGAAAAGTAGTTTATTTACCATTAGATCTCAAAGCAAATGTAAACACTCATACACCACAATCCAAAATATTTACTTCCAAAGGTATCTTATAACACAGTCCTATTACAAACTCTATAATCTTAACTGCATAGCCTTGCCAAAACTTCACATACAAACTCTACAAATGAAACAGTACACAAACTTTTGGGTTCTGTATATTTGATGGGTGTTTGATTCAATGGGTGTGTTATGCTGCGGTGGTTGTGGCCAGGGCCTAGAGCCTTGGGGCCTACGGCCTTTGGCCATGCACCCAAGACTCTAGGCCCTGGCCACAACCACTGCAGCATAACACAGCTATGCTACCAAATATTTTGACTTTGGTATGTGGGCTGCTTATAGGGGATATTAATTACAATCAATCCTCTACTAACAACCCAAAACCAACATCATACTAAAGTAAAATAGCCAGTAGTGCATTTATTATGTCCTAGGACAGCCGCGAAGACGGTGGACATGGTAAACACATCAAGGGCACCTGCCACCTAAACAAATACAGTATTTCACCCATCTCTGACTCCCCAACCCTCCCCAAGCACTTCTGCACACCAACACACTCCCCAAAATTGTATTTTGCCTCTGTTCGCCGTCGCACTGTCAGCGGATCCAAGATGGTGGATGCATCGAAACAATGTGACGCACCTCACGCCCCACCCCAGCCAATTGATGAACACGTTGCATGTCCGTGGACATGACACAAGCCGATTAGCCAATCAGTGTCCTGTCCACAGAGAGAACAGGGAAGTGTGTCCGCATAGCGAACATAGATATCACTAATTGTTTTGTCTTATGTTTTGGCCATTTAAAAAAAAATACTTGATGGATTTGCACCAAATTAACAAAAGCATGCTTTTGGGCTTAACCCGCCACTCCTGCCACAAATTTGGTGGAAATCCGTCCAGAGGTTTGAGCTGTAGGCGTGCACAAAGTTTTTTCCCATTATGTCTCTGGGAAAAAAATAATTTTTGGGACCCTCCCTATAACTTTGCCCCCCCCCAGGACCAAACCTCACCACAATTTGCAAATAAATTCAGAGTGGGCCATATATTATTTTTGCAAAGTTTGCTGAGAATTTGTCTAGGGGGAGCGAAGTTATAAACTGCCCAAAAAGTGCTCTTCCCTTAACCATAACTATACAGCCACTAGAATGGGCTGTGTAATATATATTACAAGGGCTGTCGTAGAATTAAATTGCTCAACTCATAGAAAGAGCACTTTTTGGTCAGCTTATAGCTTTGCTCCCCCCGGACGAATACTCACCAAACTTTGCAATGCAAGTATATGGCCCCCTAATAATGATTCTGCAAAGTTTGGTGCGGTTTTCTCTAGGGGGGCAAAGTTATAGCGGGGTCCCAGCATTTGTGGACATTTTCATAGATGCAATGAAAAAAATGTTTTGCTCGCGCCTACAGCCCAAACTGCTGGATGGATTTTCACCAAATTTGCTCCAGGAGCGTTGGCTTGGTCCCGAACGTGTGCTTTTGTAAATTTTGTGTAAATCCATCAAAAAGTTCTTTTTTTAAATGGACAAAAAATAGGTAAAAAGAAATTAGTGATATCTGATTCCGGTCCACAAACTCACTTCCTGATTCGGCTCCACAGACACCTTTGGAGCAATCATAGAGTGACATGACTTTCACAGACATCGAACGTGCCTGCTGATTGGTGTGAGGTGCATCAAATCTTTTGAAATGGGCGCCATGTTGGATTTGCGAATTGATCCCATAGTTTGCAGACATTGCGCTAAAAACACATTAAAAAACACAACATTGCACTTGTTAAACAAAATAAACTATCTCTAGCGAGGTGGGGGGTGATAAGGATGGGATGGGATATGGCCATAAAAAACAAATATTTTCTGTTTTTTCTTCTCCGATGTCCGTGGACATCCCAGGTGTTTGGGGGCTTCCATGTATAATAGAGTTGGTGAAAAGGAGGTTCCCATTTCTCTTGTGTCATCTGTATACCCCTCAACCCATTCCTGCGCCTGTCTTGGGTCAGGCTGCCCTTCTTTGGTGCTAGTAATTATAGCTTTTCATGCTCAATTTAGCTAACTTTTTCTGTACCAGTTTTGCTGCTGCCCTTTGTGCTTGCTCCACTATCTGCTTCCCCTTATCGTGTCTCTGTCTACAGTGATGTACTAAATGTGCCTGGATTTCAGCCCATCCCTATGCCTCCATACCAACCACCTTACCTAAGAAATTTTTCACTTCCTTTGGGAGACCCTTACGTAACATATGATAACATATAGCTATATTATTGCCCCAAGCTTCCCCTGTCTCCACTCACCACATATCCTGAATCTGATTAATGTATAGTCCAATGTCCTCAAATGCCTTCTTGGTTAGGGCCATGATAGAATTTATGTCAGGTGTATCTGGGTACGCAACCCTCAAAGCTTTACATACGTGTGCTCAACAGTTGTTAATTGATGCTCCACAGTGATCATCTACCACTGAGTACCACACCTTTCTCCATATTTTGTCCACCTGTTCCCCCAACAGCACGACAAGCAAACTCTTCATGTCTCCTACAGCTAACTTGATCCCGGCTGTCTGCTTTTCTAGTGCATATATCCACATGCCCAACCTCACTGTGAGTGAGGGCAGTTCATTAAGTTGTTCCAATCCACACACAGCCCGGGCACATAGTGTGCTCTCCCTAGTCCCCTGTGCAACAAAAGTAACCATGCCTCCTATTTCATAGTCTGCAGTGTTCTCCCTCTCCTCTTGCCTTTTGCTAAGGTTGGCCCTGGCACGTTTTATGACTCGGGCCTCATGGTGTCGCTACCCTCTGTCCTGCCCCTTGATCTTCCCCCTGTTGCTCATCCACCACCCACCCCTCTTCTGCAACTTCTACTTCCCTGCCAGTCCCTACCGAGTCATAATCTACTCTATTGGTGCATGCACCCCCCTGCGGCAGACCCTCTGGGTCTCTGCCTGAATTTGGGTGTTCCTCACTACCTGGATATCCCTGATGACCCTATTGTCTATTTTGAAAAGATCTCTCCCACCCAAAACTATTGCCGTGCTCTGCCCCTCCCTTTGGCCCTGCGTCGCTCATGCTAGCTCCTCCTTTGTTTTCTTCAGTGCTGTTTCTAATTCTCTTTGTGCCTTATTCTCTACTTGCATACTCAATTGGATCCATATTGTATCTTTATGCCCTACTTGGTTTCCCTGCCTGGTCTCAGTGGGCGGCGCATACTGAGCGTTGGTGTATCCCGCGGCGGGCTGTAGATGAGAGCACCCATAAGCAGGCGGGGTGCTGTGGGCGGCGGTGTGTGTGAACTGGGTCTGTTTTCTCTTTGCTATTGTCAGGGGCTTTCTCTAAATCTTCAAACATTTTCCATAATTTGTGTATTCTCTGCCTGCTATTTATCTTGTTTACTTTATATTTTGATGCCAAATACATATTCATATGTTCAAGGACCGCTTTATCATTCATACCCTCCCCGGTCGAAGATTTTAACATCCTCCCTTCGGTCCCCTGAACCCACTCGCAATGGTACTTCATGATTTTCTCCCTGTACCATGGCAGTGCTGCACACATATGTTGTAACAGAGTACTCAACTTCCTTCTAAAATCCAACCTTATTTAAAATCCTAGGTTTACCGATCACCAGTCCAGCCGTGCCTTACACCAAAACCTCCCAATGCTTCAACCAAAACACTCTCCTTGCCACACCCACAATCCAAACCCGCTCCCTAAATCATGTGTACTCACACACTCACCACATTACAACCCTTATCCACACAAATGGGAAACCACTACCCCACACTACCACACTCTTATATACACAATCATTGACCAAATCATCAAATAAAACACAATTCTTTACACAATAGTGTAGAGCCTTCCTCTGTCTCCTTTCTCTTGAGACCAGGGAGCTCAACCCTCCTCACGCCCCTTTCACTCTAGGGTGGAGGGGAACCAGGTCCTCTTTATACAGGACCGTCACCTTAATTACAGTACTGTCTTCCTCGTCTAAGAGGAGATATCCCACATCAATTCTTCTCATTTACCACTACTATACTACTATGACATCATATTTCCCCGCAGCAGGGGAGATTCACCTCTCTACTACTCACAAAACATATATAATGTCACCACATGGTCTTTCCTCTTCTTCAAGGAGATTTTCTTTCTCTTTCTTCACGCTGTCATACAAACCCAAACTAAAATTGTCACTGCCACCTTTGTTTTTCCTGCAAGAGTACACTCACGTTCTAAGCATTCTTCCGAGCTCCTCTGATGCGGTGTCCCCTCCGATTGCCAGCACAGCTGGGCGCAGTGCCCACTTCAAGGATCAGGCAGGCCTTCTGGCAACACGGCACCTGCCGACCACCTCAGGGTGTGCACATGGACTGGTCATCGCAGATGGGTGCAACGACCCAGAATCTGTGGCAGGGTAGGCCTCAGCCTCATAGAGGAAATGGAAACACGTCAGGGTCACCAAATTTGTAGAGTAGGCCCAAAACCCAAATGATAAAAAAACTCCAAACTCAATAAGAAGTGCACCGTTTGCAAGAGAAACAAAGTTTTATTATATGCAAATACAGCCAGCAGTGTCAGTCAGTCCTGTAGAACTGAAAACTGAAACCACGCTCAACACGCCCATGTTGAGTTACATCTTTTATAGTGGAAATCCACAAAGCAAAACGTACAATATTATCCCACATTCCCTATTGGCTAACAGCTATACAAAATCTAATATCTCCTATAGTTAATTACCCCATTGGTCATGCATATCTAAATACACCCCTTACAAGATGACCTAACTGTACAGTCAGCAGAGAACGCTGTGATGTGATTGGTCCAATATATTCAGGTACTTTGTTGCAACAATAGACTCTCCTTATTAGTCAAGGTAACTGTGGACAACTAGTGATGTGCATACCCCCCGACAGGACCCAATCAGGTAATAAATGTGAACTATGAGATCAATCCCCCCTCCTGGTAATATAATGGCTTCATCATGAGAGCAGGCAATGTGGCACTCCTTGATAGCTCCTTCAACCTTGCAGCTGTACTCTTTGGCATCACCTCTTGCTACTCCCATCTTAGAACATGTTACTTCCCCAGCACGCCTTCTACCATATCTCTCTTGGGAACCAGGCACTTTATAAAAATGCAGCCAAGGCACCGCTCTTGGGGATGAATTTCTCATATTTATTTGCTCTATTTGCTCAGACACCTGTAGTTCAAATGGGCCGGCCACTTCTCAATTGGGGCAGTATTACTCCAAACCTAGCTCGACACTTTGGCAGTACCAGATGCCAGGTTCTATTCTCATGGGATCCGTCCATCACAGCAGCAGCACTCATTTAATTGTCCAAACCCAACATTCTGTTCTCAGCCCCTGTGAGCTGCTCGGCCTGGCACAATTAACTTCTGTCTGTGCTGCACGTCTCTGGTCCTCCATAACTTTGGCTGTCTGCCCACTTAATGGGGGGAAGGACACATAAACTGTAATTAAATGGACCTAGGAAAAGCTCCAACAGGCAGCCTAATTATCTAACTACCAGAAGCTGCAAATTCTAACGAGGCCAAATCCAAAATGGTGGAACTCTTGCTCACTCAGCACTCAGCCCTCATGCAACCACTATCCTAGCTCACTGCTGGACCCTTCAGCTACCTTTTCACCTGCTACCAAAATCTTTCCTGGATACAAAATAAAATAGCATATCCTAATATCTGCTTAATGCAACCAAAGCACAACCTCAATCGCTCCTACTAACTATAAATATTCAGCACACTCTGGCTCTAACCTATATATATATAATAAGTAACGTTATTACATTGTTGCTCCTTCTTTCATCCTTCTTTCATCGTGTATGGCTTTGTGATGCTCTCTATAGTGTGTTATAGCTAACTAAAACATAAAAACACATGAACTGCCAAACCAAACGGCACAAATACTGGCACTAAATGACCAGCTCTTCCTGCTCATACAATTTACACAGCCTCAACCTATTTCTACGGTTGGAACGTTGCACTTGCATCCCAACACTTGTGAATTCAATGGCTGCAGCTACTAAGATATAATATCTTGCTGTTCATCTAAAATGTTATTTGCAGTGTTTTTTTTCGAAATGAACGTGTGCAGAGTGCAGAGTGCCTGTGTGCCAGGAGCATTTTGGATGAAAGGCATTAGAAGAGAAGATTTCTTGGTCTGTAGTTTAAAACGTGATGTATATGTAATCTGCTGCTTGGAAGCTGTTCCACAAATAATTTGTTAAATTAACAGTATGTATTTCACTGTGCCTCTGTGCAGAAGATACAGTTAGTCTTGGGTTTTTGGTAATTGTGAAACTTCAACAGTTCAAATAAATAGCCAGTTTGGCATGTTGTAAACGTGGTGCAAAGTAATTCATAAATGCTTTGAAACCACTGTTTTTCAAAAACACTAAAGTGCTGCATGTCTTCGGCTACAGAGTCTCCAATCAACTGGTTGATTTCAAGAGTTATAAAGATATTACAGCCCTCTGGAAGTGGTTTCATTATTCTTCACATTTTTTACTACAATTGTCATCTGGCCACAACACCTTTTGCTGTCTTTCTGACCTGTAAGAGCCAATCGAAGACATTGCTCAAAGCCTTGTTCAATCGCTCTGTCGGCTTTCAATGATTGCATGAACCTGAAACATGGTGCCCTGTGTTTCTAAATGTTTGCAATGGTACTAGTGAGGTGTGTTCCAGGTGTGGGCAATAACCTCTTGTTTTTCTGCCCTGATGATTTCCGTTGGAGATTTCCTGGATTCAAAATTCTGTAACATTGTGCTACTATTATCTTTTTAATGTGCTTGTCTATCCACATGTTGGGTTTCACTTTGTGCCAAGGCTTAAATGAGATCAGCATCTGGAGAGTCTAAATCTGAGTCCAATCCCTCCATACTACCACAGAGCTCACCATTTATTGTTTGTTAAGTGACTAGAGAATTATAATAGATTTTTGCTTTTCCATCACAAACCATCTGTATTTCACTGTGTATAATACAAAAAATGTATTTTATTTGTATAGCCTAGCCATACCGGTCTTTGCTCACAGGCAGCCATTTGGTGAGTGATTCCGCCATATTGTAGGAATAATTAAAAAAGCCTTCATAGAAATATAAAATGCCTACTAGAGGTTGTGTGTACTTATATTAGCATTCAGAAGATGGCAGCTTCTTTTTAAGTATGCTTGGCTTTAATAATCACAGTATAATAATGTACACATATTGGACTTAAGGGGTGTATTTGTGTTTTAGACTTTACTATCCAGGAAGAAGACGAAGCCTATAGCATTATGGCTATTTGTCGATATTAGTAGACACTAGTTGCCATTTTATGTTGGAGATAAACCAAATGATGTTGTAGACACTACTTGTGAGAGTTAAATCAATGTAATTTCTACAAATAAAAAATGACATTTTTGCCCTTAGATTTTGTTTTCATGTTCAAACTGAGCATATTGATTCTGACCATGACAGCATTAAGATGATGAGGATAGCGATTGGCTACTCTTTATTGCCAACATTATGGTGAATGTGTTATAAAACGTTCACTGTTTGACGTTATCATTTTTGTGATTGTTCTGTATGCATGGTTTACAATTGTTTGCACAATAGATGTGTTGCACATAATGAACTGATAGATGTATGTTGATGGACTGAATTATATGCATAGAATATAAATTGTATGCATCTTTGTAGAGTGCACTATACATTTGTACATGTGTTTTTGTAATTTTATGTCATTTCAATTGATTTTCAATAACATTCTATTGCACCTTTCTTCCCCATTTAAGTTCAGTCTATATACAACTGTGGATGTATTGCAATGTTTATTTGATACTTTTCTGTTACACTGATTTATCCCATGAGGAGAGCTTGTTTATATTACTACTACCATCTATTTCTCTTCATTTGAGGGCTTATCAGATTCAGATTTTCTTACCCTTGCAATTACTCATTAGGACCTCCTTCTTTGGTTGCAAATACGCTTACAGGACTATTAGACGTTTCATGTATAGATATGTCAATTGTTGCAGAAACACCTTGGTCACCTACAACACTTCCTGTTGAAGTGCTTTCTCCACAAATGTCCACAAGAACTTGTACAGCATTCTGTTTTTTGGATGCTCCTTAGCCAGTTTTGTAGGCACATTGTCTGCCTTCTGCAACATTTATTTACCCTTTCACTTGCCAAGAGATGTTGATTTGTTCTAACCAAACATTATTGAGATTTTTTTTTATGGAGCTCTTTTGCAGAAATATGGCTTTGATGTTAGTTTTGTCTTAGTTCTCCCTCAAAGACTCACAGACTAGTCACTTCTTCTTTCTCCCACACAATTTGGTGTGGCCTTCACTCTGGGAACAGCTGCTTCCTGAACAGTTGTGACAAGGAAAGCAACTGCCTGCTTATTAAATTTGACTTTTGACCAATAAAACATGACATGTTTGCAAACAAATATGTAAATTGCTGTTTCCAGAAGAACAAGAAACTGTAATACAAAATGAAATGTAAAACAATCTGAATCCTACACTAGAAATGAACAGTATCACAAAACACAGACTGGCTTGCACAAACACTTATCTTTCTTTCCCCGAGATAACATGAATGCAAAAGATCACAAAAGAAACAATCAAGAAGCATTAAATGGGAAAAAAATGTATTTTTTAGAAAAGAGTTGAACAACACTAAATATGCATAAACCCCACTCGGTCCCGGTACTAGACACACTCACATGTCAGTGCTCACCTTCCAATTGTATAACCTACGTAAGGCAAATCCCTTTCTTCCAGGCTGTTGGTAGACACAATCTCTCTGTAACACTCTCTGTCTAATCTTTCTTGTACTGTAACTAAGTCATTTTCTTGAAACAGCGCACCGATGCCTCTGGGCTGTGTGGCGCTTTACAAATGCAAATAAATAAATATATAAATAAATAAATAAATAAACACACAGTTTAAAGAAGAATATTGATCCAGATGCTATTTACTTTGACATTAGATGACAAATAAATGAACTGGAAGACAAAATATAACTCATATGAACAGTGTTTTCAATTTAAGTGTTCTATATGATATAAAAGGCACTGGGCCTCATTACGAGTTTGCCGGTAAAACCGTGTTCATTACCGGCATGCCGGAATGAGCGAGTCCGTGCACGTATGAACCCGCCAATAGCGGGTGACTACGAGTGCGCGAGCACGCGTGTTCCCCCATGCCGGTAGTGGCAATACCGCCATGCCGGTAAAGGGCCTCCAAGCCCCCTATACCGGCATCGCGGTGCCTGCCCATTGCCCTGCCGCCTCACACTAACCCGTAAATACCGGCACGGTAATACCGGCGTGGTATTACCGTGTTCGCAAAAAATGGACCCGGAAATTACGTCATCGCACAGGAACGGGAAATGGGCCGGCGGCCATCTTTAAAAACACAATCCATTGCAATCCTCCACAACCAACACTCCTCCCGTGTCGTCGTGTGTCAGGAGAGCATCACCATGTCCAAGGCCAGCAGGAAATCCACCCAGAGGAAGAGGAAGCAGCGGTTCTCGGACGCTGAGCTCACCATGCTCGCCAACACACTGGAAGAGCATGCGAACGTAATACGCTGCACAGACCTCAAGCATGCGGCCCAAACCTGCAAAAAAGAGGTCTGGCTCGAGTTAGCGCAGAGGGTGACAGCAGTTGGGTGCGCCCCAAGGAGTGTGCGCGACTGCCGGAAGCAGTGGGACGACCTCCACCTCCGTGTCCGGAGGACCCTGTCCGAAAATCGGAGAGCTGCAAGGGCGACAAGCGGTGGGCCACACTCCCCAGTCCAATTGATGCCATGGGAGGAGACGGCAAGTCGCTTCATCAACACCGAAAGCATTGAGGGGATCGGAGATCAGGAGGTCGTGGCGGCAATCACCACAGAGGAAGGTGAGTGTACCATCACAACCACGTATCACGACACATGATGTGGCCCAACTGATGGGGAAGTTAGAGTGGGCAAGGCGATGCATGAACATACCCATAGATCAATCATCGTCACTTCCCGCACCGCATGGACGCAGAGTGACGACCCCAATCCCAACAGAGGTGCCACATGACCCAACCATGCCCATGCACCCACCACAGAGAGACCAAACTAATGCTACACCACCAGCCATGCATTGATCCCCCACATACCCCCTCAGTACACCCAAAGCAACAAACCAGAAATGAAATGATGGCTGAATGCATGGACACATCCCACCACAATACATCACAGCCGCCAATTGACCACATCACTGATGACCCGCATCTCTTCTATCCCCCAGGCACTGACGATGAAGGTAGACCAGTGGACAGGGGTGCGAGCACGTCCAGTGCACAAAAGGGGTCCAGGGACACCCCAACACAACCGTCCAAGGAGAAGTCATCTGCCAAAGCCAGCATGCCACGCAAGGCACCAGTCCTGCAGGGAACACCTGCACCCACTGACCAACAACCAAAAACCACAACAGTGGTAGCCCTGCCGCAAGCCACCAAGGACGTTGTGTCCACAGAGGTGGAAGAGGAATCAGACATGATGCCTGGCACACCCACCCCAAGCCCAATTGCCAGCCCCCAACCTCTAGCAGAGTCTGAGTGCCTCTACAATCCGTGCCTGCATGATTCAGACCTCGGTGAATCAGACACTGCGCTGTTCGAGGACAGTGCCCCGGAGGATGGCTCCGCGCAGCCGCCTACCACCACCCTGCAAGGCACGACTCTGCCCTCCTCCACTCTGCCCTCCTCCACTCTGCCCTCCTCCACTCTGCCCTCCTCCACCCTGCCAGCAACCTGCAGACCTGTGGACGTCACATCATTCGAGACCCGCCTGACAAGGGTCGAGGCCCGGCAGGAGTCCATGCTCCAGATCATGCAGCAGCAGGTAGAGGCAAGCAGAGAGGCCATGAGTGCCATCGTGAGGGCAATAGCAGCCAATACTGCTGCAGTGGAGGCATCCACGCGTGCCTTCCAGGAGTGCATGGGGACACTCACGGAGGCCATCCGTGCAGGTAACGCTCCAATGCAGCGGCCACACCTTGACACAGGCAGTCCATTGAGAATTGACACTTCCGCCACAACTACCCCTGCCACCTCGGCCCAATCCAGTCCGGTGCGTCACATGAGGAGGAGCGCACGACGGCCGGCCATGGCACCACCCAACACCAAGATGCAAAAGAAATGAATGCACGGACAATGACATTGTGGCAGGACACATTGTGGAAGGGAGCACTGTCCGATGCACACATGGGGACACTTAGCATCTGTGTGGAGGGAGAGGGAGTTCACTGGGGTGTTTGGAGGGTTTGTGGGGTGAGAGGGGGGGTTCACTGGGGTGTTTGGAGGGGAATGTTAATATTATCACGTGTATGTGAATAATACACCCGTTGTTTGCAAGCAATTCAATGGCTGGACATTCTTAATTTTGTGCATGTACATTCAATGTGTGATAGCGTACGGTTGTGAACTGCTAAGTATACAAGTGTGCATGCCCACATGCAGCCAGTGTGTCACTGGAACATTCCTTTCATGGTCCGTGCGTTTCAGATGTACACGTGGATTAGTGCTTGCCGTACAGCATGGCCATCCCGTGCATCATGTACTGGCAGGGGGGCTCCTTCGCCTCCGTCTCTATCCCCTTCATGGTCACCCGGCCCATGCATGTCTATGTCAGTTGGCAGTGGTACATTCCTCCGGACGCACATGTTGTGCAGCATGACACAGGCCATGGTGATATTTGCCACCCCCTCAGGCCTATATAGGAGTGCACCACCAGAACTGCATTGGCATCGTAACCGCGCTTTCACAGGCCAAAGGTATGCTCAGGCAGAACACGGGTACGAGTGTGCAGGCGATTGTACTCCTATCCATGCCAGTTCAGCGGTTACGCATTGGGGTAAGTAGCCACGGCCTGAAGGTATATCCTCCATCACCTGCAGGCAGATTGGAATAGGTGTGTGTCACTCTGACTTGCCAACCTTCAGGGCACTCAGTCATGGCGGCAGCTATTTGCTGTGGGCATGCACATGTCCCTGTACGTATACGCAATAGTCACATAGATGCTATGGATACTGTAATGAGGTGTGGGACACTGGATGTGGTTTGATAGATGATGCAGGGTGTAAACATGCATGCTGAGGCAGATGTGCTGTATTAGTGCGGCAATGTTTGGCCTCCAATTCATGATGTGTATTCTATGCATGCTCACAATTATGCATGCTCACACTGGCCACATTGCCAGGGTTACCATCCTGTTCAGTCCTGCATTGCTTGACATTGCCATGGTGGCCTGGTTGTGGCTCTTACTTGTCGTCATCCATATGCATAGTTTGGCATTTGTGGCCCAGTGATGTGTCGGGTTCGGTTTGGCTAGTTCAGGTCTGGAGTGTTTGGCTCGGCATGCACTCTCCACTCACTGGCTACTGCCACCCAGGTGCACTATTCCCCCCTTGCCACCCAGGTGCAGTAGCCCCCCCCCCTTCTGCGTCTGCACTGATCAGGTCCCCACATCACAGCCATGGGACAGTTGTGCAACTCACCAGGCTGCCAGGCACGTGGTCCAGCATGCGTGAGAGTAGTGGTTGTGAAATGCCATGCAGCTGGTCCACTGTGTGTTGGTAGGTGCCTGGGGCCAGGAAGTGTTGCACAGTAACCACCTTTATTGGTGGGGGGATGGCAGTGCGTATCTCGATGTGGCTGGCAATGTCATTCTGTGTCATGTCCACTATGGTGGTGATGGTGTCACGGTCCAACCGGTCCAGGGTGTGCGTCTGCTCAGGGGTTGGTTTACATGGGCTGGGTCTGGTGCAAGGGATTGGTGGCTGCCTACGTGGCACTGGTGGCTGCGCTGGTGGTGATTGCTGGCCATGTCTCGCCCTCCTTCTCCTCCTGCGTCTCCTCTGTGCTGCCTGTTGTTGCTGCTGTGGTTGTATCACTATGGGCGGGTCCTCCTGCAACATGTTTGATGGTGCTAGTGGTGGCATTTTGGTGTGGGAAGGGGTGTGGTGTTTCATTGTGCGCCTTTTGTGATGGCCAACTCTGCATTGGCTACGCCGGGGGGGGTTGCGGTGTGTGGGTGTGCTCAGTTCATACTGGCACAGCCTCCTTTGACTCCACCTGTGGGGATTGTGTGCACCTGTGGCAGCTGCCTTGTATCTTGGTTGCTGTTTGCGGGTGGTCCGCGATGCCTGTTTTTCCGGCATCATGCAGCCCGTTATTACCGTGTTCGCGATGCCGGTATTTGCATGTTTGCGTGGGTTGTGATTGCCCCCTATTACCGGCATGCCGGTATTTACTACCTGAGGAGGCGCGTGTACGCGCCTGTGCCGCTATTAGCGGCACCGTAAATAACGATGCCGTTAATACCGCGTTTGTGGGTCACAATGCTACGGAACGTTAAATGATGCCGGTATTTACATACCGGCATCATTTTTCCCTTACCGGCATAACTCGTAATGAGGCCCACTGACTGAGTCAGAAACATGTTGACCGAGCACTGCCTCATTAAACCAGGCCCTTATTGTTTTATTTTCTAGTTAAAAAAAAGTCAAACCAGAATTAAACCAAATAAGTCATTTTTCTTAAAATAAAAGAATAACACTAAAGAAATCAAGTCAGTTTCTTCAACAGGATGGTTTTGCAATGACGGGCACAGGGCCTAGAGGTCTGTCTCTCTCCTTTCTGTTCAATAGGATGGCTCCAGGCAGGAAATGATGACCCAATTGCATAATTTCCGAGGCTAACAGTATCCCAGGAGTCAGTATTACCAAGAGTATTATTTGAGCTATGTTGAGCAATCCAATTATCATATCTATCTGAGTGTCTTGAAATTCCGGTTGGAACGTTTCAAGCCTTTCGGAGCTTCAGGTGCAAATGGGTTGAATCTTTTGAGCTGGTTTCAATACCTATTGTTTATTTAGGCTCAAATCTGATTCAACTGTCTCGCCCATCTTCCTTTGTATGACTTCACATCTGTAACATTTTTAGAATATAAGGTTTAATCTAAAAAGACAGTTATCTGTTATACATAATTTTGAGTGGTATAGCATGTTCGACACACATGATCAATTTTGATAACCAACATTTGTCTCTTCAGTGGCTGTGTTGGTTGTGTCTGGCAAAGCTATTGGTAACTCTATGTAATTGACCACTGATGTCCAACTCTGTAACCACCTCTGCAATGAGAACTAATACCTCCTTGTAAGTGTCTTGTTTCATTATTGCAAAACAAAAACAAAGCCCCAAACTTGCACCTTTGGCCAGATTTAGCTAAATGCATAGAGATGTGGACATGGCTTCTCTCTAAGTCAGTTTGGTGACACACAAAAAGCTTCAGTGAAGTATCCCTAAAATATATACAAGTCATCATATTAAATAGGGAGCAAGGATTAAAGGATTGGTGGACTAAACCATTGTAGGTGAGTGAGTGTGTGATCTCATGGATCAACATTTATTTATTTATTTTTTAATGTTATAATGTGCTAACTCACAGGGGTGCTGCTTCAAAGAGCCTCGGAAAAGCAAAGCCGGAAATTGAGCGTAATGGAAAGGTATGAAATATATAATAGAAATGGGAGGAATGGGATGAAGTAACATGCACAAGCAGTCTACTTAGTTACAGTTAGCATCAGAGATCTGAACAGACAGTTTAGTTGCATAGTGTTGTTGAGACTTTGCCCAAGGCACCATTGGCAACAGTAATTCTAGTGCTTGCAAGCTATTCATACTACAGCATCCATAAAACAAGTACACATATGAACAGGCAGATAACCTTTTGCAGGGCTAAGGCAGGCACATTTGTAATGATCAGGTAGAGGCTAAATATGGCATTGAGGAAGAAGTGCTCATCTTAAGTTATATTTGCTACAGAGGCAAGCATAGGATTCATTTGGGCAAGGGAAGGTTTTTTGGTTAATGCAAACAGGCATATCTGAGCTAAATCTTCCATTTATGGAACCAGATTTTCACTTTCCTTTTGAACAACTTGAGCATACATTCTGTTTTCTGGTTGTGGGATGGGTGGTCCAGAATTTGTGACATATGACTGCGGGGACTTCCCTCTGTGCTTCAGTCTTTTGATCCTGGGTGTAGTTAGGTTGTTAACCTGTGAAGATCTTAGCAGTCTTTTAATCATATTTCTTTATGTTCAGGAATTTAGGAGAAATGTTATGGGAATTTGGAAAGTTAATAGAGCTGATTTTATGTGTTATTCTCTTTGCAACATGGAGTCAGCTGAGTTGTTTTAGACCTGGTTAGATAGGGTCTGAGGGTTAGAGCCCCCAAATAGGTCTAGCTGCTTTATATTCTATGTGTTGCA
Source organism: Ambystoma mexicanum (assembly GCF_040938575.1). Classification (NCBI taxonomy): domain Eukaryota; kingdom Metazoa; phylum Chordata; class Amphibia; order Caudata; family Ambystomatidae; genus Ambystoma; species Ambystoma mexicanum. The sequence goes on from NC_090941.1 coordinate 85,569,323, forward strand.
GTTTGTTTAGTAGGTTTATGTTTAGTCCTAAATAGAGATTATTACAATATTCTATGCAAGAGGATACTGGCTCTGGTCACCCAATTTTCTGTGTAATTTCAAAGAAGGGGAATGTTTCCTAAATAGGCAGATCTGGAAGTGAAATATTTGGACTAACACGTTTATTTATGGTCGTAGTGAGAGTTCATTATTGAAAATGATACCTAGACTTTGTACCCTTTCTTACAGGTTGGTTGTCGTAAGCAGTTTGTCATTTAAAATGTAATGTTGTCATGGTTGGGATCCCAAAGATGATAAGCTCTGTTTAGGAAGCGTTGAGGCTGAGATGATTATATATGGTCTAATCCTAGATTGTGTGGATCAGTTCAGTTATATGCTGATTGTTGTTATCAAGTTCAAGGTTCAATTGTACCTGAGAAACCTCTTTGTATATTTGGAATCATTTTGTTTGATAATTTCTGCTCAGGGTTTAATGCAATGAAGAAGATTGAGCCATGAAGACAAGATACTTTAAGGAAAGAATTCTTGAGTTGAAGTCTCGCATTTTAACCCTGATTTCCAAGGTAGCTGGTGCTACAATTCAATGCATTACCATCTAGTCCTACCTGAACATGTCCTACCTGAACATTTATTTTTTGTATTAGTGTCTCATGGTTCACTGTATCATAGGCGCTGATAGATCAAAGAGTACTAGGGCTGGTGGTGTAACGTTGTCAAGTGCTTTCAGGATTTTTTCATTAATGAAAATAACGTGTTTCTGTGTTCCTGTTTGTACAAACATCAGTATTTTTTTCTTCAAGTAGAATGTTTGCTTCATTGTGTCGGGCTGCTTGAATAGTAGCTATCCTTTCTTTAAGCAGTGAAAGGAATGTTACATATGGATGTGTGGTTTTCAGGGTTCTCTGTTAGTGCTCCACTATTTTAGGAGGGGTGTTATTGTCACAGCATTTTGTGATTTCAGGCTACTTCTATATGTTAATGATGCATTACGATGGTGGCTCTAGAGAGCGTGTCCAGGAATGGCGGACTCTTGTTGAGCTCTGTGTGTCGACTCTACAATATCCTGAACAATAGAAGCTTGGGAAGCAGCACAGTGCATTTTGCTAGTGGATTTGGAAGTAGGAAGGTGGCCGCCCAGTACTGTGTGCCTCCAGAACCGTGGGGTCTGTGTAACCGGCTTAACAAAGCGCCTTGATCGATGCTGCCGCCACAGCATTGGGCCTTGCAGTGGGAGAGTGGGTGCAGAGGTGGGCCCATCTGGTGCTGAAATCATCCATTACTGCAGACTGGAGGGGCCAGCTTGCGGCCCCGTATGCATTCTGTGGTGGACAGGGTGAGCCGTTGGAGCCCGGACGTGGGCTGCAGGGATATTGAGTCCCGGAGTAGGGCCCCTGGTGGGGCATAATGGTGTGCTGCCTGGAGGAGTCGGCGCTGTAGTGTGTCATCATGGTGGCCTGAAGGCAGAGGCAGTATGCAGCCCGCCAACTGCATTAATAGATTGCACTGAGCAAGTGTGTGGACCACGACCCAACGTGTGCTGGCAAATGCACCGGAGACTGGGTGCATACCCTGAAGCCCCAGGCTGCCGGCTGTAATATCGTGCCCTACTGGTCTTGATGGAAGCCCCCGGTGGGTGGAAGATGGTGAGCCACCGGCCACCAGGCAGCAACCAGAATGGCTGGCTGCGAGTCCTGGAGTGGCCTAGGGTGAGGTGCAGTGAGTAAGACAGTGGCCCCAGGTGGAAGATAGCCTGGGGCCTTCTGAGAACCCTCCCTCCCCAGCAGCGCTGTGCAGGTGGTGGTTCCTGCTGGAGTGTTGTGACTGCCACTCATATTTTAGTTTATGAGGAGGCTTGGTGGCTGAATTTTAAGGGCAGGTGGGGGCAGAGGCCCTGGACAGTGAAACTGTTCTGGACTGGGTGGAGCTGTGGCCCCCTGCTTTGGTGCACATGATGTGACCTGTTGGAGACCACCCCTGCTGGAACAGTTCCTGCAGACCACAGAGTGAGGTTTGGAGAGGTGCTGGGAAGCCCTGTCTGGTGGCAGGACTCTGTGATGCTGGAGTTTTGGCTGCCAGGCAGTGAGACAAATGGTTGGGAAGTAGAGGAGAGGAGGCCTGAGCTTGTGGTCACCTTCCTTGATTGCCTCTGTCCGCTGGTCTTTCTGAGCCCCATTCCTCTGCTTCTTCCATTGACTGTCACATCGATAGGTGGTGGTTGTGACCTGTTGGTCCCGCCATGGGGAAAACAGCTAAACTGCGGAAGAAGCACACATTTGAGGGGGGCCCATCCTCCAGAATCCCCACGGCCCAATCCCAGATGGGGGAGTCAAAGGCTGCAGAGCCAGTCACTGGAGGAGCTGACCTTGTGCCAGTGGCGGACATCAGGGAGATTCTGTTGGATCTTAAGGCAGGCATCGGCAGGCTGGACTCTAAGCTGAACTTGCTCTACTCTAAGGTTGATATGCTCCAACACCGGCTGGACAAGCATGGCGACCGCCTGGATGAGGTGGAACACAACGTATCCGGTCTAGAGGATAGGTTGAGGGCGCTCACGGCTAGGGTGTCGGCACTGGACGTGCAACTCAAGATGTTGTCTGCCAAAAATGAGGATTTTGAGGGCAGGCCTGCAGGAGCAATATCTATCTGGTCATGATCTGGGAACGCCAGGGGCACGTCAAGATGGAGGAATGTATTGAGCCTCTCTGCAGAGAGGTATTTGGAGGGTATGAGCTAACCCCCTATTTGTGGTTAAGAGGGCCCACCTGATCAGAGTGGCGCTGCCGATACCAAGGGCGGCTCCCCGTCCCATCATTCCTATAGGGACCGGGACACAATCCTTTGTTTGGCCAGGCAGAAGGGAGATCTTAATTATGACAAAGGTACATTCTGAGTGACTGAGAGGTGGCAGTGGGGGCTTGATAGGGTGAAGGAGACGTGGGGGGGGCATGATTTGGACCGGTTTGAATCGTTATGTTTGTTTGGTGTCCGATTCTTTTTCCAGAAGTCCGCTGGCTGGTCAACATCTGCTGCGAATACATAAGTGGTTTTGGGGAGCCCGCTTCTGCTGAATTAGTGCTGATGAGTGACAATGGCCTTTTGAGTCTTCACGTGGAATATTAGGGGGGGAAGACCCATCCAAGGTCAGGAAGGTTTGACAGTACCTCCGTACACACATGGTGCAGGTGACCTTTCTTCAGGAGACCCACCTTGCACCTTCCTTGGGACACAGGTGGGGGTTCACATTGGGGCTGCCACTGGCATTTCACATCCTATTCATCCTATGTGAGGGGGTGGTCATCCTAATAGACAGGGGGGTTAAGTTGTGCCTGGTCTTGATGGAGCTGGATGATTAGGGGACGGACCTGCTGGTCTGTGGCGTCTTGCAGGGGGTGATGCTGACACTAGTGAATTCATACAGGCCGAATGTGGAAAACGGTAATGCTTTTAACTGGGTGATGGTTCCGCTGGAAGGGTGTCAGGATGCCACCATAGTGTGGGGAGGGGATCTAAACACAGTAATTGACCCTCTATTAAATAGATCTGGGATGGGCCGGGTCTCTGTCTAAGGCAAGTTTACAGGTGCAAGAGATATGCAGGGCATACAATATTGTGAATCGTTGGCAGAGGCAGCACAGGGATAAACATGATTATACTTTTCATTCCTGGGTTCACGGGACCAGCTCAAGGCTTGATTACTTTTTGGTATCCACTGCTGGAGGACTCATGTGGGGTGATTGCTGGATTTTCCCCTGGGCCCTGTCAGACCACTCGCCTGTGATCCAAGTGTGCTTGCCGGGTGGGGTAGGGAACTGGGTCCAGTTTTAGTGATTTTAATCCGATTTGCTGCAGGTTTTGGTGTCTGCCAGGAACTGCGGGATGAGATCAAGAACTATTTTGAATAAAGCCCTGTCTGGTGGCTCCATCTCCTCGCAATGAGTACTCTGGGAATGTTTCAAGTGCTATGTCAAAGGGGTGTGTATGGCTAAGGAGAATGTGATACTCCAACATTTCAGGGATGACTTTGTGGCAGGCAAGGTGCGGCTAAAGCAAATAGAGGGTGCCTATGCATCCACTGTGGACCCCAGGACCCTGGTGGAGCTCTAGAGTCAGGTTGAGGGGTTTAGGGCAAATGCTGATCGGTAGATTTGATTTCTGGGCAGAGGCCATCAGGTACATCAGTATGCGGAGGGGCAGAAACCAGGGGCTCTCTTGGCTCAGCTGTTGGCACCAGACAAAAGACATCCGCGGGTGGAGTGCATTATGGACCCCAGGGTTACCCCCTGTGTGCACCTTCTGTGGGTGCCTATATGGGTCCAGCTACTGGTAGGACTCAGAAAGTCCCAACTCTGCAAGGCTCTTCACCTTGAGATCTCACTGGAGGAGATCCTGGCAGTGATTAAGGCGCTCCCGTGATCTAAGTCCGGGGGACACGACAGCCTGTCTCTGGGAATTTTATAAGGCGTATGCCCCCATCCTTGCCCCTGTTCTCCTGGGGGTATGAGGAGTTGCTTGCTTCTGGACCCTTAGTGCTTCGCCATGTGAGGTGAATATTGTGCTTCTGCATAAGAAGGGGAATCCAGCTGAGGACTGCACATCATACTGGACAATCTCTTTATTTAACATAGACACCAAGATCTTCACTAAGGTGCTCGCTAATCGGCTGCTCCCCTTGATGCCAGGCCTGGTTCTGGTGGATCAAGCTGGGTTTATTCCTGGGAGCAACACAATGTATGGGCTATGTTTTTTTTCGTGATCTTTGTGGCGCTTGGACAGGAGTCACAAGCTCTCGCTGTTTTTTTAGATGCCGAAAAGGCATTCGACTCTGTTGCATGGCCATTTTTAATTTCGTTGCTCCAAAAACTCGGGCTTGGCACTCACTTTAGTGCTGGTGTCCCTCTTTTACATCAACCCATCAGCGAAGATTGTGGTGGTGCATGCAAGATCTGAAAGCTTCAATATGGGGAGGGGAACATTGCAAGGCTGTCCGCTTTGACCCTTCCTCGAAGCCACTGGCGGCGATTCTACATGAGAGTCACATTCAGCGGGTGCTGAGGCTAAGGCTGGGGCTGCATGGGTTAATCATCTTCTTAGATTCAGATGACTTGCAACTTCTTCCCAATGATGCAGGAAGTGCTCAGATTTGGTGAGTTCTCGGGTTGGAGGATTAACCATTGTCTTTCCCTTCACGGATGGGAAGAGAATGTTTGGGGATGAGTTTGGTTGAAGGTGGTGACCATATAGGCCTTAATTTAGGTAGCGTGTCATGTAGGTGGATGGGAACAGAATAGCCCTGTTCTCCAAATAATCAAACCAACTCAGGAAGACAGTAAAGTGTGTTTACTGTTTTATTATCAAATATCTAATACAGGGAGTTACAACGGACATCAACAGATGTCGCACAGCATATCTCTCAAAGCATTTAATAAAAAAAAGTATTTATATAGTAAGAAATCATCATAAATGATTGTCATATTACATGACAAATAAGCAGAAACCTACAGGGAGTTGTGGTTGGCTCAAGGGGAACATCTAAGTATACTTTCTACAAGGGATCGGGTTGTGATTGGGTCTCTACAGTCAGGTGGACAACTCATGACGACCCCTAGTGCAAGTCATCTTCAACAGTTATTTGACACACAGTTTACCATTGGCTATCAAACTATGATGCTCTTTGTTATATGGCCTTCTACAATTGTGTGGCACGCTTGTGCCCTTCTGGAACATTCGACTCAGTAGCAGCATGTAAACTCATATACCAGGTGCCAGGGGATGGACTTGACCGTATCTACCCACCCAATTAACCCTGGATCTCTCATCACCCATGCCTTCTGTCATACAGATTGTCTTTGAACTTGGCTTTGCTCATGAGAAATAATATGGGAGTGTAAGCATGTGCTATCTTGGTTCTGGACTGCATGCCCAACTTCTATTTCCATCATTGGTTCACGTGACAGGAGACCTCAATTCGGGACTTTTTCTAGCATTTTAATTGTATTTAATGAAGCAATACGAACAAGGAGTAAAGTCTATTTAGCCCTTATAGAGTTCTCACATGCTTTTGACATCCTAGACAGGGAAATCCTGTGGGACAAAATGAACAAGTGGGGATGCCCCTCAAGTCTACTGGCTGCAATTAAAGATCTACATACTGGGACTAATGTTAAGATCCGTTTAGGCCAGATGGGGATTCTCTCGACCGCAATTGATACTTACTGTGGTGTAAAACAAGGTTGCCCTTTGGCATCTATCATCTTTAACATGTTCCTTTCGGATATTGGATTAGCATTCGATGAAGTACAGTCATTTCTACCTAAAGTACATGGGTTACATGTAAGCTGGCTTTTATATGCTGATGACCTAATTCTCCTAGACACAACTCCGATTGGGTTGCAGCAAAAGCTGGACGCTGTCGAAACATACTCGAATAAAAATGGTCTGCAATTCAACAAGCAAAAATGTGAGATCCTGGTCTTACAAAACCTCAAGAACACAAAGAGAAGCAATGGAAACAAATTTGAATGGCGCCCTGGAGTGGAAAAACTAAACATTGTAACAAACAGCCGATATTTGGGAATGAACATCAGCTCGAATATCGATGATCATTCTTGGGTTGATTTAGCCAAAATGAAATGCCGGCAGCTAGCTTGCCAGGCAATCATTCTCAACAATAAAAATGAAAAACTTTCACTGAGACCAGTGATACATTTCTATAATCAAAAAGGGGTCCCGTCCCTGATATTTGAAGCAGAGAATGCTCTTGGATGCTCACAGGAACTATGGGCAACGCTGGAGAACACTTTTTTGTCAAAAGTGTTACCTTTACCAAAAGGAACTCCGACAGCCTGTATACGATATGAGCTTGGACTCGTATCTATTCATGCTCGTGTAAGTTAGAACTTGTTAGCATTGTTCTCTAAACCAATGAGCAAAGAAGCTGCCCCACAATTTCAGATACTGCATGACCTTGGTCAGGGCATGAAATAAAGCATAACAGTACAATGGTTGCAGCGTTGTGAAACTATGCTCAAAAACCTGGAAACTGACAATCTAACTTTACAGTGCAATCCGAATCTAGTGAAGAAAAAACTCTGGGAGCATGATTGGATTGCAACCGGTGACCAATGACTGCGGCACAGAATAATGAAGGATGTACCATATAAAGCCAGAGCATTTAATGAATTGCAAGAGACAGTAGATCTATTTCCAGACGTGTATCTAATAAACTTATAACTGAGATTCCGCTTAAATGCATTTAAAACCAAAGAAAGACTGAGTTTCTGGTCCACAAACGTTGGAATGGATCTGACTTTCAGATTTTGTAAACAACAAGATGAGACTCTGGAACATCTTGTTCTGTTTTGTGGTGCTATCAGTGACCAAAAAACCAAACATCTAGCGATCATGCTTGAAAAATATTTGAAATTGAACGCTGAAGAATGGTGGGAAGGAATGTTTAGTGGAACTAATCAGAAACTAACTTATGCCCTATCCTTCTTTATAGAAGATTTAAGAGATTTGATTACAGCTGTAAGCAGCAGAGTTGAGTAATCAAAATTGGAAATGGTTCATTGTTGCTTAATTTTTTTAGTTTCTTGTTTTGCACTTGGATTAATTAGATATGTTGATGGGACAAGTCTTTGAAGTAGGATGTGATTTTATGGATTTTCTGTATGTTGGTTCTTTTTTAAGGGTTTGAATAAACCATATTAAAAAAAAATAAAAGATTAAACCTGGCACTCATGGTGTTCTTCCTTTGCGCCTTAACAAGGGATTATTCAGCGTCTCATACTCACTGTTCTTCAAAGATAGATAACCAGTGCTTGGCTGCATCAGTCTTGACTCTAGGCCAAGCCTTTCCACAGCCTCAACTGTTTGTTTGCTGCGGCACAGCTTCAGCCTTTTATCCATGCATTTGAACTAAATTGTGGCACCGATGTCCAGCTTCTATATAATGGTGGCACCACCTGCGGTCTATTCACTACATATAGCTAGCCTCTAAGATTGCTTACTCTACTTGTGCTGCTGCATCTGTACAGTTATTGAATGATTTGCATTTTCTGCAGTGCTTTTCACATGTTCGATCATTGTCCCATATATGAAAGTTTACTTGATTCTTTACTTTGTCATCAGTTCCAATAAGGTCCTTAAACACACTTCTTCCGCCAGTCTTCTCCAGACGTCATGCTTGATTCTTGTTACGTCACCAACTTCTCTTTGTCTCATTGCCATATTCTTTCAGGGATACATCAGATAGGGTTTTCTTAGTAGATAACCTTTCTCAAAGACTCTCCGCCAAATAGTCATAACCCCTGGTGTCGTGCATGGCACAATTTCTGGCTTCCAACATATAGGTAGGAGGGGGACTTCCTGCAGAGGCATTTGGCTGCTCCTTACATTCCCCCTCTAGTTGATTCATCAACCACAACTTAATTAATCTCCACATTTTGATTTCTTCTCTTGAATAAGTGCTTCTTCGGGGTTCAAATTTTCACTACTCCCTTCATTGATCCTGCTGATTTGACATGGCCATCTATGCTCCAGGTCATGTAGTTGCACTGTCCATTTGGATTACAATAGACTCATCATCCTACATGCTTCTTGTGATTTTTTGGATACAGGAACTTTGTTCCCTAAGGTGCTACGATGCTGGCCTCTATATATTTTCTCATATCTCTATCTGTCAACTCCTTGGTACCAAACCCTGATTCACCATTGATCATCATTTGCATTCAAACTGCCATCTTTGCTGTCTTCTTGCACTATGTGATTATTATCGTGATCATATAGAATCCAAACATCACCATCACTAATACTGCTCCAAGAAACTTGAAGATGTTCGCAATCCATTGTGGAACCCATGAGAAAATAGACACAAACCAACTGTCAGCTGCAATGGCCTCTGTCCCGTCTTCCATCTGGTTGTGCAGTTTCATCAGCAAAGTTATGGCCTCTGTTAAGGTCCCATTCTCGCCATTGTGCAAAGGTACGAATATTCAACCACATGGACTGATTTGGTGCAAACCCCTCCATCCATTGCTGTGATCATGTCAAGAACATATCTATTCTGTAGGGTCTTCAGTCGTATGGCCCTAAATTCTTCTTATATAGCATTGAATCCCTTGATGGTGATGTTGATCGTCTGCAGGAGTTCCCATCTGGTTATTTGTAACCATTTAGCATTTGCCATTGTCTGGATCCCTAGCATAAAAATAGTCATGAATACTGGCTAAACACCTGTGCTCATATGAAATAGCATCAAAGGATTCTATTGATTTTGCTGAGAAATAGTTCTCCCTCTTTGTTCAGTTGAGACATTTGAGTGATCGTCTCCTTCTTAAATGGGCATCTACTTTTGGAAATTCACGAATGTTCAGGTCACTTTGTGGAATCACTAATGCTGGAATATGGATGAGCACCAAGGAACATATCCCTCCCCAGTCCTTGGGAAACTTAATGTTGGCTCTGGACCCACAAGCCCAATAATGATTCTTCAGGACGGCTGCTCCTTCCTTCATACCTGGTACATTAAAAATTCGGCCATACTGGTGATTCTCTCCAACTTTCCTAATGCCATTATTTCTGAAACATAAGGACGCACTCTTCAGAGGTAGTATCTGCAATGGTCCTTCCTTGTCGTCAACCCATGTCATTTATCTTGCAATCTTCAGCCATTGATCCTTGCATTCTTTTTCTGCTTTTGTCACAACTTCTTCCCATTGTCCGGTTAATTCTGTTGCTTTGCACACAACCAATCCGTCAGCCCATCCTTTGTGAGTCAGCACTGTTTCTTTAATTTGTAATTGTCCCCTTTCCCAGCATATCCGTATCTCTTCATTATTCTTGCCTTGTCAATTTAACATATTATTTTCTCCGACCCTGATTCCTGCTCCATTCATTTCGAGGCTGTTTATATTTTATTATTTGATGCTTTGTTTCTGGCTTCTCTCTTGTCTACAAATATTGCACATAATTATCTTCTCTTTGAGATGTCACTTTATTGAACCATACTAGGGATGCTGTTCGACCTTGGAACTGTCCTCTTGTCAGGCAAAGTGCTTTTTTCACTGGTGTGTCTGTAGCTATTAATATTTTGGAGGTTCCCATAGCATACGGTATCAGGGAACAAAATTAGCAACTCTCCTTAGATGACTCTCTCCCACCTTTTTCATGTGCTGATGCCATATGTTATTACCCACATGTACTGAATTGTCTAGATATGTATTTATCCCATCAGTGTCTTCCCTTGTATTTCTTCTATATCTCCCCAATGCATGCCTTGTTTTGTAATACTCATGAAGCAAATCAAAAACAGTTCTCCCAGAATGGGGAATCGCATACATCTCTGCTTCAGTACAAGTAAATAATCCAAAAGCAGTTCCTGTAGCAAGATAAATCCTAGTGGCCTCTATCTCAACAGGAGCATCAACGTAATAGGGAATGCTAATCAGGAGAATCAGAAAGACAGAGAGTATAGTGGCCATACATATATCACAAACTAACATATTAGCCCACAGCATTTGTGTCATTCTGGAATTGGTTGGGCTTGGTCATTCCCTAAAATTGTGCTAGCTTCAACATTTCTCATGTTTACTTCGATCGTTTAAGGAAAAAAAAAACACTTTTACTCCTGTAACTAAAATATCTTCTCTATTGTTGCTACGAGCAGCCTTCTGATTACAAGGCCATTCTTAGGATCCTGTAAAAAAGTGTGAATGTCAACGTCTCTTCTGACAAGAGCAGGATAAGCTTGAAGGATAAATACAAAAACAGCAAGTATAAATCTTAGTATTTATCTCATATTACATGACAAATAAGCGGAAACCTACGGGGATTTGTGGTTGGCTCAAGGGCAACATCTAAGTTTACTTTCTATAAGGAATCGTGTTGTGATTGGGTCTCTACAGTCAGGTGGACAACTCATGACCACCAATAGTGCAAGTCATCTTCAACAGTTATTTAACACAGAGTTCATCATTAGCTATTGAACTATGAGGCTCTTTGTTATGTGGCCTTCTACAATTGGTTGGCACGTTTGTGCCCTTCCGGAACATTCAGCTCACTAGCAGCATGTAAGCTCATACACCAGGTGTCATGGGGTGGACTTGACCATGTCTCCCCACCCAATTAAAACAACATCTCTCATCACCCATGCCTTCTGCCATGCATATTGTCTTTGAACTTGGCCTTGCAAAGCATTCTTGCTCCTGGGAATATATGAGAGTGTGAGCATGCACTATCTTGGTTCTGGACTGCATGCCCAACTTCTATTTTCATCCTTAGCTCACGTGACAGGATACCATATTTCGGCCCTGTTTCTAGAATTTTAATTGCAGTAAATGAATGATCTTGGCGCAGATGGTGTTCTTTCTTTGCACCTTAACAAAGGATAATTGTGTTTCACGCTCACTGTTCTTCAAAGATAGATAACCAGTTCTTGGCTGATTCAGTCTTGACACTAGGCCTGGCAGTTCTTCCAGGCCTTTCCACAATCTTAGCTGTTTGTTTCCTGAGACACAGCTTCAGCCTTTTATCCATGGGTTTGAACATACTTCTGTGACACCGGTGTTCAACTTCTATATAATGGCGGCACAGCCTGCAGTCTGTTCACTACGCATAGCTAGCCTCTAAGATTGCTTATTTTACTTGCGTTGCTGCATCTGTACAGTTATTGAACGATTTGCATTTTCTACAGTGCTCTTCACATGTGCGATCCTTGTCCCGTATATGAAAGTTTACTCGATTCTTTACTTCTTTAGCAGTTTCTATAAGGTCCATACACTCTCCTTTTCAGCCAGTATTCTCCATGTGCCAAGCTTTCTTCTTGTGATGTCACCAACTTCTCTTTGTCCCATTGTCATATTCCTTCGGGCACCTCCTCCAATAGACTGTCATCAATATGAGGATGCATCAGATAGAGTTTTTTAGTGGATATCTTTTCTCGAAGACTCTCTGCAGAGTAGTCATAACCACTGGTGTTGTGCATGGCATGATTTCTGGCTTCCAACATATAGGTAGGAAGGGGGCAGGACTTTCTGCAGAGGCATTCGGCGGCTCCTCTACACTGGGAATCTTCCGGGGTCTGGTATCTGTGGGTAGAGGTATCGCACAGTTGTGAAGAGCTGTTTTGGGACAACTATGGGAGGACAATTGGGTCCCTCCAGGAGGTGGTGGGGATATGGTGGACACTTCCAATCACAATGCTGGCCGGAATTTCGATTGCAAAATTGATTATGTGCGCTAAATTCCTGTACCTTTTCCTCAATGTTCCTTTGGGTTCTTCTCATGGTTGGCTGGGCTCATTCTCAATTTGCGTCACCATTTGTGAGCGGTGGTCTAGTTCTGCTGGATCTAGAACAATATTATTGTGCTTCAAAGGCACACTTCCTTGCACATTGGTATGTCCCTCACTTCGTGCAGCCTCATGTACAGGAGGAGAGGGTGCTCAGCACCCTGGACCTGTTGCGCTCTGTGATCCTAGGGGCCTCAGGAATATTACCTAGCACCCTTAACGTTATTACGATTACCTGCACATTTTTGAAGAATATGAAAGGAAAGTTTGGTGTTCATGTATTATACTCACCCCTCCTCCCGGTATGACATGTGGTGGGCCTGGGAGAGCGGGCCTATCTTCGTTGGGTGGACAAGCTTGGTATTGCCACCTTTGGGAATTTTATTTTGCCTTACAGCAGGCAAGAAAGAAAGGGGGGGACTCGACTGTGGATATTTTCCCTTGTTTCCCAAACAACCTCCCACATTATCATTATTACATGGGGTCATCCAGTCTCAGGGAAAGGGCTGCCTGGTCTCACGACTATAGAGTAGCCTCATGGTGGATATAGCATGTGGGGGGAGGTGCCAAGACGGCGGTGTGAAGGGGACCTGGGCAGCGGTATAGCGGATGAAGATTGGACATATATGCTAAGTCAAAACCAGATGGTGTTATTAAACTCTAAATTTAAGTTAATACCTTGAACTTCCTACACTAGGTTTATAACACCCCGGTTAGGCTCCAAAGGCATTTTTCTACCACCCCTTGTGCCAGGTGCAGAGTTGTTCTTGAAGGATTTCTTCATTTGGCCTGGGAATGCCCGCAGATTTCCTGCTTCTGGGCCAGGGTATTGGAGAAAGTATCTTTGATCATTGGGGTACATCTGGAGGCAGATCCTGTGCTCACGCTCCTGGGGTGCACAAGGTCCCTGCCACTGATGATGAGGCACTTGGCAGGGCTTCTATTAGTGGTGGCTCATAGAAGGGTGGCCATGGCCTGGGGGAGGGGTCTTCCTCACTGTGCGCAGGGGAGGCAGCAGGACGTTGCATACTTTCATGACGTGGAGACGGCTTTTATTCTAACTTTACCGCTACACGCCTGGCCGCCGGAAGTCTGGGCTCCATATGTACTATATTTGATCACAGCCGTGGATTAGAACTGTGGTGTGGAATTGTGGGCGAAACCTATGTAATATGTATTGCTGATGCACACTGTATTATGCTTGGGTGTGTAGCGGATGGGATTGGACTCCTTGTATGTTTATGTTGTTGATGCAAAATGAAAAACAAAGTATTAAAAGAATTGATGCGTTACAGCATTCAGTCAGTGATTCCACCAAGTTAGTTATGTTTTCCTTGATCAAAGTGGCTGGGCCTGGGTCAGATTGTTCAGCTGTGATTTTACTTTCTTATCGATATTAATCAGCTCTTCAGTTCTAATGGAGTTGAATTTTATAAACATAGGCAGAAAGCCCTGGTTTATGGTGGCTGCTACATCTGATCATTTGTGGTGACCAATTATGGCTTAGCAAGTGAGTTGTCCTGTTTCTCTGAGGGCTTGCTTTATTTACTAATTTGTTGTGAGTGGGTTAGCTCATTGTACATGTTGAACACTTTTTTACATTTTGCATTGTTCAGGAGGGGTATGGCTTTGATAGTATAGTTTTCTTCATTCATTCAACACTCCTATAGTAGCCCCTGCTATACATCTTACATACCAGTTTACCATTCGGTGGCTTTGATTTCCTACATGCAAGTCCAATAATGTGGCCTCTCTTTTTAATGGAAGCTAGTTTGTCATTGACACATTTGTTGTTGATTTGGTTATGTTTTATATTCTTTTCTGTTTTTTTGGTGCAATAGTGTCTTAGTGAATTTGTTGATCATTTTTCCACTAAGAGAGAAGGGTTTCTTGTGGCATTAATATGCTTCTAGGGTGGTGTGATTAACAAAAAAAAATAACATGCATATATGTGTGTCTTTTTTCATGTGCCTGATAAGACTGTGTTGTTCTGGTGGTCTTTTTCATTATATTGTTTATTTAATGGTATTGGATCTCCCATTCTTGTAGTATTAGTTGGTTATCAGACCACTATAAATTCATGTGTGTGGTCAACCTCAAATGAGTACAGAATGTCAATGGCCCACCCATTCTTTGTGTTTATGCTTGTTCATACAAGTTATAGAACCAGAGTATTCATGATTTGGGCGTATAGTGTGGAATTTGGATTATCTGGTTGGTTGAGCTACTGGTTAATTTCCCAATTTATAAGAATTTTATGTGAAATGGATTGAATACTTTGCAGTAGCTTTGGCCATTCCTGGGAATGGGTGAAGTTGGCACCTGAACGGTGGTAGACCACAATAACTGTCATGGAGATGTTATTGTTGATGTAGCATTTGTACACTAATATTTCAAAACTATGAGAAGGAGGTGTTTTCACTTGGAATATACGTAGTCTCTCTGCGTAAGAGAGCGCACTCCTCATCCCCTTTTATTAGTTTTATATGTGGCAATTATTTTATAGATAGATGGTATTATGGACTTGATGACTATTTGGTAATTGTCAGTGAGTCATGTTTCTGTCATTCTTAATAAGTTGACATTGAACTCGATCAATGCATTAACATACATTTTATTTCAGTTGTGATACCTGATATACTGTCATCTCTGTCTATTGTTAGAGATTTTGGCCCCGATTCATGAAATTATTTGTGTGTAAAGCAGGGATGTGCATGCCATTCTGCCTGCAAAACAGTTTGACGAATGGAATCAGCACCTTTATTTCTGATCTCTTAGGTGAGTGTGAGATTTTTGGAGGACCATAGCTGGAGTATGTTTTTCAATGGCATGCTAGGCAACTCTAGAATTTTCGGGGTCAGATCTGTGGTAGAATTTACAGCAAAAACGAGGACTAAAACAACGTGAATTGGTAAAAAAGCTTTTCTTGGCAGAGCAAGAGAAGTGATATGCATAGAATGTAAATAGGGTGGAAGTAACTATTGTCCTGCATTTATGCTCGAGGAGAGAGTTCACATGAATACCACTATGTAGATACATGTTTTCTTTCAGCCACTGTGAGAATCTAAAAGGATAAAGCTGTGTGTCCAACAAGAGCTATCCCACACCTAAGAGTGCATTCCTTTCCCAAGGAACACAGCATCCCAGACTATATTAGAAAGTTATCAGAATCTATGTTTGCAACATTGATGTTGTAAAGGACTGTCTTAGCTATGTATTTTAAGTACAGAACGAAATGGTAAGGACATCTGGTAAAGCTGTGAATACAGAAAACTACATGTTTTAGTTGATTGTGTTTATTTAGAGTGTAAAAGAAATCCATAACATATGTAAATCCAATTATTGTGTAATTTCACTGATTAAGATTATATAGGTTTCATTTACCAACACTATTTGAAATGTAGGGTAAAACTCAGACCTCCTTTAAAATTGAATTTCTCATTTACCAGGCATGCTGAACGGGGCACCAGGGCCAAGTGTATATTTGCACTTCGAAGCCAAGCCTAGGAATTCACAATCACAACAAATGAAGAGGTCAAAGGGGACTTTCTTTGGAAAGGGACACTTTTCTGCACACATAAGTGTATACCTGTATACCATTATCAGGTAAGCGCATGCTTATATTATCAATCAGGTTCAGTAAGGCCCAGGCAGATACTAAATCTAAATTGATATTGATTACTGATTACCCCAACAGTATTCCAAGCTCACACCAGAGTGTGGCATGCTGGATCTACCCACAGTAAGAGGTAAGATAATTAAAACATATGGTTCCAGATCTCTCTGGATACTATTATTATCAAGAATGGCACACCACTATCATAACATGTAATTAATTGACCGTGTGTTACAGATCAACCCAACTTCATTTCAGGGTGATTTTTTTCAGACACTTTACTCCCATCACTATTTTTAAGGAGCTTCACTCACCCAAAGCAAAAAAGAACCATAAGGACTAAAATGATACCATTGCATGTACCTGTATTTGGGTGTCTCACATGTGCACCTTCAGTAATATTTAGCAATTTACACACTACTTAGCATAGTGACCACAGCAGATTAAGCACAAGAAACGCATTCATTGTATGATGTCTTATTACAATTATGGTATCAGTTACCACAACATTGATTTCTATTTTTCTATGTTCCGTTTGTTAACCTACCTGCATGCCCATCCTATCTCTGGTGTGTTCATTCATTTATTTGATTGAAATGTTTGTGTCTATATTTCCATATGCATTCAAATTATTTTTTATTTTGTTTTTTATATTATTTATCTATGTATTTATCATTCATTTGGTTTGTGGTATCACTAGTATCAATTGGCAGCCTTGATAAAGACGATGTGTCGAAACACATGTAGGATGTTAACACTGAAATGTCAAACAGATTGTTCTTGGAACTCAAGACATTGAATACTACTATTTATTGCTTAGCGCATGCCATTAGTACTAACATTGTTGCATTATCTCTTGTGGTGAAGGGTATAACTCAAGTACTAGACGTGCAGCTGGCGTTCAGACTGACGTTTTGTGTTTGGTTAAGCGCACTGGGTTTCCAGTTTACCCACACTTTTTGTTCTGACACATAAAGTATAGACTGAAAGTAACAGACTTATGTTATAGTGAAAGTCACATATACATGCTGAGAGAAAGTTGTGCCCATGTGCATTGAGAACACAATATGCATGTGCGATGAGAGCATGATAAAGATATCACTGAGAGCAATTTCGAATTTAAACCTATATGATCCCATGTATACTGACCACAGTCTACATGTATAGGGCTGACACAGGTAATATACACTCACTCTCATAAATGTATTTGGAGTTTGGTTGAATATATATGAATAAATGTCACTGATTAAGTTGTTTTTCTTCTATAGCATCCTTGTCTTGATACTGGAGAAAATCAAATGTTTTAAACGCACTTGCTTTATGTTGAAATGTTATATCTGAAGCACCTGCCAATGGATATTAGAATGTCTAGTATCTTTTACAATACAATACATTTATAAGACATTTTTTGAATCAAGAATAAATGTGTGTATGGACTGATAGGTGAGATTTATATAGGTAGGTAATTTGGTTTAATTCTGTTGATTATTTGGTTGAGTTGATCTCCAAGATGTATACATAGAACCACGCTGAATGAAGTTGCATTATTTTTCACAAACATTTCGATTTTTGACTAACTTACTGTCTGTACTTGGCCCTGAATTGTGGGGATGGGATTGTATACATGGGGGAGTGAAATTGGCATGTCACATGTATGAGCCAATACTAAAACCCACTAATATGTCTATGGAAACTTAGTGAAGTCTCTGAGGTTATGTATGTTTCTCTTTTGAGCAATGTTCTGGGAGCTTACTTCGTTATGTTATGTTATGTTATTTTGTTTAGATTGTGTCAAAGCCTGTGGGCATCCAGGCGCAGGGAGACAGAAAGTGTAGGCTCATCTGCTAAGAAATCAGTCGTATTGATTAAACAGTACTGTTTTTAAGTGCTTTCTAAATTCAAGATGATTTTCAATTTTTCGTACAGTTAATGGCAGGGCATTCTAGGCTATTGCCCCCCAGACATGAAAGGCCCAGTCGAGGCCCCAGGCATGTTTAACCGGGTGCTGTCTCAAGAAAAAACTCTCAACAGATCTCAAATTTCTTTAAGGATGGTGTATACTCACTCGTGCTTTCAAATACGCAGGAGCATTCCCATGAATACATTTGTGACAAGTCATTAGTAGTTTAAATTGGATACAAGCTGCCACTGGTAGCCAATGTAATCATTTCCGTGCAGCAGTGGTTGGTGATAAGTGTAGCTGAATTTTGAATTTTTTGTAGCTCTAGAACATTTGACCTAGATGCACCTCCTAGTAAAGTATAACAGTAATCGACCCGAGGGAGGATCATGGCCCTTACCAATTTATTCCTATTTTCTATTGAAATGAGGGTTACTTCGATTGAATTACATGAGTTTTTTATTCAGAGATAACGTAGAATGAGGTGTCAGGATCCGTTGAAGGTGCTTTGTTGCCTTTAAAAATCTGGTAAATTTGGTTAGTCTGTTGCCAAGTGCAACTATGGTCGACGTTTTACTCTGCAATACAATGGTTCTATTATTCTATGTGTTTATTATCAGTTTGTCTTTTTTGTGTGGTGTAATGGTTGTGTCACAGTATATTCCTGCATTTTTAGGGGTTTCAGCAAATTAATTGAAAAAGGGGTTTTGAGTCTTCTGCTGTAGATGAAGATGATTGGTAAAAATGAGGATGATAGTGCACCATTCTTTGTGATTATGGACCCAGTAGCAGTCAGTGGCATGGGTGCTTGTGATAATATTGTGATAGCTCTTTTTTTAAATACATGTTAAGTCTATTTTTAGAGGTAATTTCAGATGTGAAATGTATTTAAATACAGTTCCTAAGGGTACTGCAGTGATTATTATCTATGTCAACGTGTTCCAGAGATGGTTTGGGCAGAGTGGAGCTTGGATAGGGATAATAGAGGACCTTATGTTTGCAAAAGCAGATTAGATACAGATTAGATCTGTCTGCAGTAATATAATACTTTAGTGGCTATTTAGAGGAACAGGTAGATGCCACCCTAACAGTTCCCACCCCCTCACCACTGTCATACTGAAACAGTTGGAGAAAAGCAATAAATGGGACCCCCTGCATCGTTCATATAGTGCATTGAGTGTCTGAGAGAATGTATGCACTCAGACAGCCATACAGAATAGCCTCATACTGAATGTGTGGAAGGATGTTGCATGGAAGAATGCCACATGGAAGGAGATAGCCTGCCAAGATCAGAATGCATCAATGAGTATCATGGACAGATGTTTTAGTGAAATTTGACGAAGACAAAATTATGTCAAAAAGAAGATATATGAATCTATGCTGAAACAATACGAAAATAAGAAGTAACGGTGTAAATGAAGAGTAACATGTATCTAAAGCTAACGTAATCATGGATCTAAAGAAGATGAAGTTACTTACTGACCAATAACTGTAAATACACAGTAACGCAAGATAGAAGCTTGCTATAGAAGAATATATAATGTGGTAAGGGCAGCCATATTGGGAAAACGGATGCTTGCTCATGCAGAATTTAACCGAGCTACATCAGAGACAGGCAGAGGCTGTAAGAATCAGAAGATGCAGGAAAATAGCCATGTGTGCAGAGCTGATGATGAGTCAAGGTTGATCCGGAGCGTGATGCTATTTCGAGGGATAAGCACAGAGCACAAAGGGAGTACACGGATCAGCTCTGTATGTGGGACAATCTTCATAGATGAAGGGCAATGAAAACATCTGTGAGAGCCAAATTGTTTGTCAATTAAAAGTAT
The DNA here is from genome assembly GCF_040938575.1 of Ambystoma mexicanum. Lineage (NCBI taxonomy): Eukaryota > Metazoa > Chordata > Amphibia > Caudata > Ambystomatidae > Ambystoma > Ambystoma mexicanum. The sequence goes on from NC_090941.1 coordinate 85,588,957, forward strand.
ACAAAGTTCATGTGCTATAGAGTGAGACAGTCTCTAGAGGCCAAGAGGAGCAACAGCACCCTGAATAATTAAATCAAACAGTACTAAATGAAATGATGAAATGGACAAATGTGTGGTCTCTTCACACGTGACTCAGAAGTTGAAAACAAAAGCTATTTCTTAGAGCCTTAAGCTAAGATAGTGGTGTGCTCGCTGTCCCATGAATGTTCCAGAACAATGAGCAGGCACAAGGTCAACTGCAAACGGAAGACTTTGGCTTGTGGCATACCAATGAGAGATGATGGACTAATTGGGAAAATGGGGAGTAGTCTGACAGGATTCACACTCCTAGGTTTCATTGCACATCCGTGCTGCTAAGGAGCCGAAAGTCCCAGGTTGGGATAGTATGCCAGCCTATCAGTGGGGTTGGGGAACAACCTAACACACAATGTTGCAGAAGCCAATCCACTGTTGATTTGTCTGCTTTAATCAGTACTACACATATTTAGAGGTAGTTCAAGGCATGCCCTACAGATAAGGGGTAGTCAATGATGCACTAATCCTTATATGTTCTATAAGTAGATATGTTCCCTTCACCAATCCCTTCCCTTGATAAGTTGTGCATCTTGCCACATAGAATGTTGTCATAGATGAGGCATATGAATTTATAAGACCTCCATGCAATCAAGTGTGTTTGTGAGTGTGCATGCATCAGTCCAAATTCTACCAGTTGACTATTGTTTATTCAATGGATAATGAAGTAGTATTTTGCCATATTCCTTCAGTATGTCCGGTTATTTGGTCAGAGATCATTATTGTAATTCTATCTAGCACTAACAGACGCTTCAAAGTGCTAGAGCACAGCTATGTTACATTTTTAAATGTAGGTCAGATACAAATAAAACATATTATCAATAATATTAGGCCTTAGATGCAGATGTATTGTTGAAGTGCATTGCATTTGCAATTTGCATATCTGGGCATTGCAGGCCAGATAAAATGTTAAATGGCGGTCAAATCTGAATTAAACATACTAGCAGTAATGCAGGGCCTTTGGGGCAAGATTAATTATTTTTTGTTATAAATGCAGGTCATAGAATGATTACATATAACATCAAAAATACAGGGAATTTGTGCCCAGAATATTTTTTTAATGCAGGTCATAACATATGAAATATGCCAGCAATAACATCCGGGCTTTGGAGCCAGATTCAAATTTTGTAGATGTATGTCAGACACAGATGAAATATACCAGCAATAATACATTGTGTTTGGGTCATATTTAAATTGTTTGTCAGATGCAGATTAAATATACCAGCAGTAATATTGGACCTTTGGAAAGAGAACATAAATGATCTGACCCCAGTATGGCTAAAAAGTGGATTAAGTACTGAAAGGACTTCTTGCATGGGAGTTTACGCCCAGGCAAGTTATTGCAGTCATGATGTAATCATTAATTGCATTTTATAATTTAATGCAATTTATTGTAAATCACACACAATCACACTCATGGGGGATGTTTGTTACTAGAGAATGATTGTGTACACATAAATTGAGTAGATACAACAACAAACAGAAACACAAAAATAGAAAACTATCATTCAAGAATAGAAAAGAAATCAATTGTAGTGGAAAATGGAATTACAAAGATGTAATAACTCCAAGCCTGCACAGCTTCTCATACGCTGCATGTATAATGTCTTGCTGGAGGTGGTCAAACAGTAGGCAGGCTGACGTTTCTGTCTCTGAAAGCTGGCATAAAGAATGCTTGATTAGATCATGGTTCCACCATATGAGTTCAGTCTAACTTGAGGAGTAATAGAAAAGGAATCAGAGCAGTGAGCGAGACAAGCAAATGTTAATGGGCAGCAGTAAACAGATTACAATCTTTGACTTACAGACAAAACTCACTCAGAACCATTGAAATATATTAGCAACACCTCTGCACCTACTGAAAGCTCTTCTATGTCAGTATCTAAAGCAAGGCAGAAGCAGGTGATCTTACATCTACTCAGAATCCCGCTTTCAGTAAATTGGTGGTGTTCAACATTTGACGGCATCAAGTAGCACATCAGTAAGGTGAGCTGGTGTGGCAGTGAACCAGTGACTAAGTCCTATCACAGCTCTTACTGCCTGTACTCAATGCCAGCTATCATTCCATTCAGCTGAACAAGGACTGCAATGGTTCACATGCATGTTTTTCCCGAGCTAGCCCTTATGGAACAACAGACAACCATGAGAAGTACATAAGAACTGCATAGAAAACCTGTCCCACCCACCACCCTACAGCCATGCAGCAAGGCTTTCCCATCACTGAGAAAACAAAAGACTGTCGGGCAGTAGTAGAGAGTAACTCCATGGAAGTACAGGGTATCACAGCTGTGTGGTAGCATCTGCTTCATAGTGTCACTTCATCTCCATCATCCAAGTAGAGGTGAAGCATTACATCCACAATGGTTCTAATGTTGTAGAGGCATCTGAGCTGCAGCACTCAATAGATGGATGGTTGCTGCACTACTCCCGTCCTATTTTAAATAATCAATGTGATTTGATTTACTTTGAATTGTCGAAATGTGTGCTCAAACAAGCTTTATGCATCATTATGCGGCAAACTCTTGAAAAAGCTGGCCATCTCCCAGCATAATCTATATAATGAATCTGTTGGTTGCCTCCATGAGCACCAGTCTGGCTTCAGAGCTTCCGGAAGCATGGAAACTGCTCTCCTGAACACCCATGAAGACTTGCTCTCGAACCTTGACTCTAATCTCCCTTCTGTCCTCATTCTCCTTGATCTATCCTCTGCTTTTGACACAGTCAACCATGTCATCCTACTCAATCATCTATGCGACCACCAGCCTTAAGTCTAATCTCCCTTCTGTCCGCATTCTCCTTGATCTATCCTCTGCTTTTGACACAGTCAACCATGTCATCCTACTCAATCATCTATGCGACCACCTTGGTATTATTGATCAGGCCCTGGCCTGGTTGACCTCTTTTCTCACTGAACGACCCTTTCAGGTCCAACTAGGGTCTTTCCTCTCTTCTATCTCTCTATTTTCTTGTGGTGTTTCCCGGGGGTCTAAACTCTCTCCCTGTCTCTTAAACCACTACCTGGCATCTCTTGTCCACTGCATCGCTACTTTCTGCTCCAATTTTCATTGTTTTGCGGATGACACTCAGCTTTCTTTCAGGCTCCCCTCATCCACCTCTTTTTCTTCGCTCATACCAGACTGTCTGGCTGCAATGCAGGAATGCCATTAAGACTGAGATTCTCCTCATTGGGATACCCGCTCCCTCCTTTCCTCTCTCGCTCTTGCCTGCCACTCTGGGCCCTCTTCCTGCTCCTTCCTGTGAGGCTAAGAACCTTGGTGTCATCTTTGACTCCACTCTCTTCTTCTCTCCTCACATTTCTGATGTCTCTAAGAAGTCAAACTATCAGCTGTACCTCCTCAAAGGTATTCTCCCCTTCCTCACTTTCCCTCAGAAGCTCACTGTCTCCAGAGCTCCAGTACTCTCTAGGCTGGACTATTGAAACAGCCTCTCTATAAACAGAGGCGTAGCCAGGATTGTCTAGCAAATGGAGCCTGAAGCTAATGTAGTTGGAACCACTGCACTGACAAAAATATCTGTAAATGCCCACACAGCGCTGCTGAGTGGGCATTTACAGATTTTGGGTGGGCCTTACCCCTCAGGGCCTAACCTGCCTACGCCTCTGTCTATAAATCTTCCTGCCTCTACTCTTTGACCTTTGTAACTTATCCAGAACAGGACTGCAAGACTTGTCCTTGACCTCAAGATGTCCCCAGATCTGAAATCTCTTCACTGGCTACCTGTGACTGTGAGGATTAACTTTAAGACTCTCGGCATTGTCCACAAGGCTTTCTGGGTCCTGGGACCGCTCTACCTCCAACTTTCTCTTCCCAAACATCTTCCTTCTCGAGCTCTCTGCTCATCCACCTCCAACTATCTAAGGGTCAGATGCTTCTCCAAGCAGAGAGTTGGGGGCACATCTATCTCCTCGGCTGGGGCCGCCTCTGGAAAAGCCTCCCTGCCTCTCTCAAACTTGAGCAGAACCACCTCTGGTTCTGGAAGCAACCCAAGACCTTCCTTTTTACTTCCGCATTCTCTCGTCCTCTCACCTGCCGATGCATCTGACTGCTATGCCCACTGGTCACCTGTTCACCCTCTGAACTCGGGCCCAGACTCCTGCATGTCTAGCTGCCCTTGCATTGCCTCTGGGCTCCCCAACACTTAAGGGTCTGTATCTGCAACCCTACAGTCCCTTCGCTCTGCACTTATGAGCCACCCGCTGGATGCACTTGTGAGTTAACTGCACTTCCCTGTTCCCTCCTTCCTGGCACATATCCCCTTCCCTCTTCCCCACAGTTGGGCGGTCTGCATGACAGAAGGCATAATAAGATCGTTATTTTGTCCTCCCTTGTTTCCCCCTCCTTATCTTGTCATGCCTAGAAACACTTCTGTACAGGCACATTATAAATGCCACATCACATCATATCATAGCATATCATTATTAACCAATAAAGCAATAATACAGTTAGAACAAATAATTAAAACTGATGTTAAAATTCATGTTCAGCCACACAGGACATAACATATTAATGCAGTTAAAAAACCATTCGGGGTTGACAATATTTAAAGGGGAGGGGAAATTCCTCGTTACATATATAGTGTCACTCCTGCAGCACCAAGTTCACTCCTCTTAGCCATGCTGTGTGTTACAAATTTCACAATAGAATAAATAGCATTCATATCAGTACTGCTTTTACAAAATAATACTGCAGTTTTAATTTGCCTTATTTGCCAATTTGCCTTATAGTGCCCATGTTGTAGACGCTATAAACATAGTAGAAGGCTCGTCTGGTCATAACAGGTTCACAGTTGCCATGCAACTGAACCCATAATGAAAGATAGGAGCCGTCAAGCTGAGCGTTTACACAACCCCTCCACGGCCACGGAGTGCAGGTAATTCACGTAACATTTTGGATATCTCACTAGAAATAGAGCATATATATATATATATATATATATATATAGAGGCAAGGCTTTATATCTCTTTTATTGATACACACAGGGAGTGATTTGGAACCGTGCTTACCAGCGAGTGTGTCCACAGAAAAACAGCAACCGACTGAACGCCGCGAGCGGTCTTCGTGCACCAGCATACAGGTAGGAAGTAATAGCGGGACTGAATGTAAGAACGTAAACAACATAGCAGCTTCACAGCCACCGAAACAAACATATTGCATGTTCTTAGGTCAGCATCTTCACAACTCTTTAGGAGGATGGGAATCTACATCCATGAACGACCCTTCCAGTGAAACCCTCACTACTGGATAAGGGTGAGCATATTTTAATTTGAATAAATGGCATGTTAGTTAAGTTTGTATTTGTTGTGGCGACAGAGGGATCCAACGCTATTTTGAGCACCTGGTCCCCCTGCGCCACAGAAATAACAGCTTTGAGGGTCACTGATATGTATATATCTTTCAGTGACCAGCACAAACTCTATGAATAGAGATCCCCTGACTGAGCTCCAAGTCCAATACAAAGGTTAGTGTAACTTAGCACCGGTTCATATTCAGCACATAAATTAAGACTCTAATTCTATAATACTGATTGAGTTTCTTATTTATTACAGGATTACTTCAAGGATTATTTCCCAATATTTAAACCTGAAGAAGGGCGGAAAGCACCTGAAACGCGTAGTTAGATGAGATGATTATTGTTATACAAATACCTAAATGACTGATTCCTACTCAAATATTGGGACTGTTTGTGAATCCAAACACAAAGTTTTGTTATTATTGAATGTGGTGATAACATATATGTTTCTCCTTCTGTGAAAAAATCATTTGTGCTAAAGTATTTGAATTTATGTTTATTGAAAATATTTGTGTATGACATTGAAAAATACACTGAAATGAATTGAAAAGAATTTCTGCTTTCATCTTCGAATTTTTAAAATATTGAAATTGCCTTTTTGGCTTAAGGAAGAAGTGCAATATACTTGTTGTTTGCTGTGCCTCAGTTTATTTACCGTGATACATGCGGTGAATCTCCCCAGATTTCCTCAATTTGCCTATATCCCTTAACCTGAAAAGTGGCACAGGGTAGCCTTTTTGAGTTGTCGAAATATATATTGTGCTATAAAAATCGGGACAAAACAAACTGATTCAAGGTGCCGATTTTAACATCTAATGAAACATGTGAAGGAGAAACTCTAAGGAAAGAAAGTCATTACTTAAAAATGTACGTTTTAAACGTTTTCCAACAAAGGATTAGAGAATTGTTTCTTCTGAGAGCAAGCTGGAGAGAATTCCAAAGACTGGAACACAGAACAGAAAAACACCTGTCTCCTCTGTAATGTATAAAGAGCAGGATGGACAACCAGTAAATATTGATGAAGAGACCAAAGAGAGCAGGTTGGATGGTATAGTTGGATCATATTAGTTGGAAATGGCAAGAACAAACCATGAATAGATTTAAAGACCAAGCAGAATATCGTAAACACAATTCTCTGCCCAACTGTAAACCAATGAAGAGATCTCCAAAATTGATAGATGGGGAGGACTTCAGTACTTGACAAGTTAGGCTAACTACAGCATTTTGATCAACCTGTAACCAAGGAAATTCATGATGTGAATATATTTTGGGTGGGACAAAAAGTGTTTCAGAGGTGAAGTGTTGTCTGACAAATAATTTGGGAAGATTCATATGGGGTGGTGGATTATGGAAGGTGGGTTTACTATGTGACATACCACAATTTTAACACAGTGCACCACCTAAGTGATATTATTAAACAAATAGTTCTATTGTGGACATGTCAATAATAAATACATTGAAGAAATTCAATTTGAGGTGGGAGGGGAAATGGATCCTGGCACATGGATCAAATGTCAATATGAAAACAAAAAGAGTTCCCAATCAATTAGAGAACTCCCGTCCCCTGCACTCTATCACTAGCTTATAATAAGCCAAGCAATTCATGGTCCATTTGAAAAGACACTTGGTAATGTACAAACAGATAAAGTGAGTGCTACTTTGAGATTGAATATATTGTTCATTTTTTTATGTAGATATCCTATGAAAACACCAGTCATCTCTGTAACAATTATTTTTTCTTAAAACATTAATCTTTTTTCAGAAAGTGACCCAAGACGTTTCGAGGTATCTTCTCTTTATCAGGGGTCTTGAGGTAATAATTGATCTGCAAAATGATCAATAACATCAATAAATCTTATGTCTGAAAGTATTAAGTTTTCACTTACTATTATCTTTACAACAAAGAATAATGTAATGACAAGAAGCAACTGCTAGTAGTGTTGTAATGGAAATCAAATTCCAACAAGAATTAACGAAATTGTCTCTAGATATCCATACAAATGTATGTGTCAGTAGAAGATCATGGACATTTCTTGTATCCAATCATTCGTCATTATAAAAACAAAAATGAACTTGTTAAAAATCGATAGTAGGAGATCAAGGACATTCATTTTATGCTGACAAACATCATTAAGCAATCCAAGAAGCACATTAAATACAAATTAATGATAAGGGAGATATACCTTCAAAGTGTCAACTATGTAGATGGACTCAGAATTCTACCATATTCTCAGAGTGATCATTATTCTCTGTCCCATTATGTTCACCTGGGGGGTTGATATCTATGTTATTGTGTACCATTATTTGGTTGGCTTATTATAAGCTAGTGATAAAGTGCAGGCGACAGGAGTTCCCTAATCAATTTGGAACTTTTTTTGTTTAGTAGGTGACTTACCACAAAGTACTACTCAGATGCTGATAGGTCCCTGGAATGTGGTGCTAAACGTACCTGCATTCTCATCTCAAAGCAATAGAAGAATAGTGATCAGGACGGGGGCAAAGGTTTTGAGTCCAATGATTATTCTGAAAATAGGTCGTGGGGATACAGATCTGGTGATGATGAAACTGAAACAAAGTTACAAAGGCTGCCTCTTCACTCATTGGAGTGTACTGTACATTGCAGATAGACTACAGAATTAATATACATTTTAACAGCGGCATTCATTTTGTTATTGGTTCAATTATAGGTTTTATATCCAAGCAGTACTTATTGTATCTATCTGAGAATGATGCAAGGCTGAGTCACCACCGTCAAGATCTGAGAGCATGTTCACGTATTGGACTAAAATGTCTGAAGCAGTCCCTAAGCCACTGCCCTGTGGTATTTGACACAATGATTCAAGAATCACACTGCACAAGGGCAAGGTGAAAGGTGGATGCATCAGAGCAGGAAGAACCAAACTTAATTGTTTGAACAGGGAATTGAAGGAACTCAATGCGATTGGAAAATACATTTTAGCCTACATCATTAGAATTGCCTTTTCTGAAAAAAATATATCACAGAAAAGATATGTTTTAACTAAGACTATTTTAACTGTTATTTCTATTAGACTGGAGGAGGATAAAACCTTTAACATTTCTATTCTTTTAATGCTTAAGTAGATGAGCAATCATACCTGTATTGTTACGAAGAAGGAAAATGGGATTATTTGACCTAAGTAAAACACAAGTATAAAAGCAGACTAATGGGATTCAAGTGCAAAGTTAATCAGATTCATTCGGTGCAGTTGCTAAAGCTGAACAAAGGAAAAGGAAGTACGACTTAAAGGCTTGAAATTCTTCTTTTTTTGAGGGATCGGAAATGCTGAAGTGTTATTGTTTGGGATCATACTGACTTTTCATACATGAAATGTCAATAAATTAAAACGATTGTGTCTCAGGTTTCAGGTATTTAGCTCAGAAGATAAAACCCATGATTCTGATAACTATGTACGACTATACCTCTAATCCAGTTGAGCCTTCCACCCTACAAAGGTTGAAATAAAATGATGACGCTGGATGGCTAAAACTGAATAGTGTGGTAATCGGAAGCATGGCGTGCCGCTTAAGCTGGATTATATATATTTTTTTAAATTATGACCAGCGGTCACGCGGGTTTTCTTTGTCTTAAGATTCACTTTATTGTTGCAGAATTACTTTTCCAAATGCCTACTCGCATTTCCACGCACAAAGCATGTGATGTGCAGGCAAAGTCAACGTGATTTAATAGCAAGCAAGGTGGTGAGTTTAGTAGATCAGTTCTGAGTTAAGCGTGTTTGCACTGTGCAAATCTGTTCAGAGGATCCGCCTCGTTCAGTGGGGCAGTCAGACTCCCAATACTCAGGGGCATTCTGTAACGTGAACATGTGAGCCTAGGCCGGGTACCCAATAAACTAAGGGAAATATATATGTGCCTGTGTGTTTGTGTGTGTGGGGGTGTGTATATATTGAACCGAAAGATAGACATTTATCTACATAGATATTTAATTGGAATGCTTACTTATGTGCGTTCACATATTGAGGCCGAAGTTTGAGCTTTTTTTTGCTCTCCTCAATGATTGTCAATAACAGATGCTATTATCCCCCAACTGAATGATACTAAAAATATCGTGCAGGTGAAGGATGAAAAGCAGAACAGACCTTGCCAGAAATGTAACCTACGCACAAGGGCTCCACAAAGATCCGTGGATGTATACATGTATATGAAGCTAGTCCCATCAGAAGAACTGTATTAATTGGCCTCCTGTCCACCTGCTCTACCAGCTTCTGCAACATATCTCTCAATTAATTTTCCGTATGTCCTAGCATTTTTTAATTCTTATACAGTTCATTAATACAGGGTTACAAGTAGCAGAAAGCAATACTAGGATGCGAGCATGAAAGCCAAGATGTATTGATTTAACCACTCTCGACATGGGACATCTTGGGATCCTGCCCAATGATCCGAATTTCTTTCAAAATTTAGACACAACCGCGAAATCCCTGCGTTATAACATCACAGACATGAAGTATCTGTTTAAGAAAGGCTTTTTAAGGCATAACAATGAGAACATTTACAGTTGCTCAAATAAACTTCTTTTTTGTGCATCAGACAAGCAAAAGTGCATCCTCATTAGCTGTCCAGATTCTATCAATCACACTAAATCAACACAATCAAACCGATAATCAAAAGCATATGTGACACGAAAAAGTGTTATGCACCTTGGTGCCCTTAGGACATGGCTTTGCATTATAATGGGGGTTATCCCCCCTCTCCAAATCCCCAGTGGGTAAACATGTTGTACATTTCCAGGTTTGGAAAGGCAGTAAACAGCTCTTCTGATGACTTCAAAATGTCCTGCAGCAATTTACTTTAGTCTTTCATAGAATGAGATGGAGTTAGAACATGGGGGACAATAATCAAAGATATGGTAAAGTGGTCGAGACTCAAATTACGATCTTTTAAAACTTTTTTTTTTTTAGCAAAAGACACTTCTTACAAACAGTTTGAAAAAAATAGACCAGCTGCACATTGACAAAGGACAGAAGGTTGTCCATGACAAACCCACCATTTAAAGAAAACCAGTAATTTGACAAAGTATCATTTTTTGAAGAGGAAGGCTGGAGGTCAGTTCAGAGACATCTCGTGTCTATGTATCTCCCACAGTCATTTTCACCTGCATGTGCCGAGTCAAGGGCCATTTGCAGGGTCATTTGCACTACCTGGTTTAGCGCTCACAAACCCAGCTCAATGCAGTCCACTAGTTTTGTAAACGCAGGGCCTGATTTACAGAAGCGTTTTTCGATGGGAAATCCTATTGAAAAACGCTTTGTAAATCAGCCCTATAGTGCACAAAGCATTCTTGTGATAATGTTTGCAATTAAATTCTTTACGATGCAACCCCTTGCAAGTCCTAAGAGTAGCTAAGCGTTCCACCCTTCATTTCCTCAGTACCGCAGCTGCGCCCCAAAAGTGCACGATGCACCATTATTTTCCATTGTACCTGCTATCCCTTTGATGGACAGCAGTCACAATGTAAATGCAGAAGGGGTAACCTGCTGGCCTTTACAGGTTTCCATACCTGTATTCATTGCTGTGTTCAGAGAGGCACACATGCAGACGCCACCTCCTGTTTAATTTACATGGCAGGTTGTCTACACCTCTTTGTGCATAGCCAATTAAGGTAAATCGGGTGCAGCACAAAGCTACGGTTGGACGCACATAGCGCCACTCCACGATTTAATGAGATAGCACATTGCATCCACAGTGTTTTCTTTCAAATTTAACATGATTGTTCTATGCTCTTCAGCAAGTAAATTGTCCACGATCTTTTCTGGAAAATGGACCAGATGTGTTGCAATGTTGTGGACAGCTGTGCGGTGCGAAAGATCAGGAGGACTCTCCATATATTTCCCTTCAGTTCATTGATTAGTTTTGCCATTAATGACTTGACAGAAGGTGTAATCTGTTGCCACTGCTAAGATTACATATGCATGTGTTGCTTTTGATTTTTTGATTTGATTAAGGCAATTGTGGATGGTAACAGATATATTCTCGTATTTGCTGAAAAGGTTTTAAAAAGCAGAATCTACCCAAGACTTTTTGTATGAATGCTTAATTCTTTCTCAAGACAAGATACTGCGTGCATGCGCTGCATCATATTTTTTTTTACTCAAATTCATAATTCATACAGCTAGTAATACAATGAACTAATTTAAGTCTATTAAAAAAAATGTAATTCAAGTATGCCAAGCTTTTCTGTTTCATTAGGTCTAACACAATCACATTTAGCAAAGATGTAAAACATCTATAAAATGTCATTCTAAATTACAGTTCATTGTTCATCACACAAAGGCGATACATATAATTTGATACATTTGTATATGGGTTTTGTTGTATTTATTTTCTTTGGGGGAAGTGCTTTTGACAAGAAAATCTGTACGTCAGCATGTAAAGCTGGATACCTTACATTGGCAAACAAGATTAAATGGGTGCTTCCGTTGGAGTTAGTCTTGATAGGCATTGAGACTGCAATAGGTGATAGTACTGACATGCCGCATCAGATATATTTGCACCACTTACAATTATGTGCAAGTGAATGGGCAGGAAAGGGGATTACGTTATTTATTTATTTATTTATTTATTTATTTTGCAATTTATATAGTGCACTCAACCCGGAGGCATCTGGGCGCTGTTCTTACAGAAATCGGACCATATAATGGTACAGTGGTTACATAGTTATGCATATACAAGACAGGCAAATGGATAATACATACAAGGCAATACAGCTCACTTAGAATATGGTGTTACTTGTGTAGTTAGCTAGGAGGCCGCTATGTTTCCCTACTTAAGGAGCCCTCCAGCTTCTTTTCCTTTGCATAGGGGAAGCAGGTGCAAATGGATCTAGGTCACCTGGCCTAAGCCCCGCTCACCTGGTGCCTTCATGCCTGCCGCTCATTTTCACCACTTAGCAAGCCCTACCCACCTGGTGCCTTCCTGCTTGCCGCTCTTTTTCACCACTTAGCAAGCCCCGCCCACCTGGTGCCTTCTTGCTTGCCGCTATTTTTCACCACTTAGCAAGCCCCGCCCACCTGGTGCCTTCCTGCTTCCTGCTCTTTTTCACCACTTAGCAAGCCCTGCCCACCTGGTGCCTTCCTGCTTCCCGCTCTTTTTCATTACTTAGCAAGCCACGCCCACCTGGTGCCTTCCTGCTTGCCGCTCTGTTTCCCTACTTAAGGAGCCCTCCAGCTTCTTTTCCTTTGCAGATGGGGAGCAGGTGCAAGTGGATCTAGGTCACCTGGCCTAAGCCCCGCCCACCTGGTGCCTTCCTGCCTGCCACTCGTTTTCACCACTTAGCAAGCCCCACCCACCTGGTGCTTTCCTGCTTGCCGCTCTTTTTCACCACTTAGCAAGCCCCGCCCACCTGGTGCATTCCTGCTTCCCACTCTTTTTCACCACTTAGCAAGCCATGCCCACCTGGTGCCTTCCTGCTTGCCGCTCTGTTTCCCTACTAAAGGAGCCCTCCAGCTTCTTTTCCTTTGCAAATGGGGAGCAGGTGCAAGTGGATCTAGGTCACCTGGCCTAAGCCCCGTCCACCTGGTACCTCCCTGCCTGTTGCTCTTTTTCAGCACTTAGCAAGCCCCGCCCACCTGGTGCCTTCCTTCACCATCACTGTCTTGTGGCCAATGCTGGATTTGACTTTTATGGACTTCATTCATTCACGGTGTGTCACTATTTCTCAACTCTCATGCTGGACTTCCTTTGCATCTTGTACTCATGGTGGCCCTGAATCATGCTGTTCCCATCTTCATCTTGTATCCTGGCTTGCAACATTATGTGTTACTACTGACTTCTGCAATTGTATTCGCTCTCCACTCTTGCTTCTCCACTCTTTTTGACTTCTTACTCTCTTTTCTTTCCTCCTTTCCCTTCTCCCTTTTCCTATCTCCTCCCCTTACTTTCTTCTATGCACTTACTCTATCATAATTGTCCCTGGACCTAATATGATAGCAACCTTGTCTGTTTCCTCCACCCTCCCATTACTGTTTTTTTCCTCCCCAACATCCCTCCAGCACTATCCGAAATGTCGTCAGGCCTAGTATGATAGTCCCTTATTTTGTTCCTCCCCTCCCTTTCTGCATCCCTCTCCCTCACCTTTTGTTTTTCTCTGCTCTACCAGAAATGTCGTCAGGCCTAGTAGGGTAGTCACCTGTCTGTTTCCATTTCCTCCCCACTCTCCCCCACCCTTCCTTATCTATGTCTTAGCTCTTGCACTATCTGAAATGTTGTCAGACCGAGTACGATAGTTAATTTCACATCCTTACTGTTCATGGCCTGTAAGAATGTGGTTGTATTTTCCCTTGTTCCCTCCCTTGCCTTGAAGCGCTTTGAAACACATTGTGCAGAGGCGCTATATAAATAAACAATCATATCATATCATATCATATCATTGCTTAGTTATATGTGTCCTGTGTGAAGAGCCACAATTGTAGCTGTTTTCGGAAGGTCCAGAAAGATTCTTCTGACCTAAGTTTGGCTGGTAGGGTATTCCAGTGTCTGGCAGCTAAGGATGGGAAGCTACTGCCTCTGGTTTTCTGTAGATTGAATATTGGTGTGGCGAGCAGGTGCAGGTGAGTAGAGCGTGTAGGCTTGTTGTATTGTGGTCTAGATACTTTGTCGGCCATGTAGGAGGAGCAGAATTATGTAGGCATTTGTTTGTCAGAGTAAGAGTTTTGAAGAGGATACACTGATGAACTGGAAGCCAGTGGGCGTTCCTTCTTTACATGGAGATGTGAGCATTTTTGGGAATATTTAATACCACCCACATAACGTAGGCACTCCCACAAGGGAAAGCAGGTGCTTGTTCAGTTTTAAAGTGAGTAAGCATGGTAATGGACTTGATGTGAAGAGGTATCTCCAGTTATGGGGAGTGATTCAGTGAAGGGGCGAAAGCGAGAGGTAGTGCAGGGAGGATGGGGACAGAGGGCTTGAGGGAGCTTGAGATAGTGGAGTGTGAGTAATGGGTATACTATGCTGTGGATCAATTTAAATAATTAGGCTGCCAATTGCATGCATTTGCATATGATGGTCAGGAAGGTAATGAGGAAGGAAAATAATGCTGGGGAGGACGAATGATGTGAGCTTTGGAATAGATGCCCTTGCCAAGGAATTAGGAAAAGCAAGAAAAGAGAAGAGCCTCAGAGGATATTTAATCATACCAGGAAATGAAAAAGGCATGGTCCAGGTAAGAAGGAGGCAATCCAGTCAAGGTCAGTGGCCTTGCAGCTGAGGTGAGACAGAGCCATAACTAGAGGTGACAGTTTTGTTTCCACACTGAGAGGGCAGAGCAGGACAGAGGATATGTGGGAAGAGTGGACAGTAAAGTGGAAGTTATAAATATGGATGAATGCTGTTGCTATGGAGTGATGAATGTTGTCGGCCCCTGAGTCCATGCTTTTACAGGTAATACGCGACATAGCTCGACACAACAGGTTCTAGAACATTAGAATAGTGTGCAGACGGAAGTTGAGTTGACAATTAAGGTTGCTGGGGTTAGCCATAGTTTTATTTAAGAGGGTTAAGATGGTGCCCATGTTAATGCAAGCTGGACACATCTCAGAGAGCAGCAGTGATAATGACTAAATTGTCTTGGGTGCAAAGGGGTCTGCAGAGTAGTGGATGAGAGCTCAGAGAGAATGGAGGTGTGATAGTTGGATGTGGCAAAAAGAAGGCGGAAGTAGGCTATTGAGTGTCTCATGGATTTTAGAGATTTTTCTCGAGACAAGCAGCAAGCAAAGCCATGTAACATTGGGCTTGATGGGTGATGAATATGGACCTAAATGTGCAGGAGAGTTTACAGAAATGAGAGCATTTAGATTTGCCTTGCGGTTGGTGAAGTGCAAATAATGGGCAGAAAGGATACTGAAGGAGATCTAGTGAGTGATCTGCCTTGCATCCAGCATCAACATCCAGCAGGATTCAAGGAGAGCCGGGGACAACGTTTTATGTCCTCAGGATAAATGTTAGTGCATACAACAGCTCAATTGCCAATTGAGGGTATAGGTAAGATGGAGCTTGTTAAAGGGTGCAGCAACAGCTTGTTTGAAGTTGTGGAGGTACTTGCTAGGGATTTGGGTTGTTTAACCGAAGCTGAATAGATCACAGCCAAAAAGACTGTAGATTAATTGTTCAAAATGCACATTTTTCGATAGGCTCCAGACATATTAAAAAATACAATATTTTAGAATAATAAGGTATGAAAAATGCACACATTATTAAAAAAAGAAAGGTATAATGATAATATGAAAGTAATCATAGACACATAAACGTTGTGTCCACTTCCTGAAACAACAAACACGTGAACATAGAAGCAAACTGATTGGATAGGAAAAATCATGAGAACAAGGTTACAGGAAGTAAAGAAAAAGCAGATTACAGAATAAAACGAGACAAACTTCAACTGCGCATTTCGTACGAAAGGAGAGTCGAAAAAAAGTGAAAGATTAGTCACTAAATGAAACAAATTCAGGTAATGAATGCCAACATAATTATATTTTTTAAAAAGAAATAATCATAATACATGATGAGAATATGCATATAAATTAATTAATAGAACAAATGTGTGTTTTATTTTTATAGGAGAAAAGAAATGCAGAAGCCAAATTTCATTATTTCGCACAAAGTAAAAAAGCAACTGTGTCAATCAGGATACATATATCATTTAGAAAGATCAAATCATGAAAAAAGTTGGTGGAAATGTGTGGAATAGCAAAACTTAGATTGCAGAGGAAGAGCCTGTACAATACATGACAATATCAAGTTCAAAAGAACCCACACGCAGAAACCTAATTTTTGTTTATTTTTTATTTTTTTATTTGTTTGGCTGAAATTCAACCTTTCAAATATTTAGTACAAAAGTAACTCATAATATGCAATCAGTATTATTCATCATAGCACAATAAAATTACATTTTTCATGAAATAAAAGCATTATTCTTATTCCTTTTGAACAGTCATATAACTACAGAATAACCGACAGAAATTTGATTAGAGCAATATATATAGACAGACGCTCACTGTTGATTATCAATCCCCAAATTTCATCGTCCGAGTGATAACAATAAAGCTGTAGCAGGTTTTTAAAATAAACTTGTCGTTGATGTACCAACGCTGGACAGCGCACAACTAAATGAGTTAAACACTCAGTTTGCTCAGAGTTTTTACAATAGGGACACCAATCATATTGTTTCAATTTACTATCCCTTCTAGCCATGATAGCATGTGTAGGATAAAGATTTAGACACATTCTGAGTAATTGCTGTCTCACAAGATGAGAAGGGCATTTTTGCAGGTATTTTTCCATTATGCCCATTTTTTTGGAAGAAAGATTAGAGGGGAATAATCAACAAATCATTTGCGTAGATCTTGAGTCACAATCCAGTC
Source organism: Ambystoma mexicanum (assembly GCF_040938575.1). Taxonomy (NCBI): domain Eukaryota; kingdom Metazoa; phylum Chordata; class Amphibia; order Caudata; family Ambystomatidae; genus Ambystoma; species Ambystoma mexicanum. Next base: position 85,605,739 of record NC_090941.1, read on the forward strand.
ATGCAGAAAGAATATTTTTTTGGCTTTTGACGGATTCAAGATTAACAATTGTAAGGAGATGTTGGCTTCAGTTAAAGCTTTGAGTACACTATTGTACCAAAATTTAGGAAATGTATCATTTGATGTTAATAAATAATGTCCATTGGTGTTCAGCACATTCTTCTCTGATGCACCTACTATACACTTCCTGAAGAAACAACACATTTTCCAAATTACATTACAATAAATCAAACAAGTTCCCAGTTCCAGTCTCAGTAAAGCAGTAGGAGCACAGTTTGGGAGTTTAAGAACGGATTTCCAAAATAGACCTTCGTACCGATCCCAATACTGTCTTGTTTTTGGTGTTTGAGATTCGGCCCCGTATGACACTACAGGTATTACTTTTGTTTATAAAACAACAATATGTGATTGGTGGTAAACTTTCTATATTTGTGCATTAAGATTGATGCTTGGGAGGCCAAAGTTTGAACTTTTGCACTTAGAATAAGAGGATTCAGTTGTTGACTTGGACTGCTTGAGGCCTAGGTTTTTGTAGTTGTCAACCACATGAAGGTTTTGCTTATCAAGTGTCCATTTACACTGTTTAATGTTTTTATTGCTTTTGTTCTTTTGACATATGACCACCTGTGTTTTTCTGTGTTAATTATTAAATTGTTTGCTCTACTATAGTTCTCTAAACATTTGAGTAAATTCTGAAGGCCTTTTGGGGTCTGTGATACAAGTACAAGATCATCGGCATAAAGAATCCATTTAATCTTTTGTGTTCCCAATCTTGGTGCATCACTTTCTATATTGTCAAACTCAATTCCCAGATCTAATAGGAATAAATTAAATAGTGTTGAGGCTAAAATACAGCCTTGTTTAACACCTCTTTCTGAATTAACACTCCTAGATAACTGCCCATCTAGTGTAAGTCTAATCTGGATGGTTGTGTTAGAAGGAAGATCTTCAATTATTCTTTGAAGTGAGTAGGGACAACCATACCTAGTTAGTTTAGCAAAAAGCAGATTGCGGTCAACAGAGTCGAATGCACTGCGGAAATCAACAAAGGCCATATATAGATTTTGATTTCGATCAGTGTATTTGGCTTTTAATATATTCAAAACTATCATATTTGGAATGGTACCAAGGCCAGACAAAAACCCTGTTTGAAATGGGTCACGCATTTTAGCTGAAATGAGCCATAAATTCAGTTCTTTCAAAACAATTTGGGAGTATATTTTACCCGGCACATCTAATAGCGCGATAGGCCTGTAACTCTCTTGTTTCTCTCGAATGCCCTTTTTGTAAATAGGAACAATGATGGAATGTTTCCAGGAACAGGGAATTAGCTGAGAGTGATTAATCTGTTGAAAAATAGAGAATAGAATGTTAGTCCATGATTCAGGATGTTGTGTGAATATATGGTTCGACAGCCCATAGGGCCCAGGGGCTCTTGATGCACTAATAGTTTGAATAAAGTACAATATGTCTGTTCTATCAATGTTAAGAACAAAAGGACAATTTTTTGATTTAGTGTGGGCAGCACCCTTCTGCATAGGCGGGGCTAGAGTTTTCTGAAAGTATTCTACCCATATAGCTTCAGAAACTTGTTGAATTTGTTTACATTGCTGTTGGGCAGAAGTTAGCTCATTTATGGCTTTCCATATGCGTGTTGTATTCTTGTTTTTTATATAATCAAGCATTTGTTCTCCGTCTGCTTGTGACATTTTTTCTTTGTGATGTCGAAGCCATTTTCTATAGTTCGTTTTTAAGATCTTTAATTTTTGATAACGAATGGATAATGGAAAAAGTGCCACCTGCCACTTTTCCTTCCAAAAAAGTGCTTTCTGCTCCTTTATTTTAAGATCAAATACATGGTTTCTGGGCTTATGTTGATTTAACCTATTCATGGGTTGTCTCATTTTGTGTAGGATGTCCTGATACAGGGAACTGGATACTGGGTGCGATGTAGAGCTATCAAATGCTGCTTCAAGCGTTAGACCAAATTGTTTGATGGAATGTGCGTTCCATCGTAATCTGTTAACGCTATTATTGGCAGTCACAGAATGACCCCATTTCATTTTTATAAATGGTGATTGTCATTGTGGGGCAAGCCTTCGAGGCAAAGCAAGTTGTGGTCACTAGTTCTTGTTTCTTCAATGTTAAATTTAGATGAGTACTGGGAAAGCAAACTGCTTATATATATATAGTCAATGATTCCACTGGATCCTCTTTGAGACCAAGTATTATGAGGTGGGGCATCCTTAGGACCTGACCCATTCATCATAATAAAACCTCTAGTTTTCATTATATGGTTCCATAGGGTTCTCCTTTTGTATTCAGTGGTCTTTATCTTGGTTAAGCAGTGGAGGTTTAAATCACCAGCTATAATAGTGTGAGCAATTTTGGGAACAGATGTAATATAATCCAAAATAGTTGATGCATTGGTAACAAACTCAGTTTCATCAGTTTTTAAAGGATTCCAGTAACGATTAACCAGAGCATAGAGGATAGTGCTGATGGAAATAATGGTCAATTGGGAGTAATGGTTTGGAGAATATTTATGAATAATGGCTATGTTAGCACTAGTTTTCGTGGCGGTAAGCAGGCCACTCATCGGCCGGCCTCTAGGGCCTTTTAAAGCCAATTTTGAATGTATATCATGATTGTCCCATAAAATTGAATTGGTAATACATGTCTCCTGTAACATTATAATTTCAAATTCTGAAAGTGTATTGTTCTTGTTTCCAATTAGATGACTGAAACCACACGTGTTCCAGGAGACAAGAGATACTGCAACTTTCTCATCTCTGTGCTCTAGTTTACTTTTGTTTACATTGCACTGGCATTGGCATTGTTGATTTACATCAATTACAGATTCTTGATTAACATCACTAAGGCACCAGGTAACATTTATTTTGGGGCCTTCTTTTATGAGTGAGTTTGTTTCAACATTGTTTTGTGATTCACACATGACAAGAAAACCCATTGAAAATAACACTTCTTTTGCTTGCCAGACAAGGTTCTTGATCACCCTTGAACGGAACCATAGTCTGACTGTACTTCGTTGATGCAAAGCAATGAATTCGACCTGTTCTATGTCTCAGCTAATGGTGTCATTCAATGAGTCAATGTCAGAGAATAATTCCAAAAAGAGTATTGATCCCATATTATGATAATTGGACTTAGTTTGTGTTTTCTCTTGAGTTACTATGACATTTTTCTTTAATAGTATCGAAGGTGGTTTACGTGTTTCAGCTACTGGTTTGTTGGGTAGCAGAGATTTAAGAATTTGAGCTATTTCAGCCCCATGACTATCATTTTGAATAGCCGATTTTGTATGTTTATTTGTATTATTAGAAGATGCTTTCTGTTGCCTAGAATCACACCTATTTGCTTCTCCAGCATTGTCTAGACACACACACGATGTTGGAGGCAGTAAGGGCTTACTAATGAAATCAGGAACCGTAAGATCTTTCTCAAATGAGCATTGTGCCATATAGGCATCAACTGCTTTTCTAAGATCCTCGTGACGTAAGGCTAAGTTTTGTTTATCATCGCGAGATAGATTTTTGTTCAACTCTGAGCTGGGCAGTTTGGTAACTGTTTTGGATGGTAATTGTTTATGCATATCTGCTTAAGAGTTCAATGCATTAATTAAGTCATCCAAAGGTTCATGAGGAGTCACTTTTTTGTTGGAGAAAAGATTAGCATTCGGAAGTTGGTTACGGGCTTGCGCCAGTAATAAGTATTTTTTTGCAACAGCCGAGGATGCTAATTGTGAGCTCGAATTGGGTACTTTGAGTTGTTTTATAAACTGCTTGGAAGCAGCGGACATTGATTGTTTAGTACCTTTAATATTTTTTGATTTCTTTGTCGCAGTGTTTGGCAATTTTTTAGAGCTTTGTTGCTTTATAACATGATCTTTTTTTGAGAAAATTGTGTAAACATCATTATCAGTCATGTTTACAGGGGTCGTTTTTCCCTGTTTTTTCATAATAGCAGGGTTGGTAGAGATGTTGGCAAATTGTCCAACAATGATATTAGGGAAACACGGAAGCATTGGTGTACATGAACTGAATCCAGAACACGGTTGACCATCCACAGCAATTCCAGGTGACGTGGCACAATCGGCCACTGTTATAAGTTTTGTTTTTTTAGACTGGAATGTAGTTACAGCATCATGAGACACAGAAATAGCATCATAATTCGATTGCCATTTTATTACCGAATTAAGTAAATCGGTTTGCACATTTATTTTATCATTTAGTGTGTCAAATAATTTAATCAGAGTGTTCATAGTGGTGTGCATGGCTTCGAAAGACATAACTACCACTTTAGGCAAGCCGTCCTGCACAAGCTGGGGATGAGATTCTAATTGCCTACGTGGTGTTGGATTTAAAAAAGAAGATGATGACACACCTTGATTCCTATGTGTAATTTCAGAAATGTTGGGTGAGAATGATAATTTCTCTGCCAAAGCATGGTTTGATGATTCACTCTGGCAGTCGACTAGATCAATGGTTATTGGGACAACATTTTGTGAAACAGATGGGGAAGAGGAATGGTTTCCCATTGTAACACTAGTGTGTGGCCTTGATTCCCCTCAAAGTACTGTGCTATCAGATAATGATATATCGCATGCTGTAATTTCTATTACAACTTCTGCATCTTGTGGTGGAGTTGAAGCTACTATGCCTGCTACACGTGCTGTACTGGTTTTGACTGACATGCTACCCATAGTATCAACAATGGGTACAGGTAACCGATTGTCAGTACCAGTAGTGGCATGGGCTGCAGGAGAGCAAAAAGTATGAATGTCAGTGGAAATGACGGAGAAACTTTATTTCTGCTTCGCTTCCGACAAGCAGATAACACTTTATGCGTTGAGCATGTTAACACAGCATTATCAGTTGTTATGGTACCTGAATTAGTTTCAGATTTTTCAGTGTCATCACTTGTGCGAGCAATCCGCCAAAGATTTGGAAGCAAGGGCATTCCGGTTCTTAGTGTATAGATGTGTCGCGTTGTTTGCCAATGAGGGTCAAGTAAAGAATCAGAAGGTTTAACACCGTATAAGAATAAAAATAAAAATAAATTCCCTGAGCAAATAGGACACAATTAGAACTCAGTTGTCAGGATAAAAGAGAGGCTTACTTTGGAAATAAAGAGCCCCCTTTGGGTTAAGCACAAAGGCTCTTGGATACCGCATTGACGCTGCGCTGCACACCGCGAACAGCTAACAGTATTTTCATAGTACTTCCGCGGTGCGCGCGCGAATACGCAGGAGCTGGTCTATTTGTGCCGCTCTGCCTCAAAGTGAGGGGGCGGGATTTGCCAAGCCAAGAGCCTAGAAACAAAGAGAGGACAGCATGTAAAAGCAGGGCGATGGCTGCAGATGTTGGAGCAGATCTTACAGTCTTATAGTCTTTCAAAGTCTTTATGGGTATAATTGGGCAAACAGTCTTTGCTTACTTTTTCTTAAAGCTGTAGCACCAAAGACAGTGTTGCGGTGATTGCATTCCTCCCGCGAGTAAAACGTTTTCTGCTCAATCACGGCAGCCAAATCCAAAGAAAGATAAGTAAAGTCCACGGACAGGAACAGCTAACAGTACTTTCGTAGTACTTCCGCGGTGCACGCGCAAATGCGCAGGAGCGGGTCTATTTGTGCCGCTCTGCCTCAAAGTGAGGGGGCGGGATTTGCCAAGCCAAGAGCTTTTTCTTAAAGCTGTAGCACCAAAAACGGTGTTGCAGTGATTGCAGTCCTCCCGCGAGTAAAATGTCTCTTGCTCAATCACGGCAGCCAAATCCAAAGAAAGATAAGTAAAGTCCACGGACAGGAACAGCTAACAGTACTTTTGTAGTTTTTTCGAAATTAGAAATTAAGAAAAAAATTACAAAGCTTAAAAAAAAGACAACAGAAGAAGCTGTTATAAGTGGCCAAGCAGTTCGACAAATATTAGGTGAACTACCACCCCATTTGTCTGGAGAAATGCTGTGTGCCAAGTTGTTAAAATAGCAGGTGATTTATCAAAATAATTCAAAAAGTAAAGTGCCAAAAACACCCAAAACCATTAGTGACTTAGTAATACCAGAAAATCTAAAAGCCACACTACAGGGAGAGACATTTTTATACCATGAAAGTGAAACTAAATTAAACAAATATCTAATATTTTCTACCGAGCAAAATCTACATAGATTAGTGGCAAGCGAACAATGGATGTACTGAACAGTGTACATGCAAGTATAGACAAGAGTTTTTTTCTCTGGCATAGATCCTAATGACCAACAAAACAGACAAAAGCTACTGTAACATTTTTGAAAAAAGAAAAGGAAAAATACCTGATTCCTGCGAAACTCCTAAAACATGTAGTATTCATTTTGAACTATCAGTAATTGACGCTATGAAAAATGTGTTAAAAATACATAAATACAGGGAGGTTACTTTCATTACAACCAGGCTTTGTGGCGAAATATACAAAACATGGACTACAGCAAAAATACAGTTCAGACAGTGAATTTTAGTTCTATATCAAAAAAATGATGAGCACTAACGTTTGCACCAATGGATGAAGTAATAAATGGATACTTACCGGGTGTTGGCAATCATGACTGCGCCCCTCAGTCCGCAGGCACATATACATGCCCAGAACACCTGCAAAAAGGCAGGCCATGGTCCATGACTTTTACAGGGTGTCACACTTCCTTAAAGTGCTCGGCGCAATAGATTGCACCCATGTGGCCCTACGTCCACCTATGGTCACTGAGAACATCTACCGCAACTTCAAGCACTGGCATTCCATAAACGTACAGGTTGTATGCGATGCCCATGGAATCATCACCTCTGTCTATGCAAACTATCCTGTGTCTACCCATGACAGTTTCATATACATAATGTCTGCCCTGAGCGGGGCCCTGGAAGCTAGGAAGCATGGTGACACATGGCTCATTGGTGAGTACAAATATCTGTGCATATGCATGCATGTCACACACAGACAAATACACAAACCCAACTAATGACAACCATCCTCAACTACCCAGGGGACAGTGCCTACCCTCTCAGCAACCACATGATGACGCCAATACGGAACTCCACCACATCACCCCAGGTAATATACAATGCTGCCCATATTGCAACCAAGGGCATAGTAGAGCACACATTCAGAGTGCTCAAGTCACTCTTCCGAACCCTTGACCGCTCTGGCGGGCAGCTACTATATGCACCCTCAGTAGTGTGCAGGATCATTGTGGCAGCATGTGTCATGCACAATGTTGCAACACGGTGGGACGTACCGGTGGACATGGTGGTGCCCCCACATTCCTAACCGCTGGCACAGGCATTGCTCATGGGAGGGGAAAGGGCACGTGGTGAGGCAGCCCAGACCCAGCTTGTGGCCACATTTTTCACCTAAAATCCCACTCCTGCAGAGTGCACTCAGGCCTGGCACATACCAGGTGACAATCGATGATGATAAAGAGACAGTCAACTGTCACAACCTTACCACCCAGAGAATGTTGTCACGGAAGTGCTACATTGGGCCTCATTACAAGTCCGGCAGTAACCTAGCCGGAAATTACGGCAGGTTACCGCCGAACTCGTATTACCATTCCGCCTCCATGATTGAAGGAATCACCGGGGCATTACAACCCCGGTGACCCGGTAATTCCGGAGGTGGAAATCGGTAAATCCCCATTCCCATGGAGTCCCATAGGACGTGAATGAACAAAACACAATTTTTCAGGGTCAGAGGTCCCTCTACTCCCAAATCTCAGAATGTATACATGTGACTACATATACATTGTTTCACAATGGTATATTTTAATAATCTTGAGATAGAGTACCAAGAGGTATTCTGAAGGAACAATACAAATGAGTATGATCCACGCGAAAAGAGGATCTTAATGTAGAAACATACAACAGCATAAAATTATTATCGGAGCAGTTGTGCAATGAAGACAGAAATCAACAATCATTAACATAATATAAAAAAAAATCACAATAACAACAGTGTTTGAACTGTACACTGTTCATGTGAAGTCGTCGACACAACAGTGTTTCGGCCTAAAACAGCTGTAAAGTGCAGCTAGGTGAGCAGGCCTTCATCAGGACGTGTGGTGAAATGATAGTAGTCCCGGGGTATCTATCTATGAAGAAACAAATGGAGTACAGTGAGTGGGAGAGGACCTCAAAGTAAAATGATGATTCAGAAAGCTCCATATGGATGCTATAAAATATACAAACAAGCTCTCCCCAGGGGAAAACTTGTATCTTACCAAGGGTTAATCCATAGCCAAGGTAAGACCGGTCCATACTGAATACAGGAACCGAACAGCCATTTTGCTGTGCTGTAGAAAACCAAGGAGTGTCTGTGGACACTGGAAGGACACATAGGACACTGTCAGAGTGCCATCCGGGTTGTAAAGCGTTGAAAAATGTCTGTTTACATAAGGTGCAATGCTTACCTCCAATGGTAATGAGTGTCATTTGCGTGATGCTGGACAAATGGAATCAATCAGCATAGGTTGTCCTCCTGGTGTGTCAATGCACGACCTGTGTGCAAAACATATGATGCACAGTTACAACCTTTCTATACTTGTTTGATACATCCAGTAACGAGCCTGTGCCGGCTCAGAACATTAGCGGTGTGAATTAAAACAAGTGAACATGCTAGGGAGGTACCCAAAGCATATGCACCCGATCTAGAACTGGCATGTGCTTTAAAGCGTTGCGGAACGCCAGTAAATCAAAGGATTAATGGCCGCAATGCGGCTCTGTCAATAAACGTGCAAGATACCACCAAATGCTACGTTCGGTACTAAATCCTGTCAGGAATCATTAGCTCAGTTAGTGTTAACAAGGCAAGAAGTGCCGCTGTGTCCCTTCGCACGCTAAGTATACAGTAATACCGTGCGGGGTAACTCGAGCCATGACTAATGGCCGCGATGCGGCGCATGCAGAAGACACCTCAGTGATGCAGAGGTTACGAATGCCTGCGCACGAGAAATCTTTGAATTAGTAGAGCGTGACGCTGACACGCTTCAAAAACAGGCTGAACTAACTTTCACAGGAGTCGCTGTTGCTAGCATCGGCAAGCGTCTCCTCGGCAATGAGAACGGTGAAAAAGAAACCGTTGTCATGGCGACCAAGGGTAATCAAACCATCAGGTCACACTGATAGGCCCAACGGTCGCGCGCCCCTGGTGGCGCATCATGCACCGAGTAGCCAGTCATAATTGGTGGTGCTCGTCCGGGGCGGGGGAAGGGGGAGGTGTCTTCAATGGGAGCGCACCTAGCCCTACCTACACGTAGTATTGAGACCGGCAAAAGCCGGGGAAAAGTGAAAGATTGTGTGCCAAGAGATTGCCAAAATTCACAGCCAAGCAATTGGGAGAACTAGAGTGTGGACTGCACGTGTGAGCCACTACTTACAACTCACGTGAGGATTCTCGTTGCGAGTACTAATGATTAACCTGCAAGTAAAAAACAACATCTCGGACTGGGTGCTGGCAAATGATTTGTGGCCCCGTGTTCACAGAACCCCTCCTGGTGGAGATACCTGCTCAGAGCGGGGCTAATGGGGTGTTGACAAATACTGCTTGGCTGCATTCGTTTCACAGAAGTGAATCATTCATTCTAAATACATTACAGTCTTCATAGCAATAATGTCATCAACATCGGGGTACACCACAAAAAATACGAAGGTCAAAACAACTTAAATTAATGTTCAGCTGTTAGTCAATATAACAAAACATGTTGCCCTTCATAGGTAAAGCATTACATTGCAGTCTATAGAGAATGATACCATCACAAATGATGATTATTACAAGCATTCAAATACAGTCGTGAGTAGTCATCCCACTTATGGACAGGAGTCGCTGGGCAAGTATTGGTGATGGGTAGAGGTGGTGACCAATGCAGAATACTACCCAATTACCTATATGTAGAAACTCAATTGGCATAAAAATGTTTCCATTCTACTGAGATATTTAACCCTGTTTTGACTGTGTCCAGTTTGTGCACTAGCTGTTGTTCGAGTCTAGTTAGTGCTTTGTCCCTATCTCCACCTCTTTTCTGTGGGGACAGTTGTATGATGGTCCATGAAATGTCCACATTGGTGTGTCCCATACGGTTGAAATGCTCGACAAGGGGCTTATCTGGTACTTTGTTTTTGATACAGGATTGATGCTCTGAGATCCGTTGTTTAATAGGCCTGGAGGTCTTGCCAATGTATAGTAGCAGACAAGGACAGCGTATTCCATAAATGACACACTTACTATTGCAGTTGGTGTGAGTATTGAGGGTGCGATGAAAATCCTTATGATCAAAAGTCTTCGTTGGGATAGTGTAGCGACAAGCCACACAATTCCCACATGGATAATGTCCCACCACACTTGGTAAATCCCACAGTGTGTTTGGAGTCTTGTTGGCCTCAATGTACGTGTGCACCAAAATGTCCCTTAGGCTCCTGTTCTTTTTAAACGCAAACATAGGTTTCTTGTCAAGGGTGCCCTTGTTTTTTATCATATGCCAATGTTTGTTGATCGTTTGTTTGGTAAGATTGCTCAACGGGCTATATGTAGTGACACATACTAGTCTGTTCATCTCTTTTTTCACCCTGGTTGTCAGGCAAATTGTTCTGTCCATGTTCAATGCCTTTTTCTTTGCTTGTTTGATCGATTTTTTCGGGTACCCCCTCTCTTTCAAACGATTTTGTAAGTCGTTAGCGTGTAGTTCATATTTATCTTTGTTGGAGCAATTGCGTCTAATCCTCAGAAATTGGCCATAAGGTAAATTGTATCTTAGGCGCTGAGTATGATAGCTAGTAAAGTGCAAAAGACTATTACGGTCAGCGGATTTTCTGTATAATTCTGTGTGGAGGGTGTTGCCTGACCTGTAGATATGTAGGTCCAGGAAATCCACAGCCTGGTAGCTCCAATCGATGGTAGAGCGAATGTGCTCATTACATGTATTGATCCATTGATGGAAAAGGAGTTATCTGGCTTCTGTACCTGTCCAAATGAGTAGTACATCGTCAATGTACCGTCTCCATACCAGTATTTGTGATCTGTATGGGTTAGAATCATGGTGTATATGATCCAATTTGTACTGTGCCATATACAAATTGGATTCATCGGGGGCAAAAGTGGCCCCCATGCTTACGCCCTTTATCTGTTGATACAACTGGTCCTTGAACAGAAAAAAGTTCTCTGACATTGCAAGTCTAACACACTCCAAGATGAAGTCTGTAGGTGTGGTCGTGACATCATTCCTAAGGTTGAGGCAGGTCTTCAAAGCTTCAAGTCCTTCCCTTCACGTTGTGAAATTGACGTATACAGAGCTTCCACATCCATTGTCGCCATGATACAGTGTTGTGGTAAAACAAGGTCTTGTAGAAGCAGAATGACAGCAGTGGAATCCTTAATGTACGAGGGCATTTTGTTTATGAATGGTTTGAGAAAATAATCTGTGTACAGAGATAGTGGTTCCAAAAGCGAATCGCATGCTGAAACAATTGGTCTGCCAGGAGGTTGTGTAGGATTTTTGTGGATCTTAGGTAGAATGTAAAACGCCGGTATCCTTGGGTGTGATTTGTTCAGGAAGTGTCGTTCTCCCTCACAGATCCATCCTTCCTGTTCAGCATGTCTAGTTAGGCTAATGATCTCTTCCTGGAGCCTCGTGGTCAGGTCCCTTCTTAGCATCTTATACGAGGTGTCATCGGCCAGGAGGCGCAGGCATTCCTTGTCGTAATCAACTGTGGACATAATAACGATCCCATCCCCCATAGGACTCCATGGGGATGGGGACCATGGAAACACCGGCTCGGTCTATGACAGAGCCGGTGTTTCCATGTCCGCCTGCAGGCGGGTGGTGTTAAACCGGGAGTGACACCTCCCGCATGCAGGACTCTTAATCAGCTGGTCTGGAAAGAACGTTGGTGGCAGATTTACCACCACCGTTCTTTCCAGACCGGCAGGGTCGTAATGAGGCCCATTGTGTTCATCCCTACCTACTTAAACATAACCGATCCTGTGTGACCAAAGGGAACACATGCAAGGTGAATATCACACCATTCCCCTGCAAAACAGGCCATGAAAATCACTGGTATGTCACCCAAACCCTCCCAACCCACATCACCCTTGTCGGCCACACCATGACATGGCATGCAACAGCAAAAGAGCAGGACAAAAGCACAACACATGAGCAATTAGATATGAAGTGACATGTGATAAATGGAAATAGGCCTGAGACAATCACACCTGACATGGAATCAGATGAAATGACTGACCAACAACCTCCCACATGTACAAAGTCATACACAAATGCATGCCACCAGCGGTACCATCAACAAAAGACAGAATACCTGTTGGCATGCACATTGGCCAATCTAGTTACGCTAATCCAAAACCTGTGTGCTCTGTGTGTCTCCTGCATCACACCGCTCAGCACACAGCACAGTGAGCAGCCATTGTGTTGGGGATACATCTTGAGCATCATATACAAAGGACAAGCAACGAAAATAACCCAGTGATGCATGTACATGATCCCCAAATGGTAAGTGATCATGCGCTGCATGGACACAGCATGCCAGATAAGGCAATCTGTGTGCACGTGTGGGCATGGAAGGGTTGTTGTATGTGTGGTGGAGCATTGTGTAAGTGTGTGTGTCAGTAGGGACATGCACTCAATACATGCATGTGAAATGAAGTGGCCCTGAGTGTCCTGCAAACATCACATGTGAACATTGCCCATGTGGACACCCCAGTATGTCAAACCACAACAATCCCCTGACACCTGAAAAGTAAACCCAACACAGGAACAGCCATTGACCAGCAGAACACATCATGTACATAGTGCCCCACAATGACAATGTCAGAGATTGACAACAAAAGGCCTTCCCTCATTTACCCATCACCATGACCTTCAGAAGAACTGTGTCTGTAGTCCTTCAGCTTCTTCCTTCTAGTCTACCTGGCTTCAGGATCCCCTTTCTCCTTAGTTTCCTTGTTCTTCCTTTTGTGTAAATAGGGTCCAGCCCCCTCAGAGGCCACCTTGACAGGTAAAAATACCACATTGCAGAGAACTCCAAGGAGACAAACCCCCAAACCAGGGCTAAAGCCTCTAGGCACCAGAAAACCATGGAGGAGTCTCCAGTAGATGACTTGAAGTCGCAGAATATGGCCAAGCACATGTCTAAGCAGAATGACAGAATAACTACCAAGGTAGCACAGTAGAACAATGGTTCAACAGGATGTGTAGCAATTTGAGTACACAATAATCAATGAGGATGCCACAACTGATGGGTAGTGTCACAGCTCCGGTCTCCAGGCGCAAGAGTGGCACGAACCAACCACCCCCTCCGCGGTCTGGGCGCATGCAAGGTAAAATTTACACAGGCCTCCGAGACCCCGGCAGGGAAAGAGGGTGAGGGATCCGTTGGCTGGTAGGTATCGGTATTTAGGATAACCGGAAAGAGGGTCAGGAGAGGGGAGGTGTATGGGCAAGGGAAAGTAGGGAAACACAAAATACAACAATTGACAATCACACATACAAAATCAGAGAAAATATGTTCCTCATGCACATTGTACAAACTGGCTCAAAGGCGAGCCAAAGAGAGACTTATCTCTGGGGTGAGTGTTGGCCTCCTGCCTGCGCACTCTCAGGTCCGGTAACAGGAGCAGTTCAATGATGCAAAGAGAGCGTGAGTTACTATTCTGTGGGTGTTAACTCACACACACATAACACCATTCATGCCTCGAACTTAGTGACCCCTCCCAAAACAAGCATTCTTGTCTGCTGCTTCGTTCATATAGTTTAGCTTGCCCCTGTGATGGTTTATACACTATTCATGTGGTAAGGTAGCCACACGTGGCTCAGCGGTAAACGGAAGACCATGTGTTAAGAATCACACATGATAGTATGGGCCTTGGATGTGCTGCTAGCTGCGTGTGGCGAGGTGCGACTTCAGCGAGGCAGGGTTTTTTAGTTCTTGGTCCAGTGTCTGCTGGGAAAGGTAGTCTGTTGGCTCCTTTTCCTGCAGAAAGGGCATAAAAGCCTTTTATAAGGCTTGAATCTTTTCCGTGTGTGTTTCATTATGCTGCTTGCTACTGGGCCATATCTGAGACCCACATCTGACCTCCTCCCACACAACCCCAGGGTCTGCACCCTGACAGATAGAGCTGGAACTTCATTATACAATAACCAAGGAGGCTGGCACAACTGGATGGGTTGAGCTGAAACACAATTAATCCTTGATAGCTTGAATGAAGAAAGGCAGAGACAGCACAAGTCTGGAAAGGCACAGTGAATGGGAGATAGCCAGAAACAGCTGACAGCAAGGTAAGAGCCACAACAGCTGAATAGCATTGGTAAAAAAAAAAATCACCATAAAGGCATGGATGTAATAGATGAAAGACAGGAGGAGCGACAGCGAGATGCTGTGGAACAGAAGTGTACTGAGGCAAACCGAGGCAGTGTAAGAGTATGTGGAAATGACTGCCCAAGAGAAGGCGGACAGATCTGCAACAAGGACAGTAGCAGGAAGAAAAACAGGGACTAACGGCACGAGAGTGTGAAAAAAAGTAAAAGAGCTGTAGTCCAGTAGCAAAACTGCACCGTCAGGCAGCCGCAAAGTCCAAGAGGGAAGACAGATACAACATGGGGTCCAAACGGAACAAAGCGGACGAGTAGTATATGACATCTCAGGTGAGGACTGGACCATGAGTTGTGCCTCTTGGATCACATACCTAATGCATCCTCCTTTGCCACAATCTCCATGGGCTGAACTCATCACGTTACAACTTGACATTGTCTCCACCTGGCCCCCTCCCACCATCATTTTGACTTTCACAGCTAAAGGGTGCAGGCTACCTTCTACAGCATGAAGTGCATCAAACACATATACAGGTAAGACATGAAAATACATCACAATCAACATCAATAAATGGACAGTTCAAAAATGTACTCACCAAAATTGATTGCAGACATGCCGTGGAGAAAACATCCATAATACCCACCAGGGGTGTAAACACAAGTAGTTCAGCTGTTACTGTTATGACTTTAAACAAAACTTCACTGTATCACAATCAGAGAGACCCCGTGTGAGGATTACATAAAAACAAAAAAGGTCTCACCTGGGGAATGAAGCAAGGATTGATGAGGATTAGAAGACAACAAATATCCAGGTGGAGATTGATGTCTCTTTCGATATTCTGATGACAATTAGAATTCCCCCCGAGAAACTCCCAGTGAACCGGCACAAAGGCCAGGGCAGAGGAAGGTTCCCAGGGAAACCCTCTTGGGGAATAAAACCCTGTGGAGCTGCTAGGGAACGTAGACTCCTTGAGAAGTCCCGTGGATGTAGATTACGCTATCCCTGGAGTTTTGGAGATGACTGGTTGTGTCTTTAGAGGATCGGGGCCACAGCAGTAATGCCCGGCCGGCTGATGAAAGATAGAGAGACAGAGTGATTAGTCTTAAGATTGCCTAGAAATGAGATGAACAACCCCTGAAGCAGGAATCTTACCAAAGGATCAGTTGGTAAAACGGTCTTGCGATGAGAATAGTAGAAGACCAGGGATGAACTAAGGGACTGGGCACACTAGACAAAGAAGAGCAAGGCACAATAATGGTAAACAATCAAATAAAATGGAGACTAGGAACAACATATAATCAAGGAGAAGAACTGAAGGCAATCTTACCGAGAATGACCAGAAACCCTCTCCATAATTAGAGATAACGGATGTCCAGAAGAAAAGAAGGCAAAGGGTGATGGATCTGTGTATGAATAAACACTAAACTAAGAATCCACAGGTAAAGAAACCAAAAACCCTACTCAGAGTTCCAAACTAAGCAGATGCCTACCACTAGGGAACCAAACCGGTCGGAGACGGTTGCAGGACACAAATTCTTCAAAGGTGAGTAGCTTAGAAAAACTCAGAGGACCCACGGGACTGAAAAGCATCGAGACGTCCTAAAACAACAAACACAATTCAACAACAAAGTTTCTGTAAGGGTCAAAGGAGCAAAGTCACAATTGTTAGATATGAACTAAGGCAAGTCAGAAAAGAGGGAGTAAGAGATTCCCTAACACGAACTCACGTAGCGTTCGCCAGCTCCTTGGAGAGTAGCAACGCGTTCTTGTCCGGGATGTGCAGGTTGATAAGCCGTCGGCGTTCTAGCCCGGAAACATCGCAAAGCATGATGGGGCGCAACGACTAGACCGCTACACACACTGTAGCGGTCCGCGAGGCCCGCCATGTTAGAGTCAGGCATGTCAGCGCAAACCGCCATGTTGAAGTCAGGCATCGCACTGTGGGCAAAACGAATAGTCGTGACATCAGCAGCAGACAGGACACAGATATGACAAAAGTCCAATGCTCTTGTGTACATTTTTGTCACACCAAACCATCCTTGGAAAGGGGAAGTAGGAGTGGCATATGTGTCAGGACCCCATGCCACAAACAAATACACGAGATAAGCTTGAATGGACCCAGCTGGAACAGACAGTGGATGCTTTCAAAAGCCACAAAGCACCACACTGTGACATGAATGCACAATAGACAAACAATTTTAAACTAATTTAACTAATTAAACTAATAACATAAAAAATGGCCACATACGACCCGGAGGGGGGGAGGGGCACTGAGGAGGGGGGAGGTACAGGGTCTACCTCAACACCCACATGCATTGATGTTGAGGTAAAAGAAAATCTCCATGGGCTCAACGCCTGCACGGCCCGACCTGTGTGGGAGATAAGTCGTTGTCCTGCTCACCCTCTGGATGGAAATCAGAAGGTGGACGTGGCACAGTACCCTGACCACGCCTATGCGCAGCTTGCCCCTCGACGGCAGCAAGTCTGCGGGACTGGTAAGCCTGGTCCTGTGCAGCGATGACACGTAGGTCAGCATGCAGCACTCCACGTGATACGTGTGCTTCATCTTGCAAGGTAGCACGTTTAACACAGAGTTCTGCCTGCATGGCCTTGCATGACATCTGGAGCACCTCCCAGCAAGCACGTAACTCAGCCATGATGGTATTCTAAAGCTGCTCCAACCTCTCCTCTAACCGCTTCCTCTGGGACATGTTGAGCACACCCAGAGTAGATCTGAGGGATTGATGGTCATCCCTCAGGGCCTTCTTGTGTGCCTCTGCGTGAGAAGCAAGTGCTTGATGCAGAGACACTATTTCAGCCCGGCGTGCCCTGTCTGAGGCCGCCATGGCCAGCCTGAGTGAGCGGCCGTGGACTGTGCTGCCCGCTGCAGGAGATCCACCTGCCTAGCAGGGGGGAGCACGGATTGGGCCACACGTTCAATGCTCTGAGCGTTCTTCTCAATAGCTGCCCCCTGTTGTTCTGAATTGGCATACATGGATTGCTCCCACTCAGTATACCCCGGTGGCGCACAGCCACCGTGTTGCTGGACTCGACCCCCGTGGGGCCCAAAGAGCCGTGGTCCTCACTGGATTGGCACCACCCGCGTCTGCAGGACTATATCCCTCCACTGACGTGATGCCCCAGGCACATCAGCAACTGGTGTGGAGTGTGACCGTGCGTCCCGATCCACCACAGGCGGAGGTTCCAACACTGTCTGGTGCCTCAGTGCAGGTGTCACGACAGTAGATCGTCCATATCAGAATCACCCACCGTCAATGAATGGACATGACATGCATCAAAGTCAACATTGTTGTCAGAGTGATCATCAGAACTAGACTGATTGCCAGCCCTGGACACTATGGTCTGGAGCATAAGTGGGTTCTCGCGGCCTACCACCCCACGACCCCTACTTGTGCTGGGTTGCTGATGTAATAGCAACCTTGTGTCAGGAATGAAATCACCATCCTCTGGCTCCATTGCGTCATCATCTGTAATGTGGAAAAAACAAACATGAGTACACATGTCAGAAGCACATAACCCACACACACATAGACATCACATCGACAGCCAACACATGAAGCAGACATGTCACACACAAATGAAATTCCGGCATGCATCCAGTGGCATTGATATGCAAACACATCACAAATTCAGAAATGGCTGTGTGTAAATAACAAAGCTTACACATGTACTGAATGTAGTAAATCACCTCTATCACACACCACCTCTGTCAGGCACATTTCACAGGCAGAAATGACAGATGCAACAAAGAGATGGCCAGTTAGTATAGGCCACAGATTGCCCAATCAACTTTGCTAAATACCCCCTAGGGTGTTCCTATACTGAGTACATGTGTCACAGGATGCACCCGTGCCCGTGCCTTTCATGAGAGTAAAGGGATGACAATCTGACCATACATGCCAGGTCACTTTGACATTGCAGCAGTGAGTCGGCATGTAGAACAGTGTAACATGGCTCAGAAGTGGGTTGGTGCAGTGCAGAACATGTGTACATAACCGGCTATCTACATCAACAAGTACATTATGATGGCAACTAGTAAACATGAAGGCAGTGTAAGGGCAAGGTCAGGCATCACATGCTATGTGCATGCAATGGGTTGCATGGCTACAGGCAACCCCCACCTCCCTTTAGTGAAAATGCAGAAATGCAGGGAGGCATAGCATGGCAATGAAAGGTTGACCAGAAAACTGTGTATTGGCAGACAGTGTTGAGTAGCATCAATTGCATCATCAGGGTCAAATGACAACACAGCAGATGAGAATGGGACAGTAAGCAGGACACATGATGAACCCTCTGTAGTACACCCATTTGTGCAGAAGTCACTACACCAGTGGGACAGAGTCAGGGGGCCTGAAACTGGGGGAGGCCTGCACCCCACACAGACCTTGACACCCTAAACATGTGCATGATGCAGGACTGAGCCAGAGTGGGCATGGAATGGATGGTCAAAACCCATTAAATGTATGTCATCCTGGACACATACTACTATGATCATCCTGCCAAGGACACATAGGGGCATGCATGGAATGCACATGGAGCATGAATGGGCACTCATGTCCCTGCGGAGCATATGCCATCTGCACAGTCCGAGTGAGATACCCTGCATCAAGGACAAAGGATGTACCCCACAGTATGTGTCTGGCAGGTTAGCAGGGGGAAGTGTGCATGTAGACAGGAGCGTTGAACAGGCCATTGTAGTAGTCCAACATGTTACTCACCAGTGCCATGGTGAAATTGTGGTGCAGGGGGTGGATGGGCATGGAGTACCCACATGCAGGCAGAACACACATGCATGTCAGTCATGCAATGACATAGTCCGAGTGCTGAGTGGAAAGACACCCCAGGCTACATGCAGAAGGGCCAGTGAGCTGGAACATGGACAGGAGGGGCAGCCGGGTGACTAGCATGTGAGTATGGTGCAGGTGTGGTGATGAGGACAGTCCCTGTGTGCACTACATGTCCAGCATGCTGCACAGCAGGCACACTTTAGTGAAGCATTGCATGACTCGCACATAAGAACCATGTACACATAGCATGTATTGGCAGTCAAGCACAACACAGCGCACAAGCAAACCACACATGACCTGGACAGAAAAACAACAACACTCACTGGACGGGGCATCAAAATCCAGCATCTCTCCCACTCCTTCATTCAATTCTGCAGGTTGAACTCCGTAGCGATCACCTCGTGCGGAGTGAGTTCTACCTCCTCAGGTGGGGGCCCACTGCCAGTCACCCGAGTCATGGCATAAATGGAGACACGCTTTAGCTTAGCACAGCATCGGAGGTCCTCCCAATGCTTTTTGCACTCCTGAGCTTTTTGCACTCCTGAGCTGTGTGCACCTCATGTCCAAATGCACTAACATCCTCCGCAACATGCTTCCAGTGTTCCCAATGCTGGGCAGGCATAGTGTCCACTAGCATATCACGGTCGTGTTCCGACACGCAGCCCACAAGGGAGTCCAGTTCCTTCTTGCAGAAAGGCTTCTTCCTCGATGTGCCGGAGGCCGGAGCTGTGTCTGGGGTCCCAGCCTCTAGTGCAGGTGCAACCTTCCTCCTCTTGTGCAGTGATCCAGACCCTGACTGGCAAATGCCACCCTGATCAGTAGGGGCAGTGGCACGGGTGGATTGAACCAAGGGAGTGGCAGGTGGAACTAGGACGGAAGCCATGACTTGTGTCAGTGGCTGCTGGGTGCTCTTAACCGGAGCCAGCGCAGCTATAGCCGATGTGCCAAGGTCATTGACCGAGACTGTCCTGGCTGGCAGACTCACAGCCAGGTTTGTGTTGGCTGTATCTGCCCATGCAGTTGCCAACACCCGGATGCTCGGGGCAGCAGATGACAACACTGCCCCAGGGACATGTGCCTCGGTCAGAGCAGCCCTGCGTGCACTTACCACGTGCCTCCTGACCACCTGCAAATCATCCTGGGACTCTTCTGGTGCCAATGCAGCATGCGCTGACCGACCCTGAGCCTGCGTGGTGGTGGCCACAGCTGCACCTGCAGCTACCACTACCCTTGTGCCCGTGGCATTCGATGAAACTGACTGCCGGGTCACATGGGCGCCAGTGTCAGCTGCAAGAGCTGTTTCTCCCAGAACCACAGGGGGTGGTGGCATGACTGCACCAACACATGGCAGAACATCCTGCCGAAGTGGCGCACCCCTGCCTCTTCCCCCTCTGCAGCCACCCTGGACACCCTGGATTCCCCCTACTCCCTGGTCACCCCAGGCACGTTCTGGACCATGCCCACCACATGGAGGACGCCCAGCTGAGGCGCCCCTCACCTTTCATGGCCTCCCAACCATGTCACAGATGTAGTAGCGCCAATGGGATGTGTACACGACAACTGTCCGGATCAATTGGGGTGAAGGGGGTGGGGTACTAGATGTAAAAAGCACCCCTATGCACCTGCAAGGCTGTATGTGATCCCGGTGATAACGTGACGGGTCACGCAATGCTCAGGCACCCCATAACTGCAGTAAAACCGTGTACGCAACGCCGGTATCCCACATGTGTGGAATTAACCTCCCACAGTACGTGGTGGCACCAAGGAACACAAACAACACATACGCGTGGGACATGCAGGGTATTATGACCTCAAAAACGGGTACGCTATACACAGGGGGACCCGCAGTGGGAAAAATAGCATGCACAACTCTCCGTCTGACTAGCGTGGTAATGAAAAACACACGTAGCCAATACCCCCTGCCAAAAGAAGAGTTAAATCCTTGATCTGCTGTGAAGCAGTGATGGCGCGTGAAACAACTAGAAGTAGCAACACGCGCGTCGGTCTCCACGAAAAGCATGTACAGCAAACTACTGGCCTCGCTCACCTTTAACCTGTGCCAGGAAATGCCCGCGCATGTCACATCACTTACGCACTTGGGCCCTTTCCTCGAATTACACGCATTAACACGCGGACGTGCTGTTTTTGCATGTGCGGATTCAATATGCACCCGTGCCGAGGGAAATGCACATGCTCGCCACGTCACTTACATGCTTACGTGCTAAGGACCTTTACTCAAATTACACGCTGACGTGCTGTTTTTTCATGTGCCAAATCCCTCCGTATCAAGCTGGCCACGCAACAACACATGGAAGAGCACGATCCTGCCCAGAAGGCCATTTTCCTGCCCCCCAGAGCCCCGAGCCGACTCCCACCAGCCATCTGCTGCTGCCTGCCTACCTGCTGGCCACGTGCCCTGCCATTTGGTGCCTACACATCAGCCATCTGCAGGGGTTCAGTTGCTGTGACCACCCCTGCTGGAACAGAAGAATCTCGACTGCAGTTCCATCGCTCCACAGCCCATCACCAGGACCCAGTTGCCCACCCAGACCGGCCTCGGGGTTGCCATGTCGGGGGAAACACCATCTGAGACCACTGGCAACCCCCAGCCAGAGAGGCAGAGGGCTGCCAGCTTCACAGCAGGAGAGGTTGGCATCCTGCTGGAGCAAGTCCAGGTGCATTATGATGCCCTCTTCGGAAGAACACGTGCCGACAAGGATGGACGGAGGAGGATCTGGATGGACATCGTGGTTGCCATCAATGCCGAGGAGGTGGCAACCCGCAACCTACCTCACGTCCATAAGCGCTGGTAGGACTTCAGGTCCAGGACCCTCAGGAAGGCCTGGCACCTCTCGGACGCAGCGGATGCAGTGGGATGCCGGGTCTGCCTTACCAACGACCAGATGAGGGTCCTGGAACACATAAGCTCAGCGCTTCACCTCCAGGTCCTCGAGAGGCAGACCCGTCCGGAGTCGAGCGGTAAGTGTCAATGCATACTGATTGGATGCAGTGCATGTTGAGGTGTGCCAGGAGTGTGCAGCTTGGACATATGTCTGGAAAGACCCATGTATTGATGTGTATGTGCAGGGACATGAGCCTGCTGCATGTGAGTCCAGTCATGTGTGATGCACATCAATGGTGTATGTATTCCTAAGCAGAATGCACAAATGAACGTGGAGACGCACACATGTTAGCATTTCTGTGTATGTACTATGCCATGGTTGGGTTGTGACACATGGATGCAGGTTCCACCTTCATGTATGTGCACAGTGTACATGTGCATGTGTGTGTGTTTGACATGTGTGCGACTGTGATACGCCATGGATGCATGTGATACAGACATGTAGGAAGCCGATTGGCAGTTGTGACATAGTTGCCGATGAATGCACTGTGACAGGTGGTGGAGATGTACAGATGCATGTCTGTCTGGTGGCGTGTGTGCATGTGTTCAGCACTCCCCATGTTGCTTGTGACGTCAGGCTAACCTTCGGATGTTCATGCTGATGTGTGTGTATGGATGCTGCTGCCTGCTGCACCATTCCTGTTAATTTGTGCATGTGTGTGGGTTCAAATGATATGTGTGTTGGCTCTGTCTCAGTGAGTGATACATATTTGTGTGATGACCATGTCTGTGAGATAAGATTTTAAGTGAATGGTTAGGAAGGCTTATTGCAGTGAGAATGTGCATTCCAGTGTCCCAAAGTGAGTGTGTTAAGGCTGTTGGCGTGGACTGGGAGTGAAGCATGTGTGAGCTGAATCTTTGAGGGTCATTTGGCAAAGGCAAAAACGAGTTGGGATTGGTTGCGAGTAAACATGGATATGAGGGATGAGAGTACCATGTAGAAAGGCGTCCAGTGTCCCCTGGCATATGGTAGGGATAGTGTGAGTGGAAGGATCAGAATGTGTAGGAGAATGCTGGTGGACGGTAATGTCATATTTTGAGTGGGAGGGTCAGGTTCATGTGAGTACACTAGTGACTAAAATGTAAGTAAACCAACCACAAATTACCATATAGTAGTTGAACAGGCCACTAGTGACCAAACTGCAGATAAAAAATCCACTAGTTACCGAAATGCATATGCACATACCACTAGCAATTGGAATACAGTTACAACATCCATTAAGAACCTCAATGTAATTGTTCAAGCCTATAGCAACCAAAAGATAGGCAAAAAAGATGCCAGTGGCTGAAATACGTTTATTTCAGTGATGTATCGAGTTCATGGTAGTGTGTCTCTTGTATGGTGATGTTTTCATCTAGATTGGAGGATGACACCCACATGGCAGAGGGGTTAACCTTGACAAAGCTGCTCTACACCTTGTCATCCACCAAACTACATGCCATATGAGAGTGATGAAGAAGTGTCAGTGGGTGTGTGTAGGAGCCAGTAAAATGCCAGATGCACAGACTGCAGGGCAGGGGAGTTGCTAGGTCTGGAAAAGACTCGGGGCTACGCTGGTATCGGAACTGTTGGGACTGGGGGCTAGCTAGTCTTTTGGCTGTAGCTCCTGAGATTCTATCCGGGGCTACAACCAAAAGATCAGGGGCTTTAGCCCCCTTAGCCCCCCCCTAGCAACGTCCCTGCTGCAGGGTCTTCTGGGGAATGTCACAGGCATTCTCGTGTGGTGCCCATTTCCCTCCTGCCAAATAGGCCAGTTTCAAGCAAGGAGCCTTGCACAAAGAGGACAAATCATGGTTCATTGATTGGTTACCAGTATTTGCTGTGAATATGGCGATCATCTGATCATTAATCTTGTTGACCAAAGGTTACACATACATGCTTAAAAATATTTTAGAGGGTCAAAGGCCCAACTCTATAATTTCTTCCTTTTCATGTTTCAGAGCACAAATGAATGTATGAAGCATGGCTGCACAATGTGGCTAATAAGACATTTGTTATGTGTACCAAGCCTTTAAACGGTGGTGGTAAAAATACATTTGCTGATAATTTTTTCACTGAAAGTGTCATGCCACTTTATTCAGAACAAACACGCCCATGCCCAATGGAATCGGTTTGCATCTGTGTGCCAACCAAAACTGTGTACATTGCCCTAACTATAAACATAGATCGCCTACACCTGATGGGTCAACACTAAAGTTTGCATTATGGAACTCTAGAGGATTACACATTATCAATGTTAGTGATGGACCCTCCGTTAAACCTAAGTATGGGGCACAATGATACTTCAAAGACATGTGGCTTAATAAACAGCTTTATGTTGATGGAATTCATTGTATCTCTGAACCTGCTGTGGGGTCTAAGGTGGGTTAACATAAAGAGGGGTTACTTACATGTCTTAAATGACCATAACTATTGAGAACGTTCATTACAGCAATGGAAATTGTAAGAGGTTAGTTAGTATTATGACCAACACTGACCATTCAAAACAGAACACTGCTATGATCAAAATTATTTATGATCCTACGGGGCTAAATAAACAAAACCTTTCATGGAATGTATTATAATCATTGTTAATTATTGTGTATGGTCCAATCCACATCTGTCGATTGGACAAACTCAATGCAAAATGTGCCCAGAAAATGAAGAAGAATAGAGTGTAAGGTTGTAAAATAAAGGATGGGTAATCGAACCAGCAGTAGCAAATGCAGAGACATTGGGGTATATCTTCATGGAATATAGGCATTTTCGGATGTTTAATAGTGAAGTCATGGGTGACATCCCTGGACAATACACCGATTTCACTAACACAACTGTATCCTCAATAAACTATAGAGCCCATTTTCAATATGATATGGATTAGCATTAATGAATAAAATGTATGCATACAGATTGTGTACATTGTTTTTAATCCACCCCATATTTTAATTAATTTGTATGTCAGAGAGGAGGGGTGAATCTCAAGTTACGATTCTGCTTCGGCCTTTCACTCCTCAATGCAAATACTCCAATATATGTATGCTCCTGAAAGTGCTGTGGATTCCTATCGAGTCTGTCTGTATTTTACACAACCAAACAACAGGCAGAGTCCATAGGAATCCATAGTAAATGGTGCCTGCCATGCATACAAGACAGGTAACGTTTAAACATTTTGCGTGGCGCGGTGCAAAAGGGTGGCATACAAGCATGATCGGCACTTTTTTACATTCCTCTTTCGCACTCTGCTGTGCAAAAGTGGAAAATATAATGGATTCGAAAAGTGTAAATGTAGCAGGCCCCCTTTGTGTAATTTACATGCAATCTGAAAATGAGCTCCTGTATATCTACCAACGGATAAAAGGGAAATATATGTTTAGAGGCATTTCCTTAGATATCTTACTTTGCACTAAACTTCATTATTTCCTTTAACAATTAGTTTGGAATAATTCAATAAGAGTTGTCAATCAGAATACAGAAATACAGTATTGTTATCAACGGGGGACTCAGTAGTTTTGTATGGAGCAATTGTAGTAAACAGACTGTTATTTGGGATATTTCACAAAGGTTCAACATCTTTCCTTCTAGGGTGAATCTATTGCAGATGCATGAGTGGAGGTTTTATATGGAAGATTAAGAGAGACTCATTAAGCAAATAGCTTCAGAATGTACACAGGATCATGAATGATATGGCATATTGCCAAAATGGCATAAACGACCATCATATTAGAAATAATGATAATGTGATTATGCAAAAATAAATTACATTTACACAGGGTTTATGATGTTGCATGTCAAACCAGCATCTCAAAATGAGGACTTGCAAGGACAATTTAACCAGACCTATACAATTTGAAAATGTACCAGTAGAGTTACAACTAAATCAAAAGCTTGCAAGGGATGTTAAATATGTTGCATAGCAATGACTTAAGGATTTCTGGTGATTGACTAACACTATATAACTCACAAATGAAATTAAAATTGAACCCCATTTCTGATCAAATTTGGGAGTAATATATCACAAGTGTGATATAGTCATCTGACGAAATGTATATATGTACCATCAATAGTTTGACAGACATGAGATGGAAATACAAAGCAGGTCTGGATGATATGATGATAAGCAAGAATTTAAAAATCTTAAGAGTGCTGCCTAACTGTCATGGAAACAAAGTGTTATAATCACAGTCTACATAAATGTATCAAGAACTAAACCTATGAATTACTGACTATTGCCACTGTTCAACTCTTGAATCTGCCAAAACAGTTACAAGAAATAACTGCCTGGGTTGACAAAAGCATTTACTTTCCATGTGTCAACCTAAATTCAGTAGTGGCCATGTGACATCTTCCAAAATACTCTCTTTGCGTGTACTATTATGGAGCACACTGAGAAATCTCAGACTTTACAGCTTATACTGGTCATGGTGCAGAAATAATGTAGCAAACATGGGATTTCTCAAGGAGTTTTGAAGCTTCTAATGGCTGTTTCTTGGCAATAATTAATTTCATTTTATTTCATTTTCTCATTTGCATGGTGCCTTCACCATGGGTATGGTCCCAACACACTGTAGGTTATGATATGATATGGCATTTGTAACGCGCCTATACACAAGTGTTTCAAGGCGCGACAAGGCAAGGATGGGGGATCAGTGGAAGGACAGATGCAACGATCTTTCTAGGTCAAGTGACATTGAGCAAGTGCAGGGGGGGGAGAAAAGTGCCAGGGGAAAGGGGAGGGGGCAGTGCTGTACATGGGATCCAAACAATAACAAGAAGTGCGGTCAGTAGGTGGCAGGTGCAAGGGTAAGTTCAGACAGCAGGTGTCCAAAAGTGCAGGTAGGGGGACTGTAGGGTTACAGATACAGACATAAGTGCAAGGGCTTCCGGGAGGCAGTGCGGGTGTGCAACTGGGCATTTAGGGACCTGGGCCCGAAATCAGAGGTTATCCAGGTGACCAGTGCAGTATCAGACAGGAAATCAGCTGGGGAGAGGAAGAGAGAAGGCTGAAGCAAAGAGGAATGTCTTGAGGTGCTCCTGGAACCGGAGAGGGTTTTTCTCGTGTTTCAGAGAGGCAGGGAAGCTGTTCCGGATGGAAGCCCTAGCTGAAGAAAGAGCTCTACCACCAACTTGTTGCTTGTAGAAGCGACTGACCCTGAGGGAGATGGAGGTGGAGGAGCGAAGAGCTCGAGTAGGAAGGTATTCACGAAGAGAGAGTTCAAGGTATTGAGGGCCCAGGCCCCAGAAGGCCTTGTGGACAATGCAGAGGATCTTGAACTTAATCCTTGCAGCCACTGGGAGCCAATGCAGAGAATTCAGTGCTGGAGAGATACGATCCCTGGGCTTGAGGCCAAGGACAAGTCTTGCAGTCCTGGTCTGGATGAGTTGCAGAGGGCGTAGAGTAGAAGCAGGCAGATTTAGAATGAGGCTGTTGCAGTAGTCCAGCCTAGCAGGAACCAGAGCTCTAGAGACAGTGAGCTTCTGGGGGAAGGAGAGGAAAGGAAGAATACCTCTGAGGAGGTGCAGTTGGTAGTTTGACTTCATAGAGACGTGAGAGATGTGAGGAGAAAAGAAGAGCGTGGAGTCGAAGATGACCCCGGTTGAAAGCCCTCGGAGGGACCGAAGTCCCAAGTATGGGAAAGTTAGGCAGTGCTATTATTCATGTGTGTGTAATGGACATTAAATGTTATGAGGGCTTGGCCGAACCTAGCAACCTATATATACTTGGCATGTGTATGGGTACAGAGATTTACACTAGGAAAATAAGCTGCAGGGGGTGTGTAAGAGGAAATTCAGTCATGTATGGAGCTACAGTTCAATTTTCTTTGTCGTGAATGGTAGCTACATTCTTATGGCAGAAGTGTTGTACAAAGTGTCATTCGAGTTGTATGTGAAAGCAGATACGTGAGGGAGTGTGGCCGCACCTTTTCCTATTTCCAAAAGCGTGGAGTGCGAGAAGAAAAATGCATTGGTTAAAATCAAAGGAAAGCCTTGAATTGGTACATTCGGCAACATTCTAAAACATCTGGGTTGATAAAATATGATGGATATATTCTGACTTCTACCCGCTACCATAAAGTGGCTACATTCAAGACACCACTTATAGTGGAACACATTCTACTATCGCCCGGAATCCATAGCATGGTCACGCTCACTGACCCAACTAAGTGCAGCACCCTGGTCAATGGTACAACCCTTCCAAGTGCTATACAATGTCTATCACAAGAGCTCCTGTGGTGCAAAGGCTTCAATCTGTGCAATACAGTGGCTACCCTCACAAAATTCTCCAAGAGCAACACCCAGGTTGCCCTCCTGAATTATTCCAAGTGCAGCACAATGGCCAACCGCCCACATTTTCTAAGTGTAGCATCTTGCTGCTCTAATGGTTATTCACAGAGCAAAACATTGGCTACACTTATAAATCATCTCAGAGCAGAAGCAATGAACACCTTTCTAATCATGTGGTTAAACACGATGGCCACCCTCACAAATACCTGCAGTCCGATTCATTGCCAACACCCTACAATCCATTTAAGTGAAATACTTTGCCCACCCCATAATCCATCTAAGGGCAATACATAGCCCATCCCCATAATCCATCTAAGTGCAATACATTACCTACCACCAAAATCCATCCAAGTGCAATACACTGCACACCCCAAAATCCATCTAAGTGCCATACGCTGACCACCCAAAAATGCATCCAAATGCAATACATTGCCTACTCCCAAAATAAATTTAAGTGCACTACATTGCATACCCCAAAAATACATCAAAGTGCAACACATTTCCCTCCCTAAAATATATCTAAGTGCATCACATTTCCTGCCCCCCAAATACATGTGTGACCCATGCCCACCCCCAATATGCCTCAAGTGCAACACAACGTCTGCCCTCCAAAATACATCAGGCTATTGAAGGAGGGCAACAGGTAATTTACACAATGTTCTGATTTGTACGTAGTAAAAAAGACAATATTATTCCATCCTACAACTATATGGAAACGACCTCCAGTAACAGCGGCTATTGGAATTTACATCAGGAATTACAATAATAAATAGAACACAAAATTGCTGCTCTGCCATAGTTTTATCTGTGAAATGGAGGCCCAAATGGAGGCCCCGGCGTACAGCCCCTGCTGGATGATTATAGGTGTAAAGTGACGTGTATGTATATTGTGAGATCCTGCACACAGAACATCGTGTGAATTATGCCATTGTGACTTGGTCAGCGAGCATAATAACATACTTAAAGCACACATGTGTAAATCGTTAATGGACATACACCATTGCCTTTTTTTTTATATCATGGATTATTCAAGGATTACATCCTTGGGCCGCCAGATTTTAAATTATGTAGGAACTACTTAGGTTTATTTAGAAATCAGGCCACTCATGGCTGGACGTCATCTTGATGTTCGAGCTTATGAGAATGACTCAGTCATGATGGGAGGATCTCCTTGAGCTTTCTTAATCTTCTTAGACAATTATGAAGAGTATGGCCCTTATTCCAGTTTTGTCAGTGACTGGCCTTACCTGAGCATTATTCTTTGAAGAAGACGAGGTGAGATAAGGCCGATCTCCACGAGAAGACACCATGCCTCTCTGAATTTAGTACAGAGGGCTAGGTGCTTCCCTAGGAGCACAGACCTAAAGAATAAGGAGGAAACCCCTGAAGGGAAAAAACGTCCTTAATAGATATTCCAAAGAGGATGAACAGAGGCTAGAACTGAACTGTAGCAAAATGCGGAGTCCAAAATGAACCAGAATAAAATGAACAGCAGCGTGGGACAGAAGGCTCCAGGAAACAAGTCAGAAGGCAACAGGGCAGAGACTGCAGGCAGCAGGAGAGTAGGTGAGTAAGTAGCAGAATCATGGGAAAAGGATAGGTTGGAAAGGCTAGCAATGCAGAGCAGCACTGCGAACAGCGACCAAAAGAGAAGGGCTGCAAGTAAGCAGGCAGAGCTGCAAATTAACTATGGTGCGCTAGCAAACTCGAGAAAGGAGCTGAGTTGTGACTCACAGCTTACCGCACTCGGATAACTTTCATATTGTCACCCGGTCTCTGTGTGTTCTGTCATTGCCAGGGGCCACTTCCTGTTGATGTCATTATTGTGGGTCGCTGCAGCCGTGGATAGTTTCCTCATGGAATTCTCCAGTGCCATCCTGGGGTGACATACCTCTTCCCCTGTTCCCAGCATTCCCAAAAGGAATGGGAAGGAGTTAATTTTTAGCTGCAGTGAAAAGAGGGTAAGACCCACACAGTATTCCCCCTCCGTACCGCGTCCCAACAGGCTTCTCCGGATAATGGGAATGAAAGGATTTCAACAGTTGAGTGGCATGAATGTGATGAACAGGCTCCCATGTTTTTTCGGCAATACTGTAGTCTTTCCATTGAATCAAATGCTGCAACCTGCCTCTGAAACATCAGGAATCACATATCACTTCAACCACGTATTCTTCGTCCTCACCAATTACTATTGGAAGTGCTCTCTTGCCTTGATCATGCCCTTCAAGTGGTTTCAAGAACGCCACATGAAATAAAGGATGGATATGATGCCAGGTACTTGGTAACCTCAGGCGAAAGGCCACAGGAATGATTTGTTTCTCAATCTTGAATGGTCCGAATTATTTCAGGGAGAACTTAGATGGTGTCAGATGTTGTGGAAGATACTTGATTGATAACCAAACTTGATCTCTAATCAGATAACTAGGAAAAGGGATCCTCTTTTTGGAGACCTCTTGGGACTTCCAATATGTTTCCTGTAATTCGCTGAGCACTTCTTCATTCTTGGGACAGGAGTAACTTTGATGTAGAATAGAAGGTATCCAATGAGCATGAGAACAATGTGTGCAATGAATTGGGCTGATTTGGATGGCTGAATGTATATAGTTTCTGTAGCGAAATTCAGCCACTGCCAGAGGTCGCTCCAATTGTCTTGTGTGGCGCTGTTAAAACAGGGTATGCATTGTTCTAAAGATTGATTTAATCTTTCTGTCTGACCGTTGATCTCTGGGTGAAATCCTATAACAGATCTCCATCTACTTTTAAGGAATAACACAACATGGTCCAAAACTTGAAGGTATACTGTGGTCCTCTGTTGGCCACTATGACTTCTGGCATACCATACAAACAGAAAGATGTGTTTGATGAATATACGACTCATCACTGGGGCTGTCTGAGGTTTCTGAAATGCAGAAAAATATGCCATTTTACTGAAGGTGTTGATAGGGAGAACTATAGTCATACAACCTTGGGAAGCAGATAAGTCTGTGATGAAATTGGTGGATATGCACTGTCAGGATCCTGTGGGCAGGGGTGCTTGTGTACGTTCACCTACCGGAATCTTATTGGAGTCTTGTTTTTGGCACTGATGGAACAATGTTTGATATAGTCCTTAACAGAATGGCATACTGCGGGCCCCCAAAAATACCTTTCCAGTCGGTCAAGGGTTGTTTTTTCTCCTTGATGTCCTGCAACTCCAGAGTCATAGACTAACTTAAGGACTTTGTCATGTAATCCTGAAGGGATGTATATCCGATACTTGTGATCCCAGAGTTCTCCCTGGTGGACCAGTTGTTTAATACATGACTGTTCTGGGGGTGAGTACACTGTTGATCTTTGTAGTTGGTCTAAAAAGCTTTCTAAACCGAGAGACCGATGGTTTCAGGAAGCATTTTACCCAGTGATTTTTGTTTTTCACCTTTTTCCATGCCAATTCGCGACAAGGCATCTGCAAAAACATTTTGTGGTCCTCAAATGTGGCAAAATCATAATGTGAGAAAAAATGCACCCAACGAGCTTGACGGCTGTTCTGACAATCAACATTTTGTATGGTCTGTGGATTTCGATGGTCTGTACGCACCACTACCGGCCATTTGGCTCCCAACAAGAAGTGGCGCTACTCTTTGAAGGCATTTTTGATAGCCAATTAGCCAATAATAATTTTTCCAAAACAGAATAATTGCGTTCAGCATCAGTCAAGGTCCTACAAAAGTAGGCCATTGGATGTTCTTCAAGCTGTTTGAATTCTTGTTTGAGTACTGCGCCTATAGCAAAATATGAAGAATCAGTCTCAACGATAAAATGGTTGATGGTACAAAGGCTGTTTCAGAATGGATACACTGGTGAATTTTGCCTTGAGGATTTGAAAGGCATCTCAATTTCTGATGACCACAAAAATGTACCCCCTTCTTTAGAAAATTGCTGAGGGACAGTATAAGTTTGGAGAAACCTCTGATGAACTTTCTGTAGAAATTTGCCATCCCTATACATTGTTGAAGGATTAACTGCACTTTTCTTGGGTCCATGGATATTCCTTCCGCAGAGAGTTTAAATCCTAAGTATGTGACTGAACGCACATCAAACTAACATTTTTGGGGTTTGTTCTTTGACTGATGATGTTGTAACCGCCTTAAGACTTCACACACATGCTGCTGATGTCTTTCTGGATCTTGAGAAAAGATCTGGGGCCAGATTATAGAAACTTTGCACCGGTGCAAGTGCAAAGTTTGCAGGGTATTAGCACTAGGACAAAGTTTGTCCAATTTTTTAAAACACTGGGACCCATTAAAAAACAATGGCACCTTGACAAGTACAGTTTGGCATATTAAAAGCACCAGGGCAAAAATTGTCATAGTGCAATAATGATGCATTTTCACTATATTTTTGGACCAGGACAAAGTTCGCCCTAGTGCAAACACAGAATGGAATTAGCAGTATGGCAAACTTTGCCCTGATGCAAAAATGCATCAAAAATGCATCTTTTTAGCACTAGGGCCATGTTAGCCCTGGTACTTTTAATATGTCAAACTGCACTTGTCAGGGTGCAATGGTTTTTTAATGTGTCCAAGTGTTTTTAAAAATAGGGCAAACTTTGCCCTAGTGCTAATACTGTGCACACTTTCCACTTGCACCGGTGCAACACTTCTGTAATCTGGCTCCAAGATGTCATCTAGATATATGACAACAGTGTGAAGAAGAAGGTCTGCACAGATGTGGTCCATAAATCTTTGAAATACTGCTGATGCATTGGCCGGTTTAGCTGAGGGCATACCCTGTCCGCACCCCAGCCAAATCACGTGGAAACTCACTGTGTACCCCGTCATGTTGTCTTGCCTCACATGCCCACTGCCACTCTGCCCCGATCTGCTGCCCCAATCCCCCACTCCCAAACCCCCTTCCATACTTCCCGGACCCATTCCGCACCCCAGAATAATCGCGTACTGGGGTCGCACCAGCCAAATCACGTGGAAATACCTGTGCATACCCCTTCCTCACCCCAGCGTAATCACTAA
Source organism: Ambystoma mexicanum (assembly GCF_040938575.1). Classification (NCBI taxonomy): domain Eukaryota; kingdom Metazoa; phylum Chordata; class Amphibia; order Caudata; family Ambystomatidae; genus Ambystoma; species Ambystoma mexicanum. The sequence goes on from NC_090941.1 coordinate 85,639,073, forward strand.
CCCCGGTCGCACCGCCAAATCACTTGGAAAGGCCCGCGCGTACGCCTTCCGCACCTCAGCGTAATCGTGTACACTGGTCACACTAGCCAAATCGCGTGGAAAGGCCGGCGCATGCAGCCATCATCCACAAACACAGCCCACAGGCAGCCCACACCACATGGGATCCCCCATCACCTGTGACCATACCCCGCAGGCAGCCCACACCCATGGATCTCTCCATCACCCATAACCATACCCCGCAGGCAGCCCACACCACATTGGACCCCCAATCACCTGTGGCCATACCCCACAGGCAGCCCCCACCACATGGCCCCCCATCAACCATGACCATACCCCGCAGGCAGTGCACACCACATGGTGCACACATCACCCGTACCATACCCCACAGGGAGCCCACACCACATGGCATCCCCCCATCACCGGTGACCATACACTGCAGGCAGCCCACACCACATGGCCCCCCCATCACGTGTGAACATACCCTGCAGGCAGCCCACACCACATGGGATCCCCCATCACCTGTGACCATACCCCGCAGGCAGCCCACACCCATGGATCTCTCCATCACCCATGAACATACCCCGCAGGCAGCCCACACCACATGGCCCCCATCACCGTGACCATACCCCGCAGGCAGGCCACACCACATGAGACCTCCATCATCCTTGACCATACCCCACAGGCAGCCCACACCACATAGATGCCCCCCAACACCCATGACCATACCCCAAAGGCAGCCCACACCACATGGATCCCCCATCACCTGTGACCATACCCCACAGGCAGCCCACACAACATGGCCCCCCCATCACCCGTGACCATACCCCGCAGGCAGGCCACACCACATGGGACCCCCCATCACCCGTGACCATACCCCGCAGGCAGCCCACACCACATGGAACCCCCACATCACCCTTGACCATACCCCACAAGCAGCCCACACCACATGGACCCCCATCACCCATGACCATACCCTGCAGGCAGCCCACACCACATGGGACTCCCACATCACCCATGACCATACCCCGCAGGCAGCCCACACCACATGACCCACCCTTCACCCGTGACCATACCCCGCAGGCAGCCCACACCACATGGATCCCCCCATCACCCGAGACCATACCCCGCAGGCAGGCCACACCACATGGGACCCCCAACACCCGTGACCATACCCCACAGGCAGCCCACACCACATGGACCTCCCCCATCACTGGTGACCATACCCCGCACTCATCCCACACGACATGGCCCCCCATCACCTATGACCATTCCCTGCAGGCAAGCCACACCACATGGGACTGCCCTATCACCCGTGACTATACCCTGCATGCAGCTCACATCACATGGGACCCCCATCACCTGTGACCATACCCAGTAGGCAGCCCACATCACATGGCCCTCCATCACCCGTGACCATATGCCGCAGGTATCCCACACCACATATCCCCCATCACCCGTGACCATAACCCGCAGGCAGGCCACACCACATGGGACCTACATCACCCGTGACAATGGCCTGCAGGGAGACCCCGACTCATGCCCCCCCACACCTGCGACAGCAACCTGCAGGCAACCCCCGCCTCATGGAACACCCCCCACACCTGTGACAGCAGCCTGTAGTCAGGCCCCACCTCATGGAACACCCCCCACACCTGTGACGGCAAGCTACAGGCAGGCCTCGCCTCATGTCCCCCCAATACCTGTGACGGCAACCTGCAGGCAGGCCCCGACTCATGGAACAGCCCCACCCCCAACACTCTGTGGACTGATAGACATAAATGCAGCATATGTGAAATGAAATGCCGCCACACACTGCACACTCCAAGTGCACCTTAAAACCCATCCATTGTTCATGCACACCACAACATGCCATTGGAAGTCAAACATGACACATGCATGCATGTGTGCACACACATGAACAGCATAAGGCAGCATCATGGACATAGAACAGAGTAAGCAAGAGCCAAACATGGGCAAAACCATCGAGACCAGACAGCACTTTGATTTAAAATGAAAAAATATATATTAAAAACAGTATTCAACTCATCCTCATATAAAAATAATAAAATAGACGCACCATGAAATTAGTCAATAAATAGATGGTCAAAAAGCAAAAACATTGGCTGCGAACAAACTAAAAATGAAATCACAGTTGTGGTCCATGTCCATGAATGTATGTCCAAATGAAAACACAAATGAAAAGAAAACCATTCCTTCATGGTGAACAGAAAAAAGAGAACTATATACAGAAAACCAGGGCCCATTGTCCCAAAGCATGTGCAACAATCCAGAAGTATATAATCAAAAAGGAACTATGTACAAAAAGTGGAGCAAAGCCAATAACTCCAAATAAAAATAAAATAAAATGAAACCCACACCTAAAGAACTATATACAATGGCAGCGGGCTAGTCCTTCGACTCAAAATGTCCCCTCAATGTTTCTGCCAGGGCATCATCGAAAACTGTGTCCACCTCCCCTAGGCGGACCTCAGCTCTACCCTCGAGGGCTTGCAGAGACTCCAACATGCTACTCCGAAACTACCTGCAAGTCCCTTCGAGGACCTCCAACCGCCTCTCTGCCCGACGCAGTGTATTCTCTGCCCTGGTGATGGTGAGTCTAGACTCCCATGCCTGCTACCACTGTGCTCCGATCTGCTGGCCAAAACGCTCCAACACGGAAGACATCCGTGTTCTAAGGTTCCTATTTTCCTCCTGCCCGATGGCCGATACCTGCCTCACTTCAACTAGAAGTCCTGAGACCTGTCACCTCCTACGCTGAGCCTGCCGCTGCCGAGTAGCCCAGTGCCTACGCCTCAAGGACAGTCTCCTAGATGGTGATAGCCCCTGGGGCTGTCGTGCATGCGCCCAGCTGCTTGGTGCCTGCTCTTCCTCCATTGCCATGTGTCCTGTTGCCTGCTGGATCTCCGTAGTGACCATCTGTGCTGATCCTCCTTCGACTCCCAACTCTGGCAGGGATGGGATCTCCAACACGGTGGCCGCTGGGGTTGAGACAAGTGCACAGGGGGCCCTGGTGGTATCTAGGCCGGGAGGCGGCAGGGAGGACGACTGGGGCACAGAGGAGGCAGACGAGGAGGGGGTCACATAAGTGGCCAGCCCACGCACCCGTTGCGATACCAGAAAATGTGCTAGCCAGACAATGAGGTGACTGATCTCCCTGTGATGATGCGCAAGCCCCAAAATGGAAGCCTGCACATCATCACAAATGGACTCAGTCCGCCTCGTGAGACCGGCTAGCACTGGTTCCACCCTGTACCGAATGGTAACATCTGCAGACATTGGTGTTTCTGTCTGCGAGGAAACATTCGCTGCCTGTGGATGGGTCCGGCCTGGGGCATGCCCGCAGATGCATACTGGTGCAGTCGCAGTGCCAGGGACAGGATTAGGCACAGGTACCTCATGGCGGCCTGAACTTCCTCCGGCCCCTGGCCTTTGTCTGCACCAGTCACACCTAAGTCATCACCCCCGCCTGGCCGTATGGGCTGGGCTGATGTTGCCTCCTCTCCCTCCCCTGCCAACCTGGATGCCTCCCACTGTCTCCCACAGTGTCTTGCCCCTGTGCAGGCTCACCTGTCCCTCCCTCTCCCTCCCACTGCTGAGGAGTCTTCCACCACCACCACCGGGCCTTGCATCTACGCCTGGTGGAGGCATCCCTGCTGCCGTGCTCCACAGCACCGTCTCCGCCCTCTTCATCCATCGTCGCTGTGGATAGGGAAACATAGAACACAAACATCAGGGTACTGAACACGTGTGTGTATGTCACAATGCTAATGTACATCAGTGGCATTGTTAGAGGTCACAAGCATCATCACCGTCCACTACACACAGGGAAGTTATATTCACACACATGCACAATCATGTCTCTCATTTACAACAGACATTCACATCCTTGGAAAAGGCACTGGCAGCACCTCTGAATTGTGCCTCCAGCTAAGACGCATCATGGGTCATACACGTCCCATTCACACACATCACATGACAGTCATGAAGCAGGCCATGGAGCTACCACGTCACTGTGCACTCCAGGGCAAATTGGCAGTGCGATGCAATCACAAATCAAGAACTCAAGTAACAAACATCCCGTAGTGTTGGCCAGTCACACATTCACTACTCAGACACATGTACACCACGCATGTCCATGATGTTGACATAAGCACCCATGTGTCACACCTCTCACATGTCCCAGTCCAGACACGGGGATGCAAACTGGTGTGCGTTGTTACATGCCGGTGTGCATCACGCATTGCAACACAGACACGATTGCTGCAGCACACGCTTGAATGGACTCACATGCAGCACTGTCAGGGACAAGCACACACACAACTGTACAGGAGGCATGCCAGACATAAGGCCAAGGTGCACACTCCAGCCACACGTCAACATGCACATGCACTATGGTGGACAAGAACACATGAACACTTACCAGCTGAATCCAGACGGAGCACCAACTCCAAGACCTGGGCATACAGCGCTGGGTAGAAGCGCTCCAGGACCAGCATCTCATCAGTTGTCAACTGGCCCCGGCACCCCACTCGATCATCACCAGCCTTAAGGAGGCAGCGGGGCTCGACTTTAAGTCGTCCCAGCGCTTGTGGACATGATGGTAGTCACGGGGTGCCAGCCACTCCGCGTTCATGGCACAGACGATGTCACCCAGCTCTTCCTCTGTCCTTCATTGCTGACTTAGATGGTCCATGGAAGAGGGCAACATGATGCGCCAGGACTTGCTCCACCAGGATGCCAACTTCCCTGTCTCATAAGCTGGCAGCCCCTTGCCTCGCTGCCAGGGGGTTGCCATTAGCCTCAGATGGAGATGGGTCAGAGGCAACCCCTGAGGCAGGTGTGGGTGGGCAAGGTGGTCATGGGGCCTGGCTGTGGAGCGATGGTATGGCATGTCAGGAGTCTTCTAGATCAGCAGAGGTGGTCACGACAACAGGACCACTGGCAATGGCTTCAGAGCAGGCACCAAAATGCAGGGTACGTGGGCAGCAGGCACACAGAGTGGACTGGCAGCAGCAGATGGCTTTTAGGAGGCAGCTCGGCCACTCAGAGGCTGGTAAAGTGGCTCATGGGCAGGAGTGTGTGTCTCCCATGTTACTCGCGTCGCTAGCCAGAAACAGAATGACTCTGCATGTGCGGAAACAGCATGTTAGCATGGAATCAGAGGAAAGGGAGAATCGCATGTTACGTGACATATACTGTACGTTGGGCGTTGCCATTCAATATTGGGATAAAGGTGAGCGTAGGACAACAGTGAAATGTACGTGCATTTCGTGTATACAGACGCGTCGACTTCCGAGGGGTCACGTACACATTCATTTTTGGTTTTGGGGTGCCTGTGCATTACGCGACCCGTTATTTTTTCACCAGGGGTTGCATAGAGCCTTGCTGGAGCACAGTGGTACATATTACATCACGTACACTGTCCCCTCACTCCAATTGCCCAGGACAACTGATAGCTGCACCTCCCATTGCACTAATCCATCAGTGCCATGACTGGGAGGGCAACAAGAAGGAAGGGAGGCAAAGGTGGGCAAGGTGGCTGTGGTGGGCGAGGTGGGCGACGTGGGCATTGTGTCCGAGATGTCCAGGCCCGTGCAGGGAGAGCTATGCTCCCCACCCAACAGGGTCAGGGAGATGCAGCCGATGCTGACATCCCCAGCACACGTGGTCCTGGGCCAGCAGTGTCACCTGCTGTCCAGACCTGCCAGGGTATGGAAGCTGCAGTGGCAGCTCTGACTACCACCACCCAGGCTCAGGGTCAGCCAGCCCGGACTGTAGTGGTTCTGGCACAGGCCTGCAGTGACTCAGGAGCAGATGTCCTTGTCTGTAAGGGCAAGGGATAGGTGGTGCAAACTACTGGCACCAGCAGCCAAGGTCACAGACCAGCAGTGTCATCTGCTCTCCAGAACTGCCACAGTGTGGAAGCTGCAGGGGCTGCTGTGGCTACCACCACCCAGGCTCAGGGTCAAGCAACCCGGACGGTAGTGGTCCCAGGCCAGGCCCACAGTGACTCAGGGGCAGATGTCCTTGTCCATGAGGGCAAGAGATGTGCAGTGCTAGCTACTGTCCCCAGCATCCTGGTATGGCTATCTGCAAGCCAGCCTACTATCATCCCATCAGTGGCTGATGCCATTGGCCAGTCCACCAGTACTCCAGCCCCTACTGACCAACGTGGTCCAAGCCACTCCGGGTCTTCACAACCTTACAAGAAGCAAAAGCGTGCAGTAGCGGGGCAGGCTCCAACCCAAGCCACAGCACAGGAGCACCACACATCGAGGAAGAAGAGCTTCTGTAATGAGGAACTCGACATTCTCATGGACTATGTGTTGGAGCACGAACGTGACATGCTTGTGCAGGCAGGGAGCACACATACACCTGCTCAGCATATGGCCCACTGGTAAGCTGTCACGGATCGTATTAACGCCATGGGCTATGAAAGGCGCACAGCTCAGAGGCGGTCAAGTGTTGGAATGACCTCCGAAGCAGAGCCAAGGATAAGCTGGGTGCGGCCAACACCTCTACTCTGGTGACTGGAGGTGGGACACAACCAGAGGACGAATAACTCACTCCACATGAGGAGATTTTCAGTGATCTTATTGATGTGGAGCAGGTCTAAGGTGTGGGAGACCTGCTGATTTATGAGAAATCATCCAGTGAGTGGTGATTTAATGTAATGTAATGTAATGTGCGTAATGTAATGTGCGCTTATATATATGTGATGGATGTGTATCCGCGACATGTGTATGTTGCTTGGATGAAGTGTAAGGATTGTTTTGCATTGATATCCATAATTTCATGGCTGACATGGGTTGACCATTTCACGGTGGATTGGTATGTGCTTGTTGACATACAGACTGCATATGCACAATGTGCTGTACACTGGGTCAATCCTCATCACCACTCCTGCTCACTAATTCCATGTCACTCTCTCTGCAGCCTCTCTTGGCCCTCTTCCAGCTGCAACCTGATATGATGTATTGCCTGTGATGATGTTCCTATGCACACTCACATTCTCTCCTGTGAGAGGTCATCCAGACAGCTGTACCTCCCCAGAGGTATCCTACCTTTCAGCTCCTTCCCCCAGCAACTCACTGTCTCCAGGGGACTGGTCATTCATATGCTGGCCTACAGTGACAGACTATACACATATGTCAGTGCTTTTACTCTCTTCCCTCTGCATCTCATCCAGGACTGGACTGTGTGAATGGTCCTTTTGTATTAGGGCCAGGTATCTCCTTAGGACTGTGATGATGGCACTTGCTCCCAGGCACCACCCTCACTTGGGGGGTATTTGCTAGATCCCTACAACCCACTGACAACACTTGACACCTCATTCATGCACTTGCCTGTACACTGCCATCAGGGCGCAGCGTTTCATTTCCAGATTATGTTATTTTATTGTACCTTGAGCATGTTCCCATGTACTGCAATGGCCCCTCACAGTTCCAAACCCAGGTCTCACCTTCTACATGCCTATCCCCTTGTGTTCTGTCAGTGTGACCTGCACTCATGGAATCAGTGTGCCTGCCTTCATCTGTTCCACCACCCTAACATTTTAGCACTGTGTGACACTTGTGTTTTTGGTAATTGGTATTTCCATGTCATGTGATGTCACAAGCATTGTACATGGATCAGGGACTGTAGGCAGCAACTTCTGTGTCATGCTGTTTGACGGTTCAGGCATGGCCATGCTAGTGGCATCTGTGTGTGTGCATCAGTGATGCTGGTGACTCAACTGTGCCAGTCTGGTTCTTGTGTGTTGCAGGTGCTATGCGCCATGCACTACATGTGGTGTTGTGCCCTTTGACACACATCCATGTCTACTCTCATGATACACTTGCCTTCCAATGACACCATGTACGTGACAGAGTTTGTGACCTCACTGACAGGGCAAGTTGATGTATAGCATGACTACATTGTGATACCTGTGTGTGCGGGCTATGCTATTTTAAAGTGTCTTCATGTATTTTTCTGTCCTTCTGCAGGTGATGAGCCACTGGATGCAGAGGAGGAGGTGGAGGAGTGGGCTGCAACCAGGTACCAGTGGAGGATGTGATGTGGTAGCCCATGAAGATTCACTGGTGCTACAGTCCATCCTGGCCATTACTCACTCTGACTCTGCCTGTTGGAACATTGGTTTTTGGAGGTTATGGGTGCAAGGCCACGATCCACAGTATTGGCTGCTGTTCCTGGGACAGCTGTTCAAGGGGGGGATGCAGTCCTGCAGCTACAGACAGTGCCAGCACATCAAGGGCCAGGTTTCCTTGGGCCAAGCCGGCGTGTGGCACGCCAACGTGGTGGCCGTGTGCCAACAGACGATAATGTGTGGGAGCAGTCCATGTATTCAGTTGTACAACAGCATGGGGCTGCATATGAGATGTTGGCTCAGGGCATGGATAGGGTGGCCAATTCCATGCTCCCCCCGGAAAAACAGATGCAGGTCTAGCAGCAGGCATTGCAATCCACATGCCACTCACACATGCTCCAGATGCAGGCCAGCAACAGGTGCTGACGGGCAGAAATGTGGTCTCTGCATGCATCCATGGCTGCAGAGGGTCGGGCCCACAGGGCTGCGCTGAGGGAAGAGGCTAGGTCACTGCGCGTTACACTGACTGCACTCGAGGCAGCATGCAGTAGACAGTCAGAAGAGCACATGCAACAGTTGATGCACACCACCTCTGAGGACATGCAAGCAACCTGTGAGGTGTTGCAAGCATACATCCATGCTATCAAGTTGCAGATGCGCACATCTCAGTGCTGCATGGCCGCTTCCATGGAGGACCATGCCAGGGATATACGTGGTGAGCCTCCCTTACCACTGACACCTTCTATTGCAACACCAGAGGGTGGCGACAACAGCAACAGCTCTCCCAATTAGGGTTTTATTTTTCTCGGCATCAACACATTTAGGTGTTGAGGTGCACCCTGCCCCTCCACCCTCCTGGGTGGCTCCCCCTCAACCCCAGTCCGTCGTGGGCATTTTTGATTTCTATTTTTTTTTTTTGTCTATTGTGCATTTATGTGACAGTGTGTTGCTTTGTGTGGCATCCGAAGGCCTCCACTGTAGGTTCCAGCTGGGCCCATACAGGCTTGTTTCATGTTGGTACTCTCCTTGTTTGTGCCTTAGGGTCCAGACACATATGCAACTCCTGCTTCCCCTTTCCATGGGCTTGCAAGGAATGCAGCATGCATGTGAAAGTAACTTACACAGATGCATTGAGGTTCTGTTTGATCTGTGGGCAGTATCAAGTCCAAACTGTGTATACCCCCCTAGTGGCATTCCTGATTGTTTGTCCAGTGCATGCTTGCCTTCCCTTTTTGTTATGACATTAAGATACATTCTTTGTTCATGTTCCATTTTCATGTATTTGCTTGCCCTTCTCCATTGTTGTTGGCATTCCTGCTGTATGCGCTTCAATGCCAACTTTAGTTGGCAGGCCACACCTACTAATGGAAGGGGGCCATGTAGTAGTTAGGGCATATTGAGGCACTCGTGGTGTTGTGATTGGTGACTGTCAGACATATTCACTGTTGTGCCCTGTGTTTCGGGAATGTCATACTGGCAAATTGATGTTGCTGTGTACATGATTGTTTTGATGTGTGAGAGTGAATTATTTCAGTACTTGTTCAGTTTATCGTTGGCTGCTTTGTGATAGTACTGTTATGCGTTGGGCATTTATGTGTCACTGTTGCCGTTGCTTGGCATGGCATGCCAAACAGGTGTCATGTAGTTTGGGAGGCTTTAGGTGACATACCGTCATTTGGATTAGTATTTTTGCATGTCGTTGGGGGCATAGTGCATCTTCCATGTGTGCCTTTTGCGCACACAAGATTGTTTTCTTTGTTATAAGGGATGCACACAATGTAGCATTTCCAAGGACAGATTCTCAGGGTGGTAAGGTTGTGACAGATGATTGTCCCTTTGTCATCATCGATTGTCCCCTGGAATGTGCCAGGCCTGTGTGCACTCCGCAGGGGTTGGATTGTAGGTGAAAATTTGTGCCAAAAGCTGGTTACGGGCAGCCTCGCCACGTGCCCTTTCCCCTCCCATGCGCAGCAGCCGTGCATGTGGTTGGGGATATGGGGGCACCACCATGTCCACTGGTATGCCCTGCCATGTTGCAACATTGTGCAGGACACATGCTGCCACAATGATCCTGCACACTACTGGTGGTGCAAATAGTAGCTCTCCACCAGAGTGGTCAAGGGAGTGGAAACGTGACTTTAGCACTCTGAATGTGCACTCCACTGTGCCCCAAGTTGCAATATGGGCTGCACTGTATTTTACCTGCAGTGGTGTGGTGGGGTTCCGTATTGGCATCAATATGTAGGTGCTCAGTGGGTATACACTGTCCCCTGTGGAGGTGAGATGGCTTGTCAGTGTGTGTGGTTTAGTCTGTATGGCACAGGCATGCATTTGAAGGGCCATTTGTACTCACTAATGAGCAATGTGTTGCCATGCCTCCCAGCTTCCAGGGCCTGGTCTAGGGGTGACAATCTGTATATGAAGCTATCGTGGGTGGACCCTGGATAGTTAGCATATACAGAAGTAATGATTCCCTTGGCATCACATACATCTTGCACGTTGATGGAATGCCAATGCTTGCGACTTTTCCAAGGGGCTGAGTGCTTGGGATCACAGGGTGTGTGATGTGAGGTCATCTACCCACTCCATGACCAGGTCTAGGATGATATGAGGTGGGAACCTATACCTGCCATAGACCTGGTCATCAGGCATCCCTAAAAGGCTGGTCCTGGGTAAAAAGAAATGCAGGCCCTGGCTATCCTCCTCCTCCTGCGGTATCCCACGATCACTGCTTCGAGAAATGGCACATTCTTCGTAGCTGTATACATGTGTTTGTGTTTTGTGTGTCTATTTATGCATTGTGTTTGTGTGCGGTGACGCTTATACCTGCTTTCGCTTGGCGGATAGGTTTCCGGATTAGCGTGTCTTTTCCCACGTGCCAGTGAGCCTGTTTGATTCCATGAATACGTGTTGTAAGCGCACGTGTGGGCGTTGCAAGTATTTTACTGTGGTACTTCCCACGTAACACCCACATTTATGCTTATTGTTCCCCTTTTCACGTGTTCCGCCCCCTTTTTAGGTGAATGCGCAAGACGGTGTGCCCCTTGGCTGGGAGTCTCGCGCAAGGCGTTCGTAGTGTCACAGTGACGTGTTGGACCCACGCAGATTCATCACAAGTCTCCGGTAAGCCATGCACATTGTTTTGCATGAATCTACAAGCTGGCACTTGTGCGCATTTTTGCGCACGAGTCCCCCTTTTTAGGTGCAATGAATTCCATGAATTGGGATACTAATATCCTCAGGTTATGTATGGTACAGTTTCCAGGTAGGAACCCTGGTTTGGTAAAGTGGAGTAAGTTAGTGCTTGCCGCCCAACTCTGTAAGACCCTCAATAAGAATGTGGAAAAGATCTTCCTGGAAATATCCAGATGGGTCAGCAGTTGGTAATTGTCCAGGGTGTGCCAGTCCCCTTTCTTATACACCGGCACAAGAACAGACTGCTGATTGAGCATGGCACACTTTGTCAAACAAGATCTTAAATATTCACGTCCACCTCCCAGGGTTTTCCTTTAGGACGACATTGCCCAACCCTTTCGGTCCGGGTACCCTCAAATCTTTAAGCTTCCAGATTACCTCCTCTATATTGTCTTCCCCTATTTCCAAGCCCCATCCCTTCAGCTAGACACCTGGTAGGCCGGGAGCCACATGTCCGCCCCCTCTCTCTGCTATGTACTCCATCCACCTACTTTACCGCATAGGGTTTAAAGCCTTAGTTCTAGGGCCAACTCTAGATTTGGTCAATTCCGATGTCCTCCACATAATACCGTAAACATGTGTTGCCATTGGGTATTTAGAGTCAAATATGAATGCTGTGCAACCAATTTGGAATGTTACCTTCCTTATAGATCTGTTGATAGAACTGTGCAACCTTGGTCCATATGTATTGCCTGTTTCTTTGTTCTCCTAGATAATATGATATGATTTGATATGATAGGTTATTTATAACACACTTAATACCCAAAGGTTTCTAAGAGCGGACATGGGATCGAACCTGTGTTGCTCCTTGTCGTCTTGCTTCCAAGGCGAGCATGTTGCCGCTGAGCTATCCTCCCGAGACATTGGTCTTGTGCACTTCAGAGGTAGCAGGCAGGCAGATCTCTGCTGAGTATGCGCCTCATACCTTTAATTAGCGGAATTATCTCTTTATAGGTACATTACGAATATGCATTCCAGTTTCCCTCCATGCTGCTTGTATATTCCTTTACTTTTTGCTTGTAGTTTTTCTATTTCCCTAATGTTTAATGCCTTTTGAACTTTGAAACTCCTTTTATGTCTTAACTTGTTTGTACATTTGTACTTTTGCTAGCCCCTAGTTTACAGTTATGTGCTACTTCCAAGCTAGGGCTGTGCGTTTTAAATCTTCAAATAACATAGCATTCAGTGGTACTGAATCAATATGCAATTACCATTATTTTCAGTGAAGCTATTCTTGTGTTCCCCTCTATGCTATTGTTAGATAAACCCTGACGTTTAGGGACAACTACTGAAATATTGTAACTCCTATTATATTAATGTTGTGTTGACCTACACGGTTAAACCCTCATGCCCAGGGAAAATGTCGTTGCATTGACTTACAGACAATTGCACATAACACATATTTTGATGAATAGTTATGTAAGCCCTATATTGCAAAGTGCATGGCTGTTGGTAAATAGCAGTAGCGTAAATGCAACTCAATTTATTGATGGGAAGTTAAGAAAAAGTCATTGGGCCTGATATACAAAGCATTTTCAATCAGGGATTTCGCCATTCAAAAACGATTTTGTAAATCAGGCCCAGTGGGACCGAATGAGAAAACACTTGCACTGGAGAAAATTACAAGATCCGCTGAGAGTCTAAGATTGGGTCCTGCTACCAAATGCCTTATTCCAAAAACGTATAACCGAGGAAAATCAGGAGCTGTCTGAAGTAACTTTGAGATGTTCATGTGCAAACATGATTCACAAATATTTGCAAAAGGCAGTTACGGAATGCCTTATTACAGCTCAGGGTTTGTTGGAGTTATTGGATTTGGGAATCAGGTATAGGCAGCAGAGGCAAATGCGAGATACACCGGGCACCGCCCGATGTGCTGCAGTGCAAATCTGTGTAAATCAGACCCAATGTATTTAAGGGGTTTGGTCGTGTTTACAGTTGTATTGAATGCACATTTCTAGACATGTATTCATTATTTCTGACATACTGTAGATCACACATAAAACAGCAGTCATATGTCCTATACCCACATTAAGGCCAGAGAGAGCACAAAGTACTGAATGATCCCGTTTTTGAATGTATACAGAATATAGATTAAGGTCACTGCATATGATGTACATTCCAAATTAAGATGTAATTGTGTTTCTCAGCTCAACAGTGCAAAGCTTACTAGTAATAAAAGTAAGCTTTACTTAATTGGGAGTATGATCCCCTACAACTGTAATATACATGAATGTTTGATTTTATGGGCATAACACCTGCATATTTTTCTATCTTCAATTGTTTACACTGCTAGCATTTAAAGATATATTCACACCCCGGGAAAGGCCATCAGCCAATCAGATGGCTGTGACAGCAGGCGAGAATAGACATTCTCCATCTGCTGCTTCCAGCCACCCCAGGCCCTTCCCCGGGTGGTGCCATTTTTTAAATAATGTATTGTGGAAGGGAACAGGAAGCCTCTCCCTGTTGCCTCCCCATCCCCTTGCTCCCCCAAAACAATCAAATACCCTTCCCCTGCACGACCCTCCACACTTACCTGCTGGACGGGCGACTTGTGCTCCGGTCCCGAACCTGGTCCCCTCTCCTGGCTGCCATAGACATGAAAAAGGGACTTAGTGCCTTTTTCATACCGCGTCGGCTATTTTTTTTTGTTTTATTGTCCTCTCGGGAGATCAGCTGCACAATCAGTGCAGGGGGGAGAACAAATTATTATTAATTATTTGCACCCCAGTTGAACCCTGAGCTGCAAATGGCTTTCATGCCCCGGGAGGGGTGGACATGGACGGGTAACAGCCCACAGCCCTCGCTGAGGCGCACACTTCCCTCAGGCCGACAATATATCGAGCTAGCAGGCCATTCCCAGCCATGTCCGCTCTCCAGTCGGGGCATGAAAGCCATATCCGAAAGTTGGAAATCAATGTTGATGAACAGTTGAAGGCATGTCATCAACAATGATAATTGTACTCAATTGAAGCATAGTACTTTTTTGTACTGTTAATCTTGAAAACCGAGTCCATCCTACTTAATTTTTGTTCTACTAATGACATCTTTTTTCTACATTTTTGGCTAAAAGATGTTGAAGCTAACTCTGCCAATTTATTCTGTGTGTATTTGCTTTCCGATTGGTGTAAGTCTACATTTAAAATCAGATATATTTTCTTCCTGGTATTCATGCCAATATTCTACTATATTGTTGATCATGTCCACCAAAACCACATCACAGTCAGAAACAGCAGGATGAAGCAACTAATAAACCACTCAGAAATGTGGTCCTTAGTTACAAACTACCAACACCAAAAATCTATAATCGCCAGCTCCACTTGCAAATAAAGAATGTTGGAATGCACTGTACAACAGGAAATACAAATAGGTCTACCTCACGTATTCCTCTTAGAAGAAAGGGCAATGGAGAAAAAATAGCTATCCTTGTTTCTATAGAAACTGCACTTCCGCCAACTAAGGTAAACCAAAACCGAAAACAAAGCAGGGCATATTATCTCATTAAAAAGTGTTCAGGAGTTACATTACATTCATCAATCTTCAGAAACATTATTGTGCAGCTTGAAAAGGCCATTATGTTTTCAGACATCCTTGCCCTTATACCCAGTCTTAAATACACTATCAGCATATGACCTCCACATGTCACTAAATGGTATTTCCCTGACCTACCGGATGTCATCCTCTCAATGCATCTTCATTAGTGTTGTTTCTCCTCATAACAAGAAGCTCGCTTTGTCGGAATCAGCACTTTCTCTGCAGGCACAGTGAGAACTGGAAAATGGTTCTCAGCGTTCTAAATACCATTTTAGTATTTTCATGAATTATTGATTTTTCATTGGATCAAGGAAGCCTTGATATTATGTTGGTACATAAGAAATACATGGTATCCAGAGGATTTCCTCATACAATTTTAATTTTTACTGCTCCTCTGGGTCAGCTTTCAACTTTTTATATTGCTGTTCTTGAAACTCAGAACTGCTGCTTCTATATTAATATTAATAGAAGGTCAGTGGAATACATCTAGCAGCTATTATGAGCCTGGAACTAGCTATACGTATTTTTAGTCAGTCTGTTTCGAAGTGATTTCTTACACAGTTTTCATAAAATGTTTTTAAAATGCTACTCAGATAATGTCAGGATTGCACAGCATATAGCATTTTGTGTTGTGGTATTCATATTTGCATGTTTAGAATATTCGTATGGGCCTCATTACACGGTAGGCGGTAAACCATGGCGCTATTAGCGCCATGGTTCATGCCGGTAATTTACCGGTACCGCCTTGGTGGAAAGGGGAATTACCGCCCCATTTCAAGGTTGGCGGGGCGGTAATTCCCCCTTCCACCATTGCCCTTCCCCATTCCCATTTTTGCTCCAAAGGGCATAATGGGAATGGGGAAGGCGCTAATTACGGTACCGCAAATTGCGGTACCGTAATTAGCTACCTGGGTCCCTTTGCGGGTTGGTTTTTAACGCCTGCAAAAAGCAGGCGTTAAATTCCCCAACCCGCAAAGGGACCTTGTAGTAAGGCGGTAAGGATTTACCAGTACCGGTAAAATACCGGTACCGGTAAACCCTTACCGCCTACCGTGTAATGAGGCCCACAGTCTTTGTCATAAGCATTTGTTATATTGCCCAAAATTCTTTGTCGCTTGTCCATGATAAGAAACACTGGGCCTCATTACGAGGTTGGCGGTAAGGGGTTAACAGCAACGGTAAAGGTGCCGGTGCCGTTAACCCCTTACCACCGCATTACGAGGTCCCTTAGCGGGTACCACTATGGGCACCTGGTTTTACCAGGCGCCCTTAGTGGGAGTCGCTAAGGGACCAGGGAGCTAATAATATGCCGTTATTAGCTCCATCCCCATTGAACCCTATGGGGGCTCGAATGGGAATGGGCAATGGTTCTCAGAATGGGGACTTACCGGATCCTCCAAGGTTGGAATGACCCGGTAAGTCCCTATTCCAAGAACCCAGACCTGGAATGCGGTGAGGGGGTATAGCACCATGGCAAACTCCTACCTCGTAATGAGGCACAGAATTTCAGCAAACCGTCCCAATATATGTAATTTTCTTATTTTTCTCTATTGTTGCAATGCCTAAATGGAAACTAACTGCACCCTTCATCTCTTTCCCTGTTGTGGAACTAGACACAATCCTCATATTCAAGATTTTGCCATAACCAACATGCAAATTAACTACAGTAATGTTCTGTAGTGCAGGGATTTCATTACAAAGAAGGCACCTGATGCGTAGTGACATACAGCAATGTGTTTTTCATGACTAGAGCATTGATAATTACTAAAAGTGCTGTAAAGCAGTGAATCTGAAAGATGGCAGTCATCTTTCATGGTGGCTGTGGGACGAATTTGCACCACAGCAGCTTTTCTTTTTGAAGTTCTGGCTGCCGGGCTCACAGCTGGTTGGTTGTCATCCCCAACAATAACAAACAATACAAACAAGCAATAGGTTTTCCAACGCGTAATCATAGGTGTGGGGCGAGACTAAGGCCCTCTGTGGAGAAGTATTTGCTTCAGAAATGCCACTAGACTCGGATATAGTTTCGCCACTCAGTCTACTGGATTTCCCTGCCCTAATTACTCCAGTTTTTGTTGGCAAATGTAGAGCAGATTCCACCAAGCAAAGGATGGTGGTATTCCCTCCACTTTATCAATGAACTTAAAATTGCATGATGTGGAAAAGTGGTACTGAATTGGCAGTGCAGAATTACCTGTCTCTCTCCCATCCTGTGTGTCCTAACTGACACTTATGGAACCTTGGTGTGGTATAGATTTCAGGCTACTAGGCTACATTCTAATACTTGCATTTGTGCACCAATACAAGTAACATACTACAGCGTTACTGCCATCTTGTACTGCACCACAACGTATTTACATAAAAAGAAGAAAACAAAAAAAACAGCTACCGCATTTATTTTGGATGAAAGCATTTAACTCAATATAAAGTGCAACAAATCATGCAATAGCAACACAATTAAAGCAAACACAATATGCAGGCGCATGGGTGTGCGTATGTGTTTGTATATTGGCATATGCAAAGCCATCCTTATCCTGATACCTCTCGGGAAAGGAAACATTATTTCTGGGTTACCCTGAGAGCCCAATTGAGTGACTGACGTTGCTGGCAGTCTATCCACACATCTAAATCCTGAGGCTGTCCAGACATGTTCAGATGGTCAATAGTTCAATGGTGCACAGATTTGAGTACCAAACCCAGTTAGCATTATGTACGATTCAATCATACAACTCTCATTACACAGACATATTCTTCTAAAATATAAGGTTCTGTGATCATTCCTGTGCTCCCAAAATGCCCTTTAAAACAGTTTGGAACACTCACTTTTGTTATTTGTCCCTTCCCCCTTTCTAATAGTGTTATTTCGAAAGAGTACAGTAGGGGTCTCCATAGAGCCCAGAATTCCCATCTTGGAATGATAAACTTGCGTCCGAAACTAATTTAAATGATTACCTTAGGTTTTGCTGACAATTATTGCTTTTATTGCTTAGTAAGTTAAGCTTTCTTAATAAGCCTAAAATATATACTGAAAGTGATCATTGCAAATGGTATTTCATTAAATGATTTCCGTTGTTTGTGTTTTCTATTAGCTACTTAACAAGAAACACAGTCCCAAGATATCTGTTTGCTTATCCCCTTTATGCAGCTGTCAACTGCCGGGATAATTGAGAACCTGAACACGCGACTCTCACCCACATAGAAAGAGAGTGAGTGAATGAGAGACATAGGACCTCATTCCAAGTGTGCCGGTCTGGTAACAATGGTGCCGGTAAGCCTACCGGCACTGTTGTTACTGGACCGGCACACCCTAAGTCTGCCTGCCAGTGTTGCTGTGCCAGGCAGGTCTGAACCTGCCGGGCAACGGCCACGGTAAGCAGACTTTCACGGAAGCACTGGCACCGTTATTGATGGTGCTGGTGCTTCCGTGGTCCCTATTCCCATTGAGAACCAATGGGAATGGGGACCTGGCACATGACCGGCGCCTGACTTCCTGGACCGCTGGGGCTGTAACACCCCAGTGTTTTGAGCAAGCCAGGTGCTGGCAAAATGTGCAAGTCTGGCGGCAACCTGCCGATTTTAACGGCACAGTTACCGCCAGACTTGGAATGAGGCCCACAGAGTAAGACACAGAAACACATAGAGGAGAAAAGAGAGAGAGAGACAAGAGTGTTAGAATGAACGGGACATAGGGTGAGAGGCAGTGCTAGATTGGCACGTGATATGCAGGTACACCTAATACTTATTTTGTATGCAGCTCTAATGAATCCAAATGAATCCCTAAAACAGAACATCCTTTCCTGACTTCCATCCCTGCAACCACAGAACCCTCAAATATCAATGGCAATGCTATTCATACTGGACCTGATTCACAGAGCGTTTTCCAATGGGATTGCGCCATTTTAAAATTCTTCTGTGAATCACACCCACTGTCTTTACATCCACACCTTTAGCTGTCAACCCAGTGGCATATGTCTTTCCTCAGCACCCTGCCCATGAGTTCTACTCAAGCCTTCCCCTGTCTTTCATTCCATCAACCCCCACACCCTCAAATAACATCCATCCCTTTAGTCATCATCCCAGTGCCCACCCATCTTCCCTGGTCACCTGAGCTTCACTTTTAACCTACCCTTGCCTGCTTCCATGGGTACAACCCCTGGATATTCAAATTTCACTGCCAACACTCGTAGAACTTTCTTCAACTCCACACCTTTATCTGCCACCCCAGCGTAATCCTCTGATCAATGGGCACACATTTCTTAAGTGAGGTAAATATTTATTTAAAATGAAATTCACATTGAGTGAATATATGTTAATCAACGTGAAACAAACAGTTCAACTGTGCTTGGTTTGTCTGTGCCGGGCACCCAACCTCAACAAAGTTCACAAGATGGTTTCTATACTGTGAGCATAGGACGTGTTTTGGCCAGACTAATTCCCAGGTCAAACGTGCAGCAGACTCTCATGATTATTCATCATTCAACCAGGCATCTGGGATCTCAGGTTGTATCTGAAATGTATTCATTGAGTTCACACAGTGAATAGGAGCCCTTTCAGGACGATTATTCCAGCTTTTTCAGAAAACAAGTGCCTTGAAATCACCCAAAGAATGTTCAACCCTTTATGTGAATCCCAGCTCACCTCCTGTTCCTGTGTGGGTTTTGCTTGGCAGTGAGAGGGGTGTGCAGGGTAGGTTCACACTTGGAGGGTGTTTGGAGAGCTTCCTGGCCATTTAAGTAGAGTTTTGGGGCGTTTGAGGTGTTCAAGCAAGTATGCAGAGAGTGTGTTGCCAAATTGTGTGCCCCTTTTGTTTCTTGTAGCAACATTGTTTTAAAAAAGCCCAAAAATGTTTTCCTGCCAATAATCCTATCCCAAAAAAAAAGACTGCTTTCAATTTCCTGTTTCCAACTACAAGTTTATTCTGTTGTATTTTTTTTTATTTTAACATTTGCGTAACGCCCAGACTCACAGGGTAGTAACAGAGTTAAAAAAGCATTACAGATCCGTGAGTTAGTAAGAAGTAGTACGGGCAAATTAGGAAACAGTTTGTGCTTAAAGTGTTAGTCATACTTATTGAATAACCACATTGTCAACAGTCGCTTGAATGCTCGGTAGGAGGGCTTATTTCTTAAGAGTGGAGGGGCGTTCCATTGGGCGGGTCCGTGGTGCTGAAAGTTTAAAGCGTGAGACAGCTAGGGTAAGCTAGTTGAAGGAGCGGAGTGAGCGACAGTGCTGTTTCTTTATGATGCAATGGTTCAAGTATATGGGGGCTTCGTAGCAGTAGTATGTTTGGGGGTTTGTTGTTGTAGTCCCTTCTCCCCACTGCTGCTTGTCTTGGTTTGTTGGGTGGTGTTTTTGTAGTAAAATGATTTGCCTTTGTATAGTATGCACGTAGTACAACGTGTTCACTGCTTCACTGGGTTTTGCATACTAGTTCTTATAGGTGGGTTTGTTTTTTTGGCTTCCCAGAGTGCTCCTGATTCCTCACAGATCTCAATATTTGATAGTTTTTGCAAGAAGGGGAAGAAGTTGGGAGGAAAGCAGAATCAGCTGCATTTCTCCATTCAGGAGGGGGATTATTCCACCATCATATATAAGGAGGTCTCTGTGACATTTGCCCTCATTTTGTGGAATTATTTGGGATGCAAGCCTGCCATATCCCCCTTCTTACACCCTTCTTACCTTCTAACCCTTAACGCCCCTTTTTTCTGCTCCCGAACCCTTTTTATGCTGCCTTACTTTTATAACCACCAAAGAAATGCAGCAGTCTATTTTGGTATTGCAGCAGGTGGTAAATCTACGTGAGAGGGAGAAGGGGGTTGAGGAAGGAGACTAGGGGGCAGTGCAGGAAAAGCCTCTTCATGTTCTTGTTGCAGCAGAGTGAAAAGTGAGGCATAGGAGGAATCCCTGGGTGCACGAAACTCTACCCACTCTACAGGGCTCACATGTTCCTGGTTTTGGGGGCAGTGGTGGCAGCTGGGTCACTACTGAGATCTGCCAAACCATTGTATGTAATGTCATGTCATGCTCATGGTTCTGTAAAAAAGGAGGGCAGGGTGTGTTCATTGGATAGTAGGAAGGCAGCTGGAGAAACCTTTAGTATTGATGGATGTAGGTCGGAGGTACCCGTTACCTGTGTGTCGATATGAAAGCATCTATGTTGTTTGTGGTTGGTACCGACAGGGCAAGTTAGCCATATGGGAAGCCCCGGATAGTGGATTGCAAACATGAACAGCCTGGTTGTTGATAGAAGATGGACAGGGTCTTAATGTGTTAGGTACACTCGACCTAGGAGGTCATGTGTAGCAGTGTGGTACGCCTAAGGATGCAAAATTTTAGTAGGGAGGAGTTAATTGAGGGATGAGGGGGTGGAGGCTTGGAGGGAGGGTGTGGTCACTTCCTGGCTCTTGGTGATAGATTTCACTGAGTTTAAAGGTGTGGGCCTGTTCCACGCAGGAAAGGTTTCATGAGTCAGCTCCATTCCCACAGATGGTAGTGCTAAGAGCTTTGAAAAAATGCTTGTCGTCAATTAACATAGGTTTCTGGTGGACAGTTTTTAGTCAGCTGCAATTATGTTCTTTTTCTTTCAAAGTGGATAGTTGAAAAGCCAAGTCTTGAGCTATTTCCAGAAAGTCAGGTGGTTATCCTCCAGGTGGAGAGTTTTGGGTAGGATGTTCCACAGATTTGTGGCCAGAACTGAACAAGAGGATTCTACTTGACATTTCCTGTTGAAGTTGGGGACTAGTATTAGTGCAGCATTACTGGACCTAAGTGTTCTGAAAGGAATGTAGTGTTGAAATGTACTTGTGCAGCACCCTGGCCTCGGAAAAATTACTCATGCAATAGGCAATGCCATGTGCAAGTCAGAAACAGGGCAGGGCCTCTCAAACACTACTACAGCTATGCATTCCCCAACCATACACACCATGAAACAATCCTGCTCCACTTTGTTGGTGTCTGAACTCTATCATGTAGCAAATCATTGTCATTAGCCAAGCCGGAATGTTGGATTTAGGAAGATGTCATTCCATAGTCTTTTGCAGCAAAGTGACCGTACATTTTTTTAATGCTAATTGTTCAACATGTGTCTCTGTGCGGCTTCTCCTGCAGTTAGCGACAATAGCTCTGGATTTCGCACTGGTGAGGCAGCTTACATTGGCTTTTTTATGGTTGTTCATGTCATTCTTACTTCTGACAGGAATTTGCATACGTGCCCCTGGCCAGATTTTCTACTTGCTGTACTCTGTCATCATCCCTTCTCACAGGTCCAGTAGTTCCTGATAATGACCCATCTGCATTCAACATGCCTAATTGTCTGAGGAGTCTCTCAGCATCTCTTTCCTTTAACATGTGCCTCCACCACTCAAAACATTTAACAGCTGTTTATGATGTACTGGCAGTTGATGCCTACTATCTTGAGCTTGAAAGTATCAGTACAGTTGGCAACGTTTGGGCTGGTTAATGTTCTTCTGAATGCATGTGTTCTTTCTCCAGTTCTGCAAGCTTTGGAGTAAATCATCCTTGCACATTTGCACGCCGCCTCCTTCTTTTGCTTATCACTGCATGTCCTCCTCGCCATCACATTCAGATGAAAAGCAGACATGTTTACATTGACAGTGGAATCCATAAAGGAAGCAATTAGGTACTCCTACTTTTAAATCTAACCACACATGGATAGGCAGGCACTGTTGAATGCAGCAGATGTGGAAAGATCATGGGCAGCATTTCCTTTGGTGCTTCTAGCCCATTTCGGTGCTGCTAACATGTCCAAATTAGACATTCTTTCTCTGACTGTGTATCATAATGTCCTCGAAGTTATGATGTATTTGGGAGATGGATTGGTCACCACATTGCTGCATGAACTCCTGTGCTCCAGTGATGTGTACTGGTTTGTGCGTGTGATTGAAATGTCCTGGCACACCGGGTAACAAAGTCCTGACATTCATGTGAGTTTTTAGATGTATATTAGTGTACATATATGACATTTACATTTTCCACGCCTACCCCTACACTTTGCATATAAAATGTAGATTGATTTTGCTCATGTCCTAAACGCCTCCGATACATATGGAAGCTCACATTAAATTTAGCTCTAAATTAGATGTTCATTGCCGATATGTGCAAGAGGAGTATTCAGATTGCAGCTTTATGCAAATTACATCTTTGAAAAATAATATCAAAATCAGTCCTGACCCAGTCTTCTTGAGGAACTCTTCAGTACTTCAGCACATACGACTGGGGAAGCAGGTGCTTAGTCAAGAGTTATCTTATGGGCCAGCATGGGTTCTTAATACCAGCACATTCAGTTAATGACAGGAGCAAGATTCCATTTTTGGAAGGCCTGGTGTGGTGAGTGAACATATGACATTGAAGTGTTCAGGTACTGCTTTAACCACTCAACTGAGGATCTCATTTGTTAGAAGGGACCCTGTATCTGGCTGCATCATGGAAAATGCTGCTTTCTATCCCTGGACATTCATCCCATTAACTAGCAGTTCACTGAGCTTTGCCTTACTGGGTTTGTGGCCTATCAAAACATGGGCTGTGGTAAGTCAGACATAGGAGACAAATCAGGGGACCTGGTTCAACAACAGAGGTTTTTTAAAAGAAATTTAAGAAAACCTCATTTGATCTTATTTCTATAAAGGGGACCCAACTCTCACATGTGTGTGCTTGACAGAATGACTCACAAATAAACACTGTCCTCTGTCTAAATCTAGTTTAGCCTACTAACTGCCCTACCACTATAAAAAGAAAGAAAGAAAAGAGAATCAATGGGCCTCATTCTGACCCAGGCGCTAATGGGTTAACGGCACCGTAAAAGGCTGTGGCGCTGTTAACCTATTAGCGCCTAATTACGAGGTCCCTTTGCGGGACCCGACCTTAACGGCTGGTTTTACCAACTGTTAAAGTAGGGACCCGCAAAGAGACCTTGGGGCTAAGTACGGTGCCGCAATTTGCGACGACGTACTTAGCGCCTTCCCCATTCCCATAGAGCCCTATGGGGCAAAAATGGAAATGGGGAAGGGCCATGGCGGCATGGGGAATTACCGCCCCGCCAACCTTGGAATGGGGTGGTAATTCCCCATTCCGCCATGGCGGACACCGGCATGGACCATGGTGCTGATAGCACCATGGTCCTCCGCCTGGGTCGTAATGACGCCCAATGTCTGATCTTAGGATAAGATTGCTTCCCCTTGTGATCATTTAGTGGTAGCTGGTTTTCTGACGCCACAATACAGAGTTCCTCCGATATTTTTCAGTTATTGGCTAAGTATCAAAGTTTCAAAAACAAAAATGTCTCTGGGCTATACTCTTTTGTTGCAATTGAAACAAGGTCCTAATCAGATAGACCAAACAGTCTTCGCGGTATTCAGTCTCCTGGAAAATATCCTGCGGACCTTGATAGGCCAGAATTCAGAACAGCAACAGCATTGTTTATGAATTGTTCACCTTTTTAGGCTCTTTTAGAATACAGGCTTTGGCCAGCCCTGGCTATTTAATATTCTTTATCACTCCTTCATCAGGTAACTCGTTTCTCAACCCAAGGTGGGTTATGTGCATGTTCAGCGCTACTGTTGTAGTCACTCACTGCCTCCCTGGGTACTCCCACACTCATCCTGGCGTAGGCTATGGTCCCGGTTTTCCCTGTTTGGTAGCTTGCTTCTCTCATGGCGTAAATGGGTTCTCAGCCCGAGGTGGGCTAGTGGCTTTCTCTGCTTTTTCTCTCTTGGTTTCTTCACACTTTCATGGGCTATTTGTGCTCACAGCCCTTTGTGGGCTTGTGGCTTTCTCTTTCCGCTCACCACCTTGTGGGGTATACAGACTATTAACCCGATGTGGGCTTTGCTGTGGCCACACTGCCCTCTGCCCACTCTTGGTATGAGGTTACGTACCTCTCTTCCAACAGTGGGATTAATCTTGGTCTTCTGTGACTCTGGCTGCTGCAATTCCGCATCTCAGACCTGGATTCGGTGTGTGTGATCCTGGGTCTCTCAGCGGCTTCTCCATTTTTGTATGGACAGACTATGAATGTTGCTTTGGTGGGACATCGGCATCTGCTCTTGGTATGGCTTTGCTTCCTAAGGATTTGACAGTCCTGCCCTGTCTGGTATCTCTGCCTTGCACCAAGATGGCACATTCTGCAGGCTTTCCAAACTCTCCACTCACCTGGTTAACTGTGTGGTTCTTCGTTCTGCTTCTTCCTGTGAGGGAGAGAGGGACTCCCTCCTCTGCACCATCACACAGGCTCGCGTTTCTCGCTCTCGGGCTGGCTCTCTCTGTCTTGTGCTGCTGGCATCCAGGTGTATAGGGGTTCCTCCATGGAAGGAAAGGGAATATGCCATTAGTCCTGGTCTATTTGTGATCTCATCTTTGATGTCCTGGGTGTTAATCTTAGCAATGCATGGTGTTGGCGTGAGTTATGATTGCTTAGCCTACCATAACTGATGAATTACTTGTACCCATAACGTCCCTTTAACAGAGTTTTTTCATTGAATTTCATATGTTTTTTTAATAGTGCAACTTAACCATAACGTCCCTTTAACAAAGTTTTTTCAGTGAATTTCATAATTTTTAACGCTTCTGTGCAATTTGTACAACTTTTTCCACTGTTTTTGCATCCATCGACATCCATGAACATCTGACTTCATTGCAGACCTTTCCGGACAATGCCACGTGACCATGTGCACGGCATGATGATGTGTCCGCGAACTAGTCCACACTTCACGATCAGGTCTGTGCTTCCAGGACAGCTCAGAACTGCATTTTCTACTGATGTAGGAACTTTCAAGCTCAAAATGTACCCTTGCACAGCTCCTACACCTATTCTTACTCATTATCCATTAACAATCTAGGACAAAGCACATACTTGGAAGAATATTAGCAAAACAGATATTTATCGTAAAAATTGCATCAGCTATTGCTATCCTTCCTCCCCAAGAGGCACCAGCACCACCAGCTGCAGGACCTACACAACAAAAAAAGCACAGTACTTCTAAAGTCAATGAAGAGGACCAAGAAGATGAGGTAGAGGAAGTGCCTACCTCTAGCACCCAGAGAGAATCATGGGTGCAGCAGTTCTTTACCACTGTTGGGAATGTACCAAAGGCTAAAGCTACCAAAGTGAATTGCACTGAGTGCAACTTTGTAATCAGTCTCAGACAACCTGCACAATACTCCTACTGGAGCACTTCCATGAGCTGCCACACCAATTACAACCACTGCAATGCTCTCAGAAAGATTGTTCCTTTCTTAGGAAGCAGTAGGCTGTCTTCCTCCACCTCATCTTTCTCAACCAATACTGTAACCACGCAGCCTACTTCTGTGGGCCACACAATCCCAACAGCTACCTTGCAAGCAATAAAAGAGGCTGTTGATCAATATCTTTCGAAGACAACAGTCCTCTGTATATACTTCAACACACCACTCTGCAGGGGGATGCGGCCTACTTCTGTGGGCCACACAATCCCAACAGCTACCTTGCAAGCAATAAAAGAGGCTGTTGATCCATATCTTTCAAAGACAACAGTCCTCTGCATGTACTGCAACACACCACTCTGCAGGGGGAAGCAATCTCGAAGTGCTTTTGAAGCTGTAATCAAGGAACATGAGAAACACTGCCCACTAACTTAGAAATAACACATACACAACATCTTCCCCTGTCCCCCTGCCTGTCCATATTAGTGTTTGGTGCCTCTTCCCTCATTTCTCTGCCCACCTTACGTTCTAACCTCTCCTGCAAAAAAATACACCAAAAAACAGCAAAAGAAAGGTTACTTTAGGAACCACCTTTCACAGTTAAAAAATATAACTAAAAAAAAATCTTATAGTCTCCATCTACTTTACATTTCTCAGTAAAGTACATAGACACAATAAGATTTTGCAGCATTTCCATTAGCATTTTGTGTTATGCTAATGGGAATAATGTGGCGTTCATTCCCCGTGGCCTGGCAGCCCAAGTTATCGGCCCAAGCGAAGCGAGGGCAGATAACGAGGGCTCTGGAACGTTAACCCCCATTCCAGCCCCTGCAATGGCGAATGAAAGCCATTAGCACCCCGGGTTCCCAGGGCGGGACCCTGGGGGGCTAAAAAAAGGAATTTTCTTCCTTCACGGGGACGCCTCAGGCATCCAGCTGTAGGAAGGAAAATCATTTTCCAAGATGGCCACCATGGAAAGGGAAGGCGGGGCTCTCTACAGAGCCCCTCTTCACTTTCCATGGCAGCCTGCAGAAGGCGAAGCGAGAACCCTATGAGAACCCTATGACCATATTACATTTTCTTTCCCCTTTCAAACCTATCCCACTTTCAAATACCTTTACCACATAGCTGGTCCCAACTGGACATGGCCACTTTAACCACATTTGTCATCCCTTGTGATCATGGCCAGTAACCAGATTGTCCGGGTCATGACCTTATGCCATGACCCAGACAATCTGACCACTGCCTATGGCCACAGGCTATACCTCAGTCACCAAAGGTATATCACTATTTTTTGTACCTACATTATGACACTTGTCAAAAAATAAAACACGGGCACTTTTGCAAAACCATCTCAAGGTCCTTTCCAATGCTCCTTACACTGAAAATCTGCAAAAAAAGTGTCAAAATGTATGTACATGCAATAGTCATATAACTTAGCCACCACTTGACAAAATCCATTCAGACCTTACAAAAACATTCAAGGTTGTGTCTATAATCTTTCTGAAAACGTTTGTCCACATTCCTCAAATGGCAACAAAGTTATAAGCCATCTAAAAATGTTGAGACCCCTTCCCTAATTTAGCCCCCTCTTGACAAAATCCCACCAAACTTTACAAATACATGTATATCGACATTTAAAATCTTTTTGCAAACTTTTGTGTGGATTTGTCAAATGGCACCACATGTGCAAGCCTTTACAATATTTTGGGGCCCCCTCTAATTTTGACCCCTCTTAACAGAATCACACCAAACTTTGCAAAAACATTTATATCTAGATTTAAAATAGTTATGCAAACTTTTGTGTCGATTCGTCAAATGGCACCACATGTATAAGCCTTTACAATATTGTGGGACCCCTCCTCTAATTTTGTTCCCTCTTGACAAAACAGCTCCACACTTTCCAGAACCATTCAGAATCGGGTCTAGAATAAAATTCCAAAATCTCATACAGTTCCATTGAGTGGTGCCAAAGTTATAAGCCATCCAAAAACTGCTTTTCACCAACCCAGTAATGCAGAAATAGGCATAGATGTCCCTGAACATCTGAAGTGAACATCCGGGATGCTTTGCAGACTTCGGGGATGAAAAACACCCATTTGCTGGCTTCTTACAGCCGTATCCCATCCTCATCACCCCCCACCTCCCCAGAGATTGTTTGATGAGTTTGACAAGTGCAATGTTGTGTGTTTTAATAGGTTTTTACCACGATGTCTGCGGACACCTGCGGATGTCCGCGAAGTCAACTTGGCGGGCATTTCCAAAAATCTGACGCATTTCACACTTTTCACCATCCAATCAGCGGGTGCGCCCGAAGTCTGAGGACCTCACGTTGCCTTCTGAACAGATCAGAGGTTCGTCCATACACCGAACATGGCAGTGAGTCCGTGGACCGAACCCAGATATCACACATTGTTTTTACCTACTTTTGGGTGGTTTTAAAAAAAATCAACTGGACAGATTTACACCAAATTTACAAAAGCATGCTGCCGGGGCCAATCCTGTCACAAATTTGGTGCAAATCCTTCCAGCGGTTTGGACTGTAGAGGTGAGCAAAAGTTTCTTTCCATTGCATCTATGGAAATAAAACTAAAATATGTGATCCCCCTACAACTTTGCCCCCCTTGATGGAGCCTCACCAAACTTGTCAAAGATATTCAGAGGGGGCATATACTTTTTTGTTGCAAAGTTTGGCAGGGATTTGTCCAGGAAGAGCAAAGTTATAAGCTGCCCAAAAAGTGCTCTTTATATGAGTTGAGCAACTTAAGTATAACTACAGGGCTGCTACCACAGGCACTGTAATAATAATTACTTGTGAATGGTGTATGTGTTTTTTTACAGGGTCCTAAAGAAGAATCTCAATTTAGTGTTTAAAACATAGTATTTTCAATGTTTTTGCATATGAGCAAGCATCTTCAACAACATTATTTCTGGCTATTGCCTGTTGAAGTTGAAATTCTTAATGCATGTGGTCATGTTTTCCTATGAACAGTATATTTCAACTTTGCAGAGGGAGAGTAATTCTTCTCAGCTGTCATTGGGGGCTTTCCCAATGGTTGATTCACCGGGAAGAACTAATTCAATAACTGACTGTAGACTAAACTCAATATATTTTTTTGTTTGCGTATGCATTTATTTGGAAATACATGGATGAAGGTTACAATTGCATGTACAGGATCACATATTTGTAGCTGCCCATTCTATTCAACAACCACTGTTAGAAACTATTTAAAGTTGCAAATTTGACCAAATGTTTCTGATGCCATCCACCAGCTCTACCTTGTTCATCAGTTCATGAACACACTTCAAATACGCCTTAAGCTGTGCCCATGATGTTTCACTAAAAAGTATGTCCAGAAACTCAGTTCTGACTCAAGGAATTTCTGTACAAAATTATTCTGAATGTGTGGGTATCCAGGTCATAATAGTATATGATAAAGTCGCTCAGAGAAAGTGTTCCTTGAAGAAGCTCTTTCCATATTCATTTGAAGATGATTATCATTCCTGTCCACTGCTTGGTGATGCCCCGATGGATTTCCATGCAGTTATTCTACTGTGCTGCACTAGGCACGTGGCATCTCTTCTATAAAGGTATACTTTTGGACAGTTCAACCACAAAGGATGTTTCTTAGGATCAGAGCTTCTTCTTCCTCATGTCAGAGATTACTGGTGATATTCTAGAATGTTACAAAAACAATCAATCAATGTACCTCACATAAACAAGATATATGTCTTTTGTCCAGCAGAGTGGGTGAGAGCAGCCGCCGCTGATTCAGGGCAGCCAAGCCCTTTGCAGGCCCTCTGGGCCTCATGTGAGGAATTTGTGGCTTTTTAAAAAGTAAAGTTTGCCTCCGCGCTCGGCGCATGTTGTGTGCCCGCTCCCCCACCCTCCAGCCACTTCCTGTTCCTCTTCCCTCTACCCGCCTCCCTGCCCGCCCACCCCCCCTGTGATTGGCTGTCTCCATACTCCCTCCTGGACTACATGAACGGCTGCTCCCCCCGCTCGCTTCTTTGTCCAGCAGAGCGGGTGAGAGCAGCCGCCGCTGATTCAGGGCAGCCAAGCCCTTTCCAGGCCCTCCGGGCCTCATGTGAGTAATTTGTTGCTTTTTAAAAAGTAAAGTTTGACTCCGTGCTCGGCGCGCGGTGTGTGCCCGCTCCCCACTCCCCCTCCAGCCACTTCCTGGTCCTCTTCCCTCTGCCTGCCTCCCTGCCCGCCCACACCCTCCTCCCCTTCCCCTCCCTCTGCTATATAACTTTTTCCCCCTGGGCAGCCCCCTGCCCGGCAGCCCCTTCTGCTAAGGGCCCCCTTAGACAAAGGGCAGCTCCTTACATGTGCGGCTCCCATTGCGTCTGCTGGTGTCCGCTGGGGACGCCAGGCGCCTTCCGCCAGACGCTCCTCTTGTGAGCTCCTCCGGCCCTCCCTACCCATCCCACCCCCCCCCCCCACATCTGTTCACTTCTTCACCGGGTGCCTTCGCCTCTCTGTGTTACATAACCATTGTAAACTAGGGTTTTCCTCCCCTCGCAGGTTTTTTCAAATTTAAGTGGCCTCTCCACTGACTGTGCTCACTGTGTTCTGAACTTATGGTAAACTAGGGTTTTTCTCCCCTTGCAGGTTTTTTAAATTTAGGTGGCCTCTCCACTGTCTGTGCTCACTGTGTTCTGAACTTATGGTAAACTAGGTTTTTTTCTCCCCTCGCAGGTTTTTCAAATTTAGGTGGCCACTCCACTGTCTGTGCTCACTGTGTTCTGAACTTATGGTAAACTAGGGTTTTTCTCCCCTCGCAGGTTTTTCAAATTTAGGTGGCCTCTCCACTGTCTGTGCTCACTGTGTTCTGAACTTATGGTAAACTAGGGTTTTTTCTCCCCTCGCAGGTTTTTCAAATTTAGGTGGCCTCTCCACTGTCTGTGCTCACTGTGTTCTGAACTTATGGTAAACTAGGGCTTGCCGCCTTCTCCCTGTCTTCTTGCGCTTGTCCTGTCTCCCCCCCTCTCCCTTCTATTCCATGGTGCTCTCTATCTCACCGATCTTTTCTAACTGCTTCTCCATTGACTATCCTGCTCTCCTCACCAAATATGGTAGGAAAAAGTTTAAAAAGTACATCCCTGTCTCCAACCCTGGTCTCCCTATCGCTGACACCTACACCAGTGCCTCTAAGGAAACTCTCACTGACATCCTCTTTTTCGTGCCTTCACCTGACCTATGGACCCTTCATATGGTCTCTGTGCTCTCTCCTCTTCTCCCATTAATGGTGGCACCCACTGGGATGTCCTCCTGGCCTCCTTCCACTCCTCTAACGCCATCATTAATGTCTACGCTAATGGAACCGTCTTGATCCAAGGCCCTCAGGCCAACCTTCACCTCTTTGATAGACGCTTCCCGCGCCTCATCAACTTCCTTTCCTCTCCTGCTGTCCCCCCTCCTCTATCCTCGGCTACCTTGCCTCTACCCTCCCTCCCTGCCCCCTCTCTCTTTCCCTCTTCACCTCCGCAGGGCGTACCTCTGATCTGTACCCTTCCCCGGAAGTCCTTCAAAGATGGCAACCGTCTCCACATTGCCACTCTCAACTCTCGCTCTGCTGTCAAACATTCCTCTGATATCTGCCGTCTTCTAGAGGAACTGCACCTTGATGTGCTTGATCTCACTGAGACATGGTTCACGGCCAGTTCTGTCACCAGCATTGACACACTCTTACCAGACGGCTACAAGATCCTCTCCGTGGCCAGGCCTAACCGTGCTGGGGTGGTGTGGCCCTCATCTTCCCTGAGTGGATTCCTGCCACTGTTACTCCCATGCAGATCTACTCCTCTTTTGAATGTCTTGTCTGCCGACTCTCTCTCTCTCCTAGCCATTCCCTTACCTTGGCTACTATCTATCGGCCACCTGGTCAAATCTCCTCCTTCCTCTCTGAGTGGGCGGACCTCTCCTCCTCACTCCTATCCTCAACCACTCAACTCCTCCTTCTTGGAGACTTCAACATCCACCTGGATGCCTCCTGTTCCCCCTCTGGACTCTTCCGTGACCTCTGCGACTCTCTCTCACTCTCTATCCTCCCCTATGGGCCGACCCATTCTGCAGGGCACACTCTTGATGCTCTGATCTCCTCTGACCTTCCCCTCTCTGTCCCTCTCTCCACTCCTCTCTCCTGGAGTGACCACTTTCTCCTATCCTCCCACCTCACCCTCCCTACAGCACAGGCAAAGCCACCCTCATCACTGCCACCTTCCTTCTTGGTCATCTGACCCATGAAGCGTGTGTCAGTTGAGGCTTTTGCTGCCACCTTCTCGCCCCCTCCTCTCCCTCCGGCTGACTCCCACCCTGACACAGCCCTCTCCACTCTCCACTCTGCTATATCTGATACTCTTGATATCCTTGCCCCTGTCATGAGAATCCACCTGAAGCCCAAAGCCAAATGTAACTCCTGGTATGACTCGGATCACGTCACCCTTAAACGCAAGTGCAGGGTGGCAGAGAGGAAATGGCGTGCTTCATGTGCATCCTCTGACAAACTGGCCTGTCACCTGCTCCAAAGGCAATACCGTCTCTCCGTTCTCTCCAAGAAGAGAGCACTCATCCAAGCCCGCATCTCTGCGGCATCTAACAATTTGGCCGAACTCTTGAAAATCTGCAAGGAACTGGCCAACCCTGCCGCAGTCTCTACCTCTCCTGTCCCCTCCCAGGCCCTCTGCACGGCCCTGGCCTCTCATTTCATCTCTAAAACTCAGGACATCCTGTCCTCACTCTCCTCCTATCACCTTCCCCCTCTATTCCCTGCTCTCCCTCTGGCCCTTCTGAAGCCAACCCTCCTCTCCCCTTCTCTGCCTTTCCCCTTTTTTCTGCTGACGAGGTTTAGAGACAAGTCCAATCTATGAAAGTCTTGTCAAAACAGGTCCACCCCTGTTCCTCCAAAACCATCAAGGACAAGATCGACTCCTTGGCCCCTGCCCTGGCCGACTTCTGCAATCACTCTTTCGCCTCTGGAGTCTTTCCATCCCCTCTCAAGCACTCCCTTGTGCGCCCCCTTCTTAAGAAACCCTCTTCCGACCCCTCCTGCCAGCCAACTACCACCCTATCTCTATCACTCCCTTCCCGAGCAAGCTCCTGGAGAAACTGGCCATCTCCCAGCTTAATCTCCATGCTGAATCTGTTGGCAGTCTTAATGACCATCAGTCTGGCTTCAGAGCCGCCAGAAGCACGGAAACTGTTCTCCAGAACATCCGTGTGTTCTTATTTTGCTTGATCTCTCTTCTGCCTTTGATACTGTCAACCATACCATCCTGCTCAACCGTCTCCATGATAACCTGGGAATCACTGGTCAGGCTCTGGTGTGGCTGACCTCTTTCCTCTCTAATCGACCCTCCCAGGTCCAACTGGGGTATTTCCTTTCTGACATCTTTTTCTCTACCTGTGGTGTCCCCCAGGGTTCTAACCTCTCCCCCTGGCTTTTCAACCAGTATCTGGCACTTCTCGCTCACCGCATCGCCGCTCTCTGCCCCTACTTTCAGTGCTATGCGGATGATACCCAGCTCATTTTCAGGCTACCCTCAGCCTCCTCTTCTCCTTCCCTCATCTCTGACTGTCTTTCTGCTATCCAGGACTGGTGTGCCGCCAATGACCTCTGCCTTAATGCCAGTAAGACTGAGATCCTACTCATCAGCACACCCACTCCCTCCTTCCCTGCAGCTCTCTGGCCGGCCTCTCTTGGCCCTCTTCCTGCTCCTACCTGCAAGGCAAAAAACATCGGGGTAATCTTCGATTCCACACTCTCCTTCTCTCCTCACATATCTGACGTCTCTACGAAGTCACACTATCAGCTACACCTCCTCAGAGGTATCCTTCCCTTCCTCTCCTTCCCCCAGAAGCTCACTGTCTCTAGAGCCCTGGTTCTCTCGAAGCTAGACTACTGTAACAGCCTCTATCTAAATCTTCCTGCCTCTACTCTGCGCCCTTTGCAACTCATCCAGAACAGAACTGCGAGACTTGTCCTTGGCCTCAAGCCCATGGACCGTATCTCTCCAGGACTGAAATCACTACACTGGCTCCCAGTGGCTGCGAGGATCAAGTTCGAAACCCTCTGCATTGTCCACAAGGCCTTCTGGGGCCTTGGGCCAATATACCTTCAACTCCCTCTTCCTAAATATCTTCCTTCTTGAGCTCTTCGCTCATCCGCCTCCAACTCCCTCATGGTCAGCCGCTTTTCCAAACAATGAGTTGGTGGCAGATCTCTCTCCGCTGCAGGGACCTCCATCTGGAACAGCCTTCCTGCCCCCCTGAAACTTGAGGAGAACCATCTCCGGTTCCGGAAGCACCTCAAAACCTTCCTCTTCGCCTCCGCTTTCTCTCCCCCTCTCCCCTGCTAAAGTTACTAAACTGCAACGAATTTGCAACTGGGCCACTCACCTTCTCGGTCCTTGGCCCAGCCACTCTCCCCTGCACTACGGGACTGTGTCTGTATCCCTACAGCCCCTCCTTCCCAGCACTTATCTGCACTTACTCGCACTGCCACTAGCTGGCCCTTGTTACTTTCCTGTATGCTATTACCCTGTACTGCACTTTCCCCTCTCCCTTTCCCCTTGCACTTCTCCCTTTCCCCTCCTCCCTTGCACTTGCGCAATCTGAATGACATCTGGCCTAGTAGGATCGTTGTATGTCTCCCCTTGTTTTTTTCCCCCCTGCCTCGTCGCGCCTTGAAACACTTGTGTATAGGCGCGTTATAAATACCATATCATATCATATCATATCATATAAACATTGTACAAAAAATAAGGTTGCTTTTTTGGCAACTCAGGTTACAGCCCCACTCCACCCCATCCTTGTACCATGGCTATATGAATTACTTGCTAAAACATCACAGTATTACTGTACAGTAGAAAAACACTCCACACTAACACGGAACACAACCAATATACAGTTTCCCTCACTCCCACATCAGCCCACCAGGAAAACTGTGAAGCCTGGTACATGTTGCAGTCTTCTATTTCCAACCCGGCGCTTTTAGAGCATGACAAATAACTGTGTTTGTAACTTGAATCCTGTGAATTGAAGACAGCAGATATTCGAGCTGAGACAGAGTTCTTACCTAGTTTAACTTAAACCGGGAGTCAATGATCTCACACAAGCACCGACGAGTACTTCAAATAAAAGAGAATGCAACCTTAGTGTTTCAGAACTGTGCAAAAATAACACAAGATAATGGACTTTTCATAGACATGAACAGTGCGTAATGCAGTACAGCAACCCCACCTTCAAACAATATGCTCTACAACAACCCACAGCAGCCCACTGTATGTGTTCAGCCTGATTCTTAATGATCTTTTTCTCTCTGGTTGCTTTCCCCATTTTGTTTATATAGATGCAGATGGAATGAGGAACATTTTGAGGGCTAGAAGCCTTTGCTGGATGTCTTTAATACTACTCACAGCAGCAAACAGCTTGATCTTGGCTCTCCCTATTTTGTCAAAAAAATGTAGGCATTGTGTGGTGCCCGAAAAGTGGACAGCACTGCAGGTGAAGTAGCTCACATGTCGCAATGTACAAATAATAAATGCACTTTAAAGTAACAGTAGGCACATTTGCAAGCATATCCGAACAATGAGTCTATTTTACCTTTGTAAATCCAGATGCTGTGATAGTCCTATCAAAAACATGTTATGCGACAGTAATAACGAGACATATGTAATTAATCCATCTTTTAATTGACAAAACTAACTGTATTAATCATGCAGTACTTGCCAACAAATGTCTCATGATATAATAAACAGTGATATTTACAGCTAATAAACAATGGAAATTAGTGGATACTAATACTAACATAGCCTGTTTCGTAGAACAACTTGATATGCTCTGTTTTGGTTAATAGATACATTTTTGAAAATCAATACTAAAACAAAAAAAGGGTAGGAAAATGTCAGCCTCTCAAAATCTTCAAGTTGTAATTAAAATACCTCTATCAATATCTATCCTGGGTTGAGGTTTGTATTTTTACTAACTGGCCAGACTGTTACTCTTAAACATAAAGGAAATAACAAGTGTGTTAGGCAAAGGCCAGTTAACAATAATTAACCTACCAGAATGAAATCGGAAAAAGATGGAGGATAGGGTTTTCTCAAAATCGATATGTGAGCCCAAATGGTATCGAAGGAATGGTCAGTTGTAGCATCTGCATTGTAAGCCAAAACAGTGAACTCTGCTCCCTCTTCTGTAGGTCATAGAGTATTTTGAATAGAGTACAATGTTTCATGCCTATGTTTTACCAAAAAGCTTGGCTGGAACATTATGTGACAAATTAACTTCTGCTGTGCACGAATACAACGAGCTGAGTCTAAAGTGCCCATTGAGCCCTCACAATTCTACAAACCAAGACCCAACACAATAATAAAGGTATAACAGGCACAGTGAAGAGATATACCTGTTTTGCCCTTTGTGGTAATGTGGGCAGAGGGAAGGTTATAATCTCAAGGGGGTGTGAATGTGGTTCAGTAGCAACTCAAACAGCAAAACAGAACAGTCCAAAATAAAGCAGTGTCCAATTCAGGTTCTTTACACATATGTATACTTTAATTAAACACACTATGTACAATAATACAAACTAGAAACACGCCATAGGATCGTCTCGTTTGGAGGAGCAGGAGCTCCCCCCACCTACTGCAGGAGCAGTGGGCAACTGGTGCACCCTGCCTGGAGAAAGGTAGGCCCCTCTGGCGCTACTCAAGCGCACCCGCATTTTGAGCCAGTTTCACGGCGATATTGCTGATCACACCTGCGCCATCCCTTACAATTGGCTAGCTGCCCCTCCTGCATCTTGGGCACCCCTGATCTGCACTGGAGTGCATTGATTCGCTATTGTAAGCCACGAGGCTTACATCACTCCAAGATGGCCGCCCGCCACCATCACAGCCTCCTATCCAGCCTCTCAGCACTGCGCGCGCTGTGATTGGCTCCCCACCAGCATCTACTGCCAATCACAAGCCGGCAGGCTGAGAGCTGGCCCACGCTTCAGGGGCACTCGTTCCGAGGCACAGTGCCTGCCTTTCGCCATAGGATCGTCTCGTTTGGAGGAGCAGGAGCTCCCCCCACCTACTGCCGGAGCAGTGGACAACTGGTGCACCCTGCCTGGAGAAAGGTAGGCCCCTCTGGCGCTACTCAGGCGCACCCGCATTTTGAGCCAGTTTCACGGCGATATTGCTGATCACACCTGCGCCATCCCTTACAATTGGCTAGCTGCCCCTCCTGCATCTTGGGCACCCCTGATCTGCACTGGAGTGCATTGATTCGCCATTGTAAGCCACGAGGCTTACATCACTCCAAGATGGCCGCCCGCCACCATCACAGCCTCCTATCCAGCCTCTCAGCACTGCGCGCGCTGTGATTGGCTCCCCACCAGCATCTACTGCCAATCACAAGCCGGCAGGCTGAGAGCCGGCCCACGCTTCAAAGGCACTCGTTCTAAGGCACAGTGCCTGTCTTTCGCTTGTCCTGCACCGATGTGCCTAGGGCACAGACCCCTACCCGACGATCCTCCGGCCCATTGGCCTTCCCATCCACCTACAGGGTAAGCGCACCCCACGTTCTGAACCACACCCAGGATTGCACACTCATTGAACCACACTAGCTGAAGCACCCAGCTTTCACTCATCCTATGTCAATAACTTCGAACTCTTGCATGTCTACAACTGCCTCACTGTAGCCTCACTGTAGCTCAAATGAAACTATTGCTGCACAACTGTACTGGTTCAAATGCCTTTCATCAGCCAGTAGTAATTGGAATTTAGCCTATGCCTACATATTGTTGCATAACTAGAACTGCCCTTTTTGCACCTTTAGTAGTAATTGGAATTTAGCCTATGCCTACATATTGTTGCATTACTAGAATTGCCCTTGTTGCACCTTCAGTAGTAATTGGAATTTAGCCTATGCCTACATATTGTTGCATAACTAGAACTGCCCTTTTTGCACTATAGCAGCCATTCCGAACTTAGCCTATGCCTACATATTGCTGCATTACTTGAATTGCCCTTTCTGCATTTTAGTAGCAATTCCTAACGTAGCCTAAGCCTACATGTTGTTGCACAATTAGATCTGCTCGCTTTGTAACTATTGGAGCAACCTCGATCCCAGGATTGCCGCTGCAATTACTGCAACTGTTCTGCCCTCCTTTGCACTCTGCTGTACTAATAACCAAACTGCCCACTCACTGCATAATTACAACTATGCTCCCTTAGCTCATGCTCACCATGCTCCCTTTTTGCATCATAAACAACAGCATTCCATGTAGTAGCAACAGTTATATACCATATAACAATGGACTAGCTAAATTAGGCTGCCCTAGACACCACCCCATCCCCTGTCCCACACTGTCCCTGTCTTCCTTCCCTCCCACCCTCCCACACCTCACTCTCCAACACTCCACCACCATAATTAATGCCACACTAAATAATATCCTACCTAGCACCCCTAACATAATTAAAGCTGACCACACTGCCTTCACCCTTCACCACCCCAATCCACTGGCTCACCACCCCACAAGTAAGCCCACCCTCCAGGACCGCAATAACAGACTCAGCGCCAGACTACCCACCACACTTGGCAAGCTGCCTACCGCATCGGCGACCAAGTCCACAACTATGGATAGCGTCAAGGCCACTAACACCTCACCCCTAAAAGGGGCACTACTCAACGTTAGATCCCTAGAAGCCCACCCCACTGAAATTGCTGACATTATCCTTTCAGGAGACCTTTACTTCCTTGCCACCACAGAAACATGGCTACACGAAGCAGCAGGACCCTACCTCACTCTCGCTATTCCTGACAACTACGCCATCCTCAGAGCGGATAGACCTAACGCTCGCGGAGGAGGTGTAGCAATCATATTCAAGTCCTCTCTCGACTTCAGACTCATCACCTCCCCCCCCGCTTACGTCCTGCGAACTCCTCACCATCAAAGTACAAACTACCCCTAAGAGTACCATTACCCTGCAAATCATATATAGGCCCCCAGGCCCCACAAGCTCCTTCGAGGAAGACATTACCTCTCTCATAGCAGAGAATTCCAAGCCCCACTCCCAAAATATCATTCTAGGAGATTTCAAACTAGGGCTTAATGACCCTAACGACGCTCCGGCGGCCTCCTTGGCTAACACCTTATCTGAGCACAACTTCACCCAAGTCGTTACTCTACCTACCCGCCAGAAAGGTAGAACTATTGACTGGGTCGCAGCCCACAACTACATCATCACCTGCAAAGCCCCACATCCTCTTGTATGGACTGACCACTCCCTCATATTATTTGACATCCACCAAAAGAATCCTAACCTAAAACAGAGCCCTTACGCACCAGCCTGCCTGACGAGAAACAAGCGCAACATCACCGCAGAGACCCTAACACCACTCGTCCTCCCCCTTCTTAACACAATCCCAGCTACCGCTGACCTTAACCTCCTAGTCGACTCCTACAATGATACCCTGCCTAGCACTATTGATGCCGTTGCCCCATTAAAGCAACGTAAATGCAAACCTATAGCTCACTTGAACCCTTGGTTCACACACGGAACTCAAAACTCTTAGAAAAAAGAAAGCCAAGTTGGAAACCATATGGAAAACTAACCCCTCTGCAGAAAACAAAGCTAATCGTACGTCCATTTCCTCCCACTACAAGAAAGAGATAATCTGGACCCAAAAAGAAGCCTATAATGTCAGAATAAACAATGCCCAATCCTCTGCCAAAGAACTCTTCTCCATCCTGAAAGAATTAGAGAATCCGAATCCTCCAACCGATACCTGCGTGAAGGACAAGGCATGGTGCACCAGCATCCAAAATGCATTAGCTAACAAAATCACTGGTCTTCAAAATAAAATAAAATCCAAAAGGTTACAACTATAAAATAGCAACGCCGTCATACCTAGCGCACCCACACCTACTAGCAATTCTTCCGGCTTTACATTTAAACTGGTTACCATACCTGAAATTCAAAAAATCATAGCATCCCTCAAACCCTCTAACTGTAAAGGGGACAGCTGCCCCGCACAGATCATCAAAGACGTGGCGCGAGACCTCGCCCCATTTATTTCCAAACTAGTAAACCTATCCTTCTCTACTAATTCTGTACCTAACAACCTAAAACAGTCTTGGGTTCTCCCCCTCCTAAAAAAACAATCTCTTGACCCAACCATTCCCACCAACTACAGGCCTATTACCACGGTCCCCTTCCTGCTAAAAATCCTCGACAGAGTTGCCTATCTGCAAATCCAGGATTACCTGGAGGCTAATCAACTGCTAGGCCTGCGTCAATCTGGCTTTCGCCCTCAACATGGAACCGAAACTGCCCTTGTTGACCTTAAAAGCCAGATTGATGACATCAAGGACAAAAATAAAGCAGCTATCCTACTCCTCTTAGACCTTTCAGCAGCCTTCGACCTGGTTGATCACAAAATACTTTGCA
This sequence comes from Ambystoma mexicanum, assembly GCF_040938575.1. Taxonomy (NCBI): domain Eukaryota; kingdom Metazoa; phylum Chordata; class Amphibia; order Caudata; family Ambystomatidae; genus Ambystoma; species Ambystoma mexicanum. Next base: position 85,679,547 of record NC_090941.1, read on the forward strand.
ACCACCTCTATTCTGCTGCCCACTTCTCCCCCCCTGCTGTCATGTGGATTCAATCCTTCCTAGCCAACAGAACTATGAGGGTTTTTTCATCTATGGCTGCAGCTGACCCCATCCCCATTACCTGTGGTGTCCCTGCGTCTCCCCTACCCTCTATAACATCTTTACGAAACCCCTCTTTGATAAACTGGACCATCTGGGTGTTACCTACACCAACTACGCAGATGACACCCAGATACTCCTCACCATTTCTGGCAACTATAACACTGACGCTTCCAGGATTACCAAAATCTTCGCCATCATTCAGGCATGGATGGCCACACATGGCCTCTGTCTGAATGATGAGAAGACCGAGCTCCTCCTAGTCGGGTCCACTAATAATCTACAGAAACTCAGCCCCGATTACTCAAACTTCACCATAGATGGCAACATCATTCCAGTTGTGAAAAACGTGAAAACGTTAGGCTTCCACTTGGATGCCAATACCAACCTTGCCAAACAAGTTAACATGACTGCCTCAGCCACCGCCTACACGGGTAAACTAATCAGGGCCTGTAGACCGTTTCTATCTACAAACAGTTGCCTCATTCTGGCGAGAGCCCTTATACAATCAAAGCTTGACTACTGTAATAGCCTCTACCTTGGTGCCAACCAAGCCATAATCAAGAAACTTCAGATCCTCCGAAATAATGCGCTGAGAGCAGCACTAAATATTCCCAAGAGGGAGCACATTTCCCACACAAGAATTTCTTGCAAATGGTTATCCATTCAGCAAAAAAATTGACCTAAAAACCCTGTGCCTCACCTACAAAGCCTTAAACCACCTAGCCCCCCAATACCTGACTAACAAACTCACTCTTAAACCCAACACAAGAGTCACCGGATCATCCAATACCCTCAGCCTCATCGTGCCCAGATTCACCGCCAAAAGAGTGGGAGGATCGAGTTTCACGGTCCTCGTCCCTCAACTTTGGAACACTCTGCCACTGAATATTAAACTGGTCAAATCCTTCCAATTGTTTAGAAAACTAGTCATCAGCTGGCTACTGGAGAAGGTAACCCTTAGTTAGATTAAGCTTAGTTCTTATTGTATATATTGTACATACTCTGAAATGCTTCTTACTACCTGCCTGTACATACTATATATGGCATATTCCCGCCACATTTGTATAACCGCTTGTATACTGTAACTTTGTCCTAAGCGCCCATTTACCCCTGGGTCTGGAGCGCTATACTAAATAAAATAAACAAACAAACAAACAAACATTACACAAAACCCACTACTGAGGAAAGAACACAGAATAACCAATGATAGCAAGATGCAGTATTTGGTATAATAAATCAGTTGTATAAGGCAAGTAATAACAACAATGTTCTTTAAATGGATATGTTCTTGGGTGAGAAAGTGACATACAGAGTGTCTAGGGAACAAAAATGTCCAAGGGGGAAGTTTGCAGTCAATAGTTCCTTTTTGCAGTGCTTGGTGGTCCGGCAGAGCCAAACAGAACTTCTTGGCAATGTACAAGAAATGTGAAGATGGGGAGAGTGCAAAAGCTGGTATGGGATGATCTTGGTGGTTCAAATGTGTCAACCAGTACTTGAAAACAGATCCAAGCAGTTCAACAGCAAAAACACTAGAATCCTAACTGTCTTGGCTCTCAGGTTGCTATGAGTGCCAATCCAATCAAGATGAGTAATTTTCCCATGCTCCTAAACATGGAGGGCTGGCACACAACTGCATGGATCCTTCAACACAGTGAGGTCCTGGGTACTGCTGGGGCTGGCAGAGGCAGGTCTTGCTCCATCAGCAGGTTGCTCCTCTGGTTGCTGTGAGTCACACTGCAGGAACTCAGGGACAAGAGGAGTACATGTTCTCGGGATCCCAAACACAGGGGAATCTGGCACACAATTGTAGGGATTCTTCAAAACAGTGAGGTCCTGGGTCTCGTTGTGACTGGCAGAGTGGCAGGTTTTGTCCAAGCAACAGGTTCACCCTAATGCCTCCTCGGGATGGCTAGGGGACAGAGCATACCTCTGCCTTGGAGCACCTGCCATAACCCCACAGCTGCAGAACTCTGGAAAGGACTGCTCTCCCAGTAGTGTCCAGATAAAATCTTCTTCGAGGGTTGGAGTCCAATTGATGATTTAACAATGATTTTAAGAAATGGTGTGAGACCGCTTCCTTTAATGGTAAAAGACCACATGTGATTGGACTAAAGCTAGCCTACCTTAGTAGTCCAATCCCTGTTCTTAAAAGAGGTGGACATTTTCCTTCTGACATCATAGCCAAAGTGCTTTGCTCTAGAGGAAGTGGAGGAAACAGGAAGAAGAGAGAAACACGATAGTGGAATTCTTCCCCACATCTATAGAGCTCTGTGTCTACACCAAACACACCCCACACCTTCTCACTGGGATCAGATGCTTTTGGAAATGCAACACTCTTCTGTGAGGATACTCCATTTCAAAGTGTGTGCTACTTTGATGACTGGGTCTAGGCCAGCAGCATGCTGTGCAACTGTCTTTGGAGAAGGGTGTTACGTACCCTCACAAAATAATGTGGAGGCTTGGCTGATTTCCACCTTCTCTTTGAACTTCCAGTGGCCTATTTCTGCAATCACTCTTTTGCCACTGGATATTTCCCCTCTCTCGTCAAGCACACCCTTGTGCACCCTCTTGTAAAAAAGCCCTCTGATGATCCTTCCTGTCTGGCGAACTATAGCCCGATCTCCATTACTCCTTTCTTGCGCAAAATCCTGGAAAGGCTGGCCCTCTCCCAGCTAGCTCTCCACACTGATTCTGTTGGCTGTCTGTATGACCATCAGTCTGGTTTCAGTGCAGCCGGAGGCATGGAAACTTCTCTACTGAAAACCCATGAAGATCTGCTCTCTAACCTTGACTTCATCTCTCCCACTGTCCTCATCCTCCTTGACCTTTCCTCTGTCTTTGATACAGTCAATCATGCCATCCTGATTAATCGACTCCGCAAGCACCTGGGCATCACAGATCAGGCTCTGGCGTGGCTGACCTCCTTCCTCCAACTTGGGTCCTTTCTCTCCACCACCTCGTACTCCACTTGTGGTGTCCCCCAGGGTTCTATCCTCTCACCCTGGCTCTTCAATGTCTACTTGGCCCCTTCTGCCCACGTGATTTCCACCTTGTCTTCTAACTTCCATTGATATGCGAATGCCACACAGCTCTCTTTCAGGCATCTCTCAGCCTACACCCCTTCCTCACTCATTCTTGACTGTCTATCCGCGATCCAGAATGGTGCGCTTTCAACGAGCTCTGCCTCAAAGCCAGTAAGAATGAGATTATCTCTTTAGGATCAGTGCTCCTGCTTTCCCTCTCACACTCTGGCTGCCCTCCCTAGGCCCTCTACCCTCGCCCTCCTAGAAGGCTAAACACCATGATGTCATATTTGACTCCACTCTCTCCTTCTCCCCTCACATTTCCAGATGCACCTCCTCAGAGGTATTCTACCTTTTCTCAGCTTCCCCCAGAAGCTCACTGTCTCCAGAGTTTTGGTTCTCTCCAGGCTGGAATACTGCAACAGCCTCTTTTTCAATCTTCCTAACTCTACTCTTTGCCCCCTTCAACTAATCTAGAACAGGACTGCAAGACTTATCCTTGGCCTCAAGCCCAGGGACCACATCTCTCCAGCCCTGAAATCTATGCACTGGCTCCCGCTGGCTGCAAGGATCAAGTTCAAGACTCTTTGCATTGTACACAAGGCCTTCTGGGGCAGGGGTCTGCAGTCTATCCAACTCTCTCTGCCTAAAAACATTCCTTCTAGAGCCTTTGCTAAGGTACCTCAAACTCTCTGAGAGTCAGATGCTTCTCCAAGCTTAGAGATGGGGTGGTAGATCACTTTCATCTGCAGGTGTCTCCCGCTGGAACGGCATCCCTGCCCCCTCTCAAACTGAGCCGGACCACCTGAAGTTCCTGGAAGCTGCTCAAGACCTTAATTTTCTTCTCTGCCTTCTCTCTCCCTCTTCCTTGCTAACCTTCCTGCCTGCCTGCCCTGACAGGATACCATCTCCCTCCATGACCAGTCTTCCTGCATTGCATCAGGGGCTGTAACTGTAATCTCCTACTGCCCCCTGCCTTCCGTGCACTTATCCAGAGCCTCACTGCCCTGGCTGCACTTACTCAGAGCCATGGTGCCCTGACTGCTATAAGTGCCCCTCTCCCCTGCATTCCCCCTCTCCCTTTCCCCTTGCACTTTTGTTGTTGCACTTGCATGATCAGAATGAAACAAGGCCTAGTAAGATTGTTTATCCAGTTTTCCCTCTGTCTCCCCCTTCCGTGTATTGTGGTGCCTAGAAACACTTCTGTACATGCGCCGTATAAGTAACATATCATATCATATCATGGCCATTCAGGTTCCTGTTCTGCCATTTCTCAGGATCACATATCAACAAAGGAGGTCCCTAGAAGGGGTGGGGGTCTTGTATGAGTGGCCAATTAAAATGCTAAACTAAAAATGCATTATGTGAGCTATTTTGGACAAGTAATTATCTAGTAATTAAACAGATATGTAAAAGCATAACATATGAAATGCAGCAATAACCATAAGTGAACGTACATCATCCAGAATCAATCTGAAAGACAAGTAATATAATTTGAGAGAGCAAGATGTTTATCTGCTGACCTGCGTATAAGGGTTTCGGCTAGGGGGGTTGTAGTATTTGACTGGCCATCCTTCTTCAGGAGGAGAAGAAATGTAACTGTGGGGGTTCTCTCTGTTAAGTTGTGGAAAAGTATTCAGTGTTCTAATAACTTTTTAGTCCTAAATTGTTTTAGCTAAAGTGTAGGAAGACAAAGTGTAGGAAGAATAGGACTCTCACTGCAGTCTTCCAAATTCGATGGGTCCAAAGGTCGTTACCCCATTGAAATGGACCAATAGTCTGTCGCCATAATGTGTCACATTACTGATGCAAAGGAAAAGGGAAACGGATGGGGAAAAACAGGCGACACGGGAATAGGAAGCAGGAGTGGAAAAGGTTGTCACAATTGCGGGATTGTCCAGTAAAACTAAGGTAACCTGGTGGTTCCCATGAGACTTACCCAACCAAGTAATTATCTTGTGTTTGTGGAGAAAGAGCTCATGAATAGATCGTGTGAATAGGCAAGTTCTGGTGCATCTCAATGTATGTGCAAACACAAGACGAAGAAGAATACAAATAGAAATGAAGGTGGCAGGTGTAAGTGTGATCATGCCACAAAAGTACACACTTCCTTAGTGTTTAATGATCCATGCGTAGCGGTGCAGTACATGTGGACTACCGGTTGTGTCAGCCATGTGGAAGAGTGCATACCAGGTAGCACATAACGCCATATGTTAAACAACGTTTATGCAAGGAAAAAAGACTAGCACCTATACTGCAATAAGGAACAGAGAAGATGAACCGTGATCCCAATGTGTGAGTATTTTATATGTGGTGCTTTCATATTGAAGTGGAAGCTGTGTAAGGTAAATTGGATAGAGAAAGTGAAAAACAACTGCGGAATGGTGCACAAATGTGTAGCCAAGTCATTGTATGAGCTGGGAGGAACAAACTTAAACAAAAAAGAGGGTATATTTGTCTCATGGCTGGATGGCAAGATTAGCCTGTTTGGCCAGAATACACATCACCTTCCACAGCTGAGCTGGCTCACAGGAGCTGACATATGTGTGATATCCACTTGGATGTGGCTGCAATGATTATAGGTAGGGCCATGCACCATGTTTTAACTCAGGCACAACTTATGTTAGAGTTTACCCTGCCACCAGCATGGGCTACCTATGATCATCATACTTTTGGTTCAAGGATGGATATTATAAATCCAGCCCCTGTGCTGCAGAGACTTGGCTCTCACTGCAGCTGTGAAATGCATAACTGTGACCTCTGAACCTGCTCTGTGCCACTGGTAGAGCAGGCGCTGTATATCAGGATACTGAAAGCGTGCAGAAAGAGGAGTCAGACACACAAATATCATGTCTTGTGCTATGGATCTTTATTAGCCAAACCAAAAGAAACAGAAAACCTAACTTTCCATAACTTTAATAGGGGTTTCCCTGCCTCAACATACTATATGGGCCTGTCATAATATCTGGAACTTAAAAAGTCCACCGTCGTGTGCCAACTCCTATATGTATACATTACACTTCAAACTAATCTAATCAATTCAAAGTTCTGTTCCCGTGAGAAGGAGTCCCTTCTCCTGGTATTAAATTCATAATGTCATAAACAAAAACAGCATTTTTCTTCTTCAATCCAAAATCAGGGGGCATGACTACCTTTGCCTGGTTAAAATTCCCCAAATTATAGTTCACAAAACTAGCCAGTGGGAATGCCTCCCTTCGCCTTGGTGAAATGGCTGTTGTGTAGCTCAACAATGTAACCAGAGGAATGACTCCCTTCCCCTTAACTTAAATCTTATCTTATAAACATTTGTAGAGTGCACATACAACCAAAGGCATCTTAGCACTAAATAGCCCCTAAATGGTATGACCACAGGCCTAAATGGTCAGCTAAAATTCAAACATTTGTATCAAACTTATCGAGTTTCTTATCAATTGTTCCCGGTTGGTGAATACCAGGAGAATGATTCCCTTCTCCTTGTATGACTTGACACAACCACCAAGTCAATGGGGAATAGCCCCCTTCCGCTGGATCTTCCTTTTCTTCTCCTCTTCTTTGTACTTGAAATACTTGGTTCACTCCTCTGCCCAGTACTGCCACGAGGATTTCTTACAGTGCATTTTGATTTGTGTTGTTACCACAACCCTTGGTTCTTTTCTTTCCCTCTCCCCCCTTTTGTGCACTCTCTTGCCAGACATTGCCACGAGGAAGCTGACTTGTGATGTGATTTCTTTTAGGGGTCCCCAACCTCTGTTCTCTTCTTTTATATGGCCTGCTTGGTTCACTTTCCTGCCAAGGACTGCCACGAGGAAGATAACTCGTAATGCGGCTTCTCTGGGTCTCTCCAACCCTTCCCTGGTGATCAGTGGGATTTACTGGACCACCCGATGTGAAAGATTTCTCCTTGATTCTGTTCTCCCTTTCTCGGGGTCTCAGACCCTCATTTGTCAACTTCTCAGCCCAGCAACCACTGTGGCATGCTCCATAGACCCCCCATGCACTCCCTGTGTCCTTCACAGCATACTTGTACCTCCCCCTACCTTCAGGGACCTTTGTGCACAGCAGCAGCACTTCCCAGGACTGTAGCTATTCTTCCCTCTGCTTCCTCCGGTTGTCTGCTTTGGGCTTCAGCGGTTGCCTGGTCCACATAGTTTGGCTCCCTGCAGTATCGGTATGAGGTAGGAACCGCATGGTCAACCTTCTCAAGGTGATTGTGTCATTGCCTCATCTATATGTTGCTGGACCCATCGACTTGGGGTCTTGGAGAGCTGGCTTCTGCTTCCCACCATCATTCTCTGTTCGCCAGTCTCTGCCACACAACTGCTCCCACGCCAGATGGCTTCCACACCTGCTGCTACTCTGGGGCCGGCTTGACAACAATGTAAGTCCATTGTTGATTTTCATACATGGTTGACAGCCTGATTTGGGCCCAAATCCTTTGTCTCTTTCAAGGGATCCATCTTCCTAACTCTGTGGGGCCACTCTTCCCAGTACCTGGATCATCTTGGTTCCCGTAGCTTTTCTTCATCTCAGTGTTTTCAAGAGCACTCAGGTCTCCTGTCTTGCAATAATACAAGGATCTACTATTCAGAAAGAGGTTGATAGAGCAAAGAGGGGCCAGAATGTTTGGTGGTGTGATGTTCTTACAAGGGCTGTACCCTAAATGTTTGCCCTTATCCCCAGAGTGGGAGTCTCTCCCCATGAGATCCTCCCACTGTACACCACCCCAGGTGGACTGTTAAGTAGCAACCTCATCACTCTGGCCTCATTGGAAAAGGCTCCCCCTCGGGGAGAAGTGGCAGCATCTATGGAATCGTCACAATACTTATACAGCAAGGCAGAAATACACACTATACTTTTGGCAAGGAGCTTTCAAAAGGGGAATCTGATCAGAATATTACCCTTTCAGAGATGGAATGATCTGCATCATTTTATTAATGAATAATAATTTTAAAAAGGCAGGATGTCACACCCAGAATGGGAGAGGTGTGATGTATACATTTGTGAATCAATACTGTGATACAATTTTCATTGCATGCATTGTTTGTTTTTTACAAAGTGTGTTTATGCTATACAGTGGCATTTGGGTTGGAAGGATACTAGATGCTTTGGAACAGTTGTTCACGCAGCTCTTTGGAATTCAGACCATGGTTGCAAAGGTAATAGAATTAACATGGTTTTGATGGGATATACGTTTAATGGGAATTGCTGGACAGATTCTGCATTTGTATATACAGTTTATTGCAACATTGGTGAGGGGATGTATTTTATAACAGCATGTGAAATTTAAGAGCCCATATCAATTGATGTTAAAGGGGTAGTTTGGTAAGAAATGTTATTGGCCCAATCGATCAGGCATGTATTTTATAGCATACATCGATCATTCTTTAAAAAATGTCCATGCAACTTACCCAAGTTTTTCTCACTTTAACACATGCAAAAACAACGGGTCGGGTACCCCCATCTTGTGCTAATCTTATCCGTTGACCCATCGCTCTGAGTTCAAGTGCCCTCGCGGCACTAATTCAGATCACCAGCCACTCAAACTGATATCACTAGACGCTCACGCCCCTTTTCACAACAACAACATGGCATGTCAACCTCCTCTGAGTTCAATCTACTGACGTGTCTCCATGAAAATCGTGAGACGCCTGAATGAATGAACCCTTTCTGATTGCACAACGTTGGAGTTTCTTTATCTTTGTGCATTTATTTTCTTGGTTCCCTGGCTTGTTTCTGCTCTGTTCAGCTTTCTGCTAAGTATGAAAAACTACTGAGAACCAGTACTTATAACACCTAAAATGAATTAAATCAGTATTCGCTTTTAATTTCTTATATTATGGAAAAATGTCCTTGCAACCATTTAAAGTTTGAGTGTATCAATCTTGTCTTTTCACAATGTGTTTTTGTAACATGGCTGTTTCTTCGCTTGTCTTTCTTTAAAATTCAATGTTAATGGGACACATCTTTTTTTTCACTGTAAACAAACAAAAACGTTTTTATTTACCTCACTGTTGATTATGTGCTTCTTCACTATTCAGGATCAATGGAAACAATTCAGCCCTTCCTGTATGAGCTCGAATATTCAGAAGAGGAAATCCTTGAAAGAGAAAAATCTCGAGACGATGTGGAATCAGATGTAAGTCATGAGGATCAATCACTGGAGCCTGAACCCAGTTGTATGAAACACGTTTGCACCTGGTGAACCTGCCATTGTTGTGAGCTTATGCCTACAAAGCCAAAGAAGACACACCTCTGCTATGTGTTACCGAGCTGCATGACTTGAGGGCTGCCTGCCTTACAAGATCTGTGTTGTAAATGATGATGGTCCTTACGCACAAACTTTGAGCTCCAGTATGCCATCGTAATATAAATAACAAGTAAATTCAATACATATATGCTGTATATTCAATGACCGAGACGGCTAACATAATATGTTGTTCCTTTACATCAATATAATTTTGAAGGATCAATGATGAAAGAGATTTTCTGTAAATTTAATAGATTACTCATTCTAATCTAAAACCAAAGTGTTCATCTTTAGATTTATCATCTGAACAATTTACTTTTCTTTCACTTGGAAACATTTTCCAAACTATTTCTGCTGGAATGTGGGTTCACATGTATAATTGATCCCTACTTGAAATCACAAGTACTGTCAGTACTTTGTCAGAAAAGGTACTTTTTAAAGCATAACATTGTCTTATATTTTACAAGGTTTTGGAAACAAAGGAAATCCAATTAATGGGTTCATTCAAGTAAAATATTGCTGTATCTCTTACACAGGTGGTACAGACTTGTGGCATATCATGCCTTTACATGGTGGATTCATGGAAGACTGGGATTTTGCGTTCGACGAGTAATACCAGCCTGTGTGGTTTGAGCCATTCATGATGAATTCCCCAGTGACCACAGACAATACCATGGATTTATACAGACAGTACATTTACCTCAGCAGTATAATGTGTAGTGTCATTGCCATCCACTTTACCAAACTAAATAAAATAAATACAAATATAGTTAATCTGAACAGTTGTTAGACATTTTTTGTAAGTCAACAACACGTCCAAACATAAGAGTATTGTAAAATACTGGCGTGCTTTAACAATTTTACTGGCCTATCAGGCTCCCCTCATTCACTTCCATCCCCCACTGCTATTGATGGCTATTCACATATGTGGGTGTGCACTCGCAAGGGGGCTGGGACTATGAGAACGATCAATACTGAAACTGCACTGGTTGCCTGGCCACCCTCTGATCTCAGTGCCAGGTCCCCTCCCCCGCCATTCGCACTCCTGCACTGCCTTCCTGGCAACCCCCACACCTGGGGACTTTTTTCTGTATCCCTACAGTACCACCACCAGCACTTGACACCTGATGTCTGCACTTACCCTTGCACTTGCCACCTGCTGGGCGTACTTTTACTTTTGTTATTTATTTTATTATCCCATGTATTGCACTGTCCCCACCCCCTTGCCCCCACACTCCCTCCTTCCCCTTCCCATGCACTTGCATGATCTGAATGACACCGGGCCTAGTAGGATCATTGTCTGTCTTCCCTCTATTCCCCCACCGTTGCCTCGTCACGCCTTGAAACACTTGTGTATAGGCACGTTATACATGCCATATCATATCATATCATATCATATCAAGGTGCCGATTACCATGTACACCACAATGGGTTCTTTGGCAAGGGCAACCTTATCCACATTGCCACCCCAGACCCGGTGTCTCCAGACTATTCTTTGAAGACCACATCCCTGCAGTCGACATATGTATGTGTCATTTGACTGTGTTCCGGGCCTATTGCGCTCACCTCATCCACATCTGTTCTCCTCTGCTATCAGTGACAGTTTGCACCTGTGGATGTGCGCTCGCAAGCGGTGTGGGAGGCTGGGAATGCTCAAGATGCTCTATACCATGTACACCACAAAGGGTTCTTTTTCAATGGCACCATTAGCCACCTAGACACCCCAGACCTGTTGTCTCTAGACTCCACTTTGTAGACCCTGTCCCTGCAATCAACATATGTATGTGTCCTTCGACTGTCTTCCGCACCTATTGCGCTTGCCTCATCCACATTTATCCCCCTCCGCTATCAATGACAGTTTGAACCTGTGTGCGTGCACTTGCAAGGGGGCTGGGAGGATGGAAACGCTCAAGGTGCCGAATACCATGACCACCATAAAGGGTTCTTTCGCAAGGGCACCCTTATCCACATGGCCACCCCAGACCCGGTGTCTCCAGAATGCCCTTTGAAGACCCTGTCCCTACAGTCAACATATGAATGTGTCCTTTGTCTGTGTTGTGGGTCTTTTGCTACCACCTTATCCACATCCATCCCCCTTTGCTATCAATAGCTTCTTCAGACCTATCGGCGTGCGCTCGCAAAGGGGGCTGCATTGCCGGGATTGAGGATGTTAAATATTGTCATAGAGGCCTGGTGGGTGTGAACGAACACATACAATGCATTTCTGTAATCCTTTATAAACAGTGTGAAGGTTAACAAGAAAACATCTGTGAGATCGACAACGGATATTGCCAGCTCTCCATATTTTACCTTGATTGCTGTGTCGGGGCATCTATTTTTCCAAGTAAAGGTTAGTCAACTTTTCCTTTTGTTTTCTGTATTGTGAATGTTCTCTGCTAGGCCATTTTCTATTACTTTTTACTCAATGTACACTCTATTCTCATTTTACTTTATTCAAAAGGTCTGCACCATTTTGAACCGTCTGACGCATTTTTATCTCTGTAATTAGCATGTAACATTACAGAGTATTGTTTCCAAATATAATCTTCCCAGTGCATGTTTTTAATGCGTGTTTGCTTTAGGTGCCATCTTTTATAAAGTCTTTTTTTTTTTATTATCAAAGCAATATGATTTTTGATTTACTCACTGACACTTTTTAATAGTAATATTCAATCATATTTCTTTAACACGTCATAGGGACAATCCAACAATGCCTTCTTGTATTGTTGTTGGTTGGACTAATTAGAGCAATGATAAAAGTCAGTGTGCAGACCTGCATGTATTTCCAAAGGATTTAAATTTAATTAGAACATGGCTCTTGAGCTGCGGAATTCCAGTGTCCGAAAATGAAAACAGAGCTAAGAATGTCTTGGATGACGTGAGGAGCAATCAGTTCCACATCTGCAGCATGCACTTCTCAGATGATATGTACCAATAAACACAGTACACTAAAAAGCATCACCCCAGATCCCTTCACAAATTACTTTCAGTGCATTTTTTTATGGATTTTACCATTTTCAAAATGTGTCTCTATAATATGTCTTATAAATGACCACTCACTATATTGTAATAGTCAATGAACAGGTAACATAATGAACAGTTTTCTGTTTTTGGGGAATATTTCCATTGATATCTTATTACATCATTAACCATCCTTATGCATCTCATCTACCGCCCCCCAGGCCCCATCTCCTCTTTCGAGGAAGACATCACAGACCTCTTTTCTTCCAACACTAAACTTGGCTCTCAAACTATCTTACTGGGAAACTTAATTTAGGGTCCCAGGACCCTAACGACTCTAACGCCCTAGCCTTGGAAAACTCTATCTCCCAGCTTGGCTTCAAGCACCAATCACAGAGCCTACACATGTTAAAGGCCGAACCTTGGACTGGTTGTCAGACCTCAATTGCTACACTGTAATACTTCAAAATGAACCTGTCGCTTGGACAGTCCACCACTTCATATCCTTCGCCTTCCAAGGGATAACACCCCCGAACCCCACTATTGCCCCCGCCCCACTAGCTCTAGAAATTTACGAAACATTACACTGCCCAACCTCAGACCTCTAATCAGTAACATCCTGGACGCGTCCAATTACAAAAACCTAGACTTGAATACACTTGTCGACTTGTACAACGATACCTTAGAGTCAGCACTAAACACCATTGCTCCACTTAAGCTAAAAAAAGCCAAACCTACTGCTCACCTCAAAAAATGCTTCACGCCAGAACTAAAAATCCTTAGGAATACTAAAAGAGTGGCGGAAACTACATGGCAAAAATCTCCTACCACTCACCAGAAAGCTTTGTTGACGAAAGCGGCTGCCACTTACAAATCTACCATCCTTTCCACCAAAAAAGAATCCTATAACGCTAGAATCTATAACGCTAAATCAAGCACCAAGGAGCTCTTCAGCATCTTAATGGAACTTGAATCCCCAGCACCACCAACTGAGGATTGTATCAAGGATACAGCATGGTGGGCCAAAATCCAGCAAGCCATAGAAGACTTCAAAACAAAATGGAAGCTAAAAAGAACAGCCTCACAAGCAATTCCTCGACAAAGCATTTACAGGAGCAACAACCCTTTCAATGTCTGCTATTTGCTTTCACCCCAGTCTCTCCCAAGGAAATGGAAGACATCATCAGAGACCTAAAACCCTCACGATGTCAAGGAGACTCTTGCCCGGCTTCCATCATTAAGGAAGGGGCCAAAGGATTGTCCCCCTTTATTGCCCCCTTTATTGCCATCTTGATAAATTCCTCTTTTAGGGCGAGTCTAGTTCCTAACAACCTCAAGGAGACCTGGGTCATGCCACTACTAAAAAAACCTAACCTAGACCCCAACATTCCTACAAACTATAGACCTATCACAACCGTCCCCTTCATTTGGACGACAACAACTTACTTGGACTTAGACAATCGGGTTTTCGGCCTGGACATGGCACAGAGAAAGCCCTCCTGGACCTGAAAATCCAGATGGATGAGGCTAAAGACAAAGGTAATCTGGCGATCTTACTGCTGTTAGACCTCTCGGCTGCAGTTGATCTGGTAGATCATCAAACCTTAACCAGACACCTGACTACAGCAGCAGCCTTTTCCACTAATGCTTTCAACTGGATCAAATCCTTCTAATCCAATGGAACTACCAGAGTCTTCTCTCCTTCAGCCTCAGCAGACCCGATTCCTATGCACTGCCGGGTAGCACAGGGATCGTGTGTCTCACCCACGCTTTACAATATTTTCACGAAGCTCCTCTTTGACCGCTTGGATAACATGGGTGTCATCTACACTAACTATGCAGATGACACTCAGGATCTTATCACACTCACGGGCCGTTACGAAGAGGACTCCAAGCTAATTAATGATATCCACTTTGAAATCCAGGCTTGGATGGCTACCAACAGACTATGCCTCAATTACGAAAAGACTGAGCTCTTGTTTGTCGGCACTCAGGTGCGCCTAAATAAACTAGACCCGCAGTACACCTTCTTCAACATTGATGGGAAAATGATCAAAGTTGCCACGGAAATAAAAATGTTGGGAGTTTATCTTGATTCCACCTTGTCCCCAAAGAAACAAGTCAGCTTTGTGACCTCATCCACAGCCTACACAAACAAGCTGATCAATAGCTGTAAATCTTACTTGTTCCCTAGTAGTTGCATTACACTAGCCAGAGCCTTAGCGCTTTCAAAGATTGACTATTGTAACACGCTCTTCCTAGGTTCATCCGAAAGGAATCTTAATAGGCTACAGGTCCTACAAAATAACTCCTTAAGAGCAGCACTAAACATCCCTAGATCTAGCCACATCTCTTCTCTCAGACGGGAGACCAACTGGCTGCCGGTGTGTGATAGAATAACTCTTTGCACTCTGGCAATCAGCCACAAATGCCTGTCAAATTCAGCTCCGAAATACTGGTCAGACAAATTCTGTAAATACCAAAAAGCCTGTCCTACCCAATCTGCCCATTCCCACTGCCTTACAGTACCCAGGTTCAATCTAATCACAGCGGAAGGAGCTAGATTCCCAGTTCAAGCTGCTGAATGCTGGAACGCCTTGCCTCTTCCTATCAGATTGGAACCATCCTTCTTTGCTTTCAAATCCTGAGTAAAGAGCTTGCTCCTATGATACCACTGTCGTTAATACAATGCTCCCTCTCGATGTCTACTTATGATTGTACTGATTCTAATGCTCTTACGTGTAATTATTGTCACTAGACCTCACTGTAACACTTAGTGAACTTGACTTGTTCATCCTGTGTATGTATCTATGTATGCCTATAACACTCAAGTTTTCCAGCGCCCAGATACCTCAGGCTTTGGTGCATGATACAAATAATAAACAAATACAAAAAACAAAAATACACTAATTTACTTTGTGACACGACCTACTGTGGTTTGTTTATTTTGAACTTTTAGATTACTTTGTGTATCCCTTCTTTAGAGCTACTCCAATAGTTCAGTGCAATGGGAGCTTTCCCAAACACACATTTACATAACATCCTTTCAAAATAGCCTTTTTTGTTTTTTAAATGACCACGTCTGTCTTAAGCTAGACCGCTCTGATGGAATTACAGACCGTTACCCTGGAGGAAACTACAGACACGTCCAACATCCTAACGGTGAGGCCAAGCAACTTGCACACAAACCGTTTTTTATCGTTTTTGTTGTGGTCTACATTTATTGAACAATGGTATGAATATATTAATCGATTATAGGACTGTGATGCTACATTGAGCACTATTCCAGAGTCAACAGCAACCTCACCCACCTTTCAAGTAATTTTTTTAGAATATTCCTTCAGATGTGACTATACAAAATATGCATTTGTTCAAGTTCAACTTAAAACATATTGAGTATTTTTATGTATAATATTAGCATCTGATGCTAATAGTTATTTTATTTTAGTTATATGTATTTGTAATTAGTTATTAAACCTTTACAAAATTTCAAAATACAATTGTTTCAAAAATACATACACTTAATAGCTCATTAACAATTTCATATCAATACAGTTAAAACAGTTACACAGTACACTCCAGATATATCACATCAGTTAATACAATTTGAGCAAATTTAACAAACCTATGGTTAAAATACTAAGGTAATTCACACTATAAATAAATAAAATAATAGTTATTGATTAACAATATATTTTTTAAATGTAAGATAACTTATCTTTTTGATAATTTGCAATACTGTCAGCAAATTGCAAGGCATTAGATCAACAACATTGATGTATTTATCGCAGAAACACAGGCAACAATGAAAGTAAACCTTCAGAACAATGTACTTTGTCACTTAATAATATAGACTCACTATATGAATGGTGTATGTCTTTGTTTATATAAACGTTTAGCTGCTTCGCGAAAAATGGAATCGGTGAAACAGAATAACATTATGTAGTATCGGGGATGGTAAGAAGACATCTGGATTCAGGTAAGGCACAGGAGACCAGTATATATAAAAGGAGTAAGTTTATTTATAAGTTACAGAGTTACAGGGCTAGTTATATAGAAAGGGGCAGAGAGCTAAACAGATGACATCCTTTCAGTAAGGTTCTCCCATCCTGTGTCCCCAACTGTAGTTCTTGGAACCTTCAGGTCCCATCACATTCCATATGACATAGCTGTGTTCTACCATCAGCAGCACTGTCTGCACCCAGTGCAAATAGATAAGTACAACACTACACATCTCCCTCTCTTCAATTGAACACCAAACAAAGTATCACAAACCAAGCATTAAAAGAGGCTATCAAAATTACACACTCCTGCAAATCCGTAAAACCATTACAACATTCACAACCCAGAAAGCGTATCCACATTCACGTAACTAACAATCAAAACAATCAAGTACACAAATCACCACCTGCCCGGGACTGCCACTCCCAGGCCTCACAACTGCCACTTGTGAGCACATACGTTCCTTGCCACACTCTCAACCATCAGAGCGTATCTCCTCCCACTCCATCTGCCACATGGAGACAAGGGTCTGCCACACCCAGCACAACCGCGTACTCACGCAACCATCAGGAACTATCTAACATTCATATGAACCTATTATAATTTATCCTTATCAACATTACATTTGCCTCACAACTATAACTGCATAACTTCATACACCACCATTCCTCTCCGAAACACCAGTGGTTTGCGCCATCACATATTCACATACACACCCTGCCATAAGAAACAATGAAAAGTGGGAAAATGCAGAAAAGAAAACTCACAAAACAAAGATCACATTAAAACAACGCAGCTGGAAAAGAACAGCGCGAGAAGAGAATACACCGCGACAGAGACTGATCAGATCTGAGTCCAAGTGCAAAAGATCTTTTAAAACAAAATTGTTTTGAATGCAGCCAAAAAAATGAAAGCATCCAAGGTTTAAAAAACATGTTAGGCCAAGGAATCTAAACCGGTAAAATATTCATATGCATGCCATAAGTAATATGCCCAAAAAATTGTATACATACCACGCAACATCTGTGTCACATTTAACCATAGAGCTCTCTCATTTAACATGAAAATCACTCATTATTTTCACTCATGTATTACATGACATCAGAACGATGCTGTGCCAAAATATTATACTATAACATGGCATCAGAACGATGCTGTGCCAAAATATTATACTATAACATGGCATCAGAACGATGCTGTGCCACTTATATTATACTTATTCCAATCCACATCTTGGATAATATATTATTAATGAACATATTTCCCCTTGGAAATAACACATTTAAAATATCAATATGCATTGCAACATATATGACATGCAGCATTTGGAGACCTGAAAATCCTATAATAATATTAAACACTACACGCAGGAAAAAAACATTTTCTTTTTTTTTTTTTTGTGTTGTTTGTTGGTTAGATTGTTGGTGTGATATAGTGTTATGCATAAACCCATACAACCACTCATCCTCATAAAGTAAATGCAATCACCAATTACCCTCAATCACCCTTTTGAATATTAGGACTTACCATTCCATACACCATGACAAAATCCACTTTATGTCTTCCCAGCCAGGCACACCAAATTTGCACAAAATCATGTTCCACAACAATGCAGGAACACACCATTTAAATCATTGCAGTAAACAACTGCACCTAACATCACAATTTATAAATCCATTACATCTAATGTAAATATGGCATTTAAATTATCTGAAAAACATGTATTGCAAAAACAGATGTACGAAATGAACCCAATTGCAACATCCTCCAATAAATGGAAATAGAATCAGTGCAATTCTCATAAAAATTGAAAACATAACTTACATCAAAGCAGTAAAAAGATATGTAAAAAGTCTGCAAACGTCCATGAATTGCACGTAGAAACATCCGATGAATAAAATAGACTGAAACAGTACCTTAATAGTTCACACTGAAACAGAACGGGAAACGGCGCTGGCGCCCCCGCTCTCCACAGTATCACTGTTGCATAGATCCAAAAATGACATTGGAGTAAAAGTATATCCTTATTTCCTTGTTTAATGGACTCATGCTCCCTGTCAGTATAATATGCACCACGGATGTGTACAACAAAAGGTTCCAGATAAACATGCGGTATGCAGGTCATTTATCTTCGTCTTGCATCTCTTCATCGATCGCTCTGCTAAAGATAGACCGGTGTCTCATCCAATATAACGGTCATAAAGTCCTGACTTACACCGAAATATGCAGCCGTCGTGTAGCAGTGCTCAAGGAGTTAATATTAGATAATCATGTTTTCCTTCCTGATACGTCATCACGCACATCACGCTGCCAAGGCCATTCCTCTGATGAATCTACTCCGATTCAGAGTCAGAACCGCACAATGCACTATGAAGACCAACAGTTCCATATTACGATTTGGAACCTTACAACTTCAATGCTCGCGCTCTCGCCATAACGGCAGCTGCATTCCATTATGTCATCATTAAGGAGAGAATCACTGTGAAGTGCGGATCACGGCCGGCACAATGACAGTACTAATGCGGCTGCGTCTGCATACATAACGGAAACATGTGCTCGCCAACCGGCATCGCTAACCGAGCACAATTATCAATTTGGATGAAGAAAAAACACATTCCCCATAGACGCTGCCTGAACACACCAGTACTTCAATGGTAGCTGCATTAAAAGAGGAATAGCAATCCTTTCATAGCCCTGTAACTCAGCAGCTGCAATGAGCACTCTGCCCTTAATTTAAACACTGCTACAGCACTCAGCCATGCCACACAGTACCTTAATTGATATGGATGCTCCTCAACAGTCATTTGCGTGCCGGCTGCCTGCCATATAGATACAAAAATAGCAGGACTTATACCTTGTGTAGGCTGACATATGAAGTCCTCACATGGAAGCTGGCGCTGGGCAGTGCCACTGCTGGGCTCATCATGGACCTCTGTCAAAAGCATTTTTATGATGCCAGGAGTCAGCAGAATTTTCATCAGTGGGTCCTTTTATCTTGGGATCAACAGGCAAACATATGACAGTCCAACAAGAACCAGCAACCGCCTGTTCATCCCATCCTCGTCGCCATTTGTAGTATGGGGATGGTAAGAAGACATCTTTTTTTTTTTTTTTTTTTATAAAAGGAGTGAGTTTATTTATAAGTTACAGAGTTACAGGGCTAGTTATATAGAAAGGGACAGGGAGCTAAACAGATGACATCCTTTCAGTAAGGTTCTCCCATCCTGTGTTCCCAACTGTAGTTCCTGGAACCCTCAGGTCCCATCACATTCCATGTGACATAGCTGTATTCTACTAGCAGCACTGTGTGCACCCAGTGCAAATAGATAGGTACAATACTACACATTACAACGCATTAAAGAGGACACAATTTAATCAATATGTTTACCTGGATGATCTCTCACCAACTCCCTGCAACATCTCTGAAGGTTATCAGGTACAGTTTTCAATTATGTCTTTTTAAAATGTTACAGGGAATCAGTGTTCGACCTTATCTCAAAGCTAATTTACAAATTTTAATCAGGCGATTAACCATATCTTTTTAGATAGTTTAACTGATATTTTATGATTGACAATCATTAAACCAACTTTCTCAAGATGTACTTCGTAAGATCAAAGATTTTAACATTACATTGTTTAACTATTTCATCTATGTTCTTTGTATTTGTTATGTACAAGGAATGTACTACTGAAGCGGGTGAAAATTGCAGAGACACATGGACAAGAGGTATATGTAAGATATTGTAAAATATCAGTTATCATCCATTTTAACTGTGATGTAATATTTAATATGTTTTAGTGATTTACATAGTGACATGTTGTTATATATCTATATATGTTTCTATGATTCTTTCAGTTGAAGAGCACATTTCAAGGTTTATACAATTTCAAAATGCTGTTTTTCAGCTTGTTCTGATGGTCAGCAAATCCAACTTGACTGTTTCAAGGAAAATTCGGAAAACAAGGCTGCATAATAGAATATTATTTTTTTTTAAAGTGTTTTATGTGTTATTTTATTGATATTATATTTTTGTGTTTTAATTCACATGTTCTGTAGGTGTGCTATAAATTAAGCATGTTTTTATTTTCTTTGATTAGAGGCCTAGGAAGAAGAGAAGAATAAAGACTCAGACAACTACACAAACTGATGATGTTGTTTGCTAAACCGTTGTCACTTGGAAGAAGCTAGATTTTGAGGCTCGGCATGGTCCTCGCAAGATTTCGTGTCGTGATGCAGATGTCCATTTGCCAGAATTTGAATCGAATGTCAGCAGTGACTGATGGGAAGTGACCCTGGATCAGTGTTACAGCACACAACATCACCCAGAAGAAACAAACATCACAGAAGATGTTTCAGAATTCCTTGCAGAGCAACTCACCTAATCCACACTGTAAGGAAGGCATGGTATCAAACAGTGAAGACAGACACAAGTGACCTGGCTACCCTAAATCTAAGGATGGGAGCAAGCTATGAGCATCAAATAATAATAAGGCAGTCCTAGTCGAGTCTCTGTCAAAATAAAAGGGCCTATAATAATAAACCTATTGCCAATCCTTACCTCTAAATACAAAGGAGTGTGGGAAAATAATATATGCAACAAAGAAAAGTATTCTGGAATTAATATGTCAGGATTGTTGAGCAGTTGGCTTCTCTGACCCACATTTTCAGCACAGCGCAAGGGGGCACATTCGAGCTTCGCACACACTCTGTCTTCTCTGCCACAAGGACACAGTTCAAAGCATAGACATCAGGGCCTTCTGACAAAGTCTCTTTTCCAATAACAGTTTCTTACTGAAGAGGGCTTGTCGTGACAAACAAATACATCAAAGTTCAATTTCTATTAATATCTTCACATGCACAAGTTCTCACTTCCAGTATTTATTGTGGGACTCCCTCCTTTGAACTTGGACCCCTTTTTACCCCTTTGTACCACAATGTTTAATCTCGGTCTCCCTCATTCGGGCTCAGACCATGGATCTCCATCATTTGGGCTTGGATCCTCTTGCTATCAAAATCGAAAACTTTCAAATGTGACCACGTTGTTAACTCTAGGTCTCCCTCATTTGGGCTCGGACCATGAATCTCACTCGTTTGGGCTTGAATCCTCTTGATATCAAAATTGAAGACTTTCGAACGTGACCATAATGTTTGGTATGGTATCTCTCGTTCGGGCTTGGACCATGGATCTCCCTTGTTCAGACTCGGATACTCTTAATGTCAAAATCGAAGACTTTTGAATGGGCGATGGGTTTTGCTTAAACCGTTGCAGGACCACTTTGATTCACTTCATACAATATTCTCATCAATCTTTTGACTTTTGTTCCTCTTGGCGGGAAACCTTAGAGAGACCTTCGATTTAACACACTCACGGTGCCAGACCACTCTTTTAACGGTATTGTATCTTTCCTTCTCAAGTTCAAACATTCATCAGCAGTTTAGCTTTACTTGCATCGTTCATCACACACATTCAACAATTTTCATTCCAGTACCCGTCATACAATGTTGCCGCTTGCAACCTTGATTTCAACATAGACCGGTCTTGCATCGGTCTCCCCAACTCACCGGCTGTGTTAATCTCTCTAATGCTTCTTCGTTCTTAGAGCCAAGGATGATACCCAGGTGACTTCTGCTTCTCCCCAACTTGGTTGGTTACGCAGGAGGGTCTTTGATATCTCTGACACACAATGCATCAGTCTTCAGTCTGGTTTCCTGGCCTTATTCTTTCTGCTTCGAAGGCTTCTGGAAATTAACAGTTTCTTGCCAAAAAGGCAAGGGTATTTCCTTCTTTGCAAACCCTTCTTCATTTCCCATCTTTATCCCCACGTTCAGCTGCCAAATCAAAACTGCTGTTTCTTTGGGTGCTTTGCCTCGCTCAGAGTGTGCTCTCATGCTCTACCTTTTATCCGTATGGGGAAGATTAATGGAAGTCAAGTGTGAGTGATTGTCAGTAATTACCTAACTTCGTCTGACCATAGTAGTAGGACATGTCAGGTACACTGCTTGGTTGTCATTCCGTCTTCTCCCAGAGTGGGCTGTCTCTGTGAAAGTGTTTGTGATGGGAAATGGGGAGGTAATGTTCCCACATATCCTACCTGGTAGGATGGTGTAAAGGTGTTATGGGGGAGGGATTCCGTGTCTCGCCAACCGGGGGCTCACTCACACTCCCTGAAGACCCCTCATTCAGGTGATCCTGCCACACTGGTCCGCCCCCAGGAACTGGATCCAAAAGCAAAGGCTGTGTCCTGGCCACCTGGACGACAGATCCTTTGGGATTAGTGGGTGAGACACTTTCTGATTTCTCACAACACCCTCTAACAAAATGCTATCTAAGAAACAGAAAATGTTACCTGTTTCGCCAATACATGTGGACACATTTTAATTATCACACACAGAAATAACCGATGCATCTTTGTTGCTGGTTGATGATTGTGCTTGTGATATGGACTTCACTCTTCCGAGTGTTGCGGATGTACCCACCACCATGGACTCACAAACCACTGTACTTATGGATGATTGGCTATTAAAGGATCCAAAATACATTGGGTCTCATTACAAGTGTGGCAGCCACAGAATGAACGGTGCCGGTAAGGGACTGGCACCATTCATTCTAGACTGCCACATTATGAGGTCTGCGGTGGGTCCCGCTAAGGACGTCTGGTCTGGTCAGACGTCCTTAGCGGGACCCGCTAGCAGACCAGGATGCTAACAACGGGCCCGTCATTAACGGGCCCGTTGTTAGCATCCTCACCATTGCCATTGAGCTCTATGGGGCTCAAATGGGAATGAGGATGTACCGGGTCCTCGTCCCGAGAATGGGAATTACCGGGCCCGCCAGAGTTGAAATGGCCCGGTAATTCCCCATTTTCGGGACCTGGACCCGGTACCCGGTACCCGGTTAGGGGTTAGCCATGCTGCTAAAAGCGGCATGGCTACCTCCAAACTCGTAATGAGGCCCATTGTGTTTGTCTACTGCCTGATAGAGATTATGAAAATGATTAAATGTGATCATAAATTGCATAGGAACATTTGTGAGGAGCAATTGTTGAAGTTTACTTGTGTAGTCAAAGGCACCAACCTGAAGAATAATGGTACCCGTGTACACCACCATAACTCATTTTCATGGTCTGCTCAACCTATACTTGGGAAAGTGCCTGCTGTAAATGTACTTTGTTCATCTGTGTTGTTATTTAGTGGATCAACGTACAGTACAATTTAAAGTTGTTCTAACTTTGTGTGACTTGAGTTCCTTTCAAAAACACAGTACTGCAAATATCAGAAGGATTTCTTGTTCCCTGCTATTATCCAGGCACGGGCACTCGAAAAGTTGTCAATGGACAATGCTCTCACTGGCAAAAGACTCTGGCTTGCTGGCGATGGACAGTGTGACATTCCAGGTTTTTCTGCTAAATACTGCACTTACCACTTGGAAGACATGGGAACTAAAAACATTGTGAGTTCAGTCGTTGTGCAAGTAACTGAATGTACATCATCTGTTTCCATGGATAAATATGATTTCATAAAATGCATTCAACTTCTGCAATCAAGTGGAATGCAAATAAACCTGAAAGCCACTGACAGGCCACTGACAGGCATGTTTCAATAGCAAAGGCCATGCGAGAGCAGTTCCCAGATCAATATGATATATGGTACATCGTAAAATCAATTTATAAAAAAGTTACATCTGCTGGAAAAAGGGCAAATAAAACGTTTTAAACTGGTCACAGTGTATCAGCAACCATCTTTGGTGGAGTTTCAAAACCTGTGATGGATCTGTAGATATTCTGCTTGAAAAAAGGCATTCATTGATGTACCATTGTTCTAACATACACTCTTAGACAGAAAACAAGCATTTTCATGAATGTGCACATGCACCATTGAGCAAGCAGCAGAAGCACAATAAAAGGTGGTTGGTTCCAGGCTCACCTCCTCACACAACACTTGAGAAGATTGTGTACGACAAAACACTTTCAAGAGACATGAGGGGACTCTCCGAGTTCTGCCACACTGGAGATTTGGAGGAGTTCCAAAATATGTGGCTAAAGTATGGGCCTAAAAGGTTGCATTTTGGCATAGACAGTATGGAGGCCAGAACAAGACTGGCTGTACTTTCACACAGGGAGAACATTGGAAGGGAACAAGCAACAACTGCAGCAATTTTCAGAATGCCTCATTACAACAAGGAGTTTACCAAAAGAAGCAAACAGTGGGTGGCAAAGCCAATTTTCCTGCAGATGGATTGTGAATTTGTGAAAGATCTGACATTGAATGTGCTGGCCATGCAGACATATGAAATAGTTCTAGATTTTGTTTCCAGGGTCCAGTCTAAGCCACAGAACATTGCAAAAGAGGTTTGGACTCCTAAACTTGAACTTGTTGAAGGTTGTCTTCAAGATTCAAATGATGTGTAGCTCTCTACACAATGTTTAACAAAACCAGTAACAAGCTTTTGGACTGTGTTTGGAAACTGTTTTAACTGTGCAAAAAAATACATAGTATGCCACTTGAGATGTAAAAGTTAATTTATGTGTCATTAATCACTGTTTACGAAGTAATGCCATGAGATAGGCTGTTTTTCTTTGATTTGTGTATTTATTACCATCAATAAAATTGATTTATAGTAGAACAATAAATGTCAGTTTGATTATTTCAAGGATGTGACTGAAATCAAACCAAATGTGGAAGAGACTGGTGAGCTTAAACCCACCCATCACCAGGAGCTACTTTCTGCTCCCCAGGCCAAGTAATGTAACACTATAAAATAGCTCCTTGTTCCATAGTGGTACCTCCAGTTTACTGCTGGAAACCCAGGGACTGCTTGTAGTTCGAGTTTATCCAATCCTAATTTCGAGCGTGGTTTGTAATGAACTCACAATAGTTGAAGAATCTAAGAAGAAATTGGAGCAGCAGACATACAGAAACTCACTGTCTCCAGAGCTCTGGCCCTCTCCAGGCTGCAATACTGCAGCAGCCTCTTCCTTATTCTGCCTAAATCCTCCCTTTGCCCCCTTTAATTTAATCCAGATTAGGACTACAAGACTTTTCCTTGGCCTCAAGCACAGGGATTTGATCAAGCCCATAAATATCATCACTGGCTGACAGTGGATGCGAGGATCGAATTCAAGACCCTTTGCATCATCCACAACTCTTTGTGGGGCCAGTGACCCACTAACCTGACTCTTTCCCGAAATACCTCCCTCTTAGAGACCTTTGGTCATCTAGCAGCAATTCTCTTCACATCAGACACTATTCCAAGAAGAGTGTGTGTGGTAGATCTCTTTCCTCGGCAGGAGCATCCCTCTGTAATGGCCTCCCTGCCCCCTCAGGCTTCTGCCTGATCTCCTTAAGTTTTGGGAGATTCTCAAAACCCAACCTTTCTCAACTTCATGCCCCCACCTGCTAATGGCCCTCTCTGTCACATTGACTGGCTGTCAGGTCCCTTCTGAGCTCCACAGAGCACCAGGCCCTCCTCACTCAGTATATTCCAACACCCTGCCTTCCTGCCACCCGCTCTCTCCCAACCTGCACTTGCCCCTTTCCCCTGACAAGCCTGGTGGGGTATGCATCCCTACCGAGCCTGGTCCACCCCCACCCTAGTGCATCCAATGTGATTCTTACTCCATGCTTCCCCTGACACTTGCCCACCTGGCCTCCCCTCAGCAAGAGTCAGGCCCCATTGGCCCTCTTCTTTCCCTCCTCCTCATCTCCCCTGTACTTGTATACCCCCTCTTGCCCTGCACCTCCCTCCCACCCTAGCATGTTCCCTTTTGCTCAACCTACACCCCCCTCTCACTTCTTCCCCCTGCACTTCTTGTTACTGCTCTTGCATGATCAGAATGACACAAGACCTAGTAGAACCATTACTGTGTTTTTCCTGCCCTGGCCCCCTTTTTTGTCACTTTGAAACACCATTTTTTGTATAGGCGCTTTAAAATATCCAATAAATAAAATAAATGAAGTCTAACCTCGATGGAAAGTGGAAATCATGATAAGTGGCTGCAGATAGGAATAGACCAAACGCGTATGTGTCGCAGTGTTTGCCAACATTTAAATAATTAGCTAAGTAATATGTCTTGCTAATGTGCACTGTGAACATGCACCTGTGACCTTTGCACATTTGCATCTTACTGTTGAGGCCCACATGTGGAGGACAACCAGGCATGCATGCATCAATACAGAAATCAATATGATTGCCAGAATAGATATACACAGAAGCCGGTAAGCCTTTCAAAGCTGCACCCATTAGAGGCATGCTGGAATTTTAGTGTTTGGGAAAAGAACCTTGTTATTGTTGCTCATTGCACGTGTTGCCCTGGCTCCAACAACCCACCCAGCCTGGTGCAAAATCACCTCTATTCCCCCACTCCCTTTCCGGTCTGTCGTGCCATCTCTATATACCAACCCACCAGTTTTGTATTCGGATTCTGTTTAGTTCAGAAAAGAAGTGGCCCACGTTGGCCAGCAAAAACTGCCCCACACTATTAATGTAGCTTTTTTCAGGCATTGCCCTGGTATAGGGAAATCTGAGCCTGTCTGCACCTCGCCTAGGGTCATCTTTTGAAAGCATACTTAAATGCTGTGGGACCAGGCGCATTAATACGTTTCCAATATTTTGTTGTTTTTCACCGCAAAGTGTCCTTCAATTTTGTGGCATGTGTTGCCAAAATGAAACTCCCTCCTACACGCTGTGAATGCTGGATGAAGGGTTGCATTGTTATGTGTCATTGAATCCACTGCCCTAAGTATTTGAAGGCCAAAATGTGTCAAATAAGAAGTGATAAGATTAACTATATTGAAAGTTTACCTAGGAATGTTAAGTTTCTATTACTGTGATCTGTCATTCGAAGTGGTTGCTCATCCGTCACATAGGGAGTCTGGAAACACAAGACACAATGGGCATCATTATAAGTTTGCCGGTCCAAAATCAAGGGTGCCGGTAAGCTCACTGGCACCCTTGTTTCCGGACTGGCAAACTATTAGTCTACCTGCTGGAGCCGCTGTGCCTGACAGGCCTGACCCTGCAGGGCACAACGGCCATGGTTGCCACACCGGTTACGGAAGCACCGGCACCGTTAGGGGTGCTTCCGTGACCCCACTCCAATAGAGTGCGATTTTACCAGCTCCTGACTTCCCGGGCTGACAGGGTTACCATCAGACTCATAATGAGGCCCAATGTAAGGAAAGGTTTAAATAATATTTATGCAAATGAGGATGGCAAGTGTGCTCTATGCTACATGATTTACACAAATAATTGACATTGTACATGTTAATTGTAACTTAAATTGGTAGTTAACATAAATATGTTCGGTGTGTATACAATTATAAGTTGGGTATATCTTTTTGCATTCTCGATTTTACATAGTTATATTATCTCAATGTGCACCTGTCATGGGTACAGTTTACCGGTCGACGGCTTCTTCAACCACATCTGGACAATGATCATCAACAATGCATCTGTGATAACCATTAACTGGGACGATCGCCAGACACCAATCTGTCTTTTTGCAGTTATAGTGATAAGGAACAACATGGCAGCCTATAGGCTCTGAAAACTTGCAGATGTAAAAGTGTTCTCCACCAAAAAATTGGTGGTTGAAGATAAAAACGTTCTGTTAAGAATGCAACGACTAGGAATAATCAGTTGATGAATGGAATCAGAATTCTAAGATCACTGCAGAACCATGCGATGTTCGCAATCTATAACCTCTATTGGGAAAAGTTACCCATGTTTTCATGGACTTAATGACCTCTTTTCAGCATTATTTCAAAAATGAAAGTACTTGTTACACTCCCCACTATTGCTATTTTCTTCAATATAAATAGTTTTAAAATTATTTTTGTGAAAAGAAACAAAGGTTTGGCGTCTGTTTGTGGATATGCGTGAATATGTTCCTGGTTCTGTGTTAGATTACTTTAGGATGTTGGTGATGACAGTGTACGTTTGACTATGCTGCCCGCTAACGTCATTAAAATAGATGGAGCTTATGGTGAGCGTCTAGTGATGTCAGCTTGAGAGGCAGGTGATCTGAAATAGTGCTCCGAGGGCACTTGAACTTAGGGTGATGGATCAACGTATAAGATTAGCACAAGATGGTGGTACCCGGCCTGTCGTTTTCGCATGTGTTAAAGTGAGAAAAACTCAGGTAAATTGCATTGGACATTTTTTAAAGAACGATCGATGTATGATCGGTTGGGCAAAAAAATGTCTGACCGAACTACCCCTTTAAAATGAATGTCAGGTGTTTATATAAAATGCCAACCTGGATTCCCGAATCATAACCAAGTTATTTATTTCAGAAGATGATGGAGCTAGTCGGCCATGATAGGATTTGAGCTTCTGGCAGTACAGGCTGGTCCCATGTTACCGGCGAGCATTCACCTCCTGAGCCATTTTCTTGTACAATTGAACAATGGTGCACTAAAATGAATGGAGTATATAAGAATGAGAAGCACATCATATGCAAAGATAACTTAATGACTTATTTAAATATTCACATGAGATATTTAATGAATTTGTGCAAGCTTTTCGAGACACATTTACTTTATGGCAACATTAGTTAATGGGCCTCATTATGAGTCGGGTGATATTTCTGTGGTAAATCTGATGTAGCCATCCAACGGAATTACCGTTACCGCCACTTGGTCCGACGGATTTACGGCCAGATTACAAGTGGTGGGCGGTGTAAGTGTCCATAGGACTCCATAGGGGATTTCGGTGGAATTACCACAACAGTAAATCTGCCAGCGGAAATTCCACCAATTTTGCCAATTTTTCAGTGGAAAGTGGGAGGATTTACCTCCAGTCAATGCTGGGGGTAAATCTCCCACGCCAGGGTCAAACTCGTGGTATGGCACTAACATACCTGCAATGAGCCCCAATGTCTTTGGTCAAATCGATATAGGCGTATGCATATTTCCATTTGATGTGCTTTTAAAAAAGTAAGCATTCACCAGGTACGAGCTAGGGGAGGCAGAGAGAGTGGCAAACGGCTAGGGAGTTGGGAGTTTTAACAAAAGATAAAAGAGATGATGCGGGTAAACAGATATGTACCAATTGCAATGTACAAAAGGAAGAGCTTGGAGGATGTGTGTGTGCTATTAACAGTTCATGGGAAATCTTAGGTGTTACACAGTCAACGCTGTTTTAAATAAATATTGCTGTTCAATTTCGAATTGGTGATTGTTTTAATTTAGAAGCAATTCCCCTACTGTGGCATTCCATGAAGCAAAATAAAGCATGAAAAATAACAAGCAGCACTAGCACTTCAGTTTTTCCTGTTCAAGTGTGCCCCAAATATCAGCCAAGTAAATTGCTGCATAGTTTGATGCAAGGTTAGCGAGACTATCCCCTCTTGGTCGCCAGCTCAAATCTGGCACATGTTAGTTGTGACAGAAAGTCATTAGATGAAATGGAAAGTCATTATCTCATGTAAATTAGTTAGTAGTCACACTCCAGATTCCAGAGATAGGTGCCCAGATCACAAAAATGTCAACACTAATTGGAAATAAATTGACACTCTCAGCAGATGCATTCATGATTAGGTGTGAATGGAAACTGAACTCCGCTCTCGGTTGCACAAGGCGGCCGAGGCGCACCGACTGTCCTTGCTTTGCCTGTTCGGCATTTCATCAAGGGATAAAAGAAAGGCTTCGGGATCTGGTCTGCTCCGCGGTGTGCAATGTGGAGTGCAGATGTTTATTAAGATTTTAATTTAATCAGGACTCTTAATAATTAAGTAGAGAGCGACAGACTCCACGGAGAATAGAGTTAAGGCTGTTCATAATCGCGTGATTAAGGGATAATTCACCTGTTTGATCCACAGTACGTGAAACGATGTAAAGTGTGTTGCTGGCATACTATTGAGCTATACAATTGCCACCCTGCACATTGTTGAATAGCTGTCTAATCCCAAAGTATCAGATTCAGTTTACTGTGCATTTTGTGCAATTATTTTGAGGTGGAAGGGGGGATATTAAAGTTGTGGCGAGTATTCTTTCTGTGCCTCAACTGGGATTTATAGGATTAGACAACATTGCCGCACATTCCATGTGTCAAACAGAAGTTTGACTACATGGGGAACACAGAGCTTGCAGGTTTAGACACGTGTTTTTCAGTTCAGGGAATTAATTTAAAAACAATTCATGCTGCATGTTTTGCAGTGCTGATTCCTCAATTGCTGCAAGTATTAAGCTTCACGTTTAGTTTGGTTTGTCCTTTTTTACTGCAGCTTTTTATTAAATGTTACATTAGAGGCCGGTGGGAGCCATACTTCTCAGGCAGAAAATTAATGAGTTGATCCAGTTTCCACTGTCATCCCCAAAGGGTTAATTTAGAGCTGGGGACTGAAAAACAACTCTAGCAGCAAGTAGGCAAAGGGTTCGTTTTATTGGGCATGAATAATCTGTGGGAGGTTGGGAGGGCAGGGGCCAAGAGGTGTACTCCATCTATGTTTCCAAGTGTGTGTAACCACACCTTTTTATGTTTTTTATGGTGCAGTGGTTAAAATAAGTCATAACCATATGCTGTGGAAGTTTTCAAGCACAGCACACTGTTAATCTTTCGTAGAGCATGTCAGTGGAAAATGCTTTGCAGTTCATTTTGGATGAGCCTCTAGCGTAAATGAATGGCGTAAACGCCTTGTGTAACGTTTTTATGCCATTCATTCACGTCAGGGCTTATTTTCATTTATTTGTATGGTAGAGAGGAAAGATGGATCCTAACTTAGGCTTCCACTGCTCCCTTCCTCTCCGCCATGCAAATACTAGAGCATTTGAGCCAGCATGCATTTTTCATGCAGTTGCAATTGATGTGGATTACTATGGCGTCTGGCCAGTTTTTGCATCAGCAAAAAGCAGGAAGATTCCAAATGAATCCATTGTAAACACTGCCTGCCATGCAAACATGGCAAGTGCAGTTTGCATAATTTGGCATCCACTTCTGCACTCGGAGGTGCAATTGAGGAAAATTTGGTGGCGGGTCCCCTTTTACACAAAACGTACATGTCCCCAATGTCAAATTACGCGGAGTCTTGAACATGTGCTTATTTTTCAGCTACTATTCAAGTACGTGATACATGTTATATGATACAATCCTTAGAACTTTAGTGAAATATAGGAAATCTAGCACTTTAGTGATACGCCACTTACCACTCTAGTGACACAGACAGTAAGCAATTTACTAACATAATACTTAGCACTTTAGTGAAATATAGAGGACAAGATTAATGTTCTATTTCAAAGGTATGGGAACTATTTGGGCCACATTTCAAGTGAGGCGGTAAGGGGTTAACGGCCCCGGTAAAGGTGCCGACGCCATTAACCCTGGACCTGCATGCTAACAACGGGCATGTCATTAACAGGCCCATTGTTAGCATGCTCCCCATTCCCATTGAGCCCTATGGGGCGCTCAATGGGAATGGGGATGGTCCGGGTGCGGGTTCCCTGAATGGGGAAATACCAGGCCCTCCAAAGTTGGAATGGCCCGGTATTTCCCCATTCAGGCACCACGGACCCGGACCCGAGTTTGGAGGCAGCCATGCCCTTATTAAGGCCCTTTGTCTTTAATCACATGTCCACAGTACTCTAGGCTGTGGGCCTCATTACGAGCATGGAAGTAAAGAAAAAAGGAAGGCGCAATGGTATTACCGGCAGTGTTAACAGGTCTCGGCCATTACGAGCCGACAACCCGGCAATACTGCCACCGCCCATACCTTGCCCCTTCTCACCGGCATGCGCCGCGTACACACACCCCTTCACAGTGGAAATACTGAGGTGCCGCTAACAGGAGGACATCACGAGTTACACGGGCATGCACTTACCGGCATCCAGAAGGCGGTAATTAGGGCATGCATAGAGGCGGCAATACAGGCATCGCGGACCACCCGTAAATAGCAACCTGCAATGTAGGCAACTGCCACATGTGCACACAATCACCACAGGTGGAGTCAATGGAGCCTGTCCCAGTACAAAAGGAGCACACCCACACACCACACCCCTTCCTACACCAAAATGATCCCACTAGCTGTTGCAATCATGGGGATGGAGGACATGCCTGTACTGCTACAACATCAACAACAACAACAACTACAACTACAACTACAACAAAAGGCAGCACAGAGGAGACACAGGAGGAGAAGGAGGGTGAGACAGGCCCAGCAAGTCCCACCAGTGCAGCCATTGGTACCAGGTATGCAGCCACCAATCCCTCGAATCAGAGCCAGTCCATTCAATCTAATCCCTGAGCAGATCCACACCCTGTACCAGTTGGACCGGGACACCATCACCACCATAGTGGACATGATACACGACAACATCGTCAGCCTGATAGAAATCCGCACTGCCATCTACCCTCTACTAAAGGTGGTGTCTGTGCTCCACTTCCTGGCCACAGGCACCTACCAGCACACAGTGGGCCTGCTGCATGGCATATCACAACCACTCTTTTCTCTCATGCTGACCCAAGTGCTTGAGGCCCTCCTGAAGCATGCAAGCATCCACATTTCCCTAGCACAGACTGGCCAGGAGCTCGCTGACACCAAAGTAGGCTTCCGTGCACTGGCAGGCATTCCCAATTGCGTCGGTGCCTTCGACTGCACCCATGTAGAATTGGTGGCCCCTCATGCCAATGAGGCAGTGAACCGCAATTGCAAGCAATACCACTCCATCAATGTGCAGATGCTATGTGACTCCAGCAAGATCATCACACATTGGTGTGCCATGGTGCTGCGTAACTCCACGCTACCCCGCTACATGGAGCGACATGCTGGGCGACGTGCCTGGCTGCTCGGTAAGTTGCCTGCCTGGGCCATGGCAGTGCATTGGGGTTGTGAGTTGGGGGGGATGCATACTCCACCTGGGTAAGATTGGGCGGTGAGTGGACAATGTACTTACAGCTATACACTGTTTGCCTGAATATCCCAACCTGAACATGACACATCAATGCCATACATAAGACCAATTCTGCACAACAATTTCAACATGCCAGGCTCACTAGCAGGCCACCATGTGCATGTTAATACCAAATTACTGCAGCCATGGCAGTGATTCCTAAAGGTGCCAGGTAACATTTTGACTCACACATACCTCATTGTGCTGCCATGCAGGTGATGGTGTCTATCCCTTGAAGCCTTGGCTACTTACCCCTGTACGGAACCCACAGAACAGGCACGAAGAGGAGTACAATTGGGTTCATACCCGTACCCGTTTTGTGATTGAGCAGACCATTGGCCTGTTGAAGGCACTGTTCCACTGCCTCAGCAGGTCTGGTGGAGCACTCCTTTATGGGCCTGAGAAGGTGGCAAAGATCACCATGGTGTGTGTCATGCTGCACAACATGTGCATCCGGAGAAACGTACCACTGCCACCAGACATTGACCTGCATGCACCGGGTGAGGATGATTAGGATGATGATGGAGGAGAAGCAGCACCCCTGCGAGTTTGTGATGCACAAGATGGCCGTGCTGTGCGCCAATAACTGATTGGCGATAATTTCGGAACCACAGGGACGTTGATGTTTATGTGTCAGTACTACACTGGGCACTGGGATCGTGTGGACACGGACACAGAGTGTGTGGGGAGTTGGGCACTGTGCGCTGTCATGAATTGATTAAACACGCACAAAATGAACAATGTCCAGTCATGAAATGAATTTGCACACAACGGGTGTATTAGAAAAAATAACAATAGAGTGCATCATCCCTCCACCTCTCACACGCCTTCCCCCTCCCCCAAAAAAACCCTGACACCCCATACCCCCCAAACACCCCTAACACCCCCCAATGAACACCCCCAACACCCTCAATGAACACCCCCAACACCCCCAAACACCACCAACCCCCCCTCCCCCCTCACCCATTGTCATCCCACACATGATGTGGGTGAACCGGCTATTTCCGGCCTCTTTTCAAGTCTGGGGGTGGCATGTCGATGTGCCTTGTGCTGCACCTCATCATCCGCACAGGGCTTGAGGGAGTTGAGCTGGCAAGTGTGGATGACGGGGTGGAGGTGGTTGGATGTGGCACTGCCAGTGCAGGTTGTTGCTGTTGAAAATGGTCCAGCATCCTGCTAAGGACCTAAGTCACTGCCCCTAGACTGTCACGGATGAGTTTTGCGCTCGTGTTGATGGCATTTACGGTAGCCGCATTTGCCTCCCTCATTTCTTGGCGTGTTTTCTCACCCTCGGCCACATAATGGCGGACCAGTTCAATCATGGAGCCCTGGCGGACCTCTACCCTGGTTAGGCGTGCCTCCATGTCAGTGGGGGCTGTGGAGGTGGATGGTGCTGTGGCTGGGCGGACCATTACAGGGCTGCCCTCTGAGGTGCTGGATAGATGCAGACTCCTCAGTAGATCTGCTGGTACCTGCATGGGGCATGCAGGTGTGCCCTGTGTGGAGTGGTGGCGGGTGGACTGGGGGCTTGGTGTATGTGGACATTCCACATGGATGGTGTCATCACTGTCCTGGTATTCCTCCACTTTCACATTCTGGTCGCTGAGGGGGGCTGTGGCTGCTGTCTCACCTACTGAACTGGTGGCAGCAGACTGGATACCGTCTGCTTCTCCCTCTGCAATTGTTCCTGACACTGTGTTTGCAGTCTCGTCGGCTGCTGTGATCTCCTCCTCAGCCGGTCTGGCCTGCACTGGTGCCCTGGGTTGCACTCTGGCCCGCGGTGCTGCCCCAGAGGTGGAAGACCCAGTGCCCTCTGGTCTGGCCCTGTGTGTAGATACCCTTGGGGCAGGTTCCAGCCCTTCACTTTTGGCATCAGTGCCTGTGGGCGAACAAGAGATGCAGGGCATCAGTGATGGTGTTACATGCAAGATGCATGAGTTGGTGCCGTACAATATTTCATTTCTCATGCATTGCATACTGATAGGTGTGTCACACAGGGTACTTTAAAGGGGGGGGCATATTGGCATAAGCCATGGCCTCTCCATTCAGTACTGATGTGTACCAGGTGGCATACCGTTGTATTGCGGTTTGTGTGATGTGTGACATGTGTATGGTCCCTGTGTTTTGGGTGTCTGTTGGTAATGGGATTGGCATGCAGCATGCATTTCATTGGGCCTCCATCTACACATGGATCTGTATATGTGTGTATGATGGGCCATGCATTGGCTTGGCTCACTTTCACATCTGTTGTACTACGTCATGGTTTTGCCTACTGGTGTTTGCGCGGTCACACACCTCCATCTCCCGATGTCGCCACACCCGTCTCCATTTCACCAAAGTCCTCTATGGACTCCATATGCATGGTGGTGCTGCAGGTCTCTTCCCAGTGCATCAATTTTACTGGTGAGTGGGACCAGTAAAGTGAGTACAGACCCGGGGACGTAGGTCATCCCATCACTTTTTACAGTCTTTGACTGTGCAGGGGGTGCTGCCAACCGCTGTCACCTTACGCGTGACCTCCTCCCATATTTCTTTTTTTCTTAGTTAGACTTCCCTTTTGAGGTTGTTTGCGAACACCTCATCTGCATGGGCTGCAAGAGTATCAGCCAGCATGTTGAGTTCCTCGTCAGAGAAGCACTTCTTGTGCAGGCAGGGGGTAGTCTTGCGGGTAGCCTTGGACATGCTGGATGGTATGGCCCTGCTCTCTACTCTGTAGCACTGCTGGATTGCGAGGATTGCAATGGATTGTGTTTTTGAAGATGGCCGCTGGCGCATTTCCCGTTCCGATGCAATGACGTTACTTCTGGGTCCGGTATTACTAGACCGGTATTTGCATGATGGTATTACCGGGTCGTTATTAAGGGATTGCTCCTTGGTGGACGCGGTATCGGTGGGTCCCGTGATGGCGCTATCGGGCGGATGAAGGGCCTTTACCGGCATGGCGGTGCGGCCATTACCGGCATGGGGGTTCGCGCGTGCTTGCGCACTCGTAATCGCGGACGCGCTATTACCACCATGCCGCTATTGACTCCGGTTTTACCTCCATGCTCGTAATGAGGCCCTGTGGTACCTTTTTGCACATTTCTTTGCACATTTTTTGATTAAAATGGTTTTATTGAATTTGTGACAGATTAGATTTCTTTTAATAATACCATATGTTTGTGTAAATGACAACATGACCATTGGTCTTTTTAAGAATAAATGTCAATAACGTATGAAATTAATTGATCGTTATGATTCCTGACTGACCACACTCCTTTCTGTTAATGTGCTTCCTTAATCCATATAATAGGCTTTTTTTGTATGGTGAGACACTCCTTATTGCTTG
Source organism: Ambystoma mexicanum (assembly GCF_040938575.1). Taxonomy (NCBI): domain Eukaryota; kingdom Metazoa; phylum Chordata; class Amphibia; order Caudata; family Ambystomatidae; genus Ambystoma; species Ambystoma mexicanum. Next base: position 85,716,095 of record NC_090941.1, read on the forward strand.
TGCTGTAGTTCCTTCCCCATGTCCATGAAGAACGGGACACCCATCCTTTAACTTAAACATATATGCTACATTTGTATCATGCATGAGAAAGTATGTAATATGTAATCAATATTACAGATGTCATATTTGTATTTAATACATGGCAGCTTACAATATAAATTCAAAAGCCCATAAAGAATGTATTTATCGTAGCATGGAAGTGATATTGCATTGCTACTCACCTGAAAATTGCATCAGTACTCTAACTATGATAACTCATTAGCACTCTGAAAATCGGTGGCACCCAGTAACATTGCAGAGAACATGGGCTATATGTAATGGTTTAGGCATGCATTTTGTTTCACACCATCACTCTTTGCTACCTGCCTTCCTCCCTCACTCTTGTCCACTCAAACTACAAAGCTTTGCATCCACAGTCTCCTCCATTCCCCTTCCTCTCCCACTACCTCTCAGTGGCTGCCTCCAAGCATTGTTCTACACTATCCTTTCAACTGTAACTCACCCCACTATCACAAGTGGGCTATTTTTGGCACAGTTGGCCTGGATAAAAGCCATTGTCCCATGCTCAACTGAAGATGGAGGTCGAAGTATTGCTCACATGAACCCCACACAACCCTTAGCTCGAAGACTGAGACATACAGATTCACCTCACTCTTAGGCCCTTCACTGCCATCATTGATGTCCTGCAGATGTGAGAAACATAACTCTCTCAGACTGCCATTTAGGCCATACCCAGTCGATAATCTGGAGGAGATGGAGATGCCATCAATACATTGAGCCACTTACTTTGGTTTTGCTGTAAGACTGGAGACTTTTGGCAAGGGGTCTGTGAGAGGTTGGGCCTTGGTCTGAACTGTGCCATTCCAAGGAAAGCTTTCCTTTTGATTTGTGGTTATTTATTTATTGTATTTATTTTTTATTTATATAGTACTTATACACAGGTGAAGTGCTTCAAAGCGCTTTAAGGCGGAAAGGGAACAAGGGAATTCTTAGGCCTTGAAGATTCTGAATGATCTAAACAGAAAAACTAGCATACTAGGCATGACGACATTTCACCTAGTGCAAGTACTTGAAGTTGTACAGTTGAGACCAAGCTCGGGAGGGGGGGAAGTAAACGGTGGGGGGGGGCACAGGACAGACAAAGTAACTGGTCCTAGTACATTTAGGTCATGCATACATACAGACGGAGGTGCAGAGACGGGGAGGGCAGGGAGGAACAAGGAGTCAGGTCAAGCAGGGCTCTGAGTTAAGTGCAGAGAGGGTGCCCAGAACAAGGAGTGGGAGCTAAAAGTGCAGTAATGTTGAACAAAGTGCAGTGGACCTGTGGCACGTACAAAAGACAGGCAGGGAGCCTGGGACCTGTAGGCTCTGGAGGTGAATCAGGCAACCAGTCAGCAAAAACTGAACAGAGTTAGGGAGAAGAAGGAGGGTGGAGAGAAAAGAAAGGAGGTTAGCAGGGGAGAAAAGGAAGGTCTTGAGGAGTTTCCGAAACTTAAGCTGCTCCTGCTCAAGACCGAGAGAGACAGGGAGGCTGTTCCAGAGGGAAGCACCTGCAGAGGATAAAGATCTACCCCCAAATCTCTGTTTGTGAAAGCAGCTCACCTGCAGAGAGTTGGAAGTGGACGAGCGGAGGACTCTAGAGGGATAGTATTTAGGAATAGAGCATTGTAGATAATGCGGCCCTAGAAAGCCTTGTGGATTATGCAGAGGGTCTTGATTTTGATCCTTGCAGCCACAGGGAGCCAGTGGAGGGATTTCAGCACTGGAGAGATGCAATCCCAGGGCTTGAGGCCAAGGATAAGTCTAGCGATTCTGTTCTGGATGAGTTGTGGAGGACGGAGAGTAGAAGCAGGAAGATTGAAAAATATGTTGTTGCAGTAGTCCAACCTAGAGAGAACCAGGGCTCTCGAGGTGATGAGTCTCTGGTGGAAAGTGAGAAAAGGTAGATTACCTCTGAGGAGGTGCACTTGGTAGTTGGACTACTTGGAGATGTCTGAGATGTGAGAAGAGAAGGAGAGAGTGAAGTTGAAGATGACCCTAAGATTTTTTGCCTCATTGGTAGGTGAGGGTGCAGGGCCAAGCTAGGCAGGCCAGTGAGAAAGTGGGAAAGCAGGAGCATGGGTAACATAGATTGTTAGCAGCACACCAAGCCTGAATTGCGGATAGACAGTCAGGAATGAGCGAGGAGGAGGAGGAGGCAGAGGGAAGCCTGAAAGAGAGCTGCATGTCATCCACATAACACTAAATGTTCGAAGTAAAGGTAGAGATCCTGTGAGCCAAGGGGGCCGTGTGTATATTGAAGAACCGGTGGTAATGGTTAGATCCCTGGGGGACACCACAAGCAGAGAGAGGGGTAGAGGAGAGAAAGGGCCCAAGTTCCACCTGGCAGGGCCGGTCAGAGAGAATGGAGGCGAGCCAGACCGGGGGCTGATTTGTGTTGCCCAGGGTGTCACATAGACGGGTGATCAGGATGCTGTGGTTTACCATATCGAAAGCAGAAGGGAGGTCGACAACAATGAGGACAGAGGGAGAGTTGGAGTCAAAATTTGAGAGCAAGTCTTCACGGATGGTCAGAAGAGGAGTTTCTGTGCCTCTGGATGCTCTAAAGCCAAACTGATGGTCATGGAGAAAACCAACCGATTCAGTATGGGGGGTAATTTGAGTGATAGCCAGCTTCTCCAGGAGTTTCCCCAGGAAAGGGGTAATGGAGATTGGGTGATAGTTTGCCGGAATGGACAGATCGGCAGAGGATGTTTTGAGCAGAGGGTGCACAAGAGAGAGCTTGAGAGGAGAAGGGTGTCCTTGGTGGTTTTGGAGGGGCAGGGGTCCTCCTGTTTGGAGGGGGCTTTCATAGAGCGGACTTGTCTAGAGAGCAAATCAGGTGTGACAGGGGAGAGGGCAGAGAGAAGAAGGGGAGGGGTGGAGGAGATCGAGGGGACACAAGAGATGTTGGTGCAGGGGGGAGCAGAAGAGAGAGAGTTGTCCTTTGTTTTGGTGGTGAAGTGTGTGGCCAGGGCTGAGCAAAGGGCCTGGGTAGTCGTTGAAGAGGATGCGGCTTTGGTAGGGTTGCCAGTTCCTTGCAGACTTTGAAGATGTTGGCCATGTTGTTAGATACAACGGAAATGTGGGCTTGAATGTTGTTTCTTCCCTTGGAGCGGATGCAGAGTCTATATTGCCTTTGAAGAAGGCGGCAAGTCAGTCTCTCAGAGGGAGCACCTGAAGATCCCCATTTCCATTCCACTGCTTGGCACTTACCTTTAAGGGCAGACTGATCAGAGCCATACCAAGAGTTGCACTTTTTGGCAGGTTTCAGTCAGACCCTCATGAAAGGGGCAAGAATATCAACAGTGTTGGAAATGGAACAATGAAAGTAGGAGAGGGCTGTATCAGGGTGGGAGTCAGCTGCAGGAGTAGGAGGAGGAGAGTAGGTGGAGGCAAAGGCAGCCACTGACACTCTTTTCATGGGTCGGATTACTATGAAGGCAGGAGGTGGTGTAGGGTGTGCTATTGCCAAAGGAGAAGAGAGCTTCAAATGAGAAGAGAGAAGAGAATGATCAGTCCATGAGAGTGAAGTAGTGAGAGGAATAGAGTGTGGGATGTCTGTTGTGATGAGAGCATCCAAGGAGTGGCCAGCATTGTGTGTTTGGACCAGAGGGTAGATGGAAAGAAAAATTAAGTCGCATAGGTTTTGGAAAGGTCCTGAAGAGCCAGGAGAGTCAAGATGGATGTTAAGATACCCCAGAAAGAGGAGTTGGGAAAAGGAGAAGAGGAGAGAAGAGGCCAGGTCAGCCCATTCCAAGAGGAAGAGGGTAGACTGACCCGGCGGCCGATATAAGGTGGCCAGAGTAAGAGAGGCAACAGGTGAGAGAAAGAGCCTGCAGACCAGGCATTCAAAGGAGGAGTAGACTTGAGTGGAACTATTGGAAACAGGGATCCACTCAGGGAAGATCAAGGCTACTCCACCTCCTGACCTGTTGGGTCTGGGCACAGAGAGAATCTTGTAACCTTCAGGGATGTGTGTGTCAAAACTTGTGACAGAGCAGTCCTTAAACCATTCCTCAGCAAGAGCAACAACATCAAGGTCTAGGAGTTCCAAGAGGTGGCAGATGTCAGAGAAGTGCTTGACAGCGGAGCGAGAGTTCAGTGTGGCGACATGGAGCAGATTGCCAGTTTTGAAGGACTTACGTGGGGGGATGCAGAGATCTGAGGTCATCCCTAAAGTGGCAAGAGTGCCTGATAGAGGTAGGAGGAGGCAGAAGAGGCAAGGGAGCTCCAGATACTATAGCAGTGGGTGGCCGAGGCAGCATTGTGGAGGGGGCTGACAAGGTTGTCAGTTTAGTGTGAGTTAGGCAAGGGAGCCTTTACAGTGGACAGCGACAATGAGGGAGTTGTGAGGTTGGTAGGAGGCAAGGTAGCCAGGGTGGGCATAGTTGGCAAAGGAGCCTGGGCAGCCATAGAGGCAGGTGGCAAAGGAGCCTGTGAAGAGGAAAGAGGAAAGTTGATAAGGTGAAGAAGGAGCCTTTCAAAATATAAGAGGTTGGGTTGAGGCCCTTGTACTGTGATGGTATCATTTGAATAGACATTTATGATGGCCCTGGAGATGAAAGAAGAGGCAAGAAGGGGCTCCGTAGAGCAAAGCAGCCATATGGGGAGTCCATAGGTTGGGGGAAGGAATGACAAAGAGGATGTCGGTGAGAGTCTCTTTGGTGGAAGCTCTGACATAGGTGTCAGCGATGGTAAGGCCTGGGTTGAAGGCAAGTATGTCCTTTTTGAGTGTCTTCCTGCCAGACTTAGTGAGAGGTGAAGGATAGGAGATGGAGAAACAGTTAGAGTAGATGGGAGAGATAGAAAGTGCCATAGTGAGGGGCACAAGGTGTGGTACACTTAACCAGGCAGAGCAATTGAGGTACGTGAGAGGATATGATAGGTTAATACCCAGAGGTTTCTAAGCACGGACCTGGGGATCGAACCTGTGTTGCTCTGTGTTGTCTTGTTTCAAAGGCGAGCTTGTTGCCCCTGAGCTATCTTCCCGAGACTAGAGGACATATGTAAGAAGGGAGCAAGTGCACAGGGAGACACAGACAGGATAGGGAAGAGATAATGGGAGATGACGAGGGTAAGGGAACAGATATCAGACCAGACAAAGAACAGAGGGGGTAACCTGGCAGTACAATCCCATGAAAAGCAGGATGTTAGCACAGCTAGAAAACAATGTTTTACAGTAGCAAGACAATCAGTAGGTGCACACAGCTAAATTCGATTTTAAGCAGTAACAAGACAATCAGGATGTGCACACAGCAAAATTCAATTTTAAGCAGTAGCAAGACAATCAGCATGTGCACACAGCTTCATTTGATTTTAAACAGTAGCAATATTTTAAACAGTAGCAAGATAATCAGGAGGTGCGCACAGCTAAACTTGATTTCAAGCAGTAGCAAGACAATCAGGATGTGCACACAGCTAAATTCGATTTTAAGCAGTAGAAAGACTTTTCTTTTGAGTTCAACAGGTATAGCAGCAGAACAGTACAGGGGTGTAGGCAGTGGAGGTGAACGTCCAGGAAGGAAGTAGGTGTTATACTTTGGTGCTTTGAAACAAAAAGAGAAAGAACAAGAAAGGTGCCTTCTGAAGATTTTTTATAGAGATTGTCATGAGAGGCACAAATTCCGGAGGGTGATGCAGGCAGTATACAATAATCCACACTTGCCTGATAGCAGAGGGGATGATCGCATAGCCCAAGAGTGCCTGGATGAGGTACCAAGCATCCAAGTGCATAATGGTGGGTAGAGAAAAAGTAGTGGGGCCCACAACGCCCAGCCAAGAACGGGCAGTAACAGACATGATTTGGGAAGGCATCAGCGTTTGCTTACAAGGGATTTTGATTGGGCCTTAAGAAATTCAGCAAGGCCAATCTGTGCAGAATAGGGAGGGATTGTAAGGCACTCCGGCGCCAGCCCTTACGAGGCGGTCATATTGGAAGCGTGTCCCGTGAGAGGAATCAAATGCATAACAAATGGAAAGATGCAGCACATGCGTACAAAAACACACAAAGCATGAAAGTAGTGGTGGGTTTGGGAAAGATAGTGCAGCACACACATTACTGCTTTTGTCTTTTTCTCTCAAAAATAAAATAAACGTTGCAGATTTATTTTTATTTTTTCTAGTTACATTTGATTTTGCAACCACAATACAGTGAACCAGACAGGTGCTTCAGGAATGCACAATGAGCCCATTCAGGGCTTACCTCATGCCAAGCAGACTAATGGCTCCTCTGGGCCTCATGCTGGAGTGGAAGAACGACTCTTCTTTCCTTGGTCTCGATCTGTCTTTATTAGTGGATCTGCTCTTTTCAAAGAAGATCTGGCTGCTTTGGAACTGCATGCTTGCAAAAAGGATGGTCCAACATGCATGGAAATCATCCATTTCCTTCTGTATCGATGATTGGGTGGAGGAGTTGTTGACCGTGTCCACGTACAAGAGGGCCATTTTCAAGAAATCTGGAGACACTTATACTTTTACTGACATATGAGGACTATTCCTGGATGTATATGGCTGATATGCTTTTGAGATGTGTTTCCTGATACATTCTCATCCATGAAATTGTGATTGCACTGTTGTTCTTATATTGGAATCCTACTGTACATGCTACATGCATGGTTTTATGATTAATCTTTTTTCTTGTACCTTGAGGTCATGTTTGTCCAGCTTGCTTTAACCTGATTGTTAACCTGATTGTTCTATTGCTTGCCAGCACCATTTCTACTGTTGATGTTTTTACTCTATTACTTTTGTCAAATTTTATTTTTGTTTGCTTTAGGTACATGAAATAATAAAAATGTTAATCTTTGAACAAGTCGACTGACCTCAAATCAAGAAGTCAATGATGTCATGACTGACATCAGGACGTGGCGCACTTAGACATGAAGTACATAGCCATTCATTCACAAAGCTACACAATCATGCATTAGCTTATTGCATATAGACATCAAACACATGCTTTTGACTGATGCAGGTAGATGACAGACACACATACATAGTCACATTCTTCACCAAAGCTGAATGGCAAGAAAACAAATATTCGTATACCAAGCTACAACTGACATTGACATGGAAAACCCATAAGGACAAATATGGAAGTTATCGGCCCACTGAAATGAATGAGGAAAGGGATGCAGGTTTCGAGTACATGGAATGGCTTGCATGATCATTTCTGCCAGAGGGAAGCAGAAATGGTGTACCAAGCCGAGGACGAGTGGAGATGGAAGGTTCCTGGTTACCAAGACAAAAAGCTAGCTATGTGAAATTCAGACTAATTACATGTAAGAGAGCTCCATTTCGTTATCTCAACACACGTGACCTAGCAGAACAAGTCAATGCCCATTCAATCGAGGTGGACGGAGAGAAACTGTTCCCACCAAATCAGAGGTGGAAAGATATAAGTGTTGCTTATGAACTGTCAACTGAATTCACTCTCCCAGGCTTAGGTGATCAAAGGTGGTAACATTAGGGAACACACAGCCCCTCCATGTTAATTCTCATTGCCTTGAGAAGGTTCACTCAGCCTGGTAATCGTCCAGGGTCCCATGGCTGGGAGGACCCACTGTACCCAATCCGAAGCCACCTTTCACATGAAGATATAATATGTTGCAGGAGCCAATGGTCTCCCAGTGACCCTCCAACATTGTAGATTGAAACATGTAGCGGTAGTCCCAGGAGGAGCCACCAGATGGCTATCCAATAGTAGAATTAACCCCTATAGGACATATACCTAGTTCCCCTAAACTGACCAATGTGAATCCCCAATAGGTTTCGGGGACGGAGCTTGATTTTGTGACATCACAGCTAGATTAAACCGGGTGACACACGCTCAGAAGACGAGAACCCTGGACAACTCATGTTTTTGTAGTGAGATCTCTGTCGTTTTATTAGATAATTTATATATTTAGGATTTATAAAGCACAAACTATGGCCCGAAGGCATCAATAAAGACAGTACGCTTTGCTCCATGGCTGAGTCTTCCATTCTTGCGATGGGGAGTTTTTTATGGGCATGAGTGTCTCTCTGCTGGTAACTGGGGAGGCTGCTATAGTGCCCTGCTTCTACAACACACCCTACAGCACCAAAGAAAATAGCATAGCAAGCGCACCCTGACTTCTCCTCTTCCACCTCGTACACGCTAGTGATTTATTCTGAAATCTCTTGTCCACATCACATGGGTATTATCATTAGTGGGTGTTACTGGTAATACTGACCTCTGGGGAAGGCTTTAATTCATACCACCCGTCAGTGATGTCCATGGTTTGGGCAGGCAATTACTGGAGTAAAATTGACCATTACCACTTGGTACAGCCCTTGTCCAATGCCATTATTGCCTAAATACCGTTGATTCATGACATCGCCGTGCTTGCTGCTTGAGCCAGTACAGAACAGAATTCCAGCTGTTATTAGAGTACTTAATTAAAGCAGTGACTAACTTTTCATATTCCTTTCTTCTGAAATGGCTTGCCTTGATACTCTACAGCCATTAACTGGAAAAAATAAGGGAATTGTTTTGTATTCATGTTTATTTTGTTCACAATTAACACAAGAGATCAAGATTGTATATGCATTTTATATCTTGCTTTAAACCACAAAATGGCTTTTAAGTGCATTCTAGATTGATAGTATGTATCAGCAACTGGAAGATCACTTGCAGTAAAGTAAGCACGAGACTAAAGGCCTGATTTACAAAACATTTTTTAACATGGAAAAGTCCTAGTGAAAACATTATTTATGCTGTGACCAGGTATTTTAAGAATAAAATACCCCTACCATGTGAGAAAAGCAATATTTTCTTGAAGTGCACCCTGTCTCTGGAACAGGTTGCCCATGCAGATAGAGTGGCCCCTCCATCCTACAATTCAGGATAGAGCTGAACACAGTATCCTTCAAAGAACAATTAATCAATTACTGATCACTCCACTCAACCTGAATTCTCACCCTGGAGCTATGCTTCTCCCCTGGACTCCCAATACACCCCAGTTCATCTGCTACCCACGCACCCTTACTTGCAATACACTGGGTGTCTCCCTTATGTGCAGCACAATGTTGCTTCCCAGATAGGTTCTCGCTTTATAAATGCCATGCATGCATAAATATTGCAAGCCACTTTGGAGTTGTGTGACCTTATAAAGGAAAGCAGCATTAAGCCTTGCTTCACTATTTATGATGTCTGCATCCTGCGGTTCTCCAAATGATTTGCACTATCACTCCCATTATCCCTCAGTTTTTACTATTCTGTGCTGGCTAGGGCTATAGGTATTTGTAGTCAAAAACACCTGCAGAGCAAAAGGTTGCAGATCCATGCTTTTTAGTGACAAAAACTCTTTGTGACTTTCAATATCCTTTTAACGTATGGAAGAGAGCACTTTAGGATGTGAACATCATACTACCAGTTGCACGTGCAGCAACACTCAGCATTTCTGCTGCAAACTATAAGTACAGGATTTATGGGGTCTCTTAGCTTTGGGATGGACATAAAGATATTTTCAAATTAAATATATGGAACAGCTATATTTTCCATTTTACTCTGCACCTCATGCTGAACTCTTCAAAAATGGAAGTCATCTTTTTCTGGCTTCCAATGCCATCACTACCCTCCTCCCCCCTTCTCCTATCTCCTTCCCACCTGATGTTCTTGCTCCCTCACCCATTGTTGTGTCGGAATAGAAAGTATATTGTGCCTCCTATTGTAATAAATATATTTAATATTGGCCTACGCCAAGCTGCTCGAAAGTCGCTTGCGAGAGTAATCCGTGTTGCAAGGTCCTGACCTTTAATCTATGTAGGCCGCCATTTTAGGTCAAACCGCCATTTTATTTCTGTTTTCACAGTTGGCAATCCTGAGGTCCTCTTTGGTAGCGACCTAAAACTGCAATGATTCATCACTACTGCTGCCAATGCTGCATGTATTATCCCCATTAACATTCAGAAAATGTGTCCTTTTCTTACTAATCCCTCTGCAAGAACTCTAATCTCTACTCTCATGCTCAGTTTGTTTGTTTGTTTTGTTTGTTTATTTTATTTATAGTGCGCGCCAGACCCTGGGGCATCAGGACGCAAGACATAGGAATATGTTAAGCTTGGTTACAGAGGTAAATACAATACGTCAAGAATCATAGGGTTGGGGAAATTTACATGAGGTGATAAGTAAAACAGTAAATAAGAAATTAATAAACAGAATAATGTCCAAAAAGGACTTAACCATAGTAAAGGAGACAATATACAATGGAATGTACAATAGGGAGGCCTATTGATAGTCAATCTGGTACCTAATTAGCAAAGTACTGAAGGTGGCGTCTGTGTTTTGGATGCATCGGAGGTGGGGCTGTAGCCCCACATATTACTTGTCGTTGTCTTTCAGCCATTTAGTCATATTCTGTCTAAATTTGGCAAGGGTTTGGTGTTTTCCTAGGTGGGCAGGCAAGGAGTTCCACAGTTGCGCTGCCTTTTCTGGTAAGCTGTGTGCTCCAATGGTGGACAGTTTAAATCGTGGTACTAAGAGGCAGTTGGAATTGGCTGATCTGGTCGGTCTGTGGGAAGTTTTTCTGATAATCCTATCATTTAAGTATGGAGGTGCTTTATTGTTCAGACATTTGTAGGTGAGGTTGGCCATTTTGAGTCGAATTTTCGTCAAAGGTAGATAGCCATTTGTATTTTCTCCTATTGGATGAGATGTGTTCCTTTCCATTTATCATAAGTGCTGCTCTCAGAGCGTTATTCTGGAGTACCTGAATATTTTTAATGATATGTTTACTTGCGCCAGCATACCGGGCATTACAATAATCCAATTTAGAGAGTATGAGGGCTCTAGAGAGGATTAGGCAACTGTCTATAGAAATTGTTGGCTTGCTCTAATTAGTTTGCACGTATATGCCGTAACAGATGTCATAGAGTTTACTTGTTTAGTAAAGTTAAGTGTAGCATCTAGGTAAAAACCTCTTAAGGAAGAGTAAACCCAAAAAACATCTCAACACTTGGTTCACACCTCACTTAAAGAATCTAAGAATACTTAAGAGAAAATGTGAAACTGCCTGCCAACTTTCACCCTCAGTAGAAAATAAAACTAGCTTTACCAACATCTCAGCCCAACACAAAAAAGACATCCTCCGTAGCCAAAAAAGAGACCAACAATAACAGAATATCACAATCTAAATCTAGTACTAAAGAACTGTTAACAATTCTAAAAGAACTAGAAACACCCATCCTGCCAGAAGAAGATTGTACTAAAGACAAACTGTGGTGCTCCAGCATCCAGCATGCACTTACTAATAAAGTCTCTAATTTACAAACTAAAATCGCTCACAAAAAAGCCTCACTAGCTCCTCAAAGGACTCCCAACAAAGTATTGCTGCCACACCTTAAACAAGAAACATGCTTCAGCTTTACTAAAGTCTTGGTTATTGAGGTGGAAAAGGTTATACTTGGACTTAAACCATCCAATTGCAAGGGTGACCTATGCCCAGCACAATTTATCAAGGATTCTGCTAGAGAACTCGCGCCATTCAAATCCAAATTTATCAATTCTTCATTCACATCCGGTACTGTTCCCAACAATTTGAAAGAATCCTGGGTACTACTACTTCTTAAAAAGCAAACCCTTGACCCATCCATACCCACAAATTACAGACCTATAACAACTGTGCCATTCCTCCTAAAAATCCTAGATAAAGTGGCATACATTCAAATCCAGAACTTCCTTGAATGCAATCTCCTATTAGGATCTCGTCAATCTGGCCTCCGTCCCCAACACGGCACGGAAACAGCTCTAATTGATCTCAAGGCCCAAATAGATGAACTCAGAGACAAGGGCCAAACTGCTCTACTCCTCCTGCTAGATCTCTCGGCTGCATTCGACTAGGTCAATCACAAAGTCTTATGCAGTCACCTAGACTCTGCAGCACATTTCTCAAAGGAATCCATAATATGGATTGAGTTATTCTTGAGCAACAGGACTATGAGAGTCTTCTCACCCTCGGCTTCAGCCGACCCTATCCCTATTACCTGTGGTGTACCTCAGGGATCCTGCGTGTCACTGACTCTCTACAATGTATTCACAAAGCCAATCTTTGATGAAATGGACCACTTGGGTATCGCCTACACAAATTATGCAGACAATACCCAAGTCCTCCTTCCTCTCACTGGAGACTACACCATAGACCTGGCCTTGGTGAATAAAATGTACAGCATCGTTCAGGCATGGATGGCTACCCATGGACTATGCCTGAATGATGATAAAACAGAGTTTATTATTCTAGGCACTATGGGCCACCTATCCAAATTTGGCCCAGATTATGCCCACTTCACCATTGATGGTAACGACATCAAAGTTGCCAAGGAGGTGAAAACCCTAGGTTTTTACCTAGATGCTACCCTTAACTTTACTAAACAAGTAAACTCAGTGTTAGATATGTCTTCTGAAGGAGTTACACCTAATTCTGTGGTAGCTTATTATGGTGGTAAATAGTGGTACTTATTATCGCATAGTACTTCTTGTGATAATCCCTTTTTATAATGTTGGCACTCTCCTCAGAATATATTCTAACAAATGTCCTCTTCATCCCCGGTCATTTACAATACTAGATACTGGACTTATTTCACTTAGTTTGGGCAGTAAGCTTACTCTTTAGCAACTTGTCTACGATGCCAAAATATGTCCTGATGGCTGATCTGCACATCTGTAAACATGCAAAATGAAATACTGCACACTCGCTCACTTTCTAACTATATAGTTCACATCAGATCATTCCCATGGAAGCATTTATTATTGCTCACTTTTCTGTGTGTACAGATTAAATAGAATGACCAACTGCCACAAAATGCAGCAGAACACAAAGTCATTTTTATAATGTTTCTTTATCGTGACAGATAAACTTACCACTTACACATGGGAACAGCCATGCATGGCCGGGGCCAAAAAATTAAGAACAGGCCTGCATGCAAGAGGGTATCCGGTGAACCTGACTAAAAAGACTCTGAAAAGAGCTGACAACAATCATCGGGAAGCGATTCTAGAGCAAATACCGAAAAACAAAAGTAAAGACAAACTAGTTTTTGTCAATAAATATACTAACCTCTCCAACCGAATCCGGAAAATCATCCACCGCAATTGGAAAATACTTGAGAAAGGGAAAGTTCCCCTAGAAAGACCGCTCATTGCTTTCCGGAGGAGCAGATCTATTAAAGATCAGGTTATGTGCAATGACATCACAAAACAGACGCAACAACCAACCCTTACAGAAATATGGGGCTTAAAAAGAACCAGAGGGACATTATCCATGTGGATCCTGTAGCTGCTGCGAACAGACAAAGAAAACAACAGAAATAGACCTGGGCCTAGACATCCTGTGGAAACAAAAAATGCTAACAAACTAATTCCAAATTTGTGGTATATCTGATTTGGTGTCCTTGCAATAAGGTATAAATAGGGAAAACGGAAAGGAAGATCAAAACCCGAATAATTGAACATAAAAGCTGTATAAAGAATAGAGTGCACTCAGCTCCATTGGTAGGACATTTTATAGAGAATATACACAGAGTGGAAGACTTGAGGTGGTCTATAGTATATCAGGTTAAAAACAGTAATGACATTAACCTAGATCGGAAAAGACTAATCATGAAAGAAAAATAAATGATTTTCCTAACCAATAGCGTTTAGGTCGGACTGAATGAAAGAGCAGAATAGTACTACAAAAGAATCGACATACCTAAAGATATCAAGGTCGAGTTGAGTGTAAATATAGAAAATAGGGGACTCCTGCTCAACAAGATTAGGACATATTGATAGAATTTTCAGAATTAGATAATGGTAACGAATATCTAATTATGCTAAACTGACATGATGTCCATAGAGTAGAAACATTGACACAGAGAATTAGAACGACCAAGTAATTGTTGTAATAACAAATAATACTATCCACCTAGAACAAACCTGGGTCTGCAAGAGTAACTATAAAGCCAACAAGAGTTGATGAATGCAGAGTACTTAATGGTTGCATCGCGGGATGTAAAATGTGAGGGGAAGCCGAGATAATGTGGCAAATTGATCCACGGCTGATTCGACTGAAACATGGGGGCCTGAAGGCTATGTCTTAAACACGGCACCTGAAATAGAAGAAGGCATGCGCCTGCAACATCAAATATCACGTGACGGTAGGATCACGTAAGATCTATCACATATATAATAGAAGGAAGCTGAAGCCGGTTCTATTACACGTGACCGGCATAGACACTCGAGGCAAGAAGGAAGATGCTAACAAGCACTGTTAGAGCACTAAGGTATGCGACTTCAGGCGTTGTTCTATAGATTAGGAGAGATACGAACGAAAAGGGAAGTGCAGATTAATTGTTAGCACATGCCCACACCGCCTATTTACACCATTTCTGGTGTTGCATTTTTGTCTTATAGCAAATTAACTAAAAGATATCAACAGTGTATTGAAAACACGTGGGCCCATGCAATAAGCAGGAACCAGAACTCAATTTACCGCAAATACTCCATCTGAAAACGATATCAGACAGGAGATACTGTCCAACATTGGTAAGCTATATTTGCTCCTCTGATGTAATAATCGGTAGACTGTGAAGATATTTATACAGTTCCATAGCGAAAGTGAAAAGATGACAGAGTTCATTTTTTGAAGTGCTCTCATGTCCTTTGTAGTCCAAACAATGTAAAGAAATGTTAAATTACTTGACAAAGGCTGGTCATCTCTAGAGTTAAACCGTTAAGCAAGTAGAATAGAGATGGAGATACGCATGTTGGAAACATGGGTAAGTCCATGAGAATGTAGTTCCTAGAACTGTAGGACTACTATTATAACATCTGTCATAGATCTTTCCTATTAAAAAGTGGTGTGTGTTTGTCATTCTATATAGGTTTTTGCAGAAATGGTGGTGTAATTAAATGGCTAAAACCTTTGAGGGACTGCCTCGTGTAACTCAAGCAGAATAAGAACAATTTTGAATATGAAGATAAGACAGACCTCGAAATGGAACTGTAGCATGATACTGAGGTAAAAAGAGAATTGGCTAAAACTCAGGGTGTCTTGTGATGTGAATTTTCTAAATATTTTAAAATAAAGGAGATGGTTTTTTCAAACGAGTACACAGCCTAAATATATAAATATATGTGAAAGATAACTAACTACAGTGACAAGATGTTTTTAGATATCAGTTCATGTGAAACCTGTTAATTTTACCAGGTGGGATGGCGCCATCATAAGGTGATTAGGAGGAGTTTAAAATTGATGTTACCCTCCTGCTATGATGTTAAGCATAGTAAGCTGTATCTAATGATAAATACAACCAGGATATGTTGAACATTAAAAGTTGACTGTCCCCTACTTGTTTCCCCACAGATATCCATTCTGTGTCTAAGTGGGAAGAGAGGAACTAAGGGAGGGACAAGATGTGGATCCCCCAAATGTTTCTAAAAAGATAACGTTGTATTGTACATTGCAATTGAATGTGGTTTTTACCCCTGATGAATTTCTTAATAGTTGTGCAAAAAATCTAAGGAAAGAAACATGTTGGGAATGTTTGTGGATGTAGTATGAAAGTTTGGAATGAGTGAGTGAAGATTGTTAGTTGAAAGAAATAAGGACTTGGGTGAGCCTTCTCAATTTGATGAGGTTCTAACCATTGTTCGCTATTGAAAACTAATCTAATATGACAATGTATAAATATTGATTAATTGATAGACCACTGCAGATTGCTATAGTACATGATTGATGAGCTAAAAGCTGCTTAACTCTTTTATTGCTGTATGCATGCTTGTTATAGATGTGTATGCTTTTTTATGATATAAAGTTTTAAAAGAATTAATACACTGATATTTTTGATACTTTAATTGGATTTGTATAGATGTAATGATGAATAACACATATAGATGGTAGACACAAATGGAATAATGGGAAACAAGTGATCCGGTGAATACTTTATACTGTACCAATTTGGAGAGGGCTGTTCACGCGTGGTCTAGTGAAATATTTCCTCTAGTCTCTCGGGTGTTTGTGAACAGCCATGCATGGAACACATTTGTGCGAATGTGAAAAAAAAACAATTGCAAAAGGCACATTTCAAAACAAATAGAATGAACGGTAACAGGCACTAGCAACCCAACGTTGAAGTAAAGGACTTGGCAGGAGTTCCGCTTTATGAATATCCAACTGAAAAAAAAACATTGTAAGTTCAGAATTGCATGCACTTTTAACATTGAAATATTACACATGAAATGACCCACTGCTGGCTTACTCTGAGACAGGCAAATTCCGCATACCCTGACTTTGAACTATAATTACCTAGAAATTGATGAGATTCCTTGCACTGCTGACTGTGGAAAATCCTCTTGCTTGGTTCGCCACCGATAAGGAATGTTACGACCCCAGCAACTGCCAGCACTGCCTCAGACCAGCTCTCGGACACGACCTGGATGTCATTGGATTTCTGTCTCCCCAGTGACTCCTGCACGTCTGACTTGCATACCCTCTCTCAGTTCCCTATAAAACCTACCACTGCCACTCAAAAATAATCCTTCCCCTTTGACTAGGTCATGTCACCTCATCCATTCAGCCCAGTATTTTTCCCTTTGACAAACAACAGTTTTGCTAACTACAAATATAACATTGCTTGCAACACACACAATGGCCTTCTGTAACAATGCCCTTCTTCACATAGTTCAGCCTAACAAATAAACCCATGCTGCATGTTTAAAATCCTCATTGAATGAAGCCACATGTATTTCAAATTTGGATTCAGAACATTTATTTCCATGTAAACTAATTTGCATGCCATGTTAAGGATATGGGATTCAGTTTGTTAAATGGGAACCATTAAGTTAGTTTATTTTAATTTATATTAGTTATTAAATTTGGTTCAAATTCAGTCAAATGGAATATTATCTTGAAATGAAATAATTTTGACATGTGTTTTCTTTTGGCCTTTTTGTTCCTGGAATCTGTGCATTTCCCATCTGGTGCATCCACTGGCTGTATTTGCCACTTATGATGTTTCAATTGTAGGTTTCTTTGCAAAGCCCACACTAAAATTACATGTGTATGAACCCCTGTAACTCACAGCCCCCAACTGCTACATATCCCTCCTTTTTTCTACTACTGGGATCTACTTGACATCACTGCAGGAGAAAACAACATCCAACACTTTAAAATGTATGTGTTGCCCCCAATTGAATGTTCTCCCTCCCCATTGCCATCAAGAACAGGAATAACATTTTCATCTTAATGGTGAGCACAATTAACCATATCAGAATAAGTAACATTGGAATTGCCAAAATCACTAAACCTCTTTCAACTCATGTCCCCCAATTGAACCTATCTGCCTTTATCAATCCTAGCCTGCTCACAGTAATACTATCCTTCTTCAGATTAATTCTAATTGTATGTACATCTATATGCTACAGCAAGAACTCCACACCTGGATCAATGGGAATTGTATTTTTCTGAAAAAAACTTGATATTTTCTACCCACCCTCCCACAAATCGCCATCAGCATGAAACAGGATCAGCCCACCCACCGATACCACCTTTCGGACAGACATGTAAAATACAATCATGCTGCAACCGTTTTACAATAAAAGATTTGTGGTAAAGGTAACTATCATTTTTCACTGACGTACTCACTAACCATCTATCCTTAATTAACTTACCATGGGCCAGTTCCTCAACCTTGGTATTACTATTGACCACCTCACATCCCTCCCACCCCCAACAATCCAGGATCTAATTTCAGCCCACAAATAGCATCTGCTGCATCAGGAATACATGGCTTGGCCAGACATATATAATTTTGCTCTTTGAATTTCACGCAAGTATCTAATTTTGGAATCAGATAGACATCAAGTTCCGAGGATTGAAACACTATCTTTTCCACAGTCCTAATCTGTATATAATCGTCACACTGATAAAAACCTACATTATGTACTTGGTTTGATAAATCAACTCTGGAGCAATTAATGGGATGCATAAAAGGAAACCTATGTCCATCCTCTCCATATTTATTTATAATGGCATTGCACTTCCCATCTCAAATGCAATCTTTTCTTGCATAATTTCCACCATCTTTGTGTGATCCGTGCCACCATTTGCCGCATGATATCAGATGACACAAAATACAGAGGTCTATGGCCTTGAATTCATTGAGACACCACAGTTTGAATTTCCCGTAAATATTTCTCCATCATCCTCGCAATTGGGGTTGCTACATTTAAAATGTCATGTAGCAGGTTATCATGTTTAACAATACATTGGTACTATGCTCCACAATTTTGTCTTGTTCATTGTGCACCAAAATAGTTTCAGTTACATAGCAAATTGCCTCATTTTATCCACCTCTGATTCCATATAACCTTTGATGCAGCATTTTAAAATCATATGTTAATTCCTGTGCCTTAGCTCTTAAAGCACCCACAGACACAGCATTGGCTGTGGATATTGTTGTGCCCACTACGGCGCCAATTATAGTCATCACAAGGAATGCCACAATTAAACCAGCCATTTCCTTCCCTCTCCTTTTCTTTATACCCGATGAATTCACAAACGTTTTCTCTAATTGCAGCATGACTTCTTGACTTCTTTGGTTGTTCTCTGAGCTTCTTCCTTGTGGGGTTGCTCCCATTCCTTTACCTGATCTGACTTTACCTCTGTTTCATTCAAAAATTTGTCAATGATGAAGTCAGGATTTAGGCTAACGTACATGTTCTGGTATTGCAACCTTCTATTCCCTAAGATAAAACCAGGTGCTTCTTCTACTGCAATCCCAGATGCCGGTCCTGGCTCTATCAAACCCTTTGCCTTTGCAACCATGGCACCTGATACACTCAGAATTTACATTAGGAATATCAGCCAAACACCTTCTCCTTTTATCTTGCAATTTGGGAAAAACAGCCAGTCCTCATCTCTCGTCTTCATCTTCAGGGTCTATGAAGACTTCATCTTCACCCCCTTCTTCTAACATGGGGGCTTTCCAGGGGCCTCTGATCCACTGGCATCCTCCAGGGGTCCAGCGCTCCCAGGATCCGGCACTGAAGAGGTAATTAATTAATTTTCTAGAGTCAAAAGAAGAAGACACATTAAGTACCAAGCACAATACATGTTCCATTCCCTCTTAAACTGGAACATCTGAAGTTAAATTTTATTGTTATTTAGCGCAACAATAGGCATCTGTCCGCCACGCTGGAAAACCTCAGAAAAAATGCATTATTATTAGCATGCAAATCAGAGACCTAACAGGCCATGCTACCAACAGAAGTTCATAAATATACCCCCCACCCCACATTATACCTTTATAGCAGAAACCCTTAGCACCTTCCATGTACCAGTACTATGTGCATTGCCCACTGGCGAACCTTTCATTTTGCACTCATTATTGTTATTTATTTTTTTAACTAGCCTCAACTTGCTCAACCCTCTTCACCTCATGTGTCATGTATTAACCTCATCAACATTCGGAAATGTTGTCCTTTTCTTACTAATCACTTTTCAACAACTCTAATCTCCATGCTCAGCAAGCTTGACTACTGCTAAAATCTACTCCTAGGCCTTCCTATATACTCTTTCATCCCTCTAGACAAAATTCCCAACTTGCTACTTGCACTCTCTATATTCTACCCATATTCTGCCCCACTTCTACCTAATGACAACATGCTGTTTTGATCTCCATGCACAACTGATCTTTTTTCAAGTTCTTTCTCTTACTCTACAAAGCTATCAATGGTTTTGCTCGTATCACCTGTCCAATTGTATATCAGTTTACTCACCATCTCATTTCCTCTAACGTTTGGTGTTAATTCATTCAGATGATTTGTTTTAAATGTAGAAACAAGAAGTCAAAATAATGAAACGGCCCACTCTGTGGACTCATTTCATGGTACACTGTCCATGGGCATCCCCTTCCCTATCAGAGGCCAGTGTGATGTCTCTAGACATCAAGCAGGGGAACCGATTGATCAGCCAAGCAGCGTGAGCTACATCAAAATATTATGATACACCATGTTGGGACCGCAATCAGCACTAGTTTTTAATGAACATCTCTGTGTTAAAAGGGTTGCAAAAACGAATTTGGGGTTGTGTTGAGGATGAAAGAGTCCCTGGGAAAGGTAGTCGAGGGAAGGAAGGTGCATAATATTGCTGTTTTTGGTTAAAAAAATAACTGTTTTCTACAGTATTCGCAGTCACTCCCACTTGTTTGTGGCTATCATAGTTTAACTACTGCAGAAGTCAATGTACTGACTATTGTAGGAGTGTGTGACATACTTTTTATGGCCAGTTGAAAGGGTCTGAAGAACCAATCTGGTGACTAGCAGCGGCTTCGAGAGATGATATATGGAACTGATGTTGGTATTGGGGCTACCTTCCAGTGGCCCTGGTTATAAGGGTTTATCTGTGCTTTTGCTTGCCTGCAAAGAAAATAAAATATTGTTAGTTGTACACAGGAAGGGAAATATATATATATATATATATATATATATATATATATATATATATATATATATATACACATATATATTACACGGCCACGGTAGTGGCCATGTAGTAGTCATGGTTAAGTTGCTAATCCCATAGGAAGAGCACTTTTTGGGCGGCTTATAACTTCGCTCTCCCTAGACGAATCTTCACCAAACTTTGCAAAAAAGGTATATGGCCCACTCTGATTTTTTATTTGCCAAGTTTGGTGAGGTTTGGTCCAGGGGAGCAAAGTTATAGAGGGGTTCCAAAATGTATTTTTTTCATAGACTGAAAGGGAAAAAAACTTTGCTCACGCCTACAGCCCAACCCGCTGGACGGATTTTCACCAAATTTGTGTCAGGAGCAGCGACTTGGTCCCGAAAGCGTGCTTTTGTGAATTTGGTGAAAATCCAACCAGTAGTATTATTTTAAATGACCAAAAAGTAGGTCACAAACAATTAGTGATATCTATGTCCGGTCCGTGGACACACTTCCCTGTTCACTCCATGGACAGTGTTCTGATTGGCTAATCGGCTTGCGTCATGTCCACGGACATTCGACGTGCTCGCTGAATTGATGGTGAGGAGCGCGAAGTGCGTCAGATTTTTGGAAACGCCCACCATCTTGGATTCACGGACAGCGGCCGATGTCCGCAGACATTGCGGTAAAAACATATGAAAAAACACAGCATTCCACTTGTCAAACATATCAAACAATCTCTGGGGAGGTGAGGGATGATGAGGATGGAATGGGATATGGCTGCAAGAAGCAAAAAAAACAGGTGTTTTTTGCCGCGAAAGTCCACGAACAGTCCTGATGTTCGCGAACAGTCCTGTGAAAGTTTGCGAACACCTTAGCATTACAGGGTTGGTGAAATGCAGTTCTTGGATGGCTTATAACTTTGGCGCCACTTAATGGAACTGCATGAAATTTTGCATGTATATTCCTGGGCTGAGTGAGTATGCAAAGTTCGGTATGATTTTGTGAAGAGGGGCAAAATTAGAGGAGGGGTCCCAAAATAATGTAAAGTCTTATAAATGAGGTGCCATTTGACGAATCTACACTTCATTTGGCAAACTGATAATAGATCAAGATATACATGCTTTTGCAAAGTTTGGTGGGATTCTGTCGAGAGGGAGCAAAATTAGAGTGGGGGTCCCAAAATATTGTAAAGGCTTATAAATGTGGTGCCATTTGACAAATCTACACAAAGGTTTGCAAAAAGATTATAGATCTAGATTTAGATGTTTTCGTAAAGTCTGAATGGAGTTTGTCAAGTGGGGGCTAGGTTATATGACGATTGTATGTGCATACATTTGACACTTTTGAAAAAATAAAACATGGGTGGATTTCCAGCAAACTTGTGGTAGGGTCATTGGCAAGGACCTACAAGCATGGTTTTGCAAATGTGCCAGTGTTTTATTATTTGTCATAATGTAGCTACAAAAAATAGCGGTATACCTTTAGTCACTAAGGGGTAGCCTGTGGCCATGGGCAGTGGCCAGATTGTCCGGGTCATGGAATAAGGTCATGATCCAGACAATCTGGCTACTGGCCATGACCACAAGGGACAAAACATAGGATTAAAGTGGCCATGTCCACCTGGGTCTGGCTTTGTGGTAAAGTTGTTCGAAATTAGGATAGATTTGAAAGGGACGAAAAATGTGCTTGTGGTAATATGGTCATAGGGTTTTCTTTTTGCCTTCTGCAGGCTGCTATGGAAAGCGAAGAGGGGCCCTGTATGGATCCCTCACCTTCCCTTTCCATGGTGGCCATCCTGGAAAAAGATTTTCCAAACTACACGCGGCGTCCCGGTGTTGGAAGAAAAATCCTATTTTTTAGCACCCCGGGTTCCCGCTTTGGGAAAATAGGGTGCTAATGGCCTTCATCCCCCATTTCAGGGGGTGGAATGGGGGGATAATGGTCCCAGAACCTCGTTATCCACCCTCGCTTCGCTTGGGCTGATAACTTGGGCTGCTGGGCTGGTATCCACCGTTCCAGTCCCTGGAACAGAGGATGAACACCACAATATTCCCATTAGCATAGAACAAAATGCAAATGGCGATATTGGAAAATCTTATTTAGTCTATGTACTTTACTGAGAAATGTAAATTAGATGGAGTCTATACATTTTGTTTTTTTTAGTTCTATTTTTTAACTGTGAAAGGTGGTTCCTAAAGGAATATGTCATTTTTTTTTAATGTATTTTTTTTGGCAGGAGAGCTGAGAACTAAAGGTGCAGAGGGAAATGAGGGTAGAGCAACCAAACACTAATATGGAGGGGTAGGTGGACAAGGGAAAATGTTGCGTGTGTGTTATTTCTAAATTAGGGGGCACTGTTTCTCTTGCTCCTTGATTACAACATTGGTGTGGCTCTTGGGGAGGAGGGATGGCATTAGCTGATGCCATTTTAAGATAAATAGCAGTTTTGCTAAAAGTATGTACTGTGTACTAGATTATTAATAGATAATAAGTAGGAATAGGTGTTGGAGCTGTGCAAGGGACATTTTGAAGTTCCTAGATCAGTAGAAAATGCAGTTCCAAACTGTCCGCCAAGCAGAGATCTTATCGTGAAGTGCGGACGGGTTCTCAGACATATCATCATGCCGCACGGCAGCAAATGGTCATGTGGCACTGTCTGGAAGGTCCGCTATGAAGTCAGATGTTCGTAGACGTCTACGGATGCAAAACGAGTTCAAATAGTTGTAAGAAGTGTATAGAAGTGTTAAAAATTATCCAGATGGTGTGAAATGGCAGAGTTTTAAGGTGAAACTTTGGAAATTGGACACAAATTTTGCTATATTGGGTAAGTATGATATTAGTAAATTGTAGGAAAATAGCATGCACTGGTAAAAACCTATGAAATTCAATGAAAAAACTTTATTAAAGGGACATTATGGTTAAGTTGCACTAATAAAAACCTATGAAATTCATTTGAAAAACGTTGTTAAAGGGACGTTATGGTTAAGTTGCACTAATAAAAACCTAAGAAATTCAATGAAAAAACGTTGTTAAAGGGACGTTATGGTTAAGTTGCACTAATAAAAACCTATGAAATTCAATGAAAAAACTTTGTTAAAGGGACGTTATGGTTAAGTTGCACTAATAAAAAACTTTGAAATTCTCTGAAAAAACTTTGTTAAAGGGACGTTATGGTTAAGTTGGTCTAATAAAAACCTATGAAATTCAAGTTGTTAACATTTGTGATGTCATCTTTGATGTCCTGGGTGTTATTCTTAGCAGTGCACTGTGGTGGCGCGTGTTATGGTTGCTGAGCTTACCATAACTGCCGAATTTCAGGGGTTTTTCGGTTTTACTTGGAACCATAACGTCCGTTTAACAAAGTTTTTTCAGTGAATATATATATATATATATATAGTAAGGTTATCAACACTGTCTTATAGTTCTGTTGTTTTTTTATTACTGTACTTTCCCTGGATATGCTCATATTTATACACATTGCACTTACACTACTTTCCTTAGGGTCTAGTCACAATATGTGATAGTTATACATAGGGAAGTAGTAGCTTTGATGCAAAGCAATCATTTCTGTGCATGAAGATAATTAGTTAGGTTATGAAGATTGTCGGGTAATACTGCTGTTTTTTGTTTACTTCACTTTCCCTGTACATGCTCTATTTGTATGTGTTGTTGTCTGCTTGTGTTTTGTGTGCAGTAATGCAATAATGTAGTAAGTGGGTTTGATTAGGTACTTATTAAATATTTCACAATATGCAAGACTGTAAAAAGAAAGCATTTATAATTTTAGTATTTAACATAACAAGATTATTAATATTGCATCTCCATCATGTCTGCTGCACATTATGCCTATGTTACTACATGTGTACCTTAGTATATTGAAAAAAACTTCATAATACAATGCTATTTGGATTAATGCATTACTTAATATACTACGTACCTCATGATATTTATTCCAATGATCCTTAACACTTTTTTCTTAACATTACAATAAGAATCCCTTGTACAGACTTTTCATGAACGGTAAATGCACATGTGATGTCATCAGTGATGTCATCAATGATATTTGTGATGTCATCTTTGATGTCCTGGGTGTTAGTCTTAGCAGTGGTTAGTGGTGACGCGAGTTATGGTTGCTTAGTTTACCATAACTGGTGAATTTACTTGGAACCATACCATCCCTTTAACAACGCTTTTTCACTGAATTTCATAGGTTTTTGTAGTGCAACTTAACCATAATGTCCCTTTAACAACGTTTTTTTACTGAATTTCATAGGTTTTTAGTAGCGCAACTTAACCATATCCTCCCTTTATCAAAGTTTTTTTGCTGAATATACATTTTCATAGTGTGAATTTAATATATGTTTACTAGGATTCCCGTACTTTATATACATGTAACATAGAACATACTGAAACCCCTGCTAGTGATTTTGATGTCGCGGACTGTGCGTATGTCCGCGGATGGACACGGACAGCACCAACACTACCCAAAAACTGAGGGGGTGTCTTAAATTGTTCTATCATGCCATATAAACACTGAACAAGTTAAAAAAATCAGCATATAAACACATTATATGTAATAATAATAAATAAGAAGTGGAACCTACATATGTAACACATCAACCATTCATTTAAATAGGGGGCGCTGTGACGTGCTGATCAAGATGGCACCTGAACGAGGAGCTCTGCGGCTGAATAAATCCTGATAATAATATCCTGCTGAACGGCGCTGATGCTAAACTCCAAAGCTAACGAGGAGACGTGTGTACATCCCCTGCAAGTGCAGACCGACTTTGGGACCTGCCTGATGCTCCACGCCTGAGAAACACCGTCGGCAAGACACTAGTTTCGTGCCGAAATCTCCTGAAGGACTGAAGGCAGAGCCCAAAGAACGCACATAAGACCTCCCTCCTCCCACGATTGACTCCCACCAAGCAACAACACACTGCTGCGGTCCCCCGAAGGGGCTGGGCAGGAGGGACGGCCTCACACCACCCAGCAGACCACGGCGTGCGACAACACACTGCCGTGTCCCTCGGAGGGGATGGGTGGATGGGGGGTCCCCTCGCTGGCCGCGGCTCTGCGGGACGGAAGCGGGAGACGGTGGTAACCCTCTGCAACCACGGAGCCACTCCACATTTCACTGCACTGGGTTGCAGCGGGCCTCTAGGGCACGGCTGAACGTGTTACTCACGCTCAAGCCACACCGCTCCCTAGCTGCAGACCAATCCCCCTGCAAACTTGGTGATTTCTTCAGCACATGGACCTCCAGAAGGTAGGCAGGGGTGAAACACATTGGCCGCGGGCCCTGCTGGGAGTCTAGACCGCAGACCCTCTTTCTCCCTCCACCCCCCACAGACTGCTGGGCAGATATAATCCGCTGGCCAAAGGCAGCCACCATGGACCACAGCCCGCCCATTGGGGGAATATTCTGCAAAAAAAATAGAAGTATTTATAATCTCCTGCAGCACGTGTGCGGCCGCTCCCATTGCCCCGCTAACCCCGGCACCACCAGACCACAGACTTACCATCACTAAGGCTGGGGGAGCGGGGGGCCCACACCCCTGCCGGGCAAAGCCTATGTAGACACCGGCACCAAAACGCCACTATCCGAAACAGGAAAACAGCATACACTACCCCCCTGCAACTCCTACTCGAGCCTACCAACACATGAACATGGCAGGTGGCACCAAGAACAAAGAGAAAAGAAAGGGGCCTATGGATGCATTCGCCAAATCCACCAACCAAGACTACAACACAGAAACCGGCGAACCAACCGACAATCCTCCCTCAGACCCCACAACACAAAATATGGCCCCATACATGGCGGCCATGGAAAAAGCATTCACTGCCATCAATGCTAAATGGGATGACATAGGTGAAAACATCACCTCTATCCATACCGATATCAAAAAACTAAACACCAGGGTCACCGAGATGGAGACAGAGTCTCCAACCTAGAAGACACAGCCAACATCCAAAATAAAAACACAGAAAGGATCCAAAAAGAAATCAAAGACCTCCAAACCAAATGCGAGGACTTGGAATCAAGATCTAGGTGGAACAACATACGTGTGGTTGGGGTGGCAGAACACAAGAGCAATGTGCCCATGGAGCACTTTCTGGAAGAATTACTTCATTCATTATTCCCAGATGCACAATTCTCAAAACAATTCCTGATAGAGAGAGCACATCGGGCACCAGTCCCCCCGCCAAACCCGGAGCACCACCAAGAACAATAATAGCCAGGCTACTCAGCTATAGAGATTGAGACCATATCCTTCGCCTGGCCAGAGAACAAGGTCCTCTAATCTTTGAATCCAACTGTATCCACATATACCCAGACTTCTCAATGGGAGTACAGACCATACGAAGATCCTTCGATCCAGTTAAAAGAACACTCAGAGACAGACAAATAACATATGCAATGCTGTACCCCGCCAAACTACGTATTCAGCAGGCAGAACACAGTTCTGTGAATCGTCGGAAGATGCCATGACATACATTGAACGCCACATCCCAGAAACACCTAAAGAATTCTGAAACAAACCCAAGTCGCAAGCAGCAGCTCACCGTACAATGATAACCGCGGCCCTTCAACAGGACGGGTCCACTTGGCTGCCTACGCGCCCTCAGGTTCTACTGCAAAGTAGCAATGGTTTATAGGGAGGCACCACCCGATTGGGGGGATGGTGAGGGTGGAGCATAGGGGTTCAAACAGGCCCGTTGCCTGGTTAAAACAGTAAACTGCAGTAGTTATGTTAAACCGCATCACCAACAAGTTGGTTCGGTTACAAACAGTTGGAACAAAAAAAAAGAAAAACCTGGCAAGTTCGCAGGAGGATGAAGACCCTCGGAAAACAGCAACATTAACATACACATCACAGAAGAGATCCGAATGGCAGCCCAAAAAAAAACCAAAAGCACTAAACTACTATCCAGGAATGTAAGAGGACTCCTAAATCCAATTAAGACCAGGAAATTAATAGCATATGCCAACCGGCACAGGATAGATATCCTAGTATTACAAGAAACACACACTATGTCACAAAATACTAACGCATTTGGTCGCTCCTGTGGTCCGCAAGTATACACAATGACTTATTTGCCTCAATCTCGAGGGGTCCTTACATTAATACATCGCAGACTGGGACTCCAGGTCCATAACACCAAAATAGATGAAGAAGGCAGATATGTCATAATATGGGGTACACTACAAGGCCAGGACCTGATACTCATAAATACATATGGCCCTAACATAGACACCCCGGAATTCTACCAACAAATTGTAAAACTAATATCCCCAGCAGGAAAAGCAATAATAATATGGGGAGGAGATTTTAATACCATCCTTGATCCCACCCTCGACAGGACATCAACGGGCCAACGAGCTAGCACCAAAGCAGCACTGGCCTTAAGGCAGGCCATGACCACTGTCCCATTGGTGGATGCTTGGAGGGAAATGCATCCTACCACCAGACACTATACGTTCCACTCATACGTCCATGGGTCAAGTACCAGGATAGACTATTGGCTTTGTTCCACACGATGCACCACTGATCTACGAGAATGCACGTTTCTACTCAGAATGATATCTTACCACTCGCCAGTGATCCTTGACATCAAAATCGGCACACCTAACCCGGCACATCGTTTATGGAGAATGCCTCCAGATCTCCTCAGAGACACCTCAATACACGAATCACTCCGCACAGAAATACAGGACTTCTTCGACCGTAACAAAGCCTCAGTAGAATCAAATCATATGACATGGAAGTCTTCAAGGTCTGGCTCAGAGAGCACCTGATTTCCCAAATGCACGGCACTCTGAAAGACATACGGACCCAATTGGCCTTAACCGAACTCCAAACCAAAGAAGCAGAAACAATATATACCAGGACACCAAACCCAGCTACACTATTCGCGCTGAACGAAGCTCTGGACAAGTTTAAAACACTGGCAGAACAGGATGTGTGGTATACTTCTCAGCCAATCAAAGCCAGGAAGTACGGAGAAGGTAATACATCTGGGAAGATGCTATTGAACCTTATCAAGACCGAACAGGATCAAAGATAGATTACCAGTATAACAAATGACCAAGGCTCAACCCATGTGGACCATACAGAAATCAATGAGTTTTTCCAACTCTGCTACAGTGGGCTGTATGCGAAAGCGGACCAAGCATCACCAGAAGAACTGCCAGGTTATCTCGACTCCTTCCCTCTCCCTAAACTCACCTCAGAAGAAAGGGGTAACATGGATCTGCCCCTAACCCTCGAAGAAATTAAGCAATCAATTAAGGACCTCAAGTCGGGCAAAGCACCAGGTCGGATGGCCTACCAACGGATATATACAAAATCTATATAGATGAACTTGCCCCATGACTGCTAGAGATATGGGAAGAAGCGATGGACAGTGGTACACTCCCTCCATCAATGAGGGAATCCATCATTACAGTGCTGCTGAAACCGCACAAGCCAGCTCATTCCCTATACCCATACAGACCATTATCCCTCATCAATGTAGATACCAACATTTTTGCCAAGGCCATGGCCAATAAACTGACCCCCTACATGACCAAACTGGTACACCAAGACCAGACTGGTTTTATACCAGGACGCTCCACCGCTCTGAACCTTAGAAGATTCTTCGCTATCACATCCCAACTGGATCAACAAGTTCAGGTAGTGGCAGTCTCATAAGATGCTGAAAAAGTATTTGATTCTATCTCCTGGATATTCATGTACGGGATCATAGAGAAAATGGGATTCGGACCAGGATTCCTCAGAACGCTAAAACTCCTATACCACAAACGCTTGGCCAGAGTACGCACCAACAACACCCTTTCACCTGTAATCGCTCTAGGTAGAGACACCAGACCGGGCTGCCCATTTTCCCTGTTAATATTTGCACTAACAATAGAAGGAATGGCTGCATGTTTAGGATATAACCACGCCTGGAGAGGAATCTGTATACTTGGAAAACCCCAATTTATATCGCTCTATGCAGACTATACGATGCTTTACATTAGGAACCCAGACATCTACTTACTGCCTGTGCTGCATGATATAGCTGAATTTACCAAATACTCTGGATACAAAATCAACAGGACTAAATCCGAAGTAATCCCTCTCACAGAGGCCACAAAACAAACTGCAGCCATGGAAGACCTACACTGCAAGAGCATGGGCACAAATCCTGAAAAGTGTGAAATGCGAAATACCTTACTGGCCGCATCTCCCCGTATGGCAATACCCAGATCTGGAACCCACAATGGATCACACCATACAGATATTATGGGACCCCAAAAAACTTGTGAAGATCAGTGGCCTCTTCCCAGAAGGAAAGTTCCTCATGCTAGGGGAAATCCAAAACAGAACAGGGAAAAGCCTAACCACAACATTACACCACCAACAGCTGAAGGCTGCGTGCAAGAAAAAATGGCCATCCTTCCCCAACGCGCCTCCGACACATAAATTCCTAACTCAAATTCTCACTGAAGAACGCTTCATGGGTACTGTGTTCACCCTATACAGAACTGTGCAAGCAAATACACCATGCAAGAACAATATGAAAACCAAATGGGAAACAGACCTAAATATCCAGATAGAGGAACAACAATGGACAAACTACTGTAAATACACCAAAGCCATATCCCTTTGCGCCAACTTTAGGCTTATACAATGCAAGATCCTGAACCAACTCCATATAACACCCAAAACAAATAGCCCAATTCAACCCCGACAAGCCACAACCAAGCCCCAAATGTGGGACACTTAACGCGACAGCCATCCATATGTATTGGGAATGCCCACCGATCCAACAATACTGGAAAGAGGTTGCCAATGAAATGAATCTTATACTACAAACCAATTTCCCAGCGACACCGCTGAAATACCTCCTTGGAGACATAGGAAAGGCTTCCACCAAGACCCAAAGACTATTCGCAATAGGAGGTGCAGTGGCTAAACGGAATATCCTAGAGAAATGGAAATCTAAAGATCCCCCCACGCACCAAAACTGGAAAAGAGACTTAATCAATACACAGAAAACTGAAGAGTCTTACGTCCGGGGAATAAACTCGCCCTCGAGACCTAATGATATATGGGCCCTACTCAGATCATACCTACTTGCCGAAGAAGAAGAGTCGAGAAGAGTCACAGCATCTCCCGAATGACATTATATCCTAAAATTCTCCCCATCCCCCAACTCCTTCCTCCCCCCTCCACTCCCACCTCCCCCCACTCCTCCTCCTGCCCCCCTCCCTTCCCCACCATATGTGTAGATATTACAATATGCCAAAAGACAATATGATATATACACAAACTGTTATACATGCTGTAACATACCTTTGGTTATCTCGCGAAATGTCAGTAATAAATAAAGTTTTTAAAAAAAACATCCATTTAAATACCATATGTACTAAAATGGAATATACCAAAACAAAAAAGATACGCCTCCAACATAATTACCTCACAGAAACTGCACAGCTAGGAGCAACAGCAGACGTACACAACAGTAAGAACACAACTTACCAGAAGCTAGTAAGTAAACTTAATTTTTCTTATATATTTCTAAACTTTCTGTATTAGGTACACTAAAAATAATATTTTTTTTTTTACACAGAAATGGCCAGTATTTTGGAATGTCTTGAGGAAAATGTTCCACATGAGGAAATGACTGAAGATAGTTATACTAATGGTAGACACTTCTCTATATAACCAAATTAATAATCATAATTTTATAT
Source organism: Ambystoma mexicanum (assembly GCF_040938575.1). Lineage (NCBI taxonomy): Eukaryota > Metazoa > Chordata > Amphibia > Caudata > Ambystomatidae > Ambystoma > Ambystoma mexicanum. Next base: position 85,747,322 of record NC_090941.1, read on the forward strand.
GTACTTAACAATTTTTTTTCACAGACCATACAAACATTGAGAATTATACACCTAAAGACATATTAGAACATACTCTACACCGCATGGAAGAGAAAATGGACATGCTAATGGAAAATGTCAATGTTTTGAAACATTTTATGGAGGACCAAATAAAAGATAAAATTAAATGTCATTGTCCCACATGTACCTGTTCCCTTCTCCATGTCCCAGTCAAGTATGCCCAAACCTTCCCCACCAAGAAAAACGTTATGATGAGACTTCCATCCCGTCATCTCCTCCCATCCATCCTCTCCAAACTCCCAATTACCCTGTGTTTGTGTCAGTTTCTGCTTCCCCTCTGTTGCATACATTTTACATCTGTATATAATAAAAATAATATTAGATGTGTTTTAATAATGTCTTATTTTTTTTAAAAGGCAGTTAAGATGTCCGCGGACTGCTCGGGTGTCCAGAATGTCCGTAATTAACCAAAATGGGAGGTGTCTTAAGAACACTATACCCGTCCATACTGTCTGCAAGCAAGTTAAACTGTTCTAAGAACATGCGTGGTGTCCGGGTTGTCCGTAATTAACCAAAATGGAGGTGTCCTAAAGACGCTACCCGTCCGTACTGTCCGCAAGCAAGTTGAAACTGTTCTAAGAACACACGCAGTGTCCGGGTTGTCCGTAATTAACAAAAATGGAGGTGTCGTAAGGACACTATACCTGTCCGCACTGCCTGTAGAACATCTACGCACATGCACACCACACCCATAAGTCCTACGAGCATCGCGCCTGTCCGTAACTGTCTGTCTCACTCGTATCGCAATTTTAATTAGTTTCAGGATCCGAACACTGTCCGTAGAACACCGGCGCGCATTCACGCATCCGTTCCCCCATCCGTACTGTCCACAAGCAAGCTGGAAATGTTCTCAAAACACACTTGTTGTCCTGAATGTCCGTAATTAACCAAAATGGGGGTGTCCTAAGAAAAATAAACCTGCCCGTAATGTCCGCAGTCAAGTTGAAACTGTTCTAAGAACATACGCGGTGTCTGGGTTGTCCGTAATTAACCAAAATGGTGGTGTCCTAAGGACACTATACCCGTCCGTACTGTCCGCAAGCAAGTTGAAACTGTTCTAAGAACACGCGCGGTGTCCGGGTTGTCCGCAATTAACCAAAATGGAGGTGTCCTAAGGACACTATACCCGTCCGTACTGTCCGCAAGCAAGTTCAAACTGTTCTAAGAACACGCGCAGTGTCCAGGTTGTCCATAATAAACAAAAATTGAGGCGTCCTAAGGAAACTATACCTGTCCACACTGCCTGTAGAACATCTACGCACATGCGCACCACACACATAAGTCCTAAGAACATTGTGCCTGTCCGTAACTGTCCGTCTCAGTTGTGTCGCACTTTAAATTAGTTTCATGACCAGAACACTGTCCGTAGGACACCTGCGCGCATGCGCACAGATGTTCCCTTACATTTTGTGTCCTGCGGACACCCGTTTCCTTCACAGAGGTGTTCGTGACGTCATCATGTGACCGTACCGACGCTGAACTTGTGTCCTGAATTGCAGACACTGTCCGGGTCCCCGAAAATTTAAAAGTACTTTTTCAGGCAATCCAAAGTATGTTATAGTAAAAAATTACCATAGCACATGTCCCAGACAATGTCCCTGACTTTCTACATACCTTTGGGAACTTTTTGAGCCTTTTTTGGGTGTTCGATCTGTCCGCGGACAGCGCGGGTGTCCATGAAGCTCGCACACGCACCCCCATAAAAGGCCACACCCCAGAGCTCATCCTCATTGTGCTGCTGGCTATCTGACAGAGCATTGTCTACTTTGCTGGTAATCTTCCAGATGTTGCTGCTCTTGCTGCTGCTTTCCATCAGACCTGATGGCATCAATACTTGCTGCTCCAGTTGGTGCTACATCTGTCTCAGCACTAACTCCCACCCCCTCCACCACCAGCACCTCCCCAAGGGCCTGAAGAGGGGAACATGTGTGAGGATGTAGAGGAGGAAGATGAAGAGGATGACAAGGATGAGGTAGTGGAAGTCCCTACTACCAGCACTCGCCATGAGTCTTGGGAGGGGCAGTTATTTACCATTCATGGTGACGTACCAAAAGCACGTGCGAACAAGGTCACCTGCAACCAGTGCAAAATGGTGCTGAGTCACGGGAGGCCTGGTTTGTACAGCTTTGGTACGACATCTATGAAGCGACACCTAAACAAAACAAAACAAAAGAATCTTCCAGTACAGAAACTTTGCCTCCTCTATCAAGATGTAAAAGAGAACAAAAAATGATTAACAAGAATGCAGCTACCACTACTGCTAAAACTGCTCCTATAAATCTTGATATGGTGGCAAGTAACCATTCCAAAAAAAAGTATTTTAGCAAAAATGTTCCACCACAGAGTCCTTCAGAATCTTATAAAAACAGGAGACAAATCATGCACAACCCTTAAAACATACCATAGAAAATTAATCTTAGAAGCTTTGAAAGACAGTGCAATCCTTCTCAAAAGAAAGTTATTTATCTTAGTGTTAAACAGAATGAAACCACTAACAAAACTAACTACTAAATTACAAAAAAGACTTCTCAATAAAAGGAATGTCAGCAAAAATTACTTCTTAAATATCTGTGGAGGTGAATGGAGCCACACCACAAGCACAGAACCATATTTTAATGAAGAAGCATACAAACAAAATCAAACAAACACAATTGCCATACATAGCAGTGGACATGGTTATGAAAAACTTAATAATACCATAATACAACAATAAATAATGCTTACAAAAATATCCCCAGAAAACTCAGTATTAACTCTTCATTCGACTGAACCAGAACGTCCAGTATACAAATGGCCATGCACGTCAATGTGTAACATTGCCAATAAATCTTTCAAATCTTTACAACAGTTCCTCAATCAATATGTGAAACAGAAAGACAGAATCAAAATGAAACTGCTGAAAAATATGGATACCTATCCAGTACGCAAATAAACAGGACTACAAGGACATTCATTGGCCTGCATTTCAGGACCTATTTGCTAAAGCACCTTCCATCATATCAAAATGATATCAACACATCATTCAACAATAAGAAATCTAGTCTATAAACTGCACTATGCTAAAAGTCCTGGTTTAGAACTAACCAATTTAAATAACAATCTTCTAGATGGTACAGCTAAAGACCTACTGGAAAAAATAGAGCATATCCAGAAAAAATATTTTGGAAGTGTAAGCCACTTACAAAATACAGTAGCTGTACAACAAACTAGCAAGAATTGTACAGATGGCAATCTTCTACTACACACATACCAAAAAGAAATACTAAAATTTAAAAGTACATCCACTGAAATACCAAACCAGGTGTGTGTGTATGGCCGCAGAACTTTTTATAAAAGTAACACAAAAACTATAGATGTAACATACAAAATAGAAAACAATGAAGATTCCAAATGGTTTGAATTAGCTCTCTACCTTATAGCAGAAAACAAATACGAAATAACTGACCTCTTAATACTTTGCAGTTAGTGCACTACAAAACTTGACAACAATCAAACTCCTTCGCGTGCTATCACAAATAATTTGGAATTATTCCCACTACCAAAACCCCTGCAACAAATGAATTTATATGAAAGCATCATAATTCAAACAGTGCACCCATTTCAAGCAATAATATGCCTTCAACCAAAAACAGTAAAATTACCTCCCTCTGAATTGGTGAAAGGTATTCATGGCAAAGTAGTTTATTCACCATTAGATCTAAAAGTAAATGTGCACACTCTGGGAGTTCAACGTCCAATAGAGCAATCTTTAATTGTCTTAGTAAATGGGGTACCTACAAAAGACAAAGAAATTTGGCAACAACTCGTAGACTTGCATAAAGTTATACAAGCCTTACAATATCTAAAAGATAATAATGAATACTACAAATAAATAAATATTGAAGAAAACTTAAGGGAAACAACTGAAATAATTCAAGAGTCACCAGAAACTGGAAAATTTGATCTTCTAGATCCTGCTACAGTATCCAACATTTTAGACGATTATATAATTCATCCATTACACTCTAATGACGCCATAGATGATGCACTAGAAACATACCAAATGCGACAAACCAAAGGATCAACAATCAGCATATGGGAAAAAAGTATAGAAGCATGTGCGTTTCCTCTACTCTTTCCTACTGGCAAAGGAGGAAGGTACGATGATAGACCTATTCAGAGAACATCATCAGAATACCACTTGTTACGAATGTATTATGAAGATCCCAAATTTAGACAAAATATGGAATACATATTCCACCTACTCTATGTCACGGAGTTGCACCCACATTAAAATCAGGAACCCACTTTCAAAATATGTCAGCTACGGAATTGCTACAAAAAGTGCAAGAAAAAGATGAGGTTTTACAATCAAGCATTACAAATCTGTTAGCAAACATGCGTGGTACTAAAGAGTACTGGTTCCGACGTCACGGAGATGTACGTTGTATGATAAGAAACCTTGGCCCACCCACTTGGTTTGTTACATTAAGTTGGGCAGAATATGCATGGGAAGATTTACATGATTTCCTACGCATATCAAACACAAACAAAACAAACATAGATATACTAACACCTGTAGAACTTTGCTCTCTAGATCCTGTTATTGTTTCAAGATAGTTCATCATCGCTTAATTGCTATGCTACAATTTATTTGTAATAAAACTGTTACTCCCCTTAGAGAAGTGCAACACTTCTTTTGGAGAAAAGAATACCAAGCCAGAGGAGCACCACATATCCACATGCTTTTATGGATTAAAGATGCTCCTAAATTTGGTCAAGACAGTGATGCCACTGTTTTACAGTTTATCGAAAAATATGTCACTTGTGAAATTCCATCAGAAGCAACAAATAGTGATCTTCATGCACAAATTGTGCAATTTCAAAGACACAAATGTGGCAAATATTGTCATCGCAAATACAAAAACAAAGGGAAATACTACACCAAATGCTGCTTTGGTTTCCCTAGACCAGTTACGGAAACAGGTGAAGTGAACAACTTTATGTCTTCAGTTAGACATAGTGTTAAAGGTAAATCACCTAAAAACACAAATTACATAAAAAGAACAGAAGAAGCAAACTATATCAATAATTACAATCCAATCATTGCCCAATTATGGAATGCAAACAGAGATGTGCAGTACATTGCAGACAATTCCACTGCAGTTGCACGATATGTTACAGCCTACTTAACCAAAGCAGAAAAAACAGAGCTTCAAGACCTATGGTATGACCTATCATCAGACAAAGCAATGTCTCAGAAATTGTACAGCTTGGGCATAGAAATGCTCTGCCATAGAGAATGTGGCTGCTATGAAGCTACAGATTGTTTAACCGGTACTGCTTTGTATGGAAAATCTGAAAATATAGTATGGCTAAGTCTTGGTCCTGCTAAATCTAGGATAAGAGTTCTCAAATCATACGACGACATAGAAACAATAGCCAAAAATGATCCCAACAGCCAAGACATTTTGAAAAACAATTTACTAGACACATACTACCCAAATAAAAGTACCACGTTGGAAACCATGTGTCTATACATATAGCCCAAAACGTCACATACAAAAATAATATAAAACCTGATGAAAAAAAGGTAGATATAGAGTGACAAATTGTGAAGACATCTTAGTAAAACTTACCAAACCAAGTTTAATTAAGCATATCAAATTGTCATTAAAAACTCCTCAACATATTTCATGTCCCTGCTACAACTCTTTAAACCATGGAGAAAAGAAGAAGAGATACTACATAACTATGACTCCTATGAAGACGCTTTCAAAGCAAATGAAATCACTATAACCGATGTAAACTTTGCACAGTACAAAACAATGTTACATTATGAACAGCAACACGAAGAAGAACTCTAGGCCCAACTAGATAAGTATACTCCTGACAGTAGTCAACCTTCTGTAACTGGAAGCCAAGAACCACTGGGACAGCCACTAATAGCAAATGAGACAGAATTAGCTATGACAGAAGTGGAAAAAACCATGTGTCACTATGAAGATACAGAAGACTTAACAGTACTACAATTAAAACTGAACAATGAGCAAGAGGTAACCACATAAATTGCACATGGTGTACAACATGAAAATAAAGAATGTACCTGCCAAAATTACAAACCTATACTCCTATACTTCAGAGTGAAGCTGGTTCAGGTAAAACATTCTTAATCAAAATCATCAGCAAAATCCTTCAAGAATTGACAAACAACAAACTGTCAGTTGTTGTAACTGCCCCCACAGGTTTAGCTGCCTACAACATAGGCGGTGTCGCTTTACACCGATTACTACTCCTGCCAGTAGAACACCAAAACAAATTAGAATATTACAAACTTTCTACAGAAGCTGCAATGGAATTACGAAGAGTGTTAAAACAAATGAAAATCCTACTAATAGATGAAGTGAGCATAGTCTCCAACCTAATGTTGGCTTTGATTCACCTCAGATTACAACAAGTACTTAAAACAAACTACGAAGAGCTCTTTGGAGGAAAACACATTATTGTTTTCGGGGATCTTTTTCAATTGACACCAGTGAAAGGTGAACCTATTTTTAAAACCTTAGGACACAAACTCTCCCATAAAACTGTTGGCAGCATAGGAAATGTCAACCTTTGGCAACATTTCCAATACAGAGAATTAACAGAAAACATGCAACAGTCTGCAGACCTCACCTACGCCAACATTTTCAAAAGTATTGGAGTTGGTGTACTATCTCAAGAAGTACAAGCAATATTAAAAACCCGGCACATCCATGCACTTTATGGCCATAACTCACGTGCTACTGATGTCATGGAACAATTAGCACACAATAATGTCAATTGTATGTCCTTGATGCCAGCTCTTGCAAGCTGTTCCAAATTAAATGAAACAATGCTGAAAAAAGAAATGCAACCAATAATTGAAATGTCTGCAACAGACAAACTGGACGTACATGGTATGACACTACCCATGTGTCAACAAGCCACAACAAGACTAAATACATTAGAAAATTCAATCTCCAACACAGCTAGTTTTCGAGAAAATATAAAAATTATCTTTAAACTGTAGAGTAATGCTTAAACGTAACCTTGACGTGGAGCAAGGACTAGTTAATGGAGCACTGGGTACAGTTGTTGGCTTTCAAACATACCCACGTGACAACAACATTCAGTTTGTCAATATTCTCTTTGACAAGCTTTCAGAAGTAAAAAGGATTGGGCGCGCAACAGCTTGATTCCATCTTTTCAAAGACATGTATATACGCAGAGAACAATTTTCTCTAACTCTAGCATACGCAGTCACCATTCACAAATCACAAGGTCTTACCTTAGATAAAGCATGAATAGATATTGGGAACACATCTTTAAAGAAGTACACTTGACGGTCTATTTCGAATCAACTTTGATGCAAGTAAATTAAACGCTGATATTACTTGCATTTTAGAATACAATAGACTACGTTCACTATACACCCCTATCCAAAAACATATCCTGTTCCACAAAAAGCAAAACGTTGTAAAAGAAAACTAGTTCAAACAGAAATGCAACAGTTTGTCACTGCAAATCCTCCAAATAGAGTAAAAGAAACTAATATTTCATTAATTAGTACAACCAAAGAAGAACCTATTACTCAAAGTAACTCAGATACTTCTTTAAAGAAGCAACACACACTCCAAAAAAATGACTTGGACACAGAACTATGTGGTCCATTCAAATTTTCAAATATAACTGGTGTAAATTGCTACGCAAATGTAGCAATGAATATTCTATTTCAACTGCCACCAATTATTAACAACATTTACTCACACAGTACAGACCAATTGTATTTGCAAATGTTAGTCCTTCATAGAAATGTAACCAACAATCCTGACAACACCTACAGTTGTCATGGAATAAGACAAGAATTGGACTACTGTGCTGGAATTTTTTAATCCAACATGGATTTTCTTTTCCCACAGACCCAATGATTTAAAAACACAGAAATTGAGAAAATTGCACAGTACACTGGTTTGTAATCTACTAAATATGAGGGTAGAAATGAATCAAAAATGTCTATTATTCAATGTTATAAGTCCATACAAACTACAAAAACCGATCACAGAAATTGACTAAGAATATATGTGCTTCAATTACCAAACCAAACAGTAAGTATATTATAATAAGTACAACTCATAAATACTGCTCCATAACACAACCATTGAAGTAAACATGTAACCGTACACCACATTGCAAATTGTTTACTTTCATGGATATGTTATACTGCAGTGCTTGTTACCAAACTCTACAATCTTAATGGCATGATGTACCCAAAACTTCACATACAAACTATATAAATCAAACAGTACATAAACTGTAGATTTGCAAATATTTCATACATATTCAATTCTATGGGTGTGATATGCTGCAGTGGTTGCGGCCAGGGCCTAGAGTCTTGGGTGCATGGCCTATGGCCTACGGCCTTCGGCCATGCACCCAAGACTCTAGGCCCTGGCCAGAACCACCGCAGCATATCACACCCATAGATCACACCCATAGAATCAAACATTTTAACCATGCCGTGTGGGCATTTTTCATGTCCGTGGACACCTAACATGTTCTAAGAACAGTTTTATTTTGCTTGCGAACAGCACGGACAGATATAGGGGCCGATTCATGGAACAAACGTGCGCCGAAAATCTACGCGCAAGCAGGCGCAAGCAGGCGCAAGCGGAAAAAAAGAGGCGCACGCGCACGCGTGCGATTCATGGAAGTCCCTGCACGTGTCTTCCTCGGGATGTGCGCCAAACCCGTGCATGGCGCACACGTCACTGCAACATCCCGAAAGACGTGCGCGACGCGCACAGTGAAAGCGCACAACCTCTGCGCATACACTAGAAAGTGGGCGGAACACGGGGCGTAACGCGCGGAATGGGGAACAACTTGCGAAAACAAGGGCGTAACTGGGGATGTACTGCAGGGAAGCAGAGGGAACGCCCACACGCACCCGAACCACACGTATTCATGGAACCGAATAGGGCAAAGCCACGCACAGCGAAAGACACGCACAAGCCGATACACGTCCGCCACAAGAAGGCAGGCGGTAGCGTCCCTGCGCATTACAAACGTGGCAACATACAGCAATTGTGCGAGCGGGGCACGTGTATTTCGGGGTTGCGCGGGAAGTCACACACGCGATTGAGCGGGGTACGTGTATTCCGGGGGTTCGCGGGAAGTCACACACACGACCTGGCCTGGGGGAGCGGGCTACGTGTATTACAGGGGTTCGCGTGAACTTTTTCACGCGATCGGGCCTGGGGGAGCGGGCTACGTGTATTACAGGGGTTCGCGTGAACTTTTTCACGCGATCGGGCCTGGGGGAGCGGGCTACGTGTATTACAGGGGTTCGCGTGAACTTTTTCACGCGATCGGGCCTGGGGGAGCGGGCTACATGTATTACAGGGGTTCGCGTGAACTTTGTCACGCGATCGGGCCTGGGGGAGCGTGCTACGTGTATTTCAGGGGTGCACGGGAAGTTCCACACGCGAATAGCCTGGGCGCGTGTATTTCAGGGGTGCGCGGGAAGTTTTACACGCGAATAGCCTGGGCGCGTGTATTTCAGGGGTGCGCGGGAAGTTTTACACGCGAATAGCCTGGGCGCGTGTATTTCAGGGGTGCGCGGGAAGTTTTACACGCGAATAGCCTGGGCGCGTGTATTTCAGGGGTGCGCGGGAATTTTCTCACGCGATTTCAGCAGGGTACGTGTATTTCAGGGGTGCGCGGGAAGTTCTACACGCGAATAGCCTGAGCGCGTGTATTTCAGGGGTGCGCGGGAAGTTTTACACGCGAATAGCCTGGGCGCGTGTATTTCAGGGGTGCGCGGGAATTTCCTCACGTGATTTCAGCAGGGTACGTGTATTTCAGGGGTGCGCGGGAAGTTTTACACGCGAATAGCCTGGGCGCGTGTATTTCAGGGGTGCGCGGGAAGTTTTACACGCAAATAGCCTGGGCGCGTGTATTTCAGGGGTGCGCGGGAATTTTCTCACGCGATTTCAGCAGGGTACGTGTATTTCAGGGGTGCGCGGGAAGTTCTACACGCGAATAGCCTGGGCGCGTGTATTTCAGGGGTGCGCGGGAAGTTTTACACGCGAATAGCCTGGGCGCGTGTATTTCAGGGGTGCGCGGGAATTTTCTCACGCGATTTCAGCAGGGTACGTGTATTTCAGGGGTGCGCGGGAAGTTTTACACGCGAATAGCCTGGGCGCGTGTATTTCAGGGGTGCGCGGGAAGTTTTACACGCGAATAGCCTGGGCGCGTGTATTTCAGGGGTGCGCGGGAATTTTCTCACGCGATTTCAGCAGGGTACGTGTATTTCAGGGGTGCACGGGAAGTTTTACACGCGTGTTAAGACGAATTTCTGAACTCTGTCCTGGTGGCGCAGAAGTTCAGAAGGCCAACCTAATTACTTGGAACAGGGTAACCTCTGGACAAGCCAGACCAATCAAGGTAGCGATCGCGGCGGTCAAGACTAGGTCTCAAGAGGGGTGAGGGTGACTGAAGGCCCGCAATGAGCACACAAAGCAAGAGCGCTAACAAACTACTCCAAACAGTTGTTATATCAAAAATAGATACACATTTATTTTAAGGCCTTTAAAATAATGACCGTAGCGAGAAAATCACAATATCACAATATTAAACCAACACATACAATATCAACACAATATATATACAAATACACAGTCGCAAGCGTTTAAAGCACGAAATATGTAGTCCACCTGCCAGGGAAGGAAAACAGGCAGTGCGATAATGCTTTCGACTCAGTTCGCCTTCAGAGGCACCTAACTAGATGGAAGTCCGAGCCCTGCGAAGAGTGGAGCCTTGTGCTCAAAGTACCTGCCACGCCGGTGCCGACGGGCACAAGGGGAAGCTCTTCGGAGGAAGTCAGGCGGTTCACGTTAGTGCACAGCAGAAGAAGAACAGGTTCCGCAACTCAAGCGCAGCCTCCACAGCGGGCAGAAGCAGAGCGCGAGCGCGGCAAAAGGGTGCTGTTTTTACACAGCAGGGAAAAGCAATGGGATACTGCAGGAGGGCGACCAGATCCTAGATATACTACTCACCGGTCCCCGAAGCAAGCAGACCCAGGCTTCTCCACGATAGTTTCAGCAGCTGGCAGGTTCAGAAGAGCAGGGAACGCTTTGTAGTCGTGTAGAGCAAAAAGACGTCCCAATCGACGAAACCGGCACAGTTTTGTTGCCGCACAGGACAACGGAGCGGCCGTGTGTATTCGAGCCAAATGAACCCTCCTCCCTTCAGACCTGGGGACGCCAAGCGTACGAAGCGTGGGAGAGGGACAAGGACTCGCAATACAACACAACCTGGCGGCGGTTGCAGAGCCAAACTCCTTGGTAAGCTGGTCAGTCAACTGGATGGCCCAGAGACGCTTCCGACGGCTTACTTGGCAGGAGGTGGTTGAAGATGCCGGGAATAGCTGTTCCTGCTATTCCAAAGGTCGAAGCACCAGTACAGGCCTTCTGGTTCGATCAAAGGAGGACAGGGGCTCTCCGGACGACAGCAGTGCAAAGGAGGATTCCTTCAGCGGGTCACCAGCGATTCCTCGGTCCAGCCTCGTAGTTGCAGGATACTTGGCTCCTGTATTCCTTCGTTCGGGAGAACTCAGGAGATCGACATGGTAGTGGTGTTTCCAGCCCCCTCTTATCCACGGTTCCCTTCGCGCCAAAACGGAGGGGAGCCAATGGGAGATCCGCTCATCAAAACACATACCATACGTGGACCAATCACGGACCACGGTGGTCCCAGGCATTCACACCACCCTAGACTCTCTGGCACCCAGGATGTGTATTGGGACCAGACATCCCAGCCCACACCCTGGAGGCACACAAACGACATGTAGAAGCCCGCGAAAGCAACCACGTTTCGCGGGAAAGTACATGCCCAAATAAGGAAGGCCCCGGGTCGCCGGACCTGGGGAAGGTGAAGGGAGCAAGACGGACAGTGGACAGGACAAAGGAGCCTCGCGGCCTGGCCATTTTGGGAGCCAGGCCACCATTTTGGGTTCAGTGCAAAAACGTGCTCAGAACGCCAAAAGGAGCTCAAAATAAACAAAACGATTGCTGCCACCATTCCAGTCCCTGAATGACTTGCACCGATCAAATACCATCCTAAAAGAGTATCTAGGGCCTGTAGAAGGCTAGAGACCCAAGAGAGCTGTAACTTAGCTTACAGTGCCCTCTTGTGTCGTGTTGCACTAAAGCTGCGACACGATAAAAGAAACTACGGGAAACCACGTTCCCCGGTACTGACTGTCTTAAGGGCATGTCAGTTTCCCCGTAAGAAAGGAGCGAAAGCCCAGAGAAGTGCGGCAGAAGGCTGTACTTCTCTGGCAAAGTCAAGAACAAGGTTAAAAACAATAGCAAAAAGTTTAGGGGTTGCCACATGGAAGGAAAATTCCCTACAATTACGAAATCTTTCCTAACACTCGCCCCTCCCAGACTATGGACAGGGGGAACTAATCCACCCCTGGATGAGTTTCTTGTTCAGGTCGGTTAAACATTCTGGACAACCCATCAGCATTGCTATGTTGGACACCTGGTCTATGCTCAATAGTGAAGTCGAAGCCTTGAAGACTTATGGACCACCTAAGCAACTTTGGATTCTCCCCCTTCATGTTCATTAGCCACTTTAACGGCTTATGGTCAGTCTGCACAGTGAAGTGGGTCCCATAGAGGTAGGGCCTCAGCTTCCTTAGGGCCCACACAACAGAGAAACATTCTTTCTCTACCGTGGACCACCTGAGCTCTCTGTCCTTAAGCTGGCGACTAATAAAACCGATAGGGTGTTCCTTACCCTTCTCATCTACTTGTGATAGTACAGCTCCTATCCCAGTGTCAGAGGCATCCGTCTGCACGATAAAAGGTCTTTGATAATCAGGGGCCCTTAGGACAGGGGCCTGGCACAAGGAGTCTTTTAAGCCATTGAAGGCCTTCTCACACTCGTCGGTCCAAGTTACCTTCTTGGGTTTCTTCGGAGTTGTGAGGGCAGTCAGAGGAGCAGCTATGGTGCCATAGTCTGCCACAAAATTGCGGTAATACCCCGTGAGTCCTAAAAAGGCTCTCACTTGGGTTTGCGTAGTGGGGGTAGGCCAGTCTTGTACTGCTTGTACTTTACTGGGTAGAGGCTGTATCCTCCCTCCACCTACTTCATGTCCAAGGTAAACCACTGAGCCTTGTCCAATCTGGCATTTACTCGCCTTTATGGTCAAGTGGGCTTTCTGAAGAGCCTGGAGCACAATCCCGAGGTGTTTCACATGGTCTTCCCAGGTGGCACTGAAAACTGCTATATCGTCCAGATATGCAAGACAGAATTCGTCCAACCCATTCAACACATGATTCACAAGCCTCTGGAAAGTGGCAGGTGCATTCTTCAACCCGAACGGCATTACCCGGAATTGGTAAAGGCCGTCTGGAGTAGAAAATGCTGTCTTCTCCCTGGCATGTTCTGCTAAAGCTATTTGCCAATAGCCAGCAGTAAGGTCAAACGTGCTGAGGTACTTGGAGGCACCCAAAGTATCCACCAGCTCATCTGTTCGAGGCAAGGGGTGGGCATCTGTCTTGGTGACAGCATTCAGAGCCCTGTAATCCACGCAGAACCTCAATTCAGAAGTGCCTGCCTTTGGAACCAGAACCACAGGACTGGACCAAGGACTACTAGAGGGTTCAATCACCCCAAGGTCTAACATTTTGTTGACCTCGGTCTTAATATAAGACCGTACTTTATCTGACATCCTGTATCCCCTACTTTTGGTAGGTACACTGTCTCCTGTGTCAATGTTATGTTTGCACCAAGGTGTCAAACCAGGGGACTGTGAAAACAGGGGGGAAAACTGCCTAAGCAAACTTTTCACCTCAGCCTGCTGATCAGAAGTCAGGTGAGGGGCCACTCGGACACCCTCAACGGAGCTATCTGAAGGACCGCTCTGGAACAGGTCGGGGAGAGGTTCTGACTCCTCTTCCTCAACGTCTGACGCCAGTAGCAGTGCTGCGATTTCGACTCTTGGGACGAAAGCCTTCAGCCTATTTACGTGGAACACTTTTGGAGCCTGTCCAGGCCTTCCAAGGTCCACTAAATAGTTTACCTCACCCAGGGGCTCCACCACTGTGTAAGGGCCTGACCATTTGTCCTGTAAAGCGCGAGGCCTTATTGGATTCATGATCAGGACTTGCTGACCAGGTGTAAAGTTGATGAGGGAAGCTTTCTGGTCGTACCAATGTTTCACCAGCGCTTGCCCTGCCTTCAATTTATCACTAGCCAAGCCCATCAGAAGTACCATCCGTTTTCTGAGCCCTAGCACATAGTCAACTACATTGGTAGTAACAGGGGGAGTGGGCATCTCCCATCCCTCCTTGACAATGGCTAAGGGTCCCCGTACGGGATGACCGAACAGAAGTTCGAAGGGGCTGAAGCCAACACCCTCCTGTGGTACCTCTCGGTAGGCAAACAGCAAGCATGGTAAAAGAAGATCCCATTTTCTTCTCTGGGGCTCCTCCAGAGCCCCAATCATGCTCTTTAACGTTCTGTTGAAACGTTCCACCAGACCATTGGTCTGGGGGTGGTATGCAGAAGAGAACTTGTAGGTGACCCCACATTCTTTCCACATAGCCTGCATATACTTCGACATAAAGTTGCTGCCACGATCTGACACAACTTCTTTAGGGAAGCCAACCCTAGTAAATATGCCGAGTAAAGCTTTTGCAACTGACTTGGCAGTTACAGTTTTCAATGGGATGGCCTCAGGATACCTGGTTGCATGGTCGACCAGCACCAGGATAAACCTATTGCCCGAGGATGTTTGCGGGTCAAGGGGGCCGACGATGTCGATCCCTACCCTTTCAAATGGTACCCCCACAACTGGGAGCGGTACCAACGGAGCTTGGATTGTCGCGCCAACCTTACCAGACAACTGGCAGGAGGCACAACTCCGGCAGTGACTTTCTACTTGCACCCCCATCTTGGGCCAGTAGAAGTGCATGGATAACCTTTGCTTGGTCCTCTTCATACCAAGGTGACCAGCAAGGGGAACTTCATGCGCCAACTGCAGGAGGAAGGGCCTAACAGCAAGGGGAACCACCAACCTCCTATGGTCTCCTTCTGTAGACTCTGTGGGCTCACTATACAGGAGTCCACCTTCCCAGTAAATCCTATGCTTCCCAGGAGGTTCACCCTCAAGCTGGGAGCAGGCCTGTCTCCTTAGGCCTTCCAGAGATGGGCACTCACGTTGGCCTTTACTGAATTCGTCCCTATCAGGACCTCCTTCAACTAACAAGTCTTTTAGTTCAGGATGATCATTGGGGTCGAATACTTCAGGCATCGCCACCTCCTCGTCAGGCTCGGGCGATCGACCAACTTCCTCCACCGCAGTGGTAGGCGAGCTCGGGGGAATATTCTCTTTCCCCCGTCTTGACTTGTAGACTCCTTTCGCATGGGTTGCCCCTTCGGCTGGGGCGGCGTATTGGACTTGGCCAATGCTGCCCGTGCTTGAGACCGTGTGTAGGGTCGTTCGGCAGTGTCTCCTACGAGCCCTAAAGCTCTGAGATCATTACCTAATAAGACCTTTCCCGGGACGTTTCTCTGAATGCTCACTGGAATCCTGACAGCTGTACCATTTAAAGTTAGATTAACAGGGATCACGGGAAACATACGGAGGGGGCCGTCAGCCAACTTAGTGGGCATCAGAGTAGCTCTGGCAACTTCCTCTGAGTCTACCAAGGTAGAATCCACTACAGTTCGACTGCACCCACTATCCCTAAGAGCTGGAGTATCCACTCCATTGATCAGCACACTGTCTTTAAAGTAGTGCTTGGTATTATCCGGAATCCTAGCATACGCCTCTGCGACTTTAGGCTCCCAGGAACCCAGGGACACTAAAACTACCTCGGCCTCTATTCCGCTGGGAAATGAGTCCGAGGAGAAGGATGCTCCTGTAATCTCTTCTTCCTCGTAGGAGGAGAAGGCCAGATTAGCGGAGTGGACCCCCAAAGGTCTAACCTTACAACGGGGATCCCCCTTCACATGGTCAGTTGCTCCACAAGAAAAACAAGCCCCAGTGGGTTTGTTTACGTAGGGAGGCTTATTGTAACCAGAGTTCTGTTTCGGAGGCGCACCTCCACTACCCTGTGAGTTCTCTTGTGTCTTACCCTTGTTTTTCTTTTTGTGGCCCTTTTGGGAAGAAGATTTAGCAGATTCCCCACCCTCCATATCTTTGGACTTTTTCCCCTCCTCCTGCTTACCAGGATGAGTTTTGTCCTTATGGGACACTCGATGTGACACCCATAAGTCTGCTGCAATGGCCAGCTTCTTAGGATCTATCTCCTTCGAATCGGCCAAATGCTGCTTAAGCTCCGGGGAAGAAGAAGCAAAAATGTGTTCCAGCATGACAAGATTTATCATGCCGTCGAAGGTAGAAACCTTATAGCCTTCGACCCAGCCAGTTAAGTTTTTCAAAGATTCAGCGACATAAGATACCCAAGTACCACCTTCCTTTTTCTTATACTCTCGAAAACGCTTTAAATATTGGGCCGGAGTCTTCCCAAACTTTAAAATGAGAGTCTGCTTTAACATTGCGAAATCAGCCCGCTCAGCCTTCGACATTTCCATAATGGCACTACAGCCAGAATGGGGCAGTCTACTGAGCAACCACGCAATCTTATCAGCATTGTCAACTTCCTGGACCTCGCATGCATACTCAAACGCATTCAGCCAGTCCATAATGTCATTCCTCTCTTCATACACACTGAGCAGATCTTTTGGAAACCGTGGATGAGAGGAGGCCCCAGACCCATGTCCAGGACCCTTGGATCCATTTGCAACCTGAAGCTTGGCCAGTTCCAACTGGTGATCCCTGTCTTTTTGTTTTTCTGCCTGTTCGATTTTTAGTTTGGCTATGCTGAATTCAAGCTCCTGCTGCCTAAACCGCAGCTCTTGCTTCTTGAATTCAAGCATAGCCTCCCCATCAGCACTGGCAGAGGAAACATTAGACATTACATCCTCCCTGTCCTCGTGGTCGCGATGGATCAGTGCAGCGGCAGAACCGTCGGTTCTGCCAGTGAGAGCAGCCCCACCACCTTCTGCACTGTCCTCGGAAGTTATAGCGTCAAGCTGCGCTTCCTGCCACGCCACGATTCTCTGGATCATTTCCAATTTAGTGCCTTGAGAGGAAACACCTCTCTCCGCACACATCTTTTTCAGCGTTTCTGATTTGGAAGCATTTAAAGTTAACAACGTATTTGTTTCCATACTGTTTGATAGGACTATGGCCTTTTTAAAGTTATACTATAACAATTCACTACGTGTACTGTTTGGAATAACCTGAAATGCCTTAGTTCGAGCGCAACACTGGATACCTTCAGTCGTATCCCACCGCTGTACACCAATTTGTTAAGACGGATTTCTGAACTCTGTCCTGGTGGCGCAGAAGTTCAGAAGGCCAACCTAATTACTTGGAACAGGGTAACCTCTGGACAAGCCAGACCAATCAAGGTAGCGATCGCGGCGGTCAAGACTAGGTCTCAAGAGGGGTGAGGGTGACTGAAGGCCCGCAATGAGCACACAAAGCAAGAGCGCTAACAAACTACTCCAAACAGTTGTTATATCAAAAATAGATACACATTTATTTTAAGGCCTTTAAAATAATGACCGTAGCGAGAAAATCACAATATCACAATATTAAACCAACACATACCATATCAACACAATATATATACAAATACACAGTCGCAAGCGTTTAAAGCACGAAATATGTAGTCCACCTGCCAGGGAAGGAAAACAGGCAGTGCGATAATGCTTTCGACTCAGTTCGCCTTCAGAGGCACCTAACTAGATGGAAGTCCGAGCCCTGCGAAGAGTGGAGCCTTGTGCTCAAAGTACCTGCCACGCCGGTGCCGACGGGCACAAGGGGAAGCTCTTCGGAGGAAGTCAGGCGGTTCACGTTAGTGCACAGCAGAAGAAGAACAGGTTCCGCAACTCAAGCGCAGCCTCCACAGCGGGCAGAAGCAGAGCGCGAGCGCGGCAAAAGGGTGCTGTTTTTACACAGCAGGGAAAAGCAATGGGATACTGCAGGAGGGCGACCAGATCCTAGATATACTACTCACCGGTCCCCGAAGCAAGCAGACCCAGGCTTCTCCACGATAGTTTCAGCAGCTGGCAGGTTCAGAAGAGCAGGGAACGCTTTGTAGTCGTGTAGAGCAAAAAGACGTCCCAATCGACGAAACCGGCACAGTTTTGTTGCCGCACAGGACAACGGAGCGGCCGTGTGTATTCGAGCCAAATGAACCCTCCTCCCTTCAGACCTGGGGACGCCAAGCGTACGAAGCGTGGGAGAGGGACAAGGACTCGCAATACAACACAACCTGCCGGCGGTTGCAGAGCCAAACTCCTTGGTAAGCTGGTCAGTCAACTGGATGGCCCAGAGACGCTTCCGAAGGCTTACTTGGCAGGAGGTGGTTGAAGATGCCGGGAATAGCTGTTCCTGCTATTCCAAAGGTCGAAGCACCAGTACAGGCCTTCTGGTTCGATCAAAGGAGGACAGGGGCTCTCCGGACGACAGCAGTGCAAAGGAGGATTCCTTCAGCGGGTCACCAGCGATTCCTCGGTCCAGCCTCGTAGTTGCAGGATACTTGGCTCCTGTATTCCTTCGTTCGGGAGAACTCAGGAGATCGACATGGTAGTGGTGTTTCCAGCCCCCTCTTATCCACGGTTCCCTTCGCGCCAAAACGGAGGGGAGCCAATGGGAGATCCGCTCATCAAAACACATACCATACGTGGACCAATCACGGACCACGGTGGTCCCAGGCATTCACACCACCCTAGACTCTCTGGCACCCAGGATGTGTATTGGGACCAGACATCCCAGCCCACACCCTGGAGGCACACAAACGACATGTAGAAGCCCGCGAAAGCAACCACGTTTCGCGGGAAAGTACATGCCCAAATAAGGAAGGCCCCGGGTCGCCGGACCTGGGGAAGGTGAAGGGAGCAAGACGGACAGTGGACAGGACAAAGGAGCCTCGCGGCCTGGCTATTTTGGGAGCCAGGCCACCATTTTGGGTTCAGTGCAAAAACGTGCTCAGAACGCCAAAAGGAGCTCAAAATAAACAAAACGATCGCTGCCAGTCCCTGAATGACTTGCACCGATCAAATACCATCCTAAAAGAGTATCTAGGGCCTGTAGAAGGCTAGAGACCCAAGAGAGCTGTAACTTAGCTTACAGTGCCCTCTTGTGTCGTGTTGCACTAAAGCTGCGACACAATAAAAGAAACTAAGGGAAACCACGTTCCCCGGTACTGACTGTCTTAAGGGCATGTCAGTTTCCCCGTAAGAAAGGAGCGAAAGCCCAGAGAAGTGCGGCAGAAGGCTGTACTTCTCTGGCAAAGTCAAGAACAAGGTTAAAAACAATAGCAAAAAGTTTAGGGGTTGCCACATGGAAGGAAAATTCCCTACAATTGCGAAATCTTTCCTAACAACGCGAATAGCCTGGGCGCGTGTATTTCAGGGGTGCGCGGGAAGTTTTACACGCGAATAGCCTGGGCGCGTGTATTTCAGGGGTGCGCGGGAATTTTCTCACGCGATTTCAGCAGGGTACGTGTATTTCAGGGGTGCGCGGGAAGTTCTACACGCGAATAGCCTGGGCGCGTGTATTTCAGGGGTGCGCGGAAATTTTCTCACGCGATTTCAGCAGGGTACGTGTATTTCAGGGGTGCGCGAGAAGTTCTACACGCGAATAGCCTGGGCGCGTGTATTTCAGGGGTGCGCGGGAATTTTCTCACGCGATCGGGCCTGGGGGAGCGGGGTACCACTCACCGTCTGCCTTGCGTGTAGTAGAACGCGTAGCCAACACCCGCTGTGAAGTAATAGCGTGTGAACCCCAACGGATGGAAAACACACGCACCGCACGAAAAGCACGTACAGAACATAAAGGCACGCGGGATCTCCAAGCCCTGCCAGGGCAACGCCCGTGCGCAAAACGTCACAGACGCGCTTACGCTGTAAGGGCTTTTGGTCCAATGAAATCGCGTACGCGTGCTGACGCGCTTACGCGCTAAGGGCCTTTCCTCGAATTACACGCTGACGTGCAGATTTTTCACGTGCCAAATCACTCCGTATCAAGCTGGCCACGCGAAAACACACGGAAGACCACGCTCCTGCCCAGAAGGCCGAATTACTGCCCCCCAGTGCCCCGAGCAGCCTCCCACGTGCCATCTGCTGCTGCCTGCCTGCCTGCCTGCCTGCTGCCACCGTGCCCTGCCATTTGGTGCCTGCACATCAGCCATCTGCAGGGGTCAAGTTGCTGTGTCCACCCCTGCTGGAACAGTAGACTCCCGACTGGGATACCATCGCTCCACAGCCCAGCCCCAGGACCCAGTTGCCCACCCACGCCTGCCTCGGGGGTCGCCATGTCGGGGCAAGCACCATCTGAGACCAGTGGCGACCCCCAGCCAGAGAGGCAGAGGGCCACCAGCTTCAGTGAGAAGGAAGTTGGTGTCCTGGTGGAGCATGTCCTGGGGCATTATGATGCCCTCTTCGGAAGACCACGCGCCAACAAGGAAGGACGGGAGAGGATCTGGGACGATGTAGTGGTTGCCATCAACGCGGAGGGGGTGGCAACCCGCGACATCAAGCACATCAAGAAGCGCTGGGAGGACTTGAGGGCCAGGACCCTCAATAAGGCCCGGCGCCTCGCGGAGGGGGGCCGGGCACGCCTGAGTGACATCCAGATGAGGGTCCTGGAACGCGTAGACCCAGCGCTCCACGCCCAGATCCTTCGGAGGCAGACCCATCTGGAGTTGGCCGGTAAGTGGCCAAGCATTACTGTGTGAGACAGGGCATGTTGCAGTGTGCTGGTTGTCTGATACCTGCCTGTATGTGTGACATAGGCCATGTACGTATGTGTGTGTGCAGGGACATCATGGTCAGGCATGTGAGTACAGTGATGTGTGATGTGGTGCATGTGTTCTATTGCAACATGGGGGGCTCTGTGCGGAATGGACACATGGAAGCATGGCAGTCTCTGTTCCTGGACATGGGTGGGGGTGAGGGATGGGTGCTGGTCCCATGTACACGTATGGTGTCCATGTGTGTGTGTCTGACCTGCGTGTCTGTGACTTGTAACTGCCATGGATGCATGACACATGTCTGTGACAATGTTCAGATTCACTGATGCAGCCTAGTCATCCTTGTATCCACTGCGTCTGTGGTGTACGAGGCCAGATGGATGGAACTACGGTGAGGTGTGTGCATGTGATGGCAAGACCCATGATGCATGTGAGTTTAAAACCAACATTGTATGAATCATGAGTCCCTTGGTCATGTATGCCAATGTCCATGGCATGCGCCATGGCTGTTACTGTATGTGTTTTGCCTGCACTGACCCATGTGTTGTGGAGGGACATGATGGAAGTGATGTATGACAGTGCCACTCATCTGCTGTTGCTTCCTGTCTAGGGGACCATTGTACAGTACCCTGATGCTTGTGTTCTATGTCTCCCTCTACACAGTGGCAAGTGAAGAAGAGGGCGGAGAAGGCGCTGTGGAGCAGAGCGGCGGGGATGCCGCCACGGCTGCAGCGGAAGGGGTGGGTGAGCCCACACAGGGGCTTGCACCGGTGGAAGACGGCGTGGAGACATCCAAGTTGGTGGTTTCCACAGAGGGGGAGGAGGCCGCTACTGAGCCACACATGGGGCCTGGTGGGGGCATCCCCGCTGGTGCAAGTGGTGCAGTCCAGGGCCAGGGGCAGGAGGCAGCACAGGTCGCCGTGGAGGTGCCTGTGCATGTCACTGTCCCTGACACTGTGACTGCACCACCATGCACCAGCAGGGATGCCCCATCCCAGGCCCGTCCGCAGGTAGGGGAGATGTCCATGTCATCTGACACTCCTCTACCTGCGGACGAGGGGACCCCTGGCCGTGTGGAGAGGGTCCTGATTGGTGTCGCGTTGCGCACGGCTGGCATTCGTGATGAGGTGCATGCTTCCCGGGAGGAGCATGCACATCATCACGAAGAGCACCATGCGTACGTGAACCATTTGGGAGCCGCCATGGTCGGGGGTTTCCTACATGTGTGTGGCCTTCTGGCGACCCTCTCCTCCTCTGTGGAGGCTATGCGCCAGTCGTGCTCCATGCCGTCTTCCGGCCCAGATGCCACCAGGGCCCCCTGTGGACCTGCCCCGACCAACGCAGCCAGCTCGGTGGGGACCCCATCCCTGCCAGAGTCGGGAGTCGAAGGTCCAGCAGGGGTGGACACACCAGCAACTGTCCCCCTGCAGATGGAGGATGTGCCGGCATCATCTGGCAGGGCACGTGCACGACGGCATCGATGGATTCCATCAGCCTGGATGCCGTCGTGCTGGCAGAGGCAGTGGCGTCGGAGGCAGCAGCAGGCTCGACGTGGGAGGCATCATGGCTCGGGGCCATCAAGATCAGAGGGGCAGGCATCGGCCGGAGGGCAGGAGAACCCTGGGATGGCAGTGTCTTCCGTGTGGGAGCAGTTGGTCCAGCGGATAGGTGCGGAGCGGCAGCGGGCGGAAGAGGAGCGGCTCACCATGGTCATGGCGGAGTTCTCCATGCGTCGGGCGTTGAGGCGGGCTGAGTTCCTCGAGGAAGCTCGCAGGGAGTTTGAGGTGGACACGGGGTTGTCCCTGCGAGACCTCGGGGCCAGGACAGAGTCCCGCCTCCGGGACATCGACATGGAGTTCGATGATGCCCTGGCCGGCAACATCACAGAGTGAGCCGCAGGACTTGCCCGCTGCCATTGTTTATAGTTCTTTAGTTAATTAGTGTTAGGTTTCCTTTATTTTTTAAGTTTTTTTTGGACCGCTCGGACAATGGCCACTTTTCTGTATATATTTTTTTTATTAGTTAGTAGTATTAGGTTTCATTTATGGTGTTGGGCTCATGGACCCTGGGATATTCTTGTACATAGTTTGATGTTTGGAAAACATTTGTTGGATTTATATTTGTGTTCACCATGAGGCAATGGTTTTTCCTTATTTTTTCCCCCCATTATTTTTCTTTGGACTACATTAGTTTTTGGATTCCTTTGTTTTTTGATTTTTTCTATTAGTTCTCGGACATGGACCATTTGTTTTGTCATCCCCATTGTTGTGTGTTTTATTTCTTTACTTCATTTTCATCTTTAATACATATATTTATTACTTACATTTGTGGTATTTTCTCATTGGTTTCATGCATGTCATGATATGGGTTTTGACATTCACTTGCACCCATTGTGTATGTGTGTGTGACGGACATGTGTTCATTTACATACTTGCCATTGGGGTTGTATCATGTAAATGCATCTACTATGTGGGTGGATGCAATCCTTGGCTGGGTGTTTGTGCTGGGTATGCTGCCCATTACTGCCATGATTGCGTTTCGTCAGGACCTGGGGGCAGGGGGACATGAGTGGGGGCCTGCAGGGGGGTGGGGGTGCAAGGGGACATGAGTGGGGGCCTGCTGGGGGGTGGGGGTGCAAGGGGACATGAGTGGGACATGGTTGGGGGCCTGCTGGCAGGTGCCCCACAGTGCTGGGGGGTGGGGGTGCAGGGGGACATGAGTGGGGGCCTGCTGGGGGGTGGGGGTGCAAGGGGACATGGTTGGGGGCCTGCTGGCAGGTGCCCCACAGTGCTGGGGGGTGGGGGTGCAAGGGGACATGAGTGGGGGCCTGCTGGGGGGTGGGGGTGCAAGGGGACATGAGTGGGACATGGTTGGGGGCCTGCTGGCAGGTGCCCCACAGTGCTGGGGGGTGGGGGTGCAGGGGGACATGAGTGGGGGCCTGCTGGGGGGTGGGGGTGCAAGGGGACATGGTTGGGGGCCTGCTGGCAGGTGCCCCACAGTGCTGGGGGGTGGGGGTGCAAGGGGACATGAGTGGGGGCCTGCTGGGGGGTGGGGGTGCAAGGGGACATGAGTGGGACATGGTTGGGGGCCTGCTGGCAGGTGCCCCACAGTGCTGGGGGGTGGGGGTGCAGGGGGACATGAGTGGGGGCCTGCTGGGGGGTGGGGGTGCAAGGGGACATGGTTGGGGGCCTGCTGGCAGGTGCCCCACAGTGCTGGGGGGTGGGGGTGCAAGGGGACATGGTTGGGGGCCTGCTGGCAGGTGCCCCACAGTGCTGGGGGGTGGGGGTGCAGGGGGACATGAGTGGGGGCCTGCTGGGGGGTGGGGGTGCAAGGGGACATGGTTGGGGGCCTGCTGGCAGGTACCCCACAGTGCTGGGGGGTGGGGGTGCAAGGGGACATGGTTGGGGGCCTGCTGGCAGGTGCCCCACAGTGCTGGGGGGTGGGGGTGCAAGGGGACATGAGTGGGGGCCTGCTGGGGGGTGGGGGTGCAAGGGGACATGAGTGGGACATGGTTGGGGGCCTGCTGGCAGGTGCCCCACAGTGCTGGGGGGTGGGGGTGCAAGGGGACATGTGGCTTGGCTGGGGGGCATGCCCATGGTGGATGGGCTGCCTGCGGGACATGACCAGGGGTGCAGGGTAGTCCCCTGTGGTGTGGGCTGCCTGCAGAGGTCGTGGAGGGGGTAGAGGGGAGACCTGGGAGGACCCACACTGGCAATTCACCTCTTCAACTTCCCGCACACCCACGTAATACACTGCCCCACTCGCACAGGCCCAATCGCGTGTAGAATTTCTCGCGCACCCCTGAAATCCACGTACCCAGGCCAATCGCGTGTAGAATTTCTCGCGCACCCCTGAAATACACGTACCCTGCTGAAATCGCGTGTAGAATTTCTCGCGCACCCCTGAAATACACGCGCCCAGGCTATTCGCGTGTGGAACTTCACGCGCACCCCTGAAATACACGCGCCCAGGCTATTCGCGTGTGGAACTTCACGCGCACCCCTGAAATACACGCGCCCAGGCTATTCGCGTGTGGAACTTCACGCGCACCCCTGAAATACACGTACCCTGCTGAAATCGCGTGTAGAATTTCTCGCGCACCCCTGAAATACACACGCCCAGGCCAATCGCGTGTAGAATTTCTCGCGCACCCCTGAAATACACGCGCCCAGGCCAATCGCGTGTAGAATTTCTCGCGCACCCCTGAAATACACGTACCCTGCTGAAATTGCGTGTAGAATTTCTCGCGCACCCCTGAAATACACGCGCCCAGGCCAATCGCGTGTAGAATTTCTCGCGCACCCCTGAAATCCACGCGCCCAGGCTATTCGCGTGTGGAACTTCACGCGCACCCCTGAAATACACGCGCCCAGGCTATTCGCGTGTGGAACTTCCCGCGCACCCCTGAAATACACGCGCCCAGGCTATTCGCGTGTGGAACTTCCCGCGCACCCCTGAAATACACGCGCCCAGGCTATTCGCGTGTGGAACTTCCCGCGCACCCCTGAAATACACGCGCTCAGGCTATTCGGGTGTGGAACTTCCCGCGCACCCCTGAAATACACGCGCCCAGGCTATTCGCGTGTGGAACTTCATGCGCACCCCTGAAATACACGCGCCCAGGCTATTCGCGTGTGGAACTTCACGCGAACCCCTGAAATACACGTAGCCCGCTTGCCGTGCTGGTACAGGGTTAGCGCAGCCCTTTGCGCTGGATTGGGGATTTTGATGGCTTTTCCCTGCGCGGAAGGCGTTCTTGGGGGCGTAACTGGCGCTGCTGCAAGGTCGCTGCGCCACTATGCGCCACGGCTGGTTTCGGTGGCTGGAATCCATGAATACGCTGTGCGCGGAAATGGGTTTTGGCGCACGAGGCTGGCGCAGGGATTCGCACGCGCACACCGTGCGCCATTTGTGCGCTGAATTCTATGAATTACCCCCTTAGTGTCCTTAGGACACCTCAATTTTGATTGCTTAAGGACATCCCGGACACTGCGCCTATTCTTAGAACGTTTCAACTTTCCTGCGGACACTACGGACAGGAAATAGTGTCCTTAGGACCCCTCCATTTTGGTTTATTGCGGACAACCCAGACACCGCGTCTGTTCTTAGAACAGTTTCAACTTGCATGCAGACACTACGCACAGGAATAGTGTCCTTAGGACACCCCCATTTTCGGTAAGTACGGACATACCGGACACCAGGCCCGTTCTTAGAACAGTTTCAACTTGCCTGCAGACAGTACGGACAAGAGTAGTGTCCTTAGGACACCTCCATTTTGGTTCATTGCCGACAACCCGGACACCGTGCCTTTTCTTAGAACAGTTTCAACTTGCATACGGACACTACGGGCAGGAATAGTGTCCTTAGGACACCCCCGTTTTCGGTAAGTACGGACATCCCGGACACCAGGCCCGTTCTTAGAACAGTTTCAACTTGCCTGCAGACAGTACGGACAAGAGTAGTGTCCTTAGGACAGCCCTGTTTCCCCAATTACTGACATCCCAGACACCACGCATGTTCTTAGAACAGTTTCAACTTGCATGTGGACACTATAGACAGGAAAAGTGTCCTTAGGACACCTCCATTTTGGTTAATTACGGACAACCCGGACACCAGGCCCGTTCTTAGAACAGTTTCAACTTGCCTGCGGACAGTACGAACAAGAATAGTGTCCTTAGGACACCACCGTTTGCCCAATTACGGACATCCCGGACAGCGCGGATGTCCGCGGATAAGACAAGCACAACATGGGTGCCTGCCACCTAAATAAATACAGCATTTGACCCATTTCTTACTCCCCCACCCTCCTCAAACGCTCTTACACACCAACACACTTGCCAAAGTTGTATTTCTCCACCATTTGTCACCGCACTGTCTTTCTTGTCCTGTATGTTAGTGTTAGCAGTGCACAGTGGTGCGGGCAGTTATGGTTGCTTAGCTTACCATAATGGGGGAATGTGCAGTGTTTTTTGGTTTCACTATGAAGTATAACATCCCTTTAACAAAGTTTTTTTACTGAATGTACATATATATATATATGGCAGGCAACGAAAACATGTGATGTTGTCAGTGATGTCATCAGTGACATTTCAGAGGACAGCTTTCATGTTCTGGGTGTTAGTGTTAGCAGTGCACAGTGGCGATGGAAAGTAAGGGGGCTCAGTCTCCAATAACTGGCGAATTTCAGGGGTTTTTCATTTTTTATTTCAACCACAATGGGGAGGGCGAACATTTTTCTTTAGTGAAGTGCACAGGTTTTTCGTAGGGCAACTTAACCATAATGTCCCCTCAACGTTTTTTTGTAGTGAATTTTACAGGTTTTTGGGAGGGCAACGTAGCTATAACCTCCCTGTAATAAACTTTTTTTAACTGAATGCCATAGGTTTTTAGTAGTATAAATGCATCATAACATTACTGTAAGAAACATTGTAGACTTCATTTATCAGGGTTCCAATAGTAACACGTAAGCATACGACTGTAAAGGAACATTTGAAGTAACTGCCCACCTTTTGAAGAATTCCACATTGTCATATGCTGACGTATAGCATGGGGGCGTGTTCGAACAGTCATACACACGTCACAATGACATGTGTAACTGGTTGATAGTGCGAAAATACATTAGGTATTGTTGTAAGACCTTCTAACTGCAAAATTTCCGCCACAGAACTCCACAATGCAAGTGTGCAACACAATATAAGCAAGAATGCATACCGACGTTTCTGGATCATTCACCCCCATTCACCCCCAAAGAGTGGGGGATGAATGCCATTGGCAATTGAGATTTTACAGCAGTAATTCGTTGTACCAAGAAAGAAGATTTTTTGTCTTCAACCGGAACGCCTCCGGCATTCCCGGCTTAAGAAAACAAATCCTTTTTCAAGATGGCCACCATACAAAGGGAAGACGGGCATTGGATAGAAAGCCGTCTTTGCTTTTCATTGCAGGCTGCAGAAAGCAAAAAAGAAACTGTGTTACCGTTATGGCAGCACCACATTTGTGTTCCTTGATAAATATGTGGTTATGAGCAAGACTTTTACCAGAAAGGCAGTGCCTGGTGGACATGGCGACCTCAATGCAATGTTCTCTCCCTTGCAGTAAAGGCCAGTAGCCATACTCCTGACATTGTGGGCACTACCCATACATAGAGCCTACCCCTCAGAGACGGAATCTGTACCGTTAAATATGAAAAGACTATCACATGCACAACACAAAGCTTTTCAGTCGTTGTCATTGACCTTTACATACATGTGTTGTACGTGTACTCATTTTTTTCTGTAAAAATGTGCGTAAAAACAGCAAAGGAGTACTGTACTTACGTTGACATAAAATACCAAACAAACTCTGTGATGCGAAGCGCAATGACGTCAGAAATACTGGATGCAACACCATTACCACTCACCTTTCGGCACAAAATTTTGTAAGTGACACAGGTGGAAAGGTGTGAAGATATGTGTATTGGGAGGGTACAACCATATATTATTGTACAAACATTTCTGTGCATAGGGCATCTGGGTGACAGAAATTGGGCTGACGGTGACAGAAATTGGCCTGACGGCACTAATGCATATGAGATGGGCCAGACCCTCCCGTAGCCAATGCAAGTGGTATGGAGTACCTTTCTCCATAACGTTCCTTGGCAGCTTAAACAAATGCGTCCATATGGACGTACGTGCCGTGATGTAGCACCTACAAAATAACACATTACGACCTGCAACGTAGCATGCCACTTTGTGCAAACAGAGAGTACATTTGTAAAGAAAAGACTAACATTTAAAAATGTGCCCAGTAGCTTTATTTCACAAAAAACTGAGCGAAATCATCGCCTTATGCAAGTAGTAAAGTAGTTTTGTTTCTCAATGAACTTTGCGAAAAGATAGCACTATTCGCTTTTCCATAGAAGTATTAAGTTTGTCACTTTGGTTGACATGGACAATGTTAAAAGTCACGTTGTTTATTTCCACACACAGAAAGTAAGTGTTGCCGCCACAATAGTCGTTTCCTCCCACATTGATGTGCAAGACGACGTCAACCGCTGTGATCTACAGCACCAGAAGGGATGGAATGTTACTTCTTATAGCAATAGCTGCGTAAGGACACAAAGGGCCCACACGTCCATCCCGGTGAATGATGATGCTGAGACAGCCGGTTATGAACAGTTGCATTTGACGGTTAAAACACCCGTCACTTGGCATCTGTAATCCGTGACAATCACAATAGGGAAGAAAGTATCTGAGGAGGAAATGGGAATTAAAAGATGTATGAATATACAACCTTTGGATAAACCACAGTTGTACTACATAACATTTTGAGTAAACAATGTATTCAATAGGAGGAAATGTAGTGGGACCCTAGGGACGGCGACAATGTGCAATGTCCATAATTGGAAAAATAAATCGAAAGGCACAGAAAGCTGGAACGTTGTTATTAATAATACAATTTTTCTTTGGAAGTAGCTGCGCAGTAGAAGGGGAAATAAAACATGTATCACTGCACAACCTCTGCACAAAAGAAATGGTAACACATACCTTTCTTATTAAATATTCTTTTAATTTGGGGAAATGTAGTGGCACCTATAAATGGCGAAAATGTGCAATATCCATAATAGGGAAAAAATTGCAACGGAACATAACACTTGTAAAACATTAGGGAAAATATATATTTTTTTTACAAACTAAAACATAATGTCAATTCGGAATTTAGGCAGCAAAAATACACTTACATGGTGTTGTTTGCCTCCATTGCGTTAGCTGTAGTCAGACACTAGTGTATCTGGAATACTGCCTGTTCGGGAACTAATTTTTCATGGTCGGTGAAAAAGTTTTTGAAGCATAACCTTATCAAACGATATGTTTTTCAAACTGTTACTCCCTACATTCAAACAAGGGCCCCTTAAAGGTGTCGAAAAATATGCAGCCTTACTGAGCTCGTGTTGAAAAGAGAAAACGCAGTGGCCTTCACTCCGAATGCAAATACATTTTCATTTTGCAACAACATATCAGCGTCTATTTATGAGAACCGAAACTGGCGTACACGTGCAGAAGGGCTGTGTGTACGAAATAGAGCAGATGGCTGCCTCAGATTCCCGCCACTCTGACCGCAGTAATGTTGTTTATGGATTGTAAAATGGACAAAGTAAGTTCATTTCGTACAATCAGTAGCAAGTCGCACTGTACCGTATGCCAGTGCTAACAAGAATACTTCAATGTTTAACTTTCTATTACCACGTCTCATTAACGCTTACCGTTCAAAACAGTGTTCCATAAGTGTTATAAGTGCATTGGTGCCTTATTCGTTTACGTATGTTTGCGCCGATGTTCACGTTGAACAGAAAACAAAGTAAACATGGCGGATGTATAGAAAGATTACGACGCACTTCACACTGTGCCACAGCCAATCGGTGAAAGCGCAACATGGCTGTGGGCAGCACGCCACGGAATAGCCAATTGCAATGTTCTCCATGGAGCGAACAGGGAAGTGTGACCGCGGAGCGGACATAGATATCACTAATTTTTATAGACATACTTTTTGATCATTTTTAAGGGAATTACTGGATGGACTGGCACAAAATTTGCTAAATCACGCTTTCACACCCAAGCCCCTGCCACTGCCTCAAATTTGGTGCAAATCTGTCCATCGGTTTCGCCTGTAGCCATGCGCAAAGTTTTCCCCCATTCAGTCTATGGGGGAAAAAAAACGTTTTGGGACCCCCCTATAACTTTGCCCCCCCTGGACTAAACATCACCAAACTTTGCAAAAAAATTCAGAGTGGGCCATATACTTTTTTTTGCAAAGTTTGGTGAGGATTCGTCCAGGGGGCGAGAAGTTATAAGCCACCCAAAAAGTGCTCTTCCTATGGAAACAGCAACTTAACCATAACTACACGGCCACTACCGTGGCCATGTAATATTCAGTAAAAAAACGTTGTTAAAGGGACATTTTGGTTAAGTTGTGCTACTAAAAACCTATGAAATTCAGTAAAAAAACTTTGTTAAAGGGACGTTACAGTTCCGAGTAAAACTGAAAACCCCCTGAAATTCACCAGTTATGGTAAGGTAAACAACCATAACTCGCGCCACCAATGTGCACTGCTAAGACTAACACCCAGGATATTAAAGATGACATCAAAAATGTCATTGATGACATCACTGATGACATCACATGTCTGGCTCCCCCTTTTTTCCTTCACTGACATATCTAGAGCACATGGTTTTCCTCCCTAACAATCAGGAAATAAAAATTGAAAAGGTACTATATTTGTAGAGTTATCCCTCAAGTATGTTCTTACAGTAAAAAATGTTACATCTATATATAATAAAGCAAAATTATTATATGTGTCCTAATTCAGTTCTTCTTTTTCTTTCTTTGTTTTAAAAAAGCAGTTGAGGTGTCCGCGGACAGCGCGGTTGTCCGGAATGTCCATAATCAAACGAAAATGGAGGTGTTCTAAGAACATGATGCCTGTCCGTAATGTTCGCAAGCAAGTCGAAACTGTTCTAAGAACACTCTCGGTATCTGAGATGTCCGCAATTAATCAAAAAGGAGGTGTTCTAAGGACACTATACCTGTCCGTACTGTTCGCAGGCAAGTTGAAACTGTTCTAAGAACACACAATGTGTCCGGGATGTCTGCAATTAACCAAAATGAGGTGTTCTAAGAGCTTTATGCCTGTCCGTAATATCTGCAAGCAAGTCGAAACTGTTCTAAGAACACTCTCTGTGTCCGGGATGTCCGCAATTAATCAAAATGGAGGTGTCCTAAGGACACTATACCTGTCCGTACTGTTCGCAGGCAAGTTGAAACTGTTCTAAGAACACACTCGGTGTCCGGGGTGTCCGCAATTAACCAAAATGGAAGTGTTCTAAGAACATTATGCCTCTATCATCATAATCACACTATCATAATGTTCGCAAACAAGTCGAAACTGTCCTAAGAACACTCTTGGTGTCCAGGATGTCTGCAATTAACCAAAATGGAGGTGTCGTAAGAACACTATACCTGTCTGTATTGTTCGCAGGCAAGTTAAGTTGAAACTGTTCTAAGAACACCCTCAGTGTCCAGGATGTCCGCAATTAATCAAAATGGAGGTGTCCTAAGGACACTATACCTGTCCGTACTGTTCGCAGGCAAGTTGAAATTGTTCTAAGAACACACTCGGTGTCCGGGATGTTCAATTAACCAAAGTGTAGGTGTTCTAAGGACACTATACCTGTCCGTACTGCCTAAAGAACATCTATGCACATGCGCACCACACCTGTAAATTCTCCGAACATTGCGGCTGTCCATTATTGTTTGCGTTGCTTGTGTCGCACTTTTTATTAATTTCAGGACTCAAACACTGTCCGTAGAACACCTGCGCGCATGTGCACAACGGTTCCCGTGCATTTGATGTCCTGCAAACACCTCTTCCGTTCGCGGACATGTTCGCGATGCCATCATGTGACCGCACCCACGCTGAGCGTGTGTCCTGACTTGCAGACCCTGTCCGGGTCACCGAACATTTTAAAAGTACCTTTTTTGGGCAATCCACAGTATTTTACACAAAAAATACACCATAGCACATATCCCAGACAATAACCCTGACTTTCTACATATTTTTTAGAACTTTTTGAGCACTTTTGGGTGTTCGTCCTGTCCATGGACAGCGCGGGTGTCCGCGAACCGCGCACCAGCACCGCTATAAAGGCCACACCCCAGAGCTCATTCTCATTGTGTTTCTGGCTACCTTATAGAACACGGTGCATTTTGCTGCCAATTTTCCAGATTTTCTTCTGAAACCTGATGGCATCCACGGCTCCTCTACTGCCACCTGGTGGTACATCTGCCTCAGCACCACCCCCACCCTCCACCACCACCACCTCCCCAAGGGCCTGAAGAGTGGAACAGGCGTGAGGATGCAGAGGAGGATGAAGAGGATGACGAGGATGAGGTAGTGGAAGTCCCTACTACCAGCACTCGCCGTGATTCTTGGTTGTGGCAGTTATTTACCATTCATGGTAACGTATCCAAGGCGCGTGCGAACAAAGTCACCTGCAACGAGTGCAAAATGGTTTCACGGGAGGCTTGGTTCGTACAGCTTTGGTACGACTACTATGAAGCAACACCTAAAGTCGTTCCACGGTGGGGCCGTTCGTAAGGTTGTACCTTGCAATGAGCGTAGTAGGTTGAGTTCCTCTACTTCATCCTCTGTTTCCACTCCTCTCACCACAAGAGACACTCCTGTGGGAGAGCACATCCCTCCAGATGCCTCACAGGCCATTCACAATGCTGATGACCCTTACCTTTCGAGGTTCACAGATTTGTGTATGTACTGCGACGCAGTACTCTGCAGGTGGGGAGAGACTTCAAAGTGCTTTTGAGACTCTGGTCAGAGCACGAGAAGACCTGCTCACTACCTAAGTAAGGCCCACCCTACATCTTCCTCTCTCCACCCGCCCTTTCTTATCCATGTGGTTGGTGTCCCCCCTTACCTTCCTTTCCCCTCCTCTCCTAGTGTGTCGTGTGTAAAAAACCCCAAGAAATACAAAACAACAAAAATAAAAAAAGGCTCTTTTCAGAGCCACCTTTCAGAGTAAAAAAATAGAAGTGGGAAATAAAGTGAACAGGCTTCTGTGTTTTTCTTTTTTAGAAGTCCGTGGACAGTTCGCGAACATCAAACATTTTGGGGTGTTGACCTATCAAAATTATTGCACTTTTCTCTCGGAGGAAGTGGTGGCTCTGAAAAGAGCCTTTGTGGTATTTTTTTGTATTTGAAAAACTTAAAAAAATCTACACCTACTGCAAATAAGCTGGCTGTAATTTCACAAAAGGACGCAATGCATTTTGTACATTTCTCAGAAAAATCTGTTTACCAGCATAAGTAAGATGGACTCCATCTCTACCAAAAATGTTTGTGCTACGAAACATAATATTTTCATTGTGAAAAGAGGACATGCCAACAGCTCTTAGAAAGGCACAAACAGCCTTATTGACATTGCGCCTCGCATTCTCCATTTGTGGACCAAATGAAGAAGAATGCAGCCACATTTGTCTCTAAACAATACGAGAAGAAATTACTTCGGAATTTGGAAACATATCCATGACCTTCCCAAGTCCTTCTTTCATCGCAAATTACAAAGAAATTCCTGACACATGTCCCAAACTGTTCCCTCCACAATGAATTATAATTATGTCTGGATGATGCTCTGTTGCAACTAGCACAGAGAGGTAGCAAGTCTAGCCACTTCATTCCGCGTACTCCATGCCTGTGCACTTCCAGATGAGGGAATCCAAGATGTGCAGCTCCTCCACAGCGTTGTGCATGCACCTCTAACCAATGTATCCATGAGTCTCCCAAAATCCAGACAAACTGTTTTCTGAAACACACAGCCATAGCTAACTGTTCTTCTCTCAGGAAAAAGGTCTTCTGACAAAATGTCTTCTTACACAACACACCCACCAAACTTTACTGACCAATTAATTCCTCTGCTCATTCTCATTTGCATGCCTCTCCACCCCAAAATCCCTGTATGTAATGCGTGGTGTCCGCGGACTTCCATTATGTCTGCGGACATATCGTAACCTAGACAGCCCTTCTACCATTTCCACTTCACGCTCTGTGCCATTCCCTCATTGGATAAAGCTAAACAGTCACACAACCATCCACCAATCACATTCAAGACCTCTACATCTACATGCATCATCAGAGTTCAGCACTTCAAATGTACTGTAGATTACTCTGAGTACAAGTCTCATATCATTGGAAAGCACCTACTACAAAAACTACTCTACAAGTTTCCAAAATTTCTACTTGCAGCTGCATGCATATCCACATGCATGAATACAAACTACAGGTATGCATATTTTCTTCACATTACAAGTACAACTCTTATGAATGCATATAAACAGAGTAACTGTCACTTAATCTGTATAACCTGTAAAATGAACTTTCTGTCATTTTTCCCATCTGTTATAATCAACTGTAACTTCCAAACCTGTCTGATATCTAAACAAATTTTTACACACACAGCTATCTAAAAAATTATAATATTAGAAGATGGGAGAAATAACAGTATAATTGTAGAAAAACACTAAGTAGTGTATTATAAAATTACACACAACCAGGATAAGGTCATGCACCTTCATACACTCACACAGATAGACACTGGGCCTCATTACACGGACGGCGGTAAGGGTTAACGGTCACCGTTAATGGCAACGGTGACCGTTAACCCTTACCGCCGTACTACGAGGTCCCTTTGCAGGTTGGATGATTTAACGCCTGCTTCTTGCAGGCGTTAAAATCCAACCCGCTAAGGGACCTCGGAGCTAATTACGGCACCGCAAAATTGCGGTGCCGTAATTAGCGCCTTCCCCATTTCCATAGAGCCCTATGGGGCAGAAATGGGAATGGGGAAGGGCAATGGTGGAAAGGGGATTTACCGCCCCTCCAACCTTGGAATGGGGCGGTAAATCCCCTTTCCGCCAAGGCGGTGCCGGTATTTTACCGGCATGAGCCATGGCGCTAATAGCGCCATGGCTCACCGCCTACCGTGTAATGAGGCCCACTAACATTGAAAAACTCCCGACTCCAATAACACCACTACCTGAAAATCACATCCTTCTGATCTATTAATCACACCTTCAAAAATGCATACATTCCATGCTTTTCTATACCGTATCTGCCATTTACCTTATAAAAATTGCAAAATAAGTATATCATTATTTCTTCTGTCTCCTAACATTCAATAACACAGCCTTAAGAAACCAAGCGTGTTTCATACACTTTCTATTCTACTCATTTGCATAGCATGTTGAAATAACATATTTTAAATAAAATATAAAGACTTCACCTCCTAGGAAACTACATACTATATACACACAAAATTACTAACTTCTTTCCTTTACAATTACAGTGAAGACCACTCTCCTGAAAAGCAGCAGAATCCGAAGTACAAACAAAAACTCAGAAGAAACCTAATCTTTCCACACAAAAAAAGTAAGTACAATACTACCATAATGTTCTTACTGCTACTGAAACACACTGTGCGGTTGATTCATGGTATTTGTGCACCAAAAAAAAAAAGATTAGTGCACCATTCTGTCCACGAATCCCCATTTGTTAAACAGGGATTTGCAGGCAGAATGCCGCACAAATCCCCGTTTTTCGGTGCACAAATGACATAACTCAGCCTCTAGAATGGTAGTATTGCAGAACAAAGAACTGTTTTAATCCTTATCATTAGATTTAGTATTTGTGCTTCTCCTCACCACTAGCTTACTTTCTACTGTCATCTGAACCCCAGTATAGTAACACACAAATAGAAGAAAAGCCTTCCCAACTAGTTGTAGCTACCCAATACACAATCACACACCATCACATACATCTCTACCATCATACTCAGACACTCATGCACACAGCACAAATGCATCGCAAAAACAACCCAACCCATACCTTCTTTATTTTTTTTCAACACACTCCAAAAAATGCATACCAAAAAGCAAGTCAGTAGAAAACAACATAGAAATAGAGCAAATGAAAAAAGAAGTATCCAAAATAAGCATCCATCTCTAGCAGAATTTGTACAAAAAGTTCAAACAACACAGCTAATACAGTCATTTAGCAAAACAAAACATGCTTCAAGTACAGAAACTTTGCCTCCTCTATCAAAATGTAAAATGAAACAAAAAAATATTATGAAGAATTCAGCTACCACTACTGCTAAAACTGCTAGTATAAATCTTGATATAATGGCAAGTAAGCATACCAAAAATAATATTTTAGCAAAAATGATCTGCCACAGAGTCCTTCAAAATCTTATAAAAACAAGAGAGAAATCATACACAACCCTTAAAACCTACCGTAGAAAATGTATATTAGAAGCTTTGATAGACAGTGCAATCATACTCAAAAGACAATTATTTATTTTAGTGTTAAAAAGAATGTAACCACTAACAAAACTAATTACTACATTACAAAAAAGACTTCTCAATAAACGGAATGTCAACAAAAATAACTTCTTAAATATCTGTGGAGGTGAATGGAGTCACACCACAAACACAGAACCATATTTTAATGAAGAAGCATACAAACAAAAGCAAACAAATACAATTGCTATACATAGCAGTGGACGAGGTTATGAAAAAATGTATAATACCATAATGGAACAAGAAATACTTCTTACAAAAATATCCCCTGAAAACTCAGAATTGCCTCTCCATTCGACTGGACCAAATGTGTAACATTCCCAAAAAATCTTTCAAATCTTTACGCCAATTCCTCAATCAATATGCGAAAGTCAAAGACAAAATCAAAAGGAAACTGCTGCAAAATATGTATACCTGTACGGTGCGTAAATACACAGGGCTACAAGGACATTTGTTAGCCTGCATTTCAGGACCAATTTGCAAAAGCACCTTCCATCATATCAAAATGATATCAACACATCATCCAACTATAATAAATCTAGTCTTTAAACTGTACTATGCTAAAAGTCCTTCATTAGCGCTAGCCAATTTAAATAACAATCTTCTACATGGTACAGCCAAAGAACTACTTGAAGAAATTGACGATATCCAGAAGAAATATTTTGGAAGTGGAAGCCACTTAGAAAATGCAATACCTTTACAACAAACTAGCAACAATTGTACACATGGCAACCTTCTACTACACACATACAAAAAAGAAATACTAAAATTTAAAAGTACATCCGCTGAAATACCAAACCGTGTGTGTGTGTTGCCGCAGAAATTTTTATAAAACTAATACAAAAACTATAGACATAACATACAAAATAGACGAGAATGAAGATTCTAAATGGTTTGAATTAGCTCTCTACCTTATAGCAGAAAACAAATACGAAATAACTGACCCTTTAATACTTTGCAGTTGCTGCACTACAAAACTTGACAACAACCAAACTCCTTTACATGCTATCACAAATAACTTTTTATTCCCACTACCAAAACCCCTACAACACTTCAATTTATATGAGAGCATCATAATTCAAACAGCACAACCATTTCAAGCAATAATACGTCTTCAACCAAAAACAGCAAAATTACCTCCCTCTGAATTGGTGAAAGGCATTTGTGGCAAAGTAGTCTATTTACCATTAGATCTGACAGAAAATGTGCACACTCTAGGAGTGCAACGTCCAATAGAACAATCTTTAATTATCTTAGTAAATGGTGTACCAACAAAAGACAAAAATATTTGGTAACAACTCGTGGACTTACATACATTTAGACAAGCATTGCAATATCTAGAAGACAATAATGAGTACTACAAAGAAATAAATATTGAAGAAAACTTCAGGGGAACATCTGAAATAATTAAAGAGTCACGGGAAACTGGTCAATTTGAACTTCTGTATCCAGCTGCAGTATCCAATATTTTAGACCATTATACAATGCATCCATTGCATTCTAAAGACAGCATAGATGATGCACTAGAAACGTACCAAATGCGACAAACCAAAGGATCACCAATGAGCATATGGGAAAAAAGTATAGAAGCACGTGCTTTTCCTCTACTATTTCCTACTGGCAAAGGAGGAAGATACGATGACAGACCCACTCAAATAACAGCATCAGAATAACGTTCATTACGAATGTATTCTGAAGATCCCAGATTTAGACAAAATGTGGAATACATATTCCACCTACTCTTTGAAAGTGAACTAGCAACTCTATGATACGGAGCTGCACACATATTGAAATCGGGAACACGGTTTCAAAATATGTCAGCTACGCAATTTATACAAAAAGTGCAAGAAAAAGATGAGCTTTTACAATAAAGTATTACAAATCTATTTGCAAACATGTGTGGTACAAAAGAATACTAGTTCCGATGTCACAGAGATGTACGTTGTATGATCAGAAACCTTGGACCGCCCACTTGGTTTGTTACATTAAGTTGTGCAGAATATGCATGGGAATATTTACATAATTTCCCACGCATATCAAACAAAAAACAAAACAAACATAGACATACTAACACCTGGAGAACTTTGCTCTCTAGATCCTGTTAATGTTTCAAGATATTTCCACCATCGTTTCATTGCTATGCTACACTTTATTTGTAATAAAACTGTTCCTCCACTCGGAGAAGTGCAACGCTTCTTTTGGAGAAAAGAATATCAAGCCAGAGGAGCACCAAATATCCACATGCTTTTATGGATTAAAGATGCTCCTAAATTTGGTCAGGACAGTGATGCCACTGTTTTGCAGTTCATCCAAAAATATGTCACTTGTGAAATCCCTTCACAAATGACAAATAGTGACCTTCATGCACAAATTGTACAATTTAAAAGACACAAATGTGGCCAATATTGTCATCGCAAATATAAAAAGAAAGGGAAATACGACACCAAATGCCGGTATGGTTTCCCTAGACCAGTTACAGAAACAGGTGAAGTAAACAACTTCATGTCTTCAGTTAGACATAATGTTAAAGGTAAATCACCTAAGAACACATATTACATAAAAAGAACAGAAGAAGCAAAATATATCAATGATTACAATTAAATCATTGTCCACTTATGGAATGCAAACATAGATGTGCAGTACATTGCAGACAACTCCACTGCAGCTGCACGATATGTTACAGCATTCTTAACAAAAGCAGAAAAAGCAGAGCTTCAAGACCTCTGGAATGACCTATCATTAGACAAAATACTATCTCAGAAATTGTACAATTTAGGCATAAAAATGCTCTCTCATAGAGAATGTGGCACCTACGAAGCGCAGATCGTTTCACTGGTACTGCTCAAATCATATGAAGACATAAGAACAATAGCCAAAAAACAATTTACTGGACACATACTACCCGAACAGGAGTACCACTTTGGAAAACATGTGTCTATACCACATAGCCCAAAACTTTGCATACAAAAATAATATAAAACCCGATGAAAACAAAGGTAGATATACAGTGACAGATTGTGAAGGCAGCTTAGTAAAACTTACCAAACTAAGTTTAATTAATCATATCAAATTGTCATTAAAAACTCCTCAACAGAAAGAACTATATTACATGTCCCTCCTACAACTATTTAAACCATTTAGAAAAGAATAAGAGTTACTAGATTACTATGACTTCCACGAAGACGCTTTCAAAGCAAATGAAAGCACTATCACCGATGTAAACTGTATGCGGTACAAAATAATGTTGCCAAATGAACGGCAACATGACGAAGAACTCCAGGCCCAACTAGATAAGGACACTCCCGACAGTAGTCAACCTTCTGTAACAGGAAGCCAAGAACCACTAGGAGAGCCGCTAATTGCAAATGAAGCAGAATTAGCTATGACAGAAGTTGAAAACACCATGTGTCACTATGAAGAAGATACAGAAGACTTAACTGCACTAAATCAAAACTAAACAAAGAACAGCGCACCATTTTTGAAGAAGTAACAAAAGAAATTGCACATGGTGTACAACATGAAAATAAAGAATGTACCTGCCAAAATTACAAACCTATACTACTATACGTAGTTGCCAAATGAACGGCAACATGACGAAGAACTCCAGGCCCAACTAGATAAGGACACTCCCGACAGTAGTCAACCTTCTGTAACAGGAAGCCAAGAACCACTAGGAGAGCCGCTAATTGCAAATGAAGCAGAATTAGCTATGACAGAAGTTGAAAACACCATGTGTCACTATGAAGAAGATACAGAAGACTTAACTGCACTAAATCAAAACTAAACAAAGAACAGCGCACCATTTTTGAAGAAGTAACAAAAGAAATTGCACATGGTGTACAACATGAAAATAAAGAATGTACCTGCCAAAATTACAAACCTATACTACTATACGTCAGTGGTGAAGCTGGTTCAGGCAAAATAGTCTTAATCAAAATCATCAGCAAGTTCCTTCAACAACTGACAAACAACAAACTGTCAGCTGTTGTAACTGCCCCCACAGGTTTAGCTGTCTACAACATAGGCGGTGTCAGTTTATACCGATTACTACTCCTACCAGTAGAACACCAAAACAAATTAGAATATTATAAACATTCTACAGAAGCTGCAATGGAACTACGCAGAGTGTTAAAACAAATGAAAATCCTACTAATAGATGAAGTGAGCATGGTCCCCAACCTAATGTTGGCTTTTATTCACCTCAGATTACAAGAAGTACTTAAAGCAAACTATGAAGAGCTCTTTGGAGGAAAACACATTATTGTTTTTGGAGATCTTCTTCAATTGACACCAGTGAAAGGTGAACCAATTTTTAAAACCTTAGGACACAAACTCTGCTGTAAAACTATTGGCAGCATAGGAAATGTCAACCTTTGGCAACATTTCTAATACAAAGAATTAACAGAAAATATGCACCAATCTACAAACCTCACTTACGCCAACATTTTAAAAAGTATTAGAGTTGGTGTACTATCTCAAGAAGCACAAACAATATTAAAAACCCGGCGCATCCATGCACTTTATGGTGATAACTCATGTGCTACTGGTGTTATGCAACAATTAGCACAGAAAAATGTCAATTGTATGGCCTTAATGCCAACTGTTGCAAGCTGTTCCAAATTCAATGAAACAATGTTAAAAAAAGAAATGCAACCAATAATTGAGATTTGTTCCACAGACAAATTGGACGTACATGGTATTACACTACCAATGTGTCAACAAGCCACAACAAGACTAATTACCTTAGAAAATTAAATCTTCAACACAGCTGGCTTGGAAAAAATATTAACATTATCCTTAAACTGTAGAGTAATGCTTAAACGTAACCTTGACGTGGAGCAAGGACTAGTTAATGGGGCACTGGGTACAGTTGTTGGCTTTCAAACATACCCACGTAACAACAACATTCAGTTTGTCAATATACTCTTTGACAAACTTTCAGAAGTAAAAAGGATAGCGTGCTCAACAGCTCAATTCCTTCTCTTCAAAGACATGTATGTACACAGAGAACATTGTTCTCTAACTCTTACATATGCAGTCACCATTCATAAATCTCAAGGTCTTACCCTAGACAAAGCATTGACAGATATTGGTAACACAGTCTTTAAAGAAGGCCTGAGCTACGTAGCACGATCACGCTTACGTACACTTGACGTTCTATTTCTAATCAACTTTTTTGCAAGTAAAGTCAACGCTGATATTCTTTGCATTCTAGAATACAATATACTACGTTCACTATACCGCCAATCTAAAAGCATATCCTGTTCCACAAAAAGCAAAACATTGTAAAAGAAAACTAATTCAAACAGAAATGCAACAGAATCTGACTGCAAATCCTCCAAAGAAAGTAAAAGAAGCTAATACTTCATCATTTACCATAAGTAAAGAAGAACCTATTCGTCAAAGTAACTCAGGTACTTCTTCAGAGAGGCAACATACACTCCGAAAAAATTACTTGGACACAGAACTACCTGGTCCATCAAATTTTCAAATGTAACTGGTGTAAGTTGGTATGCAAATGTAGCAATGAATATTCTATTTCAATTGCCACCAATTGTTGACAACATTTACTTACACAGTACAGACCAATTGTGTTTGCAAATGTTAGTCCTTCATAGAAATGCAACAAACAATCCTGACAACATGTATAGTGATCACGGAATAAAACAGAAATTGGACTACTGTGCTGGAATGGTGAAATTCACTAGAAACTCACAAGAAGATCCACAAGAATTTCGAATGTACTTTCTACAAGTATTGGAAAACAAAAACATACCTATAAATGAAATCTTCCAGATGTCATACATGTGGAAACATACCTGCACTCTCTGCAACAATGTTACACAAGAAAAAATCCCTAACGAGCGCTTTGTGTATGTATCCATACCAAATTGTGAATCCATTCCATTTCAGCAACTTGTACAACATGCAAACCATGGCAGATTATGTACTACCTGCAATTCAGATAATCGCTCCACCTTACTAATACAATCACATAGTAAATACTTAATACTAATGCTTCTACGTTACAATGCAGATGGTACCAAAAACAACTGCAAGCTGACTGGATTCACACATGGTCAAATATCACTTGGTAAAAAAACCTTCGCAACAATAGGTATAATCTACCACGCAGGAGCCACAACCAATGCAGGTCACTTCACTGCATATATAAAAAAAGAAATGTGTCTGGTTCGAATGTCATGATAGTACCATTACTGTAAAGCAGAGATTTACCAGCAAATCTTACAAACACTTATTTAATCTTCTTAAAACCAAAATTTAATAACTAATCTGTACTTAAACATTAACAAAACTTCTATTAGAAAACTATAAACTGTTAGAATACGCCAACAGGTATCCTACTGCCCCAAGATTCTATAACAAACAAACAGATAAATGAATATCACTAAATTAAAAAAATATATATATTACAGTTAGAATATGCCAACAGGTATCTAACTGCTTCAGAAATCTGCAACAAAAATGTGGATGATTACTCTACAGCAGAGATTACCAGCAAATCTTACAAACGCTTTTGTAATCTTCTTAAAACCAAAATTTAATAATTAATCTGTACTTCAACATTAAAAAAAATCAATGAAAAAACTATAAACAGTTAGAATACGCCAACAGGTATCTAACTAGACAAAGATTTTATAACAACCAAAAAGATAAATGAATACCAATAAATTGTAACAAAAAATAGACAGTTAGAATTCGCCAACAGGTATCTAAATGCTTCAGAAATCTGCAACAATCCAACAGATAGAACATCAACCGGAAACAAGAAGTAAACACTGAAAGGAAACAAACAAATAGACTGTAGCATAACAACAAAGGGTTTTTGAATCCGACAAGGATTTTTATTTCCCACAGACCCAATTATTTCAAAAACAAACACAGAAACTGAGCAAAATGCACAGTACACTGGTTTGTAAAGCAAATATGAGGGTAAAAAAAACTGAAATATCTATTATGAAATGTAATAAGTCTTTATAGAATACATACACTAACATGCTCTTTTCTTTTATCACAGAACTTGAAAAAGAATACTTCCTCCAGGTACCAAACTCATGTAAAAAATGTTTTGAATGTTAACAAATCATGCAGTAAGTATAACTGAAACCATTTGAAAGATAATCGAATCGATAGGTGTGATCTATGGCTGTGATATGGTGCAGTGGTTGTGGTCAGGACCTAGAGTATTGAGTATACAGCCTACAGCCTACAGCCTTCACCCATGTACCCTGCCACAACCACCACAACATATCGCACCCATAGTAGCTTATAACTTCAGTACTCATAACTTCGGTCTTGGGTACACTCTGGCCACAACTCCAAAACATATCACACCCACACATCACACCCATGTTTGATTCTATGGGTGTGATCTATGGGTGTGATATGCTGCAGTGGTTGCAGCCAGGGCCTAGAGTCTTGGGTGCATTGCCTACGGCCTACAGCCGTTGGCCATGCACCCAAGACTCTAGGCCCTGGCTGCAAACACTGCAGCATATCACACCCATAGATCACACCCATAGAATCAAACATTTTGAACTATTATCACACCCATAGAATCAAACATTTTTAACTAGGCCTCATGGCATGTTTTATGTCCGCGGACACCTTGGGTGTTCTTAGAACAGTTTCAACTTGCCTGCAAACAATACGGACAGGTATACTGTCCTTAGGACACCCCCATTTTCGTTTGATTGTGGACATCCCGAACACTGTATCTATTCTTAGAACAGTTCAACTTGCCTACGAACAGCACGGACAGGTATACTGTCCTTAGAACATC
The DNA here is from genome assembly GCF_040938575.1 of Ambystoma mexicanum. NCBI lineage: Eukaryota > Metazoa > Chordata > Amphibia > Caudata > Ambystomatidae > Ambystoma > Ambystoma mexicanum. Next base: position 85,791,929 of record NC_090941.1, read on the forward strand.
CCCATAAGGGACGATTGTGGACATCAAGGACAGCTTCGATCTTGGGTACACTCTGGCCACAACTCCAAAACATATCACACCCATACATCACACTCACGTTTGATTCTATGGGTGTGATCTATGTGTGTGATATGCTGTGGTGGTTGTCAGCCAGGGCCTAGAGCCTTCGGCCATGCACCCAAGACTCTAGGCCCTGGCTGCAACCACCGCAGCATATCACACCCATAGATCATACCCATAGAATCAAACATTTTTAACTATTATCACACCCATAGAATCAAACATTTTTAACTAGGCCTCATGGCATTTTTTATATCCGCGGACACCCTGGGTGTTCTTAGAACAGTTTCTACTAGCCTGTGAACAATATGGACAGGTATAGTGTCCTCAGGACACCTCCATTTTCATTTATTTGAGGATATCCCGGACATGGCGTGTGTTCTTAGAAAAGTTTCAACTTGCCTGCGAACAATACGGACAGTTAAAATGTCCTCAGGGCACCTCCATTTTCATTTATTTGCAGAAGTACCGGACATGGCGTGTGCTCTTAGAACAGTTCAACTTGCCTACGAACAGCATGGACAGGTATAGTGTCCTTAGGACATTCCCATATGGGACGTTTCTGCGGACATCAAGGACAGCGCTACTGTCTGTGGACACAACGAACACAACAGCGGCGCCTACCACCTAAATAGATACAATATTTGAACCATCTCTTACCCCTCCACCATCCCCAAACAATCTTACAGACCAACACACTTGCCAAAATTATATTTCCCCACCATTTGACACTGCGCTTTCCGTGGACGACCGCGGATACAAGATGGCGGCGTTTCCAAAAATCTGACGCACATCACGCTCTTCACCATCCAATCAGTGGACACGTTGCATGTCCGCGGACATGACGCAAGCCGCTTGACCAATCAGGACACTGTCCACGGAGCGAACAGGGAAAAGTGTCCCAAGACTGAACATAGATATCACTAATTTTTTGTGACCTACTTTTTGGTCATTTTTAAAAAAACAATGGATTTTCACCAAATTTAGAAAAGCACGCTTTCGGGACCAAGCCGCTGCTCCTGCCACAAACTTGGTGAAAATCCGTCCAGCGGTTTGAGCTGTAGGTGCGAGCAAAGTTTTTTCCCCATTCAGTCTATGGGAAAAAAAGACGTTTTGGGACCCCCCCTATAACTTTGCCTCCCCTGGACCAAACCTCACCAAACTTTACAAAAAGTTTAGAGTGGTAAGGATTCGTCCAGGGAGTTCAAAGCTATAAGCCGCCCAAAAAGTGCTCTTCCTATGGAAACAGCAACTTAACCATAACTAATATATATACTTTATTGTGTATACCATTTGTGTGTGCTGTTACAGAATTACCATACTTTAATTATAGGGTAATAGTAAAAAGATCAAAAATTGATTGAAAAAAACATGTTTTATATTTACTGTTAATACATTGTTTCACTTTAATTGCACAAGTGTTACTATAATTTGTAGATATTCTTTCCATTTTCTTCAACATTTTCTTCATTTTTTGAGACTCTGATGTTTGTGAAAAGGAAAGTGATTGTGGATAGTGAATTCAGGGGTCCTGTAAATTTGTATTTATTTTAAAACTGATTCTGCACTTGTGGTGGCCAAAGAAGTAGTAGTAGCTACTACTATATGGGAAGTATTGACGGTTGTTTATTTGTCTGATGCACCACTATCTCTTCAAGCAGTACTAGTTGGAGGCCATGGAGGATGAAATATTAAGACTAATGAGGGAAATCACTGTGATTACTTTTATATATATACCTGCATTTATGTAGTACCTTGTTTTTACTATGTGTTATAGAACATTTGTGTTTGCCACAATGTTGTTGTACTGACGTATTCTAGGTCATGGGAAAAATCAAAGATGGATTGAAAAACAAATGTTTTACTTTCGCTAGTAGTATATTTTTTGATAATGGTATCATTGAGAACATGTTGTGGAGAAACATGGTTACAGAGACTGCATGTTTGTACCAAAGTGAATGTAATCTGCAATGTTCCTGTAGGAAAGAGTAGAGAAAAAGAACATGTTTCTACAATTTTCTTGCATTTGCTCATTGGGGATCCTTTGGCTGGATGCATTTGATATACAACATTAAAAGGGACGAAGCATCCAAGTACATCAATGATTACAATGTAATCATTGCCCTCTTGTGCAATGCAAATATAGACATACAATACATTGCAGACAATTCCACTGGAGTTGCAAGATATATCATATCCTATCTCACCAAAGCTGAGGAAACAGAGCTAAAAGCCAACTGGAATGGCATATCAGCTAACAAAACACTGTCACAAAAATTGTACAGCTTTGGCATAAAAATGGTCTCCCATAGAGAATGCGGGTGCTACAAAGCTACAGACCATTTAACAGGTGCACCCTTATATGGGAAATCTGAAAAGATTGTCTGTCTAAACCTTTGTACATCTTCATCATGAAAAAGAGTACTCACATCCTACCAACAGATAGAGAAAACCGCCACAAATGATCGCAACAGCTAGAAAATTTAAAAAAAACTAAGTAATTGACACATACTACCCAATCAGAAGTATTGCTTTGGATAACATGTGCCTGTATGACATAGCCCATAACTACTAAACAATGTCACATCAGATAAGACTACTGGCAAATATTGAGTCTTAAATTGTGAAGGAAGCATAGTAAAACTTACCAAACCCAGCCTAATTAATTGTATAAAGTTATCATTTAAATAGAGAACTGTACAACTTTTTAAACCTTGGAGAAAACAAAAAGAATTATTAGGGGACCATGACTCATTTGTAGCTGCATTCAAGGCAGATGAAAGCAGTATAATCAATGTCAATTATTAACAATATAAACACATGTTGGACACTGAACACCAAGAAGAAGAAGAAATTGAAGCTCTAATAGATAAAGACACTTCTGAAGGCATGCAACCTTCTCCGACAGGAAGCCAAGGACCACTTGGAGAACCACTCATTCTAAACAAAGCAGAAATAGCCATGACTAAGGTAGTAAATACCATGTATCAATCTAAACAATCTGAAAATGACTTGTTAGTGCTCAAATCACAGCAAAATGATGAACAACTCATCATTTATCTAGAAGTCACTGAAGAAATTGAACATGGCTTTAAACATGAAACTAAAATGTGTAGCTGTAAACAATATAAACCTCTGCTCCTGTATGCAAGTGGGGAAGCTGGTTCTAGCAAAACGTTCTTAATTAAAATAATCAGCACATTTCTACAAGATTTAACAAACAACAACCTTTCAGCTGTTGTAACATCTGCCACAGGTTTAACTACCTACAACATAGGAATTGTAACTATTCACCAAGCACTGCTCCTCCTAGTAGAACACAAAAACAAATTAGAATACTACAAATTATCAGTACCATGCGCCAGTAATATTTGATTGTCACACCCTGCCTATGAGCCAGTAATATTTGATTGTTGCACCCTGCCTATGTGCCCTGCCCATGTGCCAGTAATATTTGATGCATGCACCATGCCTATGCGCCAGTAATATTTGATTGTTGCACCCTGCCTATGCGCCAGTAATATGTGACTGTTGCACCCGGCCCATGTGCCAATAATTTTTGATTGTTGCACCCTGTCTATGCACAAGTAATATTTGATTGTTGCACCCGGCCCCATGTGCCAGTAATATTTGATTGTCACACCCTGCCTATGCACCAGTGATATTTGATTGTCGCACCCTGCCTATGTGCCATGCCCACGTACCAGTAATATTTGACTGTCACACCTTGCCTATACACCAGTAATATTTGATTGTTGCACCCTGCCCATGTGCCAGTAATATTTGATTGTTGCACCCTGCATAGCAACCACTGGTATAGCCACTAAACGCCAAGTTTAATGAGCCTCAGCATTCCGCCCTACCCCGTCTTCAGCATGGCCCGCATACCAACCAACTTGAAGGACAAAGCCTCATGCTCAGAAACTCCCGACCACATCCTACAATGTGGCCCACAATCCCTCCCAGCAGAATGACCACACAAAGGCCAATGTGTATCCTATATGCACAAGGTCCACTACTAGCAGGAACTTAATGTAGACCTGCGCACAGCTCGGCTGAATCCTGCAAACAAACACAATGCCCGCATATCTCCTCCACACAACACCGACCTCACCGCACCTCGCCACCAGCACCAGCAAAAAACACAACAACAGCCACTTCTAAACCAGCCAATCCAGAACCAAACACCTTGCCCATCCCCTTCCAATTTGCCCTTTTAAATGTACGTTCTCTCCCTGCGCACACCCCTGAGATCCGTGACCTACTTTCAAATTTAGATCTTGATGCCCTCACGACCAGTGAATCCTGGCTACATAAAGCAGCAGGGCCAGCTATCTCCTTAGCCCTCCCACCAGGATACACCCTACTCCGGCAGGACAGACAATTATCTAAAGGAGGTATAGTGGCTTTCATATTTAAGGAGTCTCTATCGATCAGGCAGATCAACTCCCCAATAGGAGACAATGCAGATGCCCTCACCATGAAACTCTCCCTCTCACCTAACTGCACAATTGTCATGCACGTCATCTACCGCCCGCCTGGTCCACTACTTGACTTACAGGATAACCTCCTCCACCTAGTAGGCAGCAACCTGAACAACTCCACTAAATCCCTACTATTGGGGGATATCAACCTTGGCCTCAATGACCCTAAGGACAAATAAGCTAAATTCTCACGAAAGCGCTTCATGACCTAGGTTTCGAATAACAAATCTCCAACCCCAATCACTCCAAAGGACGCACCCTAGACAGGGTAGCGGACCATAACTGCAATGTTGACAACATCTCCAGCGCCCCCTGTCCTTGGACAGACCACCACCTTATCCAATTCTCCATTCCCGCCACACCTAAAACCGCCACACCATCACACCAGTGCCACCTGCCTTGGCTAGGAGCGCACGCAAACTAACTAAAAACAATATCCTTCCTCTCCTAAAGATCTCTACCCTCAAGCCACTGTTGTCCATGGATCCCATCGCTCTAGTAGAACTCTAAAATTAGACAACCAAAGAAGCAATCGAATCGATTGCCCCTCTTGAAAAAAAGAAAGCTAAAAGAAAAATACATACCGACTCCTGGTTCATGACGGAACTCAAAGAATTACACTCCATCAAAAGCACAGCACTAAAACACTGCCAATCTAACCCTCAGGACATCACCCTATTGGCCTACAAGAAACTCGCCACCGAGTACAAAAAAGATATTACAGCTGCTAAATCCACCTCCTTCAACACTAGAATCTCGAACGCTAAATCGGAATTGAAAGAATTATTTGTCATATTTAAAGAACTAACCACCCCAGACACCAGTGTTAGGGAAACCTTTGCTGGATTTCTGGGATTTATTTTTTACCTGGAAGGAGTGTGAGCCTCTTTTTCCCATTCATCCATGTATTTTGGATGTGTTTTACTTTTGTGTTCTTTGGTTATGGAGTTTTTAAACAACTCCAGTGGCATCATCTTTTTCTGTGTGTCACACAGCACAGTCAGTACAGTGGTGCAGGGGTGTCTTTTCAGACTCCCCAAAGGTTCAAATACCTTCCCTGAGAATGACTACTGTCTCTCAGGGCATGTAAAGTTAAATTGACTTTACTAGTCTCTTTAAATGTACCTACCCAGCACACCCTATATTACTATAGAGTGCTGGAGGGGTTGCTTAGCTTCCCCTGAGTTCAAACACTCATGTGATAGTAAAATGTTACCTTTCCTATTTTAAATGGCTGGTGGCAGTGGTGTAGATAAACTACCATGATTTTTCGCGACCGCTAACAAAATCAGGGTTAGTCATGTTTTTTAATATGGCGCCCCAGAACTATTTGTAAAAAAAGACTCTGGTCATCTTTTTTTGCCATTTCTTTTAGGAAAAGTCCTTCTTGTGTGTAACTCTGCACGCCAAACCAGGTTAGGTCCCTTTGTTCATGCCCTTTGGTGGGCTTCTGTGCTGAAGCCCTTCTCTGGTGCCAGAGTTTCTGGGGTGGACAGAATGTGAGGGAGTAGCCCGATACTCCCTGTGCTTAGTCTCCTAGGAGACCTGAATAAACTCTGGTGTGATTGGCTGGCTGACTGTCCGGCAAGGACAGCCACCCTGCAGGGTGAGTGACAGCCAGGCTGAATGAATGGGGGAAAACTGTTTGAAAGCAGGTCTCTGGGACTTGGAAAGCTGAGTCGACCACTGGAACGAAAGAACCGAAGAGGAGAGGAAGGAAGACGATGGCTGCAACTCCTGGACGACCATTGAAGCACTGCTGCAGGTGCAAATTGCCTGAAACTCTGACGACAGAGAAGCCCTTCAAGGTTAACTTCTTCCCTTGAATTTGGTGGGAACAACCAACTCGCAAGCCACCTGCACACCGTCCTATTCTGGTCGAATTTTCATCAGAGTGCTGTTGAAAACCGGATAGCCAGAAGGAAGGAAACCAGCTTGTGAACTTTAAGGCACTCACACCTGAAAATTACTTCTTGCTTTGGGCTCTTCCTTGGGCAGTGCAGGAACCTCCCAACGTCCTCCTTCTTGTCCCCACGACTGAAGCACAGGAACAGCGAGATCTGTTCAAACTGCCTAGAACAACTGTCTCCTCTACAGGTTTCTTCATTTAAAAGGTACTGTGCAAGCACGGTCCGGAAATCTTTTTTTCCATTGAGAAAGTGCGTGAAACTTTCCTCAACTACGAAGGCTTGTCCTTCCCTAAACATTCATCAAATTTTTAGCCTAGCCAAATTCTTTCAAAATCTGTGGCAAAGACGTAACCGTTATATACCAGAACTGTGCTATCCTATACAAAAGACTCTGAACCATTGGGCCTCATTACAAGTAGGGTGCAAAGGGATACCAGGCACCGGTAATGACACCGGTGCCGGTAATCCCTTTGCGCCCTACTACGAGTTCCCTTTGCGGGTCCTTCCTTAACGCCTATGGGGGCTCAAATGGGAATGGGGAATGGTTCCCGGAATGGGAACTTACTGGTCCAGCAAAGGTCGGAATGACATGGTAAGTCCCCATTCCGCGAACACGGACCCAAAATGCGGTAAGGGGGTAGCCATGGCGCTAATAGCGCCATGGCTACCTCCTACCTTGTAATGAGGCCCATTGACTTTGGCCCAGGCCTGTAGAGAAGAATTTCTGCTTGTATTTAACTGAAACCCTTTGACCTGCCTATGAATGTATTTGGGCTGACTGTTCTTAGAACCTTGGGCCTCATTACGAGGTGGGCGGTAAGGGTTAACGGGCACCGGTAAGGAGACTGGTGCCGGTAAACCCTTACCATCCTATTCCGAGGTCCCTTAGCGTGTCCCGCTATGGGTGCCTGGTTTTAGCAGGCACCCTTAGCGGCAGCCGCTAAGGCACCAGGGAGCTAATAACGGACCTGCTATTAGAGGGCCCGTCATTAGCTCCATCCCCATTCCATTGATCCCTATGGGGGCTCGAATGGGAATGGGGAATGGTTCTCGGAATGGGGATTTACCGGGTCCTCCAAGGTTGGAATGACCCGGTAAGTCCCTATTTTGCCAACCCGGACCCGGAATGCGGTAAGGGGGTAGCCATGGTGCTAATAACACCATGGCTACTGCCTACCTCGTAATGCGGCATCTTGTCTTTTCCCTCCTTTATTAAGTATCTGAAGTGCCATTTTGCTCCTACTTCATTTTTGAGCTAAACTTGTTCAGTTACTTACCGGTTAGATTTTTGTGGTTTATTAGTGTGTGATACTGAGCTGCCTATGCTAGAGTAATGTTTTATAAATGATTAAGTAAATAAATGTATATTCTTGTACTAAGAAACATTGAGTAAGGGTTTACTTCAATCACTGTATTGGTTGGTCCTTTGTGTAACTTGTTCTACTGCTCACTTAAACTCTTGAGATAAGTCTGACCTCTCAGCCATCACTGCCACTTTACTGTGTAGTACAGGTTTGTACCAAAGGTGACATTGTGCTTACATCTGTAGTACTAATTACCTGTAGTCTTCCCAAAGGGTACTGCAGGCGATTCTGCCTAACAACCAGCACCCATGATATCGTAAAAGATTAATCCTGGCGTGTGAGCATCCAGGCAGCTATGCTCAATAAAATTGAACTCTTACAGACTAAAATCAAATCCCACCTCACGGCCCTGCCCAAATCTGATCTGCCCACCACACCATCGGATAACCTCACATCACACATGGAAAAATGCTTTTCACCTTCAGAGATGTGACTGAACCTGAAGTACTAACCATCGAGAAAAGCTTAAAACCATCCAACTGTAAGGGTGATGTCAGCCGGTGAATCTCATCAAAGATTGTGCAGACAAACTAACACCTTTCCTGACAGCATTTATTAATGCTTCTTTCACTTCACCTCCAGCACTGTGCCTTCAAGCCTGAAGGAGGCCTGGGTTCTCCCTTTGCTGAAGAAACCATCCCATAACCCGGCATCGTCAAACAACTATAAAGCCCTCACCACCATTCCCTTTTTGCAAATAAACCTGGACAAAGTAGAATCCAATCAAATCCAACTATTCCCGGAATCAAACAACATCCTAGGTAAGAGGCAATCAGGTTTCCGCCCGGGTCACAGAACCGAAACTGCACTACTAGACTTAAAAAAACAACTTGGTGAAATAATGGTGAAGGTAAGACTGCGCTTCTGCTCCTCCTTGACCTGTCTGCAGCGTTCAACCTGGTATACCACTCAACACTCTGTAGACAACTTATCAATTCAGCTCAATTCTCCCAAGAAGCGATGGCCTGGTTTACCGCATTCCTTGAAGGGAGAGCCATGAAGATATTCTCTGAGGAGGCCTGCACAGCTCCTACCATAATACACTGTGTAGTCCTCGAAGGGCTTCTGCACTTCCCTGACACTGTATAACCTCTTTACACTTCCACCCTTCAATGACCTGCACAATCTTGGCATAGCATACACAGACTATGCCGATGATACCCAAGTTCTCCTTCCCCTAACTGGCTCATATAAAACAAACACAGATCCCTTTGGATAATCTACGCCACCATCCAAGCTTGGATGGCAGCCAATGGCTTATGCCTCAATGGTGATAAAACTGAGCTCCTCATAGTAGGACCCAAGGAAAGTCTCAACAAGCTAGACAAACAATACAATTCCTTTATCATTGACTATTCCCAAATTCCTGCCTCAGCAGCAGTCAAAACCCTTGGGGTATACATTGATTCCACGTCAGCGCCATTGCTTCATCAACTTCCTTCACATCTAAACTTATGAATGCGATCAAAACATACTTATCCGAAACAAGCTGCCTCTCCATAGCCAGAGCTACCATGGGAGCCAAATTAGACTACTATAACGTCCTATTTGCCGGCACCACTTCCAAAAATCTGAACCGCCTTCAAGTCATCCAAAATAATGCACTAAGGGCTGCTCTCAGCATTCCCAAAAGAGAGCACATCACCTGTGCCAGACAAAAAGCTCACTGTCTTCCAGTCAAAGAAAGGCTACTATTCCATAACCCACAAATGCCTCTTGCTCACAGCCCCCCAATATCTGGCAGAAAGAATTACCAGAGTAACATTCTCCAGACCTATCAGGACTCACTACTCCAACCAGCTCAAAGTCCCCACCATCAAAAGAGCCAAAGCAGGAGGGACCTGCTTCACATTCCGTGTCCCCAAGCACTGGAATGCCCTCCCCACTACCCTGAGGAATGAAATATTCTATCTATAATTCTCCAAATCACTTAAAACCAAGATCTTCCAGTAGCCCACTAGTCCTCTTGCCCACCCATCCTGCATCCGTGATGAGGTCTCCTACCACCTCTATCTCCTTCATTTTTCTGTGCCACCTTTTTGTCTTTGTATTGCTCACCTGTCTCAAAAAAGATTCAATGTTACCAAGAACCACAGACAGGTGCCCTTGTCTTTTTTGCTTTGTAACTAAGTAAGCACTGCTGTAACAGCGCCACGATGGCGCAGTGCCTTTTTGTGTGCTTTATAAATGCAAAATAAATAAATAAATCAGCAGAAGCTGCTACTGAAGTACGCAGAATTCAGAAATAATTGAAAGTGCTGATAGATGAAGTAAGCATGGTTTCCAACTTCATGCTGGCTTAAAAACATTTCATAATACAAGAAGTCCTAAAAACCAATTTACAAAAAACTGTTTGGAGGAAAACATGTTATTGTTTTCAGAGATCTCCTACAGTTAACACCAGTAGGTCAAGCTATATTCAAAACATTAGGACACAAACAATGCCGTAACACACTCTGCAGCATTATAATTATTCTTTTATAATGCACTTAATATCGGAGATGTTTCTAAGTGCGAGACCAGGATTCAAACCTGTATTGCTATGCATTGTCTTGCTTCCAAGACAAACGCGTTGCCTCTGAGGTATGCTCCCGCAACCATTGGAAATGTAAATCTCTGGCAACATTTTTGCTACAGAGAACTAACTCTAAACATGTATCAGTCTGCAGATGTCATCTATGCTAACATTTTAAAAAGCATTAGAACTGGTCTGCTTAGTAAAGATGTCAAATCCATCTTAAAAACTAGACTAATCCATGAGCTATATGGGCAGAACATATCCGCCCCTGATGCCATCAAACAATTAACTCAGGATAATATAAAATGCATGTCCTTAATGCCAACTCATGCAAGCTGTAGTGAATTCAATGATAGAATGTTGAAAAAACAAATGCAACACATACTGCATATCAGCTCCATAGACAAACTAGAAGTGCACGGCAAGACACTCCCTATGTATCAACAAGCAACTGCACAACTAAATAAGTTAGAAAAAAATATATCCAACATAGCTGGATTAGAAAAAAAAATGTATTCTGTGTTTAAACTGCAGAATAGTTCTAAAATGTAACCTTGACGTAGAACAAGGTTTAGTCTATGGAGCAATTGGTGCAGTTGTTGGCTTCCAAACATAGCCACATGACAACATTCAGTTTGTCACCATCACTTTGACAAACTTGCAGAAGTTAAAAAATAGGCTGCACAATAGCATGTTTCCTTTTTTTTCAAAGACATGTACGTACGCAGAGTGCAAGTTTCTCTATCTCTTGCATATGCTGTCACTATTCACAAATTGCATGGTCTAACCCTAGATCATGCATTGATTGACATTGGCAGGAGTGTCTTAAGAAGGTACGAGTTACGTAGCACATTCACGTCTGCATACACTCAATGGTCTATTCATAGTTAAATTTAATGCAAACAAAGTCAATGCTGACATTCCTTGCATCCTAGAATACAACAGGCTACGCTCACTGTACACCCCCATCTAGATATGTACCCTGTGCCTCAAAAAAGAAAATCTTTAAAAAGAAAATGAATACAAACTGAACCTATAGCAGTGCTCCCAGCAATACCACTAAAGAAACAAAGAACTACTGCTCCATCAAATAATACAACCACAAAACTCTCTAGTCGAAAAACAACTGCACATCCATCAGAAGACAAAGAGACAAATGTCTCTTCTCAAAAAACAACTGCTAGCCCATCAAAGGATACAGAGACACAACTCTCTGGTCCATTTAAATTAATGAAAACAACAGGAATAAATTGCTTACAAAGTATTCCAGCGTGTTTGTCTTCTTTGAAAAACTCATGCACATTATCTAATTTTATATTAATGTAACTACATAACGCTTCACTCCTACTTTGATCCATGCCATGAGGCAGACAGCATTCTAATTGTCAAATGCTGCAGAATATAATAAACATGCAGCGAATATATATATTGTGCTCTCTTTGCTTTAACATAGACTGATTCACAATGGAGTCTACCTTACTTGAGCCCTGTGCTTTTTGGGACAATTTTCCAGTAATCGTTTTCTCAAGCAACCCTTTTTCCCTTAGAGAATTGTAATGTATACTTTTTCAGTATAAATGGTAATCTACAAGTAGCAGGTGTACAGGAAGAAGAACACCTGCAATCCAGGACCTGTGGAGTATAAAGAGCGTAACATTGAGACACCCTGGTATGAATCATCTGCCTCGTGCTTCTAGCTGGTTGGGTATATCTAACTTAAGATGGCTTGTTTAATTGGAACTTGGAGGCAACATGTTTTGCATTATGTGGATAAAAAGTGCAGCTTTGCAAAAGTGTCAAACTAAATAAATAAATAAATATGACCCATCACAGAAAACAAATTCAACATTTGCACTTTTCCTGACGAATGGGAGTTGTGCATAGAAGAATAGTTTAGTTGAGGCAACACACATGCTTCCCGGCGGGTGAACACCAATAATAGGGAGTTCATAACTACATACTTCCATGCTCTCCCCAAATACATAATGACTCAATTGGGGTGTGACTTTCATGAGCATAGCACCCTGGATTGGGTGATTGAACAAGCTACCAAGATGTATGAGGTCCAAAAGCCTGCTGAAAGTAAAAATACCACCAAAACCCCCAAACCATCTAACACCCCTGTTTCTGCAAAGGCGGCAGAGGTAAAAATGACCCTGCCATTATATCTGGAGACAGGGGGTCCTAAAAGTAACCCACCTGCCAACAAGCAAAATGGAAAGCAGAAAGGACCCCCCCAACTCAGCCCAATCGAATGGTAGTCAGGTGGGAGCATAGAACAATTATCCCTCTGACCCTGCCACTTATATAAGCCCTGGGTACAAGGGTACTAAACCAATCCTGGGGTATGTATACACACCCCCGGCCCATGGGGGGGAACTAACCAGGTAAGTACTGCCACAGGAAACTTCCCTTGGGAGAGAAGTATCACTCCACCCCCCAATCAGAACTTTTTCCCCCGAAATCCCCAAAACCCGAACTTCCAAACAATCCTCCTCTCTCTCCCCGGTTCCAGGAAACTAGATCCCTGAACCAGGGAGAAGGGAGATTCAGGATGGAAAATTACGGGAGGAATTTCCAGTACCCGAGCTACTCCAGGAGAAGGGAAAGTTACCCCTTTAAGGAACAGCAGAGGTATGACTTGAGACCTCCCTACAACCCAGAAAATGTCTCACAACTGGAGTGACAGGTCCAGCAACTGACCAATGATCTGGTGAGCATGCTGAGGGCTCAGTCCAACTCTCACCTTAACCCTGCTTCCCAGGTCTGATGCCCCAGGGGAGAAATGACGGGAGGAAACCTCTGACAAACCACAGGTTCTGGAGGAGGGGGCCTGGGTGGAGGGGAGATACCAAGCCCTTGAGGAAGCTTCCTTTCTCACCCAAACAGAACCCCTAAAAACCTCTAAGCCTGAAAGAGTCTCCTCTACCCCCAAAATGTTAGAACCCAAAGAGCAAAGGGTAAGTAGGAGAGGCAAAAGAAGAACCCACTTTGTGGAGGAAACACTCATTATCCCCTTTGAAAGAGAAGAATTCCTGGAAGATTCTTGTAAGTAGATGGGAATTATATTTCTGTCAAAGGGACTGCGTATTGAGACATAAAAATTGGATGGCACTGGCTGAAACATTCAGTGATCATTGTGACTCCAGAGGGCACACCATGTTTACTGGGGACGAGCTCCTGAGGAAGTTATCTCCTCTGATCGACTGTGTAAACAAGGTCCTCTGGACTCAGATTAACCACCCTATCAAATAAAAAATAAGTAACAAGTATGTAAGCCTGAATGGTTCCTGTCACATAATTGATCAACACTCTGAGAATGTAGAGTTCATTTAAAAAATAACCAAGTCCCAGACATCACAGTAATCTTTGTAGAAGAACCAGCTCATGATGGGAACCCTTCTCCATTCTTGAGAATCAACCTTCCTCCCAGTTTTAAGTTGCAATCCACACTGCAAGGGAACACCCTAAAGATGTAAGCCAGTCCAAAATCAGAAGAAACCTTGAGTCCTTTGAAACCAGACAAAGAAGAATCTGCTCAAAGTCAGACAGACATTAAAAAAAGGGCAAGTAGTTGATATTCTCCATTCAGTTAAATGAGAGGGAGGAACCTGTCCTCGCCAGAGTATTTCTGAATAATGGAAGGAGCTTCATCAGCAAAGAATTATTCAGGAAACTCCCAAAAGATCAGACCATCCCCACATTTAAATTGATTGACAAATGGGAAGTTGGTCTGGAAACCCCAAATTCCAAACATCTCCTGCCTAGTGAGTGTATGCTAAAGATTTCGGTTGGCAACAAAAGTATAGACCATAATTGTTGGGTCGTGAGAGATGTCACTTCCACCTTTTATCTGGGAAGTGACATTCTCAACGGATTTGCAATCAATTTGGATGTAATTAATAATAAAGCCTGGTCCCGACTAGGCAGTAACCCCATGGGCTTTGAAAACATTGAAAAAGTATTCCAGTCAGCTCAATTGCTGCCTCATGCGGTTGAAGTTCAAGTGTGAGAAGAGGTTACCATCCTAGGACAGGTGTGACAATTTACTCTTCCCCTCAAAATTAAGCGAGGACAGATCCACAAACATCAGAACGCATATATACATCTAAATTCCCATCTCCAACAACAACATTTATATTTAAATCCAACACCTCTACTAAACATAGAACACAACACCATTACAATATTGTTGGATATCAGCGTCCCTCGAAGTATCACTTTGGGCGCAGACACCTTTATTGGAATGGCGGTTGATGCCCAACATTATTCTATCGATTTAGGTAATGAAATCATTGCACCAATCCCAAATTAGTGTTTCGACATCAGCAACAGTATTCCTCCAGAAAAGATTTTTACTAGGCATGGGGGGAATTTCCTGGTGTACTCTTCCTGCCCCTACGGTGTGGAAGATGTGACCTGTGGCATTAGGAGGGGGGAGGTAGTGTACAGAGTCAAGGACCACTACCTCGAATTCCATGTCCAGGTCAACACCATCAAAAGAGATCTCTCCACCAAACTGGAGGATAACACTGAAATTGTCAAGCAAGAGGTCTTTCCAGGTTTCAGGCAGATGGTCAAGTAAAGGATCAATCTGGCTGATGCCTGTGAGACCGAGGGGCAAAGACAAATACTAAAATAGGTCTTCCTGGAATTCTAAGATATTTTTTCAGTGGACTCATATGATTGTGGAAGCACATCGATTCATTCAACCACCATTCCCACAGACCCCGAGATGGCTCCCATATTTGTAAAAAATAAAAAAGGTTACCTTACACATCCATGGAGTCACTCACTGAGATTATTAAGAATCTACAATCCTGTGGGATAATTTGCCTGATCCACAGTACTTTCAACAACCCGGTACTGGGGATCCTCAAACCAAACAGCCAATGGAGACTATGTGCAGACCTGAGGGGGTTGAACAAACGGGTCCACATGTCAAGATGGCCCCATCCCTACATCGATCAGGGAATGGACCAGATCTAAAAGTCAAAGGTGTACACTGCCATTTGCCTGACCAACGGTTAGTGGACAGTACCGTGAATAGGGAAGTCCAGTACAAGATTGCCTTTACCTTGGGGGGGCAGCAGTACACGCAGACCCAAACCCCCTTTGGATACATAAACTCCAGCAATGAGTTCAACATCTTCCTACATAAGGCCATGCCCGATTTGGGCGAAAGGGGAAACCTGGCCTATGTGTATGATGTTTTGATAAAGAGCTGAACTGTGGAGGAACATATGACTGTAAGGGATTTCAATCAGGCACTCACCCAGGTCTCACCTAGCATGTAGCTCATGATGAAACCCTTATTTATATTTGTCTATAAGTTCAATATTCTGAATGATATACCACTCATATCAAACCCATCTCAAAATACCCCCCAGGTCACACTGAACCAGGAATCAGGCTAGTTGTAAAGGTAAAGATGTATTTATTTATTTAATATTCAAATCACACATATAATATGTATATTAAACTTATGTGTGATTTGAATATTAAATCAATAAATTCACATTAATATATAAATTAAACTTATGTGTGATTTGAATATTAAATAAATAAATACATCTTTACTTTTACAGATGGCGTTTAGGTTAAGATTCCCCCTGCAAAGTTTTGTTCAAATACAAATGAGCAATTCAACACCAATGTGAGTAACCAGCAGGTATTCCGGAATGAAAGACAATGGGGGTCATTATGAGTTTGGAGGTAGCCATGGTGCTATTAGCACCATGGCTGCCTCCAAACTTGTATCCCGGTTCTTTGAATGGGGACTTACCGGGTCATTCCAACCTTCAAGCCCATAGGGCTCAATGGGAATGTGGAGGGAGCTAATAATGGGCCCATTAATAACTGGCCAATTTTTAGCTCCCTGGTCCCTTTGCGGGACCCGCAAAGGACGTCTGGTCTGACCAGATGTTCTGAGCGGGTCCCGCGAGGGAAACTCATAATGTGGCGGTAAGGGGTTAACAACACTGGCATCCTTACCGGCGCTGTTAACCCCTTACCGATGTACTCGTAATGACCCCCAAAATATAGAGTTTCGATGCCAGCTTCCCTCCCCCAACAAGAGAGAAAAACTTTTTGGGCAAATGACACTTTTAAACTGACAGGTGAGAATGGCTTTGTAAAATAATGCAAAGCGGTAGAAAATGCTTAAATGGAGAAAAGTTCTAAGGAAAGCAACTCTGAACAAATCCTAACAAACATGAGCTATAATATAAACAACAATACACACTTTAGTTCAGGATGGGATTGAAAAATCACTTTGACATGGGCAAAAGACACATGTAACTTTTGAACTTTGCAAATTCGCGGCAAACTTTTACTATGCGATATTGAAGAAAAACGGGTCAAATGCACTGTACCATGTGGTTTATAGAGATAGCTAATGGTATTAGGTATAAGTGAGAGTTGAAATTTCGTTTCTATCTTTAAAACTGAAGAAGTTATAGAGTTTTTAGTGAGAGGCGTTTTTTGCAAAATAGGCAGAGAAATGAAAACAGAAATCGATATTAAGAATGACAGATAGGTTTTCTTATACTAGATTAATGACTATGAAAAAGAAAAGACCACACATGAATCTTCACGGCTATGTGGCCAGTGCAACCATTCACGTAATGGGTGCTCAATTTCTTCTGGGATTTACTTTAGTTACTTTAAAATCACTAGGGAGATATGGTTTTGTAACACAGATGAGTGAAAATCAACGCAAGAAGGATTCTAACAATATTATGGTTCTGAATTAAAGATGGGATGGGTTGAGATAGGGATAATACAATACAAATATATTATAGGTCACTGTTCTTCCTATTATACTTATAGTTCTTTATAAGTAAATTGGACCGTCAGCTCTGGTCATTGGGTGGATCAGGTCTACCGGCAGCAAGGCACCTCAGAAGGGATCAGATCAGCTGGGTGGTTCTGGTCAATTTTGGTCTGCACCTCAGACTGGATTAGGATGGGCCTCTTCTGGTTACTGGACACGGTAGATGACAGGATGCAAGTCTCAGCGGGCAAGCCTAAATGGTAGCAAGCCAAGCTGAATCTGAATTATTCTTTTAAGTTCTGGATGTTTGCAATTGGGTCAAGCTAGCAAGAGTTCAGCAGTGCTAAAGTCTGGATTATGCAAAGAAATCTGGATCTTCAGGGAATTTTGGAGTCAGCTACAAGATGGAGAGTTCTGGAATAAGGTGCTGCATGAACATCTGGATGGGTTCTGGAAGCAGTGTGTTCTGGAAGCAGTCTATTATGTGTAGTGAAACTCCTATATTAATACATTACAAAGTTTATGGCATGGGAAGAACTTCAAAACACACCCCCATGTCTGTGAGTGGCTACAGGCATGTGATTTGTCCTGGTTGGCAGTCTGAAAAGAGATGTCATCATTTTGACAGGATTTAGGAACTCCCACCTTGATTTTTACCAAAACATAACTCTTGCACACATGTACATTTCTAACATGATGTACCCTAATACAATTGGACACATATATTTAATATTTGACTGACTACATCCACATTCAATCCCCATCTTTGTGCGAGCTGTCTTTCTCATTCTACGGATTTTTATCAATTTTCACCATAACTGTTTGGAGGAATAATTTCTAATTCGATGCACCTCTGGGCGCTGATCAGTGGATCATATACCTACAATTTTAAGCTTACAACATTAATAGTTTTGCCACAATCAGTGTTTTAGTGTATCTTTGGTTCCTTATATAGTAAGAACTCCTACCACATCTTCAACTGTCTAGCATGAATTCAGATTTATAAGTTTGTATTTTTCACTTGTCTACTTATTTTGGCTGCCATGTTAAATTTCATAAAGTTCTGAGGCAAAAATAAGTAATTTCCATTCAAAATCTAGGCCAGGATTTTTTCTTGCTTCCCAAGTGAGCAAATGCCCAGTCCTTTGAAGTTCACTGAGAAACCTCCTCCACATCCTGCCCCTCCTTTAGGATGCTGGGTGTCCAAGCCTTCCTTTGTCCTTGGGTCAGCCAGGAGACGAATGTCTGAAGCTCTCTTTGTTTTAATTATGCGTGAACCATTAAGCAGCCATTAAGCCTTCCTGTAGCAACTGAGTGTCAAGTTGAAATGTGAATCTTCCCAGGCTGGGCTGTCAGATCAGAATTAAATAGTTGATTCGCTCCAGACTGGGTTCCTATACATTAAAGTCTTTTCAGTTAACATATAAAATACAAGCACAGTTTATAAGGGATTTGGAAATTTTAAAAGAATTAGCCCTTTACAAACATAGGTGACTTTTGCCATTTTAATCAGGAAACAGAAACACTTTTAAACTGGGTTTGACAGCTAATTTTCTGATGCAGCTGTAAGTCAGTGAGGCCTGGATTCCTCTGACTGCCTGGAGGATCCATGATTTCAGCACACTTTCCTTTCAATAATTCACTGGGGAAAATGACTGAATTTATTGCCAAAACAGCACTTTGAAAATTGCCATTGATTAGGAAGCTGTATTTAAAGGCATTTTCAGATTTTAGCCCACTTCTGTGGTATTGTTTCATGTGACAGGTGACAGATGACAGGTGACAGCAGTGATTCCTGTATTTACACCAACTTTGCCTGTGTGTGGCAGGGTGTGCAATTCTTTTGTGGTTTATGCACCATGCACAATTTTTCAGATTTGGCATGCACAGGGTTATCGCCTCAATTTTTGGCAGTTTCCCTTCCCCATTGGCAAAGGGGTGCAGTGTGGTGCATTGGTGTGGATAAAAATATTCCACATAGCAGAAGTCTGCTATGTTCTTACCCAGTTGCAGAAGGCCAGAGCAAAACTGTCCTTTCAGAGGGCACAGTCGTGTAAGACCTGAGTGTACTTCTTAGGGCACGAGATCACACCTGAGGGTCTTAATCCCCAGGCAAAGAAGTTAGATGCCTTATTAAAATTAAAAGACCCTATCACTCTGTGAGAATAAAGAAGCCTTCTTGGACTTATTAATCATAGTTGAAAGTTCATTGAAGACTACACAGAGGTCACTCGACCCTTGGTCCATTTATTAAAAGCCGGAGTCAAGTGGCAATGGGGTCCAGAACAATCCAAGCCAGTTAAACAACTGAAAAGAAGCCTTTCCCAGGCTCCTTGTTTGGTGTACCCCATAAAGAACAAGGATTTCTTCTTGGAGACAGGGTTCTCAGATACTTGCCTAACAGCAGTATTATACAAAAAGCATGACAAGGTCAACAAAGTCATCTCATACGCAAACAAGACTTTGTCCTCTGTGGAGGGAAAAATCAATGACAGAGAGAAGGCACTCCTCGCAACGGTGTGTGCGCTAATTAATTACCACCCATTCATACAGGGGGAGCACATCATTGTCGAGACTCCTCACCAACCCTTACAGTATCTAAAAAGTGACAGAATCTGGGTGGGGAACGTTAGTAATTCCAGAATTACTTCTTGGATTCTGTCCATGCAAGGCATTCTGATGGAGATCAGATATGGCCAAAACAAGAAGAGTCCCCTAGTGCAAGGGTTGGCGGACTTGCATGATTCTGTCAAGAAAACTGTCTTGAGGATGAAAACCTAATCATCAACAACAACTAGGAGGCATACTTAACTTCTCCACACAAGGTCTATGAAGAAGACACATTTCAGGAGATACCCACAGTTTATGTGGATCGGTGCTCCTACAATGTTGATAGAAACAGGGAAAAAGAACTGGTGGCTGGCTTTCGGAATGCCTGGGTGAACCTTACCCCAGAACCCACTGCTGGTTATAAAATAGGACCCTCTAGTAGTAGGTTACAGATTTGATGGCTGTTTATGAAGCCATCCCCACTGCATTGCACCACCAACTCAATGAACTGGCCATAATGACTGACTATGATTATGTCAGGAATGGGTTTGT
This sequence comes from Ambystoma mexicanum, assembly GCF_040938575.1. Taxonomy (NCBI): domain Eukaryota; kingdom Metazoa; phylum Chordata; class Amphibia; order Caudata; family Ambystomatidae; genus Ambystoma; species Ambystoma mexicanum. The sequence continues at coordinate 85,812,142 of NC_090941.1, forward strand.
GGAACACTTGATTAACTGGAAGAATCGAGGCATTTTTTGTGCCAACAACAAACCCCTAAAGCATACCAAACTGATTCAGTCAATCGACAATCTGGTGATCTCCAATGGGATGACCATCTATTGGAAGAAGATAAGAGGTCTTTCCAAGATAGAGCAGCCCGATAAGACTGGGACTGACCCGGCACACCAGCTGGCTAAAACTGGAGCTATGCAGGGGGATTTCATAGAAATGGAATCCCTGCTGGGTGAATTCCAAGTGGCAGCTGTCACCAGGTCACAAACTCGGGCTAACAGCTAACTCTCACCAGCCCAGTGGAGTAAAGATACCTCAGATGCAGATTTGATCACTGCACAGAAAGAGGACCCAATCATTGGGAAATGTTATTGACACATTGAAGACCCTGTAAGCTTTCCTCTAACAGAGTCGGATTATGCCAGTAAAAAGGATCTGCGGGTGTTGATGACGTTTTTCAATATTTTCCTGATCCAAGGCAGTGTGTTGTTAAGGAGGGCACTATCTGGTGGTGACCAGTGGGTAGTACCTACCACATTCCGAAGCCTGATGCTGAACCGTGCCTATGACGCAGCAACTGCTGGTCATAGGGGATTTCATACGACACTGGAAATCTTGTGAACGGTTGCCTACTCGCCACACATGGGCCAAGACCTTGACACTTACCTAAAGGAGTGTCTTGTGTGTTCTCAATCCCAACCCAGTTCACTCATACACAGAGCTCCCCTACAAAAAAGGGGAATGACACTCCCCTGGTCAGATTTGCAACTCAATTTCATCGGGCCAGTGATTTGCTCCTCTAGAGTAAACAAGTACATGTTGACTGTGACATGATTGTTCATGAAGTGGGTAGAATGTCTACCAGCCCCGAATTGTAAGGCAGAGACAGCTGCTGCCCTAATGATCAACCTCATCTTCTCTCGTTTTGGCCTCCCACAAAGGATTGAGTCGGACCAACGAAGACATTTTACCAGTGAGGTGATGACGAAGATGAGGGAGATTCTAGGGGTAAAAAGAGAACTCCACATTGCCTAGTTCTGGCCTCAAGCGGGGAGGTGGAGAGATAAAACAAAACAATTATGAGTATCTTAAAGAAGTTTGCGGCAGACTCTGTACCCAGTTGGGATATCCGACCAGACGAAGCCCGTAAGGGTTAAACGCGTAGTTGTTTTGTTCTCTCCTGAGCAACTTGTCCACTATATCTGTTCAATAAAGGACGTTTGATGGAGATCCTTTTGTAACGTATCTGGGTGATTTTGTCCACTGAGGAGAGTGCCGTCCAGAAAGCTGTATCCTGCTTTCACTTTTTATTTGTTTTGATATATATATATATATATATATATATATATATATATATATATATATATATATATATATATATATATATATATATTCAGTGAAAAAAACTTTGTTACAGGGACGTTATGGTTCCAAGTAAAACCGAAAAATCCCTGAAATTTGCCAGTTATGGTAAGCTAAACTACCATAACTCGGGCCACCACCATGCACTGCTAAGACTAACACCCAGGACATCAAAGATAACAGCACAAATGTGCACTACACCCATAGGTCCTATGAACATCGCGTTTGTCCGTAATTGTCCGTTGCACATGTGTCATACTTTTAATTAGTTTGAGGACCAGAACACTGTCTGTAGAACACCCGCGCACATGCGCACATCCGTCCCTGCACATTTGGTGTCCTGTGGACAGCCGTCCCATTTGTGAACGTGTAACATCATCATGTGACCGCACCCGCGCGGAGTGTGTGTCCTTATTTGCGGACACTGTCTAGCTCCCCGAACATTTTAAAAGTACTTTTTGGACAATCCAATGTATTTTACAGTAAAAGTTCACCATTGCACATGTCCCAGACAATGTCCCTGGTGATCTGCATACTTTTTGGAACTTTTTGAGCCTTTTATTGGTGTTCGAAGTGTCTGCGGACATCCCGGCTGTCCGCGAAGTGCGCACCAGCACCCCTATAAAAGGCCACGCCCTAGAATTGCTCCTCATTGTGCTTCTGGCTACCTGACAGAGCATTGCTTCTACATGCATTCACTGCATTGCTGCTGACTTTTGCCTGCTGTCTTCCAGATGGCGCCCATGGCTACTTCAGCTTCATCACCACCCACACCCTCTCCACCACCACCACCACCTCCTCAAGGGCCTGCAGAGGGGAACAGGCATAAGGATGCAGAGGAGATGGATGATGAGGACGAAGAGGATGAGTAGTGAAAGTCCCAACTACCAGCACTCGCCGTGAGTCTTGGGTGTGGCGGTTATTTACCACTCTTGAGGGAGTGCCAAAGGCTTGCGCGAATAAGGTCATCTGCAATCAGTGCCACATGGTGCTGAGTTATGGAAGGCCTGGTTCGTATAGCTTTGGTACGACATCAATGAAGCGACACCTAAAGTCGTTTAATGGTGGGGCTATTTCAAGGTTTTACCTTGCGATAAATGTAGTAGGTTGAGTTCCTCTACAGCATCCTCCGTTTCTGCTCCTGTCACCAGAAGAGACACTCCTGTGGGACAGCGCATCCCTCCAGCTGCCTCACAGGCCATTCATGATGCTGTAGAGCCTTACCTTTCGATGGGTCACAATATTGTGTATGTACTGTGATGCAGTACTCTGCAGGGGGGAGATCCTTCGGAGTGCTTTTGAGACTGCGGTCAAGGAGCATGAGAAGGTCTGCTACCTACCTAAATAGGGCCCACCCTACATCTTCCTTTCTCCACCTGCCCTTTCTCATCCCCATGCTTGGTGTCCCTTCCTTACCCTCCTTTCCCCTCCTTTCCTTGTGTGTCGTGTTTAAAAAACCAAAAAAATATAAAACAACAAAAACCAAAAAAATCCTCTTTTCAGAGCCGCCTTTCACAGTTTAAAAATAGAAGTGACAAATAAATAGTGCATTTTTTGAGGAGTCCACAGACAGTTATTTTTTGACAGTGCTGCCCTATCAGAACCATTGCACTTTTCTATGGGAAAAAGTGGTGGCTCTGAAAAGAGCCTTTTGGTAGTGTTTTTTGTGTTTTAAAGGTTGCAATGCATTTTGTATATTTTGCATAAAAATCTGATTGCCAGCATAAGTAAGATGTACTCGATCTCTGCAAAAAATGTATGTGCTACGAAACATAATATTTTCATTGTGAAAAGAGGACATGACAACATCTCTTAAAAGAGCACAAACAGCCTTATTGACATTCCTCGCTTTCTCCACTTGTGGACCAAATGAAGAACAACACAGCCACATTTCTCTCTGCGCAATATGAGAAAAAATTACTTGGGAATTTGGAAACATGTCCATGACCTTCCCAAGTCCTTCTTTCTTTGCAAATTGCAAAGAAATTCCAGACACATGTCCTAAACTTTTCCCTCCCCAATGAATAATAAATATTTCTGGATTATGCTGCGTTACCAAAGTAGCACAGAGAGGTACCAAACCAGCCACTTAATTCGACTCACTCCATTCCAGTGCACTTCCACATGAGGGGACCCAAGATGTGCAGCCACTCCACAGCGTACTGCTTGCACCTCCAACCAATTTATCCATGAGTCTCCCAAAATCAAGATAATCTGTTTTTTGAAACACACATCCATAGCTATCTGTTCTTCTCTGAAGAAAAATACTTTCTGACAAACTCTCTCCTTACACAACATACCCAGTAAACCTTATTTGCATTCCTCTCAACCCCAACATCCCTGTATGTAATACGCACTGTCCGCGGACAACCGCCGTGTCCGTGGACAAATTGAAAAATCTGAGCGTGATGAATGTAAATTTAAATATTGTACCCCATTTCCCCTTTGATGTTGGCTTTGAAAAGAGACTTTTTTGGGGGGGTTTTGCAGATGCTTGAAAGACACCCTTTATTTTGTATTTTTTTTCTTCTTATTTTACTCCTAAAATCTTCACATAATATTCTCCAAAGCAACCCTTATGTTCCAAAACAGCATGGCATTTCCCATAAAAGATAAAGAAATGCCATCTTCTTTAAAATAAACAGCATTACCAGAATCAATGTTCTCATTATTACAAAAGAACAGACCAGCTCTAACCATGAAAGCAAACATGCTTTGGTTGATTGCACACCGGGCAATGTTTTGCTGAGGACCAAAACAGAACTATTGTCCCATATTGCCCTAGGTACTAAACCAGAACAAATTGATTCTGGCATTTGGAAGGACTTTCAGTACTGCTTGAACCAAGTCTTCCAAATCTGTCAACAAAGTAGGGGCACTGACACAGCCCAAATGCAAAGCAACAAAGTGAAAAACTACCACATGGGGACTGTTCATCCTGCCCATATCTTCACAAACTTGTACAATTCCCTGCACATTTAAATCAGGCAGAGTGCTCCACGCCACCTACACTCCTTTAACATCAAAATTGTTTGTCACATTCCTGCATTTAGCATACTGCTCCAAACCATGCACAAACATATCTCCAACCTCCAACACCCTGACTTTCTCCACCTCTGCCATCTTCACTACACACAGCCTCTTTCAACACAAATTCACAACCTCAACACCTGATTGGCTAATCCTTATAGTCCCTTTTCCATGCTGGATTTTCTGAAAAACCCCGGATGTGGCACACCCTGTCCACGGACAGCCGCGGTGTCTGCAGAGAGCATAACTCTTAGACAGCCCTTCTACCCTTTCCACTTCACTCTCTGTGCCATTCCCTCATTGGAAACAGCTAAGCAGTCACATAACCATCCACCAGTCACATCCAAGAACTATACATCTAACTCCATCATCATAGTTCAGCACTTCAAATGTATTGTTGATCACTCTGAGTACAAGTCTCATGTCATTGGAAAGCACCTACTACAAAAACTACTGTGCCCCGTCTCCAAGATTTTCACTTGCAACTTCATGCATATAAATATGCATGAATACAAACTAGAGGTAAGTATATTTTCTGCACAGTACATGTACAGCTCTTGTATAAATGCATATAAACAGGGTATCTGCCACTTAACATGTATAACCTATAAAAACAACTTACTGTCATTTTTCCCATCTGCTATAATCAACTGTCACTTGCATACCTGTCTGCTATCTAAATTCTTTTTTTACACACACAGCTATCTAAAAAACTGTAATTTCATATTAAAAGATGGGAGAAATAACAGTATAATTGTAGAAAAACACTTAGTAGTGTATTATAAAATGACACACAGCCATGATGAGTTCATGCATGTGTATACACTCACACAGATAGACACTATCATTAGAAAAGCTCCCAGCTGAAATAACACCACTGCCTCTAAATCACTTCCTTCTGCTTTATTACCCACACCTTCACAAATGCATGCATTCCATGGTTTCTATAGAGTTTGTGCCATTTACCCTATAAAAATAGCAAAATAAGTATATGATTATTTCTTCTATCTCCTAACATCCACTAACACAGTCTTTAGAAACCAAGTGAGTTTCATATGCTTAGTATTAGACTTATTTGCAAAGCATGTTCAACTAACAGATTCTAAGTAAAAAATACAGGCTGCACATAGGCAAAGGAAACTGCATGCACACACTATGTTCAGTTATCAAAAAACACTACTACTACAAAAACATAAAAATCGACGTCTAAATTAACAACAGTGCTATAAACACACAAAATTACTAACTTCTTTTTTTTTTACAATTGCAGTGAAGACCTCTCTCCTGAAAAGCAGCAGCATCTGAAGTACAAATAACAACTCAGAAGAAACCTAATCTTTCCATACAAAAAAGTAAGTACAATACTACCATAATGTTCTAACTGTTACTCAAACACACTGTGGGGCTGATTCATTTAATTTGTGTGCCGAAAAATGGGGATTTGTGCGTGATTCTGCACACAAATCCCCATTTTTTAAACGGATTTGCAGGCAGAATGGCACACAAATCCCCATTTTCTGGTGCACAAATTTCATGAATCAGCCCCTAGAATGTTAGTATTGCAGAACAAAGAACTGTTTTAATTCTATACCATTAGATTTAGTATTAGTGCTTCTCCTCACCAATAGCTTACTTTGTATTGTCATCTGAACCCCAGTATAGTAACACACAAATACAAAAATAGCCTGCCCAACTTGTTGTATCTGGCCATTGCACAATCACACACCTCAACATACATCCTTACCATCATACTGAGACATTCATGCACACAGCACACATACATTGCACAACAGCCCAACCCATACCTTCTTTTTTTCCAACAGACCCCAAAGAATGCCTAACAAAAAGCAAGTCCGTAGAAAGCAACGCAGAAGTAGAGCAAATCAAAATAAAAGTGTCCAAAATAAGCATCCATCTGTAGCAGAATTTGTACAAAAAGTTCAAACAAAACAGCTAATACAGCTTTAAGCGAAACAAAAAAAAACTTCCAGTACAGAAACTTTGCCTCCTCTTTCAAAATGTAAAACGAAACAGAAAGTGATTAACACGAATTCAGCTACCCCTACTGCTAACACTGCTCCTTTAAATCTTGATGTAGTGGCAGGTAACCATACCAAAAAAAAGTATTTTACAACAAATTTTCCGCCACAGAGTCCTTCAGAATTTTATAAAAACAGGACAGAAATCATGCACAGCCCTTAAAACCTACCGTAGAAAATTAATCTTAGAAACTCTCATAGACAGTGCAATTCTTCTTAAAAGGAAGTTATTTATTTTAGTTTTAAACAGAATGAAACCACTAACAAACCTAACTACTAAACTACAAAACAGACTTCTCAATGAACGGAATGTCAACAAAAATTCTTAAATATTTTTTGGAGGTGAGTGGAGTCACACCACAAGCACAGAACCATATTTTAATGAAGAAGCATACAAACAAAAGCAAACAAATACAATTGCCATACATAGCAGTGGACAAGGGTATGAAAAACTTAATAATACCATAATGGAACAAGAAATGCTCCTTACAAAAATATATAAACTCACTAGAAGATCCACAAGAATTTCTAATGTACTTACTACAAGTACTGGAAAACAAAAACATACCTATAAATGAAATCTTTCAGATTTCATACATGTGGAAACATACATGCACTCTCTACAACCATGTGGCACCGGAACAAATCCCTAATGAACGCTCCGTGTATGTATCCATACCAAACTGTGAATCCATTCCATTTCTGCAACTTGTAAAAATTACAAACCATGGAAGATTATGTACTACCTGCAATTCAGATAATCGCTCCACCTTAGAAATACAGACACATAGTAAATACGTAATACTAATGCTTTTATGTTACAATGCAGATGGTACCAAAAACAACTGCAAGCTGACTGGATTCACACATGGTCAAGTATCACTTGGTTAGAAAACCTTCATAACAATAGGTATAATCTACCACGCAGGAGCCACAACCAATGCAGGTCACTACACTGCATATATATAAAAGAATTGTGGATGGTTCGTAATGATACATATGGCAGGCACATCAAAACAATGTGACACACCTCACGCTTCACCCCAGCCAATCAGGGAACACGTCACATGTCCGCAGACATGACGCACGCCAATTAGCCAATCGGCCAATCAGCGAACACGTCACATGTCCGCAGAAGTTGCCAATTCCACAGGAAGAACACTTTTTGGCCATCTTATAACTTCGCTCTCCCTGGATGAATCCTCACCAAACTTTGCATAAATATATATATATTCAGTGAAAAAACTTTGTTAAAGGGACGTTATGGTTAAGTTGCGCTCTTAAAAACTAAGAAATTCAGTGAAAAAAAAGGGACGTTATGGTTCCAAGTTAAACCGAAAAACCCTTGAAATTCGCCAGTTATGGTAAGCTAAGCAACCATAACTCGCGCCACCACCGTGCACTGCTAAGACTAACACCCAGGACATCAAAGATGACATCACAAATGTCATTGATGACATCACTTAATGTTCGCGGACATGTTCGAAGAACAGTACCACTACCTAAAAAACTCTGGGGGGGTATGTTTGATTGTTATATCATAACATAGGAACATTTAACAAATTCAAAAAAAAGCACACAAACACATTATATGTACTAATACATAAGAAATGTAACCCATATATACAACACACTAACCATTCATTTAAATGCACTATGTTCTAAAATGGAATATACCACAAGAAAATAAAATGGCTTCCAACATAATTACCTTCCAAACACAACAGAACTGAGAACAAGAGCAGACCCACTGAGTACATAGAACATATCTTACCTGAAATAGTAAGTGTAATTAATGTTATTCATATATTTATAAACTTTCTGTATTAGATAAAAAAAATATGTTTTTTTTTTTCTTTCACAGAAATGTCTAGTACTCTGGAATGGCTAGAGGAACATTTCCCACATGAAGAAATGTCACAAGATAGTGAAACTAATGGTAAACACTTTATAATATAAACCATTTAATTATTATTATTTTGTATACATTTAACATATATATATTTTTTTTGTACCGAGCATAACAAAATACAAACTACCCCTGAAGAAGCTGTTGTGGAAAAAACGCTTGACAGCATAAAAGAAAAAATTGATTTATTGTTGACCAATTTTAAAAATTTCAAAACTTTTGTTGAAGATCATTTTAAAACAAAAACGTCATACCATTGCCCCACATGTACTTGTCCCCCCTCACCATATCCCAGTCAATTATCCCCAAACCCTCTCCATAACCCAAAACGTTTTGATGAGACTTCCATCCCTTCTTCACCTAATAACAATCATGATGAAACCCCTAATTCTCCTGTTTTTGTTTCTGTTTCTGCCTCACCTTCTCTGTCATAAATTATTAATATATGTTAAATAAAGTTTAATTTTTATATTGTGTTGTAAATAGTTTTTTTTTTTTCGAAAAAACAATGTAGGTGTCCGCGGACAGTGCAAGTGTTCTAAAATGTTCGTAAATAAACGAAAATGTAGGTGTCCTGAAGAACACTATACCTGTTCGTACTGTTCGCTAGCAAGATGAAACTATTCTAAGAACACACGCGGTGTCCTGAAATGTTCGTAAAAAAAAAAAATTGAAGTGTCCTAAAGAACACTATATCTGTCTGTAGTGTTCGCTAGCAAGTTCAAACTGTTCTAAGAACACACGAGGTGTCCTGAATTGTTCGTAATTAAACGAAAATGGAGGTGTCTTAAAGAACACTATACCTGTCCGTACTGTTCGCTAGCAACTTGAACATGTTCTAAGAACACAATTGGTGTCCTGAAATGTTCATACATAAACGAAATTGAACGTGTCCTGAAGAACAGTATATCTGTCCTTACTGTTCGCTAGCAAATTTAAACTGTTCTAACAACACACGCAGTGTCCTAAAATGTTTGTTTCACGTGTGACGCAATTTTAATTAGTTCAGGGCCCGAACAGTGTCCGTAGAACATCAACGCACATGCGCTAGCCAATCTCCGTGGATTTGGTGTCCTGCGGACATGCGCTTCCTTCACGGACTTTTTCGCGAACGGATCATATGACCGCCCCCATGCTGATTGCGTGTTCTGAATGCGGACACTGTTCGGGTACCCGAACAAATTAAAAGTACATTTTCAATTAATCCATAATATTTTTCAATAAAATCTCACCATGGCACAAGTCCCACATAGTAATCCTGAGTTTTTACATACCTTTTGAAACTTTTCAAACTTTTTTTGTGTTCGATCCGTCCGCGGACAGCGCGCATGTCCGCGAACCGCGTACAAGCACCCCTATAAAAGACCACGCCCTAGAGCTTATTCTCATTGTGTTTCTGGCTATTCTTCAGAGCACAGCTATTTCTCCAGCAACTTGCTGATTACACCATCGAGATGGCATCCCTGGCTGCAGAACTGCCACCTGGTGCCGCACCTGCTTCAGCACCACCCCCACCCCCTCATCGACTACCACCACCTCCGCACGGGCCTGAAGAGGGGAACAGGAGTGAGGATGCAGAGAAGGAAGAAGAGGATGATGAGTATGAGGTAGAGGAAAACCCTACTACCCACACTAGGCGTGAGTCTTGGGTGTGGCGGTTATTTACCATTCATGGTAATGTTCCTAAGGCTCGTGCGAACCGTGTTACCTGAAATGAGTGCAAAATGATACTCAGTCATGGGAAGCACGGTAAGTACAGCTTTGGGACCACTACTATGAAGCGACACCTGAGGTCATTTCACTATGGGGCTATTCGCAGGGTTGTACCTTTTGCAAAGAACGTAGCAGGTTGATTTCCTCTACTTCATCCTCTGTTTCTGATCCTGTCACCACAAGGACCACCTCTGTGGGACAGCGTCTTCCTCAAGCTGCCTCACAGGCCATACAGAATGCTGATGACCCTTACCTTTCGAGGGTCACAGTTGTATGTATGTACTGTGACACAGTACTCTGCAGGGGGGAGCGACTTCGTAGTGCTTTTGAGACTATCGTCTTAGAGCACGAGAAGATCTGCTCACTACCCAAATAAAACCCACTCTACATCTTCCTCTCTCAGCTCGCCCTTTCTTATCCCTGTGGTTGGTGTCCCCCCCTTTACCTTCCTTTCCCCTCCTCTCCTAGTGTGTCGTGTATAAAAAACCAAAAAAAATACAAAATATCAAAAATCAACAAATCAAGTCTCTTTTTAGAGCCGCCTTTCACAGTTAAAAAATAGAAGTGAAAATAAAAGAAGCAGGGCCCTTTGTATTTTTTAGAAGTCCGTGGACAGTTCGCGAACATTTAAAAAATTGGGTTGCTACCCCATCACAAACATTGCAATTTTCTCTGGGAAGAAGTGGTGGCTCTGAAAAGAGCCTTTGGGTGGTGTTTGTAAGTGAAAAATTATAAATGCTTAACACCTACTTCAAAATGGTTGTTGTAATTCCAAAAAAGGTTGCAATGCATTTTGTACATTTCTCAGAAAAATCTGATTGCCAGCATGAGTAAGATGGACTCCATCTCTGTGAAAAATGTATTTACTACGAAACATAATATTTTCATTGTGAAAAGAGGACATGCCAAAATCTCTTAGAAAGGCACAAACAGCCTTATTAACATTGCGCCTTGCTTTTTCCATTTGTGGACCAAATGAAGAAGAACGAAGCCACATTTGTCTCTGCACAATCCGTGAAAATATCACTTGAGAATTAGGAAACATGTTCATAACCTTCCCAAGTCCTTCTTTCATAGCAAATTGCAAAAAAATTCCAGTCACATGTCCTAAACTGTCCCCTCCACAATGAATTACAATTATGTCTGGATGTTGCTCTGTCTCCAAAGTAGCACAGAGAGGTAGCAAGTCCAACCACTTCATTCCACGTACTCCATGCCAGTGTACTTCCACATGTGGCATTCCAAGATCTACAGCTTCCTGCATGCACCTTCAACCAATGTATCCACGAATCTCCCAAAATCCAAACAATCTGTTTTCTGAAACACACAGCCATAGCTATCTTTTGTTCTCTCAGCAGAAAGAGTATCTGAGAAACTCTCTCCTGGCACAGCACACCCACTAAACTTTCCTGACCAATCACTTTCAGTGCTTATTTTCATTGGCATGACTTCTGAACCCAAAAATCCCCGGATGTAACTCAAGATGTCCGTGAACTACCGCCATGTCCGCGGACATATCGTAACATGAACAGCCCTTCAACCATTTCGACTTCACTCTCTCTGCCATTCCCTCATTGGATGTAGCTAAAAAATCGCATGACCATGCACCAATCACATTCAAGACCTCTACATCTAACTGCATCATCATAGATCAGCACTGCAAATGTACTTTGAATCTCTCTGAGTACAAGTGTCATATCATTGGCAAGCACCATCTACCAGAAATACTGTACAAGTCTCCAAGATTTCTACTTGCAGCTCCATGCATATTCATATGCATGAACACAAACTTCAGGTATGCATATTTTCTGTACAGTAGATGAACACATTTTCAAACAGACTTTTAGCTTGTGTAATCTGTAAAATGAATTTACTGTATTTTTTTCAATATCCTAAAATCAACTATCACTTATAAACCTTTATACTATTTACTTTCTTTATACACACACACTCAAATCATGTTAAACTAACATTTTTTAAATGAAATATATAGACTACATATATTCAAAAAAAATTGCATGCAAGCACAATCTACTTATACAATTTCATATTTTTTTGTTTTTATTTATTTATTTACTTAGTTGCTTTAATTTAGACATGACATTGAGGCGCTATTACCTAGAACAGCTTACTTACAGAAATAGTAGTATTCACTGGTATATTATACATTTCAAGACATAGTAAAGATATTTGTTTTTGCTAGTTAGTCATTCAATACAATTTGTTCATTAAGAACATATCATATGTACTGAACTGATGCAATTTATCTTATGTAAATAAATTAGTTTAATGGTTTTAAAGAAGGCACTGAGGATTTCAATTAAAAAAATCAATATCTAAATTAAAAACAGTGCTATATACAAACAAAGTTACTAATTTGAAGCTTTTACAATTGCAGTGAAGACCAGTCTACTGAAAAGAAGCAGCCGAATTCGAAGAACAAAGAAGAACTAAGAAGTTACCTGTTAATTTAAGAAAAAAGTAAGTAGAATATCACCATAATATTTGTATTATTAATCAAACATACTATAACATTAATACAAGCTATTCTGGTGCCTAAAAATAGAGATTGTGTACCATTTTGTCCAAAAATCTCAATGTTTTAAACAGCGATTTACAGGCAGAATGGCCCACAAATTCCTATTTTTGGACACACAAATTACCCAACTGAACCGCTACAATTTTCATATTATAGAACAAACAACTGTTTTAATTGTATACATTAGATTTACTATTTGTACTTTTCCACACCACTAGCTTACTTTTTTTTGTCATCTGAACCCCAGTTTAGTAACACATAAATTCAAGAATACCTATCCCTACTAGTTGTAGTTCCCAATGCACAATCACACACCATTACATACATCTTTATCATCTTGCTCAAACACTCATGCACACAGCACACATACATTCCAGAACACCCCAACCCATATCTTCTCTATTTTTTTCAACAGACCGTAAAGAATGCCTACCAAATGTCAAGTCCGTAGAAAGCAACGCAAAAGTAGAGCAAATGAAAATAAAAGTGTCCAACATAAGCATCCATCTCTAGCAGAATTTGTAAAAAAAGTTGAAACAAAACAGCTAATAAAGTCATTTAGTGAAACACAAGAAGTTTCAAGTACAAAAACTTTGCCTCCTCTATCAAAATGTAAAACAAACCAAAAAACAATTAACAGAAAATCAGCTATCACTACAGATAAAACTACTTCTTCAAATTTTAATATAGTGCAAAGTAAGCATACCAAGAAAAGTATTTTAGCCAAAATGTACCATCACAAAGTCCTTCAAAATCGTATAAAAACAGAAGAGAAATCAGGTTCAATGCTTAAAACCTATCGTAGGAAATTAATCTTAGAAGCATTGATGGACAGTGCAATTCTTCTGAAAAGAAAGTTATTTATTTTACTGTTAAACAAAATGAAACCACTAACAAAACTAATAACTAAATTACAAAAAATACTTCTCAATAAGTGAAATGTCAACAGAAAGAACTTCTTAAGTATCTGAGGAGGTGAATGGAATCACACTACGAGCACAGAACCTTATTTTAATGAAGAAGCATACAAACAAAAGCAAACAAATACAATTGCCATACATAGCAGTGGTCGAGGTTATGAAAAAGTTAATAATAACATAATGGAACAAGAAGTCCTCCTTACAAAAATATGCCCTGAAAACTTAGAGTTACCCCTCCATTCAAATGAATCAGAACGTCTAGTGTACAAATGGCCATGCACGTCAATGTGTAACATTCCCAAACAATGTTTCAAATCTTTACGCCAATTCCTCAATAAATATGTATAAAGCAAAGACAAAATAAAAATTAAATTACTGCAAAATTTGGATACCTGTCCAGTGCGCAAGTACACAGGACTACAAGGACATTCATTGGCCTGCATTACAGGACCTACTTGTAAAACCACTTTCCATGATATCAAAAGGATATCAACACATCATTCAAATATAAGAAATCTAGTCTATAAACTGTACTATGCTAAAAGTCCTGCTTTAGCACTAGCAAAGTTAAATAACATTCTTCTACATGGTACAGCAAAAGACCTACTTGAAGAAATCACTATATCCAGAAAAATATTTTGGAAGTGAAAGCCATTTACAGAATGAAATAGCTTTAAACCAATTAAGCAACAATTCTACACATGTCAACTTTTTGCTAAACACATACAAAAAAGAAATACTAAAATTTAAAAGTGCATCAGCTGAAGTACCAAACCATGTATGTGTATGTTGCCGTAGAACTTTTTATAAAAGTAACACAAAAACTGTAGACCTATCATACAAAATAGAAGACAATGAAGATTCTAAATGGTTTGAATTAGCTCTCTACCTTGTAGCAGAAAACAAATACGAAATAACTGAGCCCTTAATACTTTGCAGTTACTGCACTACAAAACTTGACAACAACCAAACTCCTTCACGTGCTATCACAAATAATTTGGAATTATACCCAGTACCAAAACCCCTACAACAACTTAATTTATATGAGAGCATCATTATTCAAACAGTACACCCATTTCAAGCAATAATACGCCTTCAACCAAAAACAGCAAAATTACTCTCCTTCTGAATTGGTAAAAGGCATTCGTGGAAAAGTAGTTTATTTACCATTAGATCTAAAAGAAAATGTGCATACTCTAGGAGTGCAACGTCCAATGCAGCAATCTTTAATTATCTTAGTAAATGGAGTACCTACAAAAGACAAAAAAATATGGCAACAGCTGGTAGATTTATATAAAGTTAGAAAAGCCTTCCAATATCTTAAAGAGAGTGATGAATATTACAAAGAAATTATTATTGAAGAAAACTTGAAAGATACAACTGAAATTATTCAAGAAACACAAGAAGCTGGTCAATTTGAGCTACTAGATCCTGCTACAATATCAAATACTTTAGACCATTATACAATTCATCCTTTGCACTGTAATGACACCGTAGAAGATGCACTGGAAACTTACCAAATGCATCAAACAAAAGGATCGCCAATCAGCATATGGGAAAAAAGTATAGAAGCACACGCTTTTCCTCTACTCTTTCCTACTGGCAAAGGAGGAAGGTATGATGAT
Organism: Ambystoma mexicanum; assembly: GCF_040938575.1. Classification (NCBI taxonomy): domain Eukaryota; kingdom Metazoa; phylum Chordata; class Amphibia; order Caudata; family Ambystomatidae; genus Ambystoma; species Ambystoma mexicanum. Next base: position 85,827,292 of record NC_090941.1, read on the forward strand.
AGACCTATTCAAATATCAGCTTCAGAATACCGCTCATTACGGATGTATTCTGAAGATCCCAGATTTAGACAAAATGTGGAATACATATTCCACCTAATCTTTGAAAGTGAACTAGCAACTTTATGTTACAGAGTTGCACACATATTAAAATCAGGATCACACTTTCAAAATATGACAGCTACACAATTATTAGAAAAAGTGCAACAAAAGGATGAGGTTTTACAATCAAATATTACAAATCTATTAGCAAATATGCATGGTACTAAAGAGTACTGGTTTCGACGTCATGGAGATGTACGTTGTATGATCAGGAACCTTGGCCCACCCACTTGGTTTGTTACATTAAGTTGTGCAGAATATGCATGGGAAGATTTACATGATTTCCTACGCATATCAAATAAAAACAAAACAAACATAGATATACTAACACCTGGAGAACTTTGTTCTTTGGATCCTGTTAATGTTTCAAGATATTTTCACCATCGCTTCATTGCTATGCTACATTTTATTTGTAATACAACTGTTCCTCCCCTTGGAGAAGTGGAACACTTCTTTTGGAGAAAAGATTACCAAGCCAGAGGAGCACCACATATCCACATGCTTTTATGGATTAAAGATGCTCCCAAATTTGGTCAAGACAGTGATGCCACTGTTTTACAGTTTATTGAAAAATATGTCACTTGTGAAATTCCATCAGAAGCAACAAATAGTGATCTTCATGCACAAATTTTGCAATTTCAAAGACACAAATGTGGAAAATATTGTCGTCACAAATACAAAAACAAAGGGAAATACTACACCAAATGCCGATTTGGTTTCCCTAGACCAGTTACAAATGCAGGTCAAGTGAACAACCTCATGTCTTCAAAACAGACTATGAAGAGCTCTTTGCAGGAAAACACATTATTGTTTTGGAGATCTGCTTCAATTAACACCAGTAAAAGGTGAGCCTATTTTTAAAACATTAGGACACAAACTCTGCCGTAAAACTGTTGGCAGCATTGGAAATGTCAACCTTTGGCAACATTTCCAATACAGAGAATTAACAGAAAACATGCGTCAATCTGCAGATCTCACTTATGCCAACATTTTAAAAAGTATCAGAGTTGGTATACTTTCTAAAGAAGCAGAAGGAATATTGAAAACCCGGCACATTAATGCACTTGATGGCGATAATGCATGTGCTACAGATGTTATGGAACAATTAGCCCACAAAAATGTCAATTGTATGGCCTTAATGCCAACTCTTGCAAGCTGTTTCAAATTCAATGAAATCATGCTAAGTAAAGAAATGCAACCAATCATGGAAATTAGCACCACAGACAAACTAGATGTACATGGTATGACACTACCCATGAGTGACCAAGCCACAACAAGACTAAATAGTTTAGAAAAATCAATCTCAAACACAGCAAGCTTAGAAAAGATATTAAAATTATCCTTAAATTGCAGAGTAATGCTTAAACGTAACCTTGACGTGGACCAAGGACTAGTTAATGGAGCACTGGGTACAGTTGTTGGCTTTCAAACATACCCACGCGACAACAAAATTCAGTTTGTTAATATACTCTTTGACAAACTTTCAGAAGTAAAAAGGATAGGACGCTCAACAGCTAGATTCCTTCTCTTCAAAGATATGTATGTACGCAGAGAACAATTTTCTCTAACTCTTGCATACGCAGTCACGATTCATAAATCACAAGGTCTTACCCTAGACAAAGCAATGATAGATATTGTTAACACAGTCTTTAAAGAAGGCATGAGCTATGTAGCACTATCACGCTTACGTACACTTGACGGTCTATTTCTAATCAACTTTGATGCAAGTAAAATAAACGCTGATATTCCTTGCATTTTAGAATACAATAGACTTCGCTCACCACACTCCCCCCACCAAAACACATATTCTGTTCCACAAAAAGTAAAACGTTATAAAAGAAAAATAAATCAAACAGAAATGCAACAGGATGTCATTGCAAATCCTCCAAAGAGAGTAAAAGAAACTAATACTTCATCAAGTACCACATGCAAAAAAGAATCAATTAGGGAAAGTAAACCAAGTACTTCTTTAAAGAAGGAAGACAAACTCCAAAAAAAACAGTTAGATACAGAACTACCAGGACCATTTAAATTCTCAAATATAGTTGGTGTAAGTTGCTACGCAAATGTAGCAATGAATATTCTATTTCAATTACCACCAATTGATGACAACATTTACTTACACAGTAAAGACCCATTGTGTTTGCAAACGTTAGTACTTCACAGAAATGCAGCAAACAATCCTGACAACACGTATAGTGTTTTTAGAATAAGACAACAATTGGACTACTCTGCTGGAATGGTGAAATTCACTATAAATTCACAGGAAGATCCACAAGAATTTCTAATGTACTTACTACAAGTACTGGAAAACAAAAACATACCTATAAATGAAATCTTTCAGATTTCATACATGTGGAAACATACATGCACTCTCTGCAACAATGTGACACAAGAAGAAATCCCCAATGAACGCTTCATATATATATATCAATACCAAATTGTGAATCCATTCCATTTCAGCGACTTGTACAAAATGCAAACCATGGTAGATTATGCTCTACCTGCAATTCAGATAATCGCTCCACGTTAGTAATACAAACACATAGTAAATACATAATACTAATGCTTCTACGTTACAATGCAGATGGTACCAAAAACAACTGCAAGCTGACTGGATTCACACATGGTCAAATATCACTTGGTAAGAAAACCTTCACAACAATAGATATAATCTACCACACAGGAGCCACAACCAATTCAGGGCACTACACTGCATATATAAAAAAGAAATGTGGATGGTTTGAATGTAATGATAGTACCATTACTCTAAAGCAGAGATTACCAGGAAATCTTACAAACGCTTATTTGATGTTCTTAAAACCAAATTTGATAACTAAACTGTATTTAAACCCCAAGTAAACTTGTGTTAAAAAAATATAAACTGTTAGAATACTCCAAAAGCTATCTAACTGCTCAAAGATTCTACAACAACTAATCAGATAAATGAATACCACTAAATTAGACAAAAAATACACAGTTAGAATACGCCAATTGGTATCTAACTGTCCCAAAATTTAACAATATCCAAATAGATAAATCAGTACCACTAAAATATATCAACAAAATAGACAGTTAGAATACGCCAATTGGTATCTAACTGCTCCAAAATGTTATAATATCAAAACAAGTAAATAATATGTTACTGCTCCAAAAAAATACAACAAGCCAAAGTATTAAGCATTAGCCAGAAACAACAAGTGAACACTGAAAACAAACAAACAAATAAACTGTAGCATAACAGAAAAAGTTTTTTTTTAATCCAACATGGATTTTTTTTTCTCCCACAGACCCAATGATTTTAGCAACAAATACAGAAACTGAGCACATTGCACAGTACTCTGATTTGTAATCTACTAAATATGAGGGTCCAAAAAAAGAAAAAAAAAAGTATATTGATTATACAATGTAATAAGTCATTACAAAATACTAATACTAACATGCTATTTTCTTTTATCACAGAAATTAACAAGAAAAACATGGACTCCCGTTACTAGACCAAACAGTAAGTATACAATAATAAGGAGAACAATAGCAGCATATCACATCCATAGTATCTAATACCTTTGTTCCTTATAAATTTGTTTTTCACCCAAAGTTATAAGCAAATATGAATGTGATATGCTGCGGTGTATCACATCCATAGAGTCAAACATTTCAACTATGGTCTATGGAAACTTTTAATGTCCGCGGACATTATGAGTGTTCTTAGAACACTTTCAACTTGCCAGCGAACAATACGGACAGCGTTTTCAGGACACCCCTACGAACATTTCAGAATAACGCGATCGTTCTTAGAACACTTTCAACTTGACAACGAACAATACGGACCGTGTCCTCAGGACACCCCCAATTTGCAAACATTTCAGGACACTGCGAGTGTTCTTAGAACACATTCAACTTGACAGAGAACAATACGGACAGCGTCCTCAGGACACCCCCTACGAACATTCCAGGACACCGCAAGTGTTCTTAGAAACGTCTTCAGAACACCCCCATTTTGTTTATTTGCGAACATTTCAGGACACTGCGAGTGTTCTTAGAACACATTCAACTTGACAACGAACAATACAGACAGTGTCCTCAGAACACCCCCATTACGTTTATTTGCGAACATTTCAGGACACCATGAGTGTTCTAAGAACACATTCAACTTGACAGAGAACAATACGGACAGCGTCCTCAGGACACCCCCATTTTGTTTATTTGCGAACATTTCAGGACACTGCGAGTGTTCTTAGAACACATTCAACTTGACAGAGAACAATACGGACAGCGCCCTCAGGACACCCCCATTTTGTTTATTTGCAAACATTTCAGGACACCGCGAGTGTTCTTAGAACACATTCAACTTGTCAGCCACAACCCCATTCATATTTGCGAACATTTCAGGACACAGCGAGTGTTCGACAACGTCTTCAGAACACCCCCATTTTGTGTATTTGCAAACAATTCAGGACACCGCGAACATATTCAACTTGACAACGAACAATACGGACAGCGTCCTCAGGACACCCCATTTTGTTTATTTGCGAACATTTCAGGACACTGCGAGTGTTCTTAGAACAGTTTCAGTTTGCTTGCGAACAAAACAGACACATATCGAGTCCTCAGAACACCCCCATTCAGTTTATTTAGAACATTTCAGAACACCTGTGATGTCCGCAGACAAATCGAACACAAAAAGAACGTCTAACACATAAAAAACACAACTTTCATCCTATCTCATACACTCCCACCCTCCCCAAACACTCCTACACACCAACACACTCTACTAAATACAAATTTTGAACAAAGTTTCACCGCGCTGTCCGCGGACGACCGCGAATCCAAGATGGTGGGCGTTACCGAAAATCTGACCCGATTCACGCTCCACGTCGTCCAATCAGCGAACACGTTGCATGTCCATGAACATCACGCAAGCCGATTGGCCAATCAGGACACTGTCCGCGGAGCAAACAGGGAAGTCCGTCCGCGGACCGAACACAGATATCACTAATTTTTTTTGATCTACTTTTTGGTCATTTAAAAAAAAACTACTGGACGGATTTTCACCAAATTTGCAAAAGCACGCTTTCGGGACCAAGCCGCTGCTCCTGGTCCAAATTTGGTGAAAATCCGTCCAGCGGTTTGGGCTGTAGACGCGAGCAAAAATGTTTTCCCATTCAGTCTATGGGAAAAAAAAAGTTTTGGGACCCCCTATAACTTTGCCCCCCCTGGACGAATCCTCACCAAACTTTGCAAAAATTCAGAGTGACCCAAATACATTTTTTGCAAAGTTTGGTGAGGATCCGTGCAGGGAGAGCGAAGTTATAAGCCGCCCAAAAAGTGCTCTTCCTATGGAAACAGCAACTTAACCATAACTACATGGCCACTACTGTGGCCATGTAATTCAGTAAAAAAATGTTAAAGGGACGTTATGGTAAACTTGCGCTACTAAAAAGCTATGAAATTCAGTAAAAAAACTTTGTTAAAGGGACGTTATGGTTCCAAGTAAAACCGAAAAACCCCTGAAATTCGCCAGTTATGGTAAGCTAAGCAACCATAACTCGCGCCACCACGGTGCACTGCTAAGACTAACACCCAGGACATCAAAGATGACATCACAAATATCATTGATGACATCACTGATGACATCACATGTGCATTTACATTTCATGAAAAGTCTGTACATGGGATTCTTATTGCAAAGTTAAAAGTAGTGTCAAGGTTCATTGGAATAAATATCATGAGGTACTTAGTGCATTAAGCAATTAATTAATCCAAATAGCATTGTATTATGATTTTGTTTCCAATATAGTAAGGTACACATGTAGTAACATAGGCATAGTTTGTAGGAGACATGATGGAGATGCAATATTAATAATCTTGTGATGTTAAATACTAAAATTATAAATGCCTTCTTATTAGAGTTTTGCATACTGTGAAACATTTAATAAGTACCTAATAAAAATCGCCTAACTACATTATTGCATTACTAGACACAAAACACAAACAGACAGCTACACATACAAATATGAGCATATACAGGGAAAGTGAAGTAACCTAACTGATTATCTTCATGCACAGAAATGATTGCTCTGCTTCAAAGTTACTACTTCCCTATGTATAACTATCACATATTGTGACTAGTCCCTAAGGAAAGTAGTGTACGTGCAATGTGTACAAATATAACCATATCCAGGTAAAGTACAGTAATAAAAAAACAACAGAACTAGACAGTGTTGATAAACTTACTAATCATCTTCATACATAGAAAGCATTGTATTCTTCCAAGTATGTGTTTTTTTTTTGTATATGTTTCATATACTTTGAGTGGACCATAAGTGAATAACTGTAAGAACATATTTGAAGTATAAGTGTACAAATATAGTACTTTTTGAATTTGTAGTTCCTAACTGTTACTGGCCTAGATATATCAGTAAAGGAAAAAAGAGTGAGTGTGTTGCCACATGTTAAAACTCTCGGGATGATGGTAGAGGCCTCAGTGGGCCCAGAGGTACAGGTAAGATACCTGCAGAAAAACAACACCTACTATCTACGACTTATGAGAGCAATAAGACCCTTCATTAATGAAGTCAATGCTGCAACTATCGCTAGGGTCATCATCCTGTCGCGACTTGACTATGGCAATGCTCTCCTGCTAGGGGCTACAAAAAGGGAGATTCAAAAGTGCCAAGTCATACAAAATGACGCAGTTCGCATAGTCAAAAACATAAATAATAGAGAACATGTGTCCACAGGGAGAAGAGCATTACACTGGCTAAGAGTGGAGGAAAGAGTCAGGTTCAAGGCTATGACTATAGTTCACAGATGCCTATATGGAGAGGCCCCTAGCTATTTCAAAAAACATTTCTCTTTCTATGCTCCTGGAAGATGTCTAAGATCAGCCGACAGGGGCACGCTGAACAGACCTGGGGCTAAATCCGTATTTTGGCAAGGCAAATCCTTCCCGGCGAAAGCAGTAGACCTCTGGAACAAGCTGCCGATGGCATTACGGCTTGAAGCTAATTATCAGAGCTTTAGGAAATCGCTTAAAACCTCATTGTTTCAATGAGCACTAGAGCTCCGCTTCCTTAAGTTTCCTACTTATCTTAATGAGGTGTTCCGTGTTTTCTGATTTTCTCGGTTTCCCGCGCCCTGATGCCTGCGGGCTACCGGCGCGTAATAAGTACGCACATAACATAACATAACAGACATGTGATGTTATCAGTGATGTCATCAATGACATTTGTGATGTCATCTTTGATGTCCTGGGTGTTAGTCTTAGCAGTGCACCGTGGTGGCGCGAGTTATGGTTGCTTAGCTTACCATAACTGGCGAATTTCAGGGTTTTTTCGGTTTTACTTGGAACCATAACGTCCCTTTAACAAAGTTTTTTTACTGAATTTCATAGGGTTTTAGTAGCGCTACTTAACCATAACGTTCCTTTAACACAGTTTTTTTACTGAATTTCATAGGCTTTTAGTAGCATAACTTAACAATAATATATCTGACTTTATGTACATGTAACATGGAACATACTGATCCCCCTCTACTGAATTTGATGTCCTCAAACTCTTCTAATGTCCGCTGACATATGCGGACAACAGCAACACTACCCAAAACGTCTGGGGCTTATGTTTGTTATCTCATAACATATGAACATTGTACAAATTCACAAACCAGCACACATATACATTATAAGTAGTAAAAAATAAGAAGTGTAACCCATATATATAACACATTGACCATTCATTTAAATACAATGGCCCTCATTACGACCTTGGCGGAGAACCATGGTGCTATTTGCACCATGGTCCATGGCGCTAAGCTGCCAACTCCGCCATGGTGGTTGGCGGACTTACCGCCCCATTCCGACCTTGGCGGGGCGGTAAGTCCCCAATCTCCATTTACCCTTCCCCATTCCCATTTTTGCCCCATAGGGTATAATGGGAGTGGGGAAGGCGTTAATTACGCCACCGTAAATTACGGTGGCGTAATTAACAACAAGGTCCCTTAGCGCCATGGGTTTTAACGCCTGCTAAAAGCAGGCGTTAAAATCACCATGGCGCTAAGGGAACTCGTACTCAGGCGGAAAGGGGCGCCATGGTTTACGCCGGCGTAAACCCCTTTCCGCCAGGGTCGTAATGAGGGCCAATATGTTCTAAAATGGAATATACCAAAAGAAAGATAGGCTTCCAACATGATTACCTCACAGAAACTCCACAACTAAGAGCAACAGCAGATCTACAGACCAGTAAGAACACACCTTACCAGAAGCTAGTAAGTGTACTGCATTTTACTCGTATATTTATAAACTTTCTGTATTAGATACAAAAAAAGTGATATTATTTTTTTTTTCTCACAGAAATGTCTAGTACTCTGGAGTGGCTAGAGGAGCATTTCCCACATGAGGAAATGTAGACCTGAAGATAGTGAACCTAATAGTAGACACTTTTCTATATAAACCAATTAATAAATATTATTTTATATACATTTAACATATACATTTTTTTTTGTACAGACCATACACACATTAAAAATAGTAAAGAAAAAGAAATATTGGATAAGACTCTTCAGCACATGGAAGAAAACTTTGATCTACTCATGGAAAATTTAAACAATTTAAAGAACTTTGTGGAGGATCACTTGAAACAAAAAACTAGATACCACTGTCCCACATGTACCTGTCCCCCCTCACCATATCCCAGTCAATTATCCCCAAACCCTCTCCATGAACCAAAACGTTTTGATGAGACTTCCATCCCTTATTCACCTCATATGAATCCTCTTGAAACCCCCAATTCTCCTGTGTTTGTCTCAGTTTCTGCTTCACCTTCTCTGTCATAAATTTAACATCCATATACAATAAAGTAAAATTATTATATTGTGTCCAAATTAATTTCTTGTTTTTTTTTTTTTAAAGCAGTTCAGATGTCCGCGGACAGTGCGGGTGTCTGGAATGTCCGTGAAGAAACAAAAATGGAGGTGTCCTAAGAACACTATACCTGTCCGTACTGTTCGCTAGCAAGTTGAAACTGTCCTAAGCAAACACAAGATGTCCGGGATATCCGCAATTAACAAAAATGGAGATGTTCTAAGAACATTATGCCTGTCTGTAATGTTCGCAAACAAGTCCAATTTGTTCTAAGAACACATTTGGTGTCCGAGATGACCGTAATCAAACAAACACACGCGGTGTCCTGAAAAGTTCGTAAATAAACAAAATGGGAGTGTCCTGAGGATGCTAGACCTTCCGTGCTGTTCGTAGGCAGGTTGAAACTGTTCTAAGAACACATCAAGTGTTCCGGAATGTTCGTAAATAAACAAAATGGGGGTGTCCTGAGGACGCTGTCCGTATTGTTTGCACGAGAGTTGAAACTGTTCTAAGAACACAAGCAATATCCTGAAATGTTCGTAAATAATCAAAATGGGGGTGTCCTGAGGACGCTGTCCATATTGTTCGCAAGCGAGTTGAAACTATTCTAAGAACACACGCGGTGTCCTGACATGTTTGTAAATAAACAAAATGGGGGTGTCCCGAGGACGCTATGCCTGTCCGTATTGTTCGCATGCGGATTTAAACTGTTCTAAGAACAAACACATGTTCCTAACTGTTTGTTTCGCTTGTGTCGCATTTTTCATTAGTATCAGGACCCGAACAGTGTCTGTAGAACACCGACGCGCATGCGCAAAACAGTTCACGTGCATTTGATGTCCTGCGGACACCGGCTCCTTTCGCGGACATGTTCGCAAAGCCATCATGTGACCGCACCCACAATGAGCGTGTGTTCAGACTGCGGACACTGTTTGTGTCCCCGACCAATTTAAAACTACCTTTTCAGGCAATCCACAATATTTTTCAATAATAAATCACCATAGCACAAGTCCCAGACAGTAATCCTGAGTTTCTAAATACTTTTTGGGACTTTTTGAACCTTTTTTTGGTGTTTCAATCTGTCTGCGGACAGCGCGGGTGTCCGTGAAACCGGGCACAAGCACCAATATAAAAGGCCACACCCCAGAGCTCATCCTCATTTTGCTTCTGGCTATCTTAAAGAACATAGTGCCTTTCTACTGCCAATTTTCCAGATTTATTTCTGAAACCTAATGGCATCCATGGCTGCACTACTGCCACATGGTGCTACATCTGCCTCAGTACCATCCCCACCCCCTCCACCACCACCACCTCCCCAAGGGCCTGAAGAGGGGAACCGGAGTGAGGATGCAGAGGAGGATGAAGAGGATGATGAGAATGAGGTAGTGGAAGTCCCTAAAACCAGCACTCGCCCTGAGTCTTGGGTGTGACGGTTATTTACCATTCATGGTAACGTACCTAAGGCGTGTGCGAACCAAGTCACCTGCAACCAGTGCAAAAAGGTACTGAGTCACGGGAGGCCTGGTTCGTACAGCTTTGGTACGACTACTATGAAGCAACACCTAAACTCGTTCCACGCGGGGGCCGTTCACAAGGTTGTACCTTGCGAGGAGCGTAGAAGGTTGACTTCCTCTACTACATCCTCTGTTTCCGATCCTGTCACCACAAGGAACACTCCTGTGGGACAGCGTATTCCTCCAGCTGCCTCACAGGCCATTCACAATGCTGATGACCCTTACCTTTCGAGGGTCACAGTTGTATGTATGTACTGTGACACAGTACTCTGCAGGGAGGAGAGACTTCGAAGTGCTTTTGAGACTCTGGTTTCAGAGCACGAGAAGACCTGCTCACTACCTAAGTAAGGCCCACTCTACATCTTCCTCTCTCCACCCACCCTTTCTTATCCCCGTGGTTGGTATCCCCCCTTTACCCTCCTTTTCCCTCCTCTCCTAGAGTGTCGTGTGTAAAAAACCCCAAAAAAATTTAAAAAACAAAAATAAAAAAGGGTCTTTTCAGAGCCGCCTTTCACAGTTTAAAAATAGAAGTGAAAATAAATGAAGCAGGGCCTTGTGTATTTTTTAGAAGTCCACGGACAGTCAGCGAACATCTAAAATGTTGGGGTGCTGCCCTCTCATAACCATTGCAGTTTTGTCGGGGAGGAAGTGGTGGCTCTGAAAAGAGCCTTTTGGTGGTGTTTGTTTGTGTTTGAAAAACTTGAAATGCTCAACACCTACTACAAAATGGATGCTGTAATTCCAGAAAAGGTTGCAATGCATTTTGTACATTTCTCAGAAAAATCTGAATGCCAGCATAAGTAAGATGGACTCCATCTCTGCGAAAAATGTATGTGCTACGAAACATAATATTTTCATTGTGAAAAGAGGACATGCCAACATCTCTTAGAAAAGCACAAACAGCCTTATTGACATTGCGCCTTGCTTTCTCCATTTGTGGACCAAATGAAGAAGAATGCAGCAACATTTGTCTCTGCGCAATCAGTGAAAAAATGACTTGAGAATTTGGAAACATGTCCATGACATTGCCAAGTCCTTCTTTCATTGCAAATTGCAAAGAAATTCCTGACACATGTCCTAAACTGTTCCCTCCACAATGAATTACAATTATGTCTGGATGATGCTCTGTCTCCAAAGTAGCACAGAGAGGTAGCAAGTCCAAGTCTAACCACTTCATGTGGGAATCCAAGATCTACAGCTACTCCAAAGCTTTCTACATGCACCTTCAACCAATGTATCCACGAGTCTCCCAAAATCCAAACAATCTGTTTTCTGAAACACCCAGCCATAGCTATCTGTTCTTCTCTTAGGAAGAAGAGTATCAGACAAACTCTCTCCTGCACAACACACCCACTGAACCTTACTGACCAATCCCTTGCTCTGCTCATTCTCATTTGCATTTTCGCGGACATATCGTAACATGGACAGTCCTTCTACCATTTCCATTTCACTTTCTGTGCCATTCCCTCATTGGATATAGCTAAGCAGTCACACGACCATCCACCAATCGCATCCAAGACCTCTACATCTAACTGCATCATCATAGATCAGCACTTCAAATGTACTGTTAACCACTCTGAGTACAAGTGTCATATCATTGGAAAGCACCTACTACAAGAAATACTGTACAAGTCTCCAAGATTTCTACTTGCAGCTGCATGCATATCCATATGCATGAACACAAACTACAGGTATGCATATTTTCTGTATATTACATGTACAATTCTTATACATTCATATAAACAGATTAACTGACTTTTAGCTTGTATAACTATGAAATGAACTTACTGTCATTTTTCCCATCTCCTGTAATCAACTGTCACTTCCAAACCTATCTGCTATTTAATTTCTTTTTACACACACATTTGCAAAGCATGTTGAACAAACATATTTAGAGTAAAATATAAACAGATCACATAGTCAAACAAAATTGCATGCACACACTATGTTCAAATATCAAACAACAATACTTGTACAAAAACATAAAAATTAATGTCTAAATTAACATCAGTGCTATATACAAACAAAATTACTAATTTGTTTCCTTTACAATTGCAGTGAAGACCACTCTCCTGAAAAGCAGCAGCAGAATTTGAAGTACAAACAACAACTAAGAAGAAACCTGCTCATTCCACAAAAAAAGTAAGTTAAATACCAAAATAATATTTGTACTATTATTCAAACATACTGTAAGGTTAATTCATGCTATTTCTGCACCTAAAAACAGAGATTGTGCACCAGTCTGTCCACAAATCCCCATTTGTTAAACGGAGATTTAAAGGCAGAATGGCACACAGATTCCCATTTTCTGGCACACAAATGACACAACTCAGCCCCTAGAATGTTGATATTATAGAACAACCAACTGTTTTAATTGCATACCATTAGATTTACTATTTGTACTTCTCCACACCACTAGCTTACTTTCTACTGTCATCTGAACCCCAGTTTAGTTGCACATAAATTCAAGAATACCCATCCCAACTATTTGTAGTTGCCCAATGCACAATCAAACACCACCACATACATCTTTATCATCATACTCAGACACTCATGCACACAGCACACATACATTGCAGAACACCCCAACCCATACCTTCTTTATTTTTTTCAACAAACCCTAAAGAATGCCTACCAAAAATCAAGTCTGTAGAAAGCAACACAGAAGTAGAGCAAATGAAAATAGAAGTGTCAAAAATAAGCATCCATCTCTAGCAGAATTTGTAAAATAAGTTCAAACAAAACAGCTAACACAGTCATTTAGCGAAACAAAACAAGCTTCTAGTACAGAAACTTTGCCCCCTCTATCAAAATGTAAAACGAAACAGAAAACAATTAACAAGAATTCAGCTACCACTACTGATAAAACTGCTCCTATAAATCTTGATATAGTGCCAAGTAAGCATACCAAAAAAGTATTTTATCAAAAATGTTCCGCCACAGAGTCCTTCGAAATCTTATAAAAACAGGAGAGAAATCATGCACAACCCTTAAAACCTACCGTAGGAAATTCATCTTAGAAGCTTTGAGAGACAGTGCAATCCTTCTCAAAAGAAAGTTATTTATGTTAGTGTTAAACAAAATGAAACCACTAACAAAACTAATGACTAAATTACAAAAAAGACTTCTCAATAAACGAAATGTCAACAGAAATAACTTCTTAAATATCTTTGGAGGTGAGTGGAGTCACACTACAAGCACAGAACCATATTTTAATGAAGAAGCATACAAATAAAAGCAAACAAATACAATTGCCTACATAGCAGTGGAGGAGGTTATGAAAACGTTAATAATACCATAATGGAACAAGAAATACTGCTTACAAAAATATCTCCAGAAAACTTAGAATTACCTATCCATTCAACTGAATCAGAACGTCTAGTATACAAATGGCCATGCACGTCAATGTGTAACATTCCCAAAAAATCTTTCAAGTCTTTACGCCAATTCCTCAATCAGTATGTGAAAGGCAAAGGCATAATCAAAATTAAACTACTGCAAAATATGGATACCTGTCCAGTGCGCAAGTACTCAGGACTACAAGGACATTCATTGGCCTGCATTTCAGGACCTACTTGCAAAACCACCTTCCATCATATCACAATGATATCAACACATCATTCAACTATAAGAAATCTAGTCTATAAACTGTACTATGCTAAAAGTCCTGCTTTAGCACTAGCCAATTTAAATAACATTCTTCTACATGGTACAGCAAAAGACCTACTTGAAGAAATCGACTATATCCAGAAAAAATATTTTGAAGTGAAAGCCACTTACAGAATGCAATAGCTTTGAAAAAAATTAGCAACAATTCTATGCATGCAACCTTCTACTACACACATACAAAAAAGAAATACTGAAATTTAAAAGTACATCTGCTGAAGTACCAAACCATGTGTGTGTATGTTGCGCCAAACTTTTTATAAAAGTAACACAAAAACTGTAGACCTAACATACAAAATAGAAGACAATGAAGATTCTAAATGGTTTGAATTAGCTCTCTACCTTATAGTAGAAAACAAATACAAAATAACTGACCCCTTAATACTTTGCAGTTACTGCACGACAAAACTTGACAACAACCAAACTCCTTCATGTGCTATCACAAATAATTTGGAATTATTTTCACTACCAAAACCCCTACAACAACTCAATTTATATGAGAGCATCATAATTCAAACAGTGCACCCCTTTCAAGCAATGATACGCCTTCAACCAAAAACAGCAAAATTACCTCCCCTGAATTAGTAAAAGGCATGTGAAAGGCATTTGTGTAAAAGTAGTGTATTTACCATTAGATCTAAAACAAAATGTGCACACTCTGGGAGTGCAACGTCCAATGGAGCAATCTTTAATTATCTTAGTAAATGGTGTACCTACAAAAGACAAAAAAATGTGGCAACAACTGGTAGATTTACACACAGTTAGACAAGCCTTGCAATATCTAAAAGACAATAATGAATACTACAAAGAAATTGATATTGAAGAACTTGAAAGAAACCACTGAAATAATTCAAGAGTCACCAGAAGCTGATCAATTTGAGCTTCTATATCCTGCTACAGTATCCAATACTTTAGACCATTATACAATTCATCCATTGCACTCTAATGACACTGTAGAAGATGCACTAGAAACGTACCAAATGCGACAAACAAAAGGATCACCAATCAGCATATGGGAAAAAAGTATAGAAGCACGTGCTTTTCCTTTACTCTTTCCTATTGGCAAAGGAGGAAGGTACGATGATAGACCTATTCAAATAACAGCATCAGAATACCGCTCGTTACGGATGTATTCTGAAGATTCCAGATTTAGACAAATGTGGAATACATATTCCACCTACTATTTGAAAGTGAACTAGCAACTCTATGTTACGGAGTTGCACACACATTAAAATCAGGAACCCACTTTCAAAATATGTCAGCTACACAATTATTACAAAAAGAGCAACAAAAAGATGAGGTTTTACAATACAAATCTATTAGAAAACATGCGTGGAACTAAAGAGTACTGGTTCCGACGTCATGGAGATGTACGTTGTATGATAAGAAATCTTGGCCCACCCACTTGGTTTGTTACATTAAGTTGTGCAGAATATGCATGGGAAGATTTACATGATTTTCTACGCATATCAAACAAAAACAAAACAAACATAGATATACTAACACCTGGAGAACTTTGTTCTCTAGATCATGTTAATGTTTCAAGATATTTTCACCATCGCTTCATTGCTATGCTACACTTTATTTGTAATAATACTGTTCCTCCCCTTGGAGAAGTACAACACATCTTTTGGAGAAAAGAATACCAAGCCAGAGAAGCACCACATATCCACATGCTTTTATGGATTAAAGATGCTCCTAAATTTGGTCAAGACAATGATGCCACTGTGTTACAGTTTATCTAAAAATATGTCACTTGTGAAATTCCATCGGAAGCAACAAATAATGATCTTCATGCACACATTTTATAATTTCAAAGACACAAATGTGGCAAATATTGTCATCGCAAATACAAAAACAAAGGGAAATACTACACCAAATGCCGCTTTGTTTTCCCTAGACCAGTTACAAAAACAGGTCAAGTAAACAACTTCATGTCTTCAGTTAGACATAGGCCCTCATTACGACCCTGGCGGAAAGTGACTGACCGGACCGCCACAGCGTAAATAGCGTTTCCGCCATTGTACGAAGGAGCAAAGTGCGGCCCATTCCGACCCATCGGGCACGAGCACCACGGCATGGCGGAAGTGCAAAGTCCGCGATGGCGGAAAAGACCCCAAAACGGCCCACACCGCCGCCGTACGGCGCCCTAGGTGCAATACCGCCACCCATCACAGCAGACACCGCAGTGTGCGCCTACCGGAAAGTACGGTGACCGGAAATATACGGAAACGGAAGTTAAAACATGGGCCCGGAACGGGAAACATCCCGCGTACACCTATAAAACCACTAAAACCACACAACCACTAAAAACACTACCCTGAGACACACCCCAACCCGTCATCCACCCTAGCGAAACCAAGAAAAATGGGAAAAGTAGCGAAGAAAGCGTGCGACTGCAAGCGGCAGGTCCACTTCTCCCGTGAGGAACTCACCGTGCTAACAGAGACCCTCCAGGAGAATGCTGCCGTCGTCTTCTGCACGCAAATGACCAGGACGGCACTTGCAAACAAGAAGGCCATATGGGCTCTGGTGGCACAGCGGGTAAGTGCGGTGGGGACCGCACCCCGCACCCCACAGCAATGCCGAAAGCGATGGGACGACCTGCGGATACGCGTCCGCAGCATACTCTCTGCCAACCGCAACATTGCCACAGCCACCGGGGGAGGTCCTGAATCACCCATCAAGTTGACCCCCTGGGAAGAAATCTGTGCCTCCACCATCGGAATGGAGAGCATAGAGGGAGTCGGAGGGATGGAGAAAGGAGTGCAGACATCCGAAGATTCAGGTAGGTGGGCCAGATAAAACAATGCCAAATCCACAAAGTCCAACCATGTGAAGTACCATGTGTCCACATAGTGCAACAGAAACACATGTCCAGGAGAACGTCCACACACATCGGCCTGATAGCGCACGTAAAAACCCACAATAAATACATAAATAATTAAAAACCCCTAAAACACCCACTACACGTGCAGCAGGCACACCCTAACTGCAGGCTGCCAAACAACAGCACCCTCACTCCACACACAAATGAAAGCACCTCCAAGGCCCCGACCCAAATCACCCTCAGGTACCACCCCAATGCATGTGATACAATGCCATTCCAATTTCCACAGACCCATCAATAACCCTCGCCCTCCTTTACTCCACCACAGGGTCCGATCCAAACGACGAGCTTCAGGACACCCCTACCAGCACACCTGCAAAGAGGGCCAAGACCAACGGCCAAAGACCCTCCACCTCAGCTGCACGCATCAAGACACGGCAGCAGCACAAATCCGGTGGCAGCACAGAGGAGGGAACATCAACAGGCACCCCAGCAGCCAGCATGCCCACAACACCACCACCACAGGTCCCCCCAATGGATGCCACAGAAGGCACTGCCTCTGGTGGCAGCAGCACCATAGGTGACACCCCATTGATGGCAGCATGCTCCGACACAGAAGACGGGGATGTCGAAGTCAGATCCATCCATGACCTGTCCCAATCCCCCTGTCTGTCCCATCCCGTACAACATGAGGATGCCACGCAGGGGCACCCACAAGACGACGACTGGCCATCCCCCACAAGCCCTGTGGCAAGGCAACATGAGGTCAACAGCCCCTCTGTGACACCCCCGCAAATGGCCATGGCCCAGCAGAGGCAACAGTCCCTCGACCAGTTAATCGTGCAACAGCAGCAACTGGCCACGCTCCTCAAGGACCATGCCGATGAATGTGGGGGCACTAAGGCAGACATAGAAACATCAACTGAGACACTTAGGGCAGAAATGGAGAGAGGTACAGAGACACTAAGGGCACAAATGGAGAGTAGCACCGAGAGCCTGGGAGTCCAAATGGAGAGAAGCACCGAGAGCCTGAGGGGGGAACTGCATGCGACGTCCAAGGACGTATGTGCCGAACTTGCCGCAGTGCGCCGTGTGCTCACTGAGCTCTCGCAAACCCTTAGGGACATGCATGGACGTGAGCAGGCAGAGACATCATCCGTTGCAAGTTCCGTCCAGGGCAGCCCCCAACGTAGATCTGGGAGGAACCTGCGCTCCACAGGCAGGGGTGCCCCTGATACCCGCAGAGGGGGCTTGCAATAGCGACTGCCCACTGACAATGAGCATCTTTGGACACTGGTGTTCGGGGGGGAGGTAGGAGGGTGGAGGGGGTGTGTTGGGCTCACTTGGGTGGCGGGTCGATAGGGTGTTCAACATGATATCACATATGCCATAAACAGTGCACGATCAACCAATGAGATGTGTGGACATTGATCTTTGTGTACTAGGCCATCATAGGCGTACAGTCCATATTGTGCATGTCCCAGACACACACAGTGCCACGAGTCCCGTGTCCATGTATCAGCCACCAGGCGTGAGTGCTAGAAGCATACATCAATGAGATGCTGACGAATGTCACGGCCCTCCGGTGCCTCGCAGACTCCTTGAGGTGCTGCCACATCCCCGCCCTCATCATGACCATCATCAGGTGCTTGCAGTTCTGCGTCAGGGGGCATGGGCACATTTCTACGTACGCACATGTTGTGGAGCATGACACATGCCATCACCATCTTTGCAACCTTCTCATGGCGGTACAGGAGTGCCCCGCCAGACCTGCTGAGGCAGCGGAAACGACCCTTCAGTAGGCCGAATGCCTGTTCAATGACTACACGGGTATGTGAGTGGGCATGGTTGTAGTCCTCCTCATGCTGGTCCCGTGGGTTCCGGACTGGTGTGAGGAGCCATCTCTTCAGTGGATATCCAGCATCACCTGTATGTGGACGAGAAACGTATGATGTGGAATGCCATTGCTACGTACGCACACCCCCCCCCCTTCCTGCCAGGTCATTGCCGAATCACATACCCCACATTATCATGCATGTAATGAGACTCACCGAGTAGCCAGGATCTGTTCCCTGCGTGTCGCTCCATGTAGCGTGGTATTGTAGAGTTCCTCAAGACCATAGAATCATGGGTTGATCCAGGGAATCGGGCACAACAATGTGTAATGATCCTGTTGGAGTCACACACCATTTGTACATTCAGAGAATGAAATTGTTTTCGGTTGCGGTACTGGGCCTCCATGGCATGTGGGACGACCAATTCCACATGGGTGCAGTCGATGGCACCAATGCAACCCGGTATGCCGGCAAGTGCATGGAATCCCACTTTTGTGTTGGTAATTTCCTGCTCCGAGCGTGGTAGGGAGATGTAGTCATCTGCGTGCTGCAGGAGGGCATCGAGCACTTGCAATAGTGTCCGTGAGAACAGTGGCTGAGAAATGCCATGCAACTGTCCGACTGTGTGCTGGTAGGTGCCTGTGGCCAGGAAGTGGAGTACAGACACCACCTTCAGTAGGGGTGGGATGGCGGTTGGGCTGTCTATCATGCTGACAAGGTCAGCCTGTGTCATGTCCACAATGGCGGCTATGGTGTCCCGGTCCAGACGGTAGAGGGTGTGGATCTGCTCATCAGTGAGGTTGAACGGATGTGCTCGGAGGCGTGGGATTGCGGGCTGCCTGCGTGGTGGTAGTGGCTGTGCTGGCGGCCCTTGCTGGCCCTGCCTTGCCCTCCTCCTCCTCCTGCGTCTCCTCCGTGCGGCCGGTTGTAGTTGGTGTTCGTCTTCTTCCTGGAGTTTGAGTACTTGCAGTGCTATCAGGTTCCCCAGGGCCAACATCGCGAGTCCTGCCGGTAGCATTTCGGAGTGGTTGTGGGAGGAGACTGGCTGTGCAATTTATGTGTTTTCAGGCTGTATGGCCTCCACCTGTGGTGATTCATTCCACCTGTGCAAACTGCTCTCCCCTTTGGCCGAGCACGTCCCGCACACAACGCTGCAATACGGGAAATGGCATCTTGCTATTGCAATCATGTATTTGTACCCGATGGCCGTGTAACATTGGTTGATATGTTCATTCTGCTATGGTCCCATTGTTTCACATACTATCTGTGCAGTCGCGAACAGACTTGTGAAGGGTCAGTGGTACGTAGTACTCGAGTAACGGTGGGCCCTCATGCATCACTGTACCGAGTTGCAACGACGGGCGGGGCGTCCCATTTGTGGGTGAAGGCAGTTGCCATTTTCACACACAGCCGCACTAGATGGATTAATTAGTGATTTCAAACGGCCACAGATGCTTCTTCGACGTGATGTTGCAAATGAGGAATTCGAAGGGCGGCGCTTTCGGTTTTCAGCTAGCGGCGGGGAAATGCCCACAGGTCTGACTGCAAATATAACGAACTATTGTTCAATGTCCTTGGGACAGGGGCCATGGCGAGGATGCAATGATTGATATGAATGGTTTGGGATGCGCAATAGCGACGTGGGCGATGAGGCCGGACGTTCCCAAATACATGTTACTTCACAACACTGGCATTACGGGCTGGGGCACTGTGGATTTTGCAGGCTGCATAACGCACAGACTCAATGGATATTTCTAATGTTATGTGAGTAAATATTCAGGCGTTTTAATCCCGGGATGAGGGAATGATGAATGGATGCATGGGCAGGTGATTTGATACAGAGTTTGCCATGTACAGGGCTTCTTGGAATCTATCCGCCTCCCCTACGCTATGTGATGCAGGGCTGCCATAGTGGGACCATCGTCTATCTGGCCTTGTTGAGCCCTCCCTGTCTCGACGCGCCCTCAGACACTTGTGTCCATGCACGTTACCAATCCCATCTGATGGATTCTGTTTTGACAGACGCATGCACAGGTACACTCGTTTGTGATGGTGTTTACACCTCGATATAGATAGTTATGAGTCGCAAGTGGTTTTTGGGTGGTGATGAACCTTTGGAGTGGGCTAGCATGCATATGGCTGTGGAGTTAGTGTGATCATTGAAGTGAGTTGTTCGAATATAGTTCTGATGGCCATTCTGTTCTTTTTCTTTTCTTTTGGTTGACAGGTATCTCCTCCCCTTTTGCCACTGCCATCTGTATGCCACTCCTGCAGATGGGTTTTACTCCCGACACCTGCTGCTTCGTGTTAATCAGTGGAGCAGCATTACGATCTTATGGGACGATCGCCAATGGGCCACATGCCCTTACGCAGTACTGGTGGCTCGGAGCAACATTTCGGCCTTTCAGCTGGACTAGTGCCTCCCCATTGGGACGGCCCTGCGGTTGTGTGCGCTTCCATGTTGCCTTTTCGTACGTGAATGTGGCTCTGTGTACCATGATGGAACAGGGCGTCACACAAGTAGTGGCTGGTCATTTCTTGCGGATGCAGCCCACAATGGTGAAATGTGTTTTGGAGTTCATGGCCTGATGGCTGTATGGGCTTGGTGATTTTGTTGTGCATTAAATTTCTATTCTGATTTGGCCCGTGTAGCGTTCTTCTTTGCAAGTGATGTGGCATATTCCTATTTGGGGAGCGATGTATTGTGAGGAGATCTGCATTGGGTTCCAGCTTCGGAGTTTAGTTGCGTGGTACTGTACTGGGCGCGTTTGCCTACGAAGCCCGTGAGGTCAGGGATGGGGGCTGCCAATATGACAGTTTGAATGTTGTCATGCTCAGGGGCGGGGGATTGGGTTTTGTGTAACAGATGCCGGTCAGCCAGGTGGACTGGTGGAATGATGTGATTTTCGGAATATTGCTGGTCACAGGTGCCTGTGTTTGCGTGCGTTTCTTGGTGGGGGACTGTGGTCATGTCCATTGGGATGGCTTCTGTATTCGTGCCATCTGTGCCCTGCAGCTCCCATTGGCCCCTCTTGTGTTTCATTTGTTCGTTGGCATGCATGGGTGACTTGTACATTTCAATGGTTGCATTGTGACTTCATTGCACCTACGGGGAGTTGTACTTTGTGGGCAGGGAGCGGTGTACAGGCACTCAGTGGGGCCGTTTACGGTTGATTCGCGATGCCGTACTTCTCACCATGGCGGAATGGTTCATTCCGCCATGCTTGATGGCGTTAGGTACATGTCCGCTAGGGTCGGAATTAGCGTACCCTTGCGCCATGGTGGTGTTTACGGTTTGGCATGGCAGTTAGCGTTGGCGTTCACTACGGTGTCGCTAATGGCTTCGTACTTTGCAGTGACGGGTCATAGTCGCACCGAGCGCTATTCGATGGCGGTATTGCATTTCCGCCATCGTTTTCCGAATTCCGCCAGGGTCGTAATGAGGGCCATAGTGTGAAAGGTAAATCACCTAAAAATACATATTACATAAAAAGAACAGAAGAAGAAAAATATATCAATGATTACAATGCAATCATTGCCCACTTATGGAATGCAAACATAGATGTGCAGTACATTGCAGACAATTCCACTGCAGTTGCACGATATGTTACAGCATACTTAAACAAAGCAGAAAAAACAGAACTCCAAGACCTCTGGAATGACCTGTCATCAGACACAACACTGTCTTAGAAATTATACAGCTTGAGCATAAAAATTATCTCCCATAGAGCATGTGGCTCCTATGAAGCAGCAGATTGTTTAACCGGTACTGCTTTGTGTGGAACATCTGAAAATATAGTATGGCTAAGTCTTTGTCCTGCTAAATCTAGAAAAAGAGTTCTGAAATCATACGACGATGTAGAAACAATAGCCAAACATGATCCCAACAGCCAATACATTTTAAAAAACAATTTGCTGAACACATACTACCCAAACATAAGTATCACTTAATAAACCATGTGTCTATACCACATAGCCCAAAACTTCACATACAAAAATAATATAAAACCCGATGAAAAAAAAGGTAGATACAGAGTATCAAATTGTGAAGGCAGCTTAGTAAAACTCACCAAACCAAATTTAATTAATAATATCAAATTGTCATTAAAGACTCCTCAACATAAAGAACTATATTACATGTCCCTGCAACAACTCTTTAAACCATGGAGAAAAGAAGAAGAAATACTAGATAACTATGACTTCTATGAAGACGCTTTCAAAGCAAATGAAAGCACTATAACCGATGTAAACTTTACAGAGTACAAAACAATGTTGCACAATGAACAGCAACACAAAGAAGATCTCCAGGCCCAACTAGATAAGGACACTCCTGACAGTAGTCAACCTTCTGTAACAGGAAGCCAAGAACCACTCGGAGAGCCACTAATAACAAATGAGGCTGAATTAGCTATGACGGAAGCAGAAAACACCCTGGGCCTCATTACGACCTCGGTGGTAGCCATGTCGCTATTGGCCGCATGTCTGCCGCTGAAATCACATCCGGGTCCTCAGAATGAGGAATTACCGGGCCATTCCGAGTTCGGAAGGCCCGGTATTTCCTCCCGCCAAGGACCCAGACCCGGGGCTTCCCCATTCCGATTCAGTCCCCAGAGGGCTGAATGGGAATGGGAGAGGGAGCAAACAACGGGCCATTACGAGTTAGCTCGTTGTTTTCTCCCTCTTCCCCTCGCGGGACCCGGTAAGCACGCCTGGTTTGACCAGGCATTGCTTCCTGGGTCCCACGAGAGGACCTCGTAAAGAGGCGGTACGGGTAAACGGCGCCGGCACCTTTTACGGCACCATTTATCCCGTACCGCCATGGTCGTAATGAGGCCCCATGTGTCAGTATGAAGATAAAGAAGACTTAACTATACTACAATCAAAACGAAACAATGAGCAACATAGCATTTTTCAAGAAGTAACAAAAGAAATTGCACATGGTGTACAACATGAAAAAGAAATAATGCACCTGCCAAAATTACAAACCTATACTACTGTACGTCAGTGGTGAAGCTGGTTCTGGCAAAACATTCTTAATCAAAATCATCTGTAAATTCCTTCAACAATTGACAAACAACAAACTGTCAGCTGTTGTCACTGCCCCCACAGGTTTAGCTGCCTACAACATAGGCGGTGTCACTTTACACCGTTTACTACTCCTGCCAGTAGAACACTAAAACAAATTAGACTATTAGAACATTTCTACAGAAGCTGCAATGGAACTACGCAGAGTATTAAAACAAATGAAAATGCTACTAATAGTTGAAGTGAGCATGGACTCCAACCTAATGTTGGCTTTGATTCACCTCAAATTACAAGAAGTACTCAAAAAAAACTACGAAGAACTCTTTGGAGGAAAACACATTATTGTTTTCGGAGATCTTCTTCAATTGACACCAGTGAAAGGTGAGCCTGTTTTTCAAACCTTAGGACACAAACTCTGCCGTAAAACTGTTGGCAGCATAGGAAATGTCAACCTTTGGCAACATTTCCAATACAGAGAATTAACAGGAAATATGCGGCAATCTGCAGATCTCACTTATGCCAACATCTTAAAAAGTATTAGAGTTGGTATACTATCTCAAGAAGCACAAGCAATATTGAAAACCCGGCTCATTCATGCACTTTATGGCGATAATGCATGTGCTACGGATGTTATGGAACAATTAGAGCACCAAAATGTCAATTGTATGGCCTTAATGCCAACTCTTGTAAGCTGTTTCAAATTCAATGAAACAATGTTAAAAAAAGAAATGCAACCAATAGCGCCACAGACAAACCAGACATACATGGTATGACACTACCCATGTGTGAACAAGCCACAACAAGACTAAATAGTTTAGAAAATTCAATCTCCAACACAGCTGAATTGGAACAAATATTAAAATGATCCTTAAATTGCAGAGTAATGCTTAAACGTAACCTTGACGTGGATCAAGGACTAGTTAATGGAGCACTGCGTACAGTTGTTGGCTTTCAAACATACCCACGTGACAACAACATTCAGTTTGTCAATATTCTCTTTGACAAACTTTCAGAAGTGAAAAGGATAGGACGCTCAACAGCTCGATTCCTTCTCTTCCAAGACATGTGTGTACACAATTTTCTCTAACCCTTGCATACGCAGTCACCATTCATAAATCACAAGGTCTTACCCTAGACAAAGCAATGATAGACATTGGTAACACAGTCTTTAAAGAAGGCATGAGCTACGTAGCACTATCACGCTTACGGACACTTGACGGTCTATTTCTAATCAACTTTGATGCAAGTAAAGTAAACGCCGATATTCCTTGCATTTTAGAATAAAATAGACTTTCTTTCGCTATACACCCCCCATCTAAAAACATATCCTGTTCCACAAAAAGTAAAATGTTCTAAAAGAAAACTAAATCAAACAGAAATGCAACAGGATGTTACTGCAAATCCTCCAAAGAGAGTAAAAAAAAACGAATACTTCATCAAGTACCACAAACAAAAAAGAAACTGTTAGGGAAAGTAAACCAGGT
The DNA here is from genome assembly GCF_040938575.1 of Ambystoma mexicanum. Taxonomy (NCBI): domain Eukaryota; kingdom Metazoa; phylum Chordata; class Amphibia; order Caudata; family Ambystomatidae; genus Ambystoma; species Ambystoma mexicanum. The sequence continues at coordinate 85,852,605 of NC_090941.1, forward strand.
ACTTCTTCAAAAAAGGACGACAAACTCAAAAAAAAGCACTCAGATACAGAACTACCTTGTCCATTTAAACTTTCAAATGTAATTGGTGTAAATTTCCATGCAAATGCAGCAATAAATATTCTATTTCAATTACCACGAATTGTTGACCACATTTACTTACACAGTACAGACCAATTGTGTTTGCAAATGTTAGTACTTCATAGAAACGCAACAAACAATCCTGACAACACGTATAGTGTTCATGGAATAAGACAACAATTGGACTACTGTGCTGGAATGGTGAAATTCACTATACACTCACACTCACAGGAAGATCCACAAGAATTTCTAATGTACTTACTACAAGTACTGGAAAACAAAAACATACCTATAAATGAAATCTTCCAGATTTTATACATGTGGAAACATACATGCACTCTCTGTAACAATGTGACACAAGAGCAAATCCCCAATGAACGCTTCGTGTATGTATCAATACCTAATCGTGAATCCGTTCCATTTCAGCAACTTGTACAAAATGCAAACCATGGTAGATTATGTACTACCTGCATTTCGGATAATCGCTCCACCTTACTAATACAAACACATAGTAAATACGTAATACTAATGCTTCTACGTTACAATGCAGATGGTACCAAAAACAACTGCAAGCTGACTGGATTCACACATGGTCAAGTGTCACTTGGACTTGGTAAGAATACCTTCACAACAATAGGTATAATCTACCACACAGGAGCCACAACCAATGCAGGTCACTATACTGCATATATTAAAAAAAATGGGGATGTTTCGAATGTAATGATAGGACCATTAATCTAAAGCAGAGATTACCTGCAAATCTTACAAATGCTTATTTAATCTTCTTAAAACCAAAACTAAACTGTACTTAAACATTAACAAAACTTCTGTTAAAAAACTTTAAACTGTTAAAATATGCTAACAGCTATCTAACTGCCCCAAGATTCTACAACAACTAAACAGATAAATGAATACCACTAAATTATATCTTAAAATATAGAGTTAGAATACGCCAACTGGTATCTAACTGCCCCAAGATTTTAAAATAACCAAACAGATAAATCAATACCACTTCATTATAAAATAAAAATAGACAGTTAGAATATGCCAACAGGTATCTAACTGCACCAAGATTCTTCAACAACTAAACAGATAAATGAATACTACTAAATTATATCAGAAAATAAACAATTACAATATGCCAACTGGTATCTAACTGCTCCAAGATTTTCAATAACCAAACAGATAAATCAATACCACTACATTATAACAAAAAAATAGACAGTTAGAATACACCAACTGGTATCTAACTGCCCCAAGATTTTACAATATCCAAACAGATAAATCAATACCACTTCATTATAACAAAAAATAGACAGTTACAATATGTCAACAGATATCTAACTGCTCCAAAAATCTGCAACAAGTGAACATATAGAACATTAGCCAGAAACAACAAGTGAACACTGAAAACAAACAAACAAATTGACTGTAGCATAGCAAAAAAAGTTTTTATTTTAATCCAACATGGATTTTTTTATCCACATATCCAATGATTTTAGCAACAAACACAGAAACTGAGCAAATTGCACACTACACTGGTTTGTAATCTACTAAATATGAGGGTAACAAAAAAGATTTGATTATTCCATGTTATAAGTCGTTACAAAATACCAATACTAACATGATCTTTTCTTTTATCACAGATATTAATAAGGAATACATGTACTCCAGTTACTAAACCAAACAGTAAGTATATTATAATAAGTATAACCATCGCAGCAAACCACACCCATAGTGACTTATAACTTCAGAGTTTATAAATTTGGTCTTGACAATGCACCCAAGACTCTAGGCCCTGGCCACAACCACTGCAGCATACCACACCCATAATAGCTTATAACTTCCGTGCTTATAAATGTGATCTTGTCCATGCACCCACGACTGGATAAGCCACTATGGGTGTGCTATGCTGCGGTGTTTGTGGCCAGGGCATAGAGTCTTGGGTGCATGGCCATACGGCCATGCTCCAAAGACTCTATGCCCTGGCCACAACCACTGCAGCATAGCACACCCATAGAGTCCAACATTTTAACTATGCCATATGGGCACTTTTAATGTCCGCGAACATGACAAGTGTTCTTAGAACAGTTTCAACTTGCCTGCGAACAGTACGGACAGGCCTAGCGTCCTCAGGACACACCTATTTCATTTATTTATGAACATCCCAGGACACTTGATGTGTTCTTAGAACAGTTCCAAATTGCCTACGAACAGTAGGGACAGGTATAGCGCCCTCAGGACACCCCCATTTTCTTTATTTACGAACATCCCAGGACACATGTTCTTAGAACAATTTCAGCTAGCTTGCGAACAATTTGGACAGTTCTAGCGTCGACAGAACACCCCCATTTTGTTTATTTACGAACATCCCTGGACACTTGATGTGTTCTTACAACAATTTCATAGCGTCCTCCGAACACCCCCATTTTGTATATTTACAAACATCCCATGACACTTGATGTGTTCTTAGAACAATTTCAACTTGCCTACGAACAGTACGGACAGGTATAGCGTACTCAGGACACCCCCATTTTGTTTATTTACGCGCATCCCAGGACAAATGTTCTTAGAACAATTTCAACTTGCCTACGAACAATACGGACAGCATCCTGAGGACACCCCCATTTCGTTTATTTACGAACATTTGAGGACATTGTTTCTATTCTTAGAAAAGTTTCAACTTGCCTGCGGACAATACGGACAGTCATAGCATACTCAGGACACACCCATTTCATTTATTTACGAACATTTCAGGACACTGCGTGTGTTCTTAGAACAGTTTCAGCTTGCTTGCGAACAATACGGACAGTTCTAGTGTCCTCAGAACACCCCCATTTTGTTTATTTACGAACATCCCAGGACACTTGATGTGTTCTTAGAACAGTTTCAACTTGCCTACGAACCATACGGACAGGCTTAGGGGTCGATTCATGGAAATAATGTGCACCGAAAATTCCCGCGCAGAGGTGCCAAAACGTGCGAATCGCAGGAAAAGTGCGAAAATCGCAGTGCAAGTGCGAAAATCGCAGGGAAACCAGCGCACAGCGTTTCATGGAAGTCCGTGCGCGAGAAAAACATTGGATGTGCGCTAAAAATGTGCGCCGCGCACGCCGGCGCACAGGTCATCCAACAGCGTGCGCCACGGCAACTGTGAAATCGCACATAGCGCGGCGCACATCACAAAAGTAGGCGGAACACGGGGCGTAACACTCGGAATGGGGAACAACGCGTGAAAATATGGGCGTCACGGGGGAAGTACAGGAGGCAAGTGCGCGGAACGCCCACACGCTCGCCTACAACCCGTATTCATGGAATCGAATAGGGCAAACCAGCGCACGTTCAAAGACGCGCACAGGGCCAAACAAGTACGCCACAAGAAAGCAGGCGGTAGCGCCCCTGTGACTTAAACAAATGTGCGCCAAAATGTGCGCTAACAAAAAGCACCCACATACAGCCATGATGAATGGGCCATACAGTGGCCCTCTAGGACAAATGAGGTGCAAAGGGGCACCGACAAACACGGACACCTGCCCGCTGTGTGAAAAATAGCGTGTGCGCGTGTTCCTGGGTGCGCGGGAAGTTCCACACGCGATTGGCCTGGGTACGTGTACTTCGGGGTGCGCGGGAAGTAACACACGCGATTGGCCTGGGTACGTGTACTACTGGGTGCGCGGGAAGTTCCACACGCGATTGGCCTGGGTACGTGTACTTCGGGGTGCGCGGGAAGTTCCACACGCGATTGGCCTGGGTACGTGTATTCCGAGGTGCGTGGGAAGATTCACATGTGATTTCAGCAGGGTACGTGTATTTCGGTGGTGCCGGGGAATGCTACACGTGATTTGGCCATGTGGGTCATCCCAGGTGTTCCCTCTATACCCTCCATGGCCCCTGCAGGCAGCCCACACCACAGGGTACTACCCTGCACTCCTGCTCATGTCCCACAGGCAACCCATCCACCATGGCCATGCCCACCAGCCAACCCACATGTCACCTTGCACTACTGATCACCAACACATGTCTCCCATCACCCCCAGCCACCAGGGGCAGCCTCCACCAGGCCCCCACTCATGTCTCCCATCACCCCCACCCCCCAGCAGTGCAGGGGCAGCCTCCACCAGGCCCCCACCCATGTTTACCACCACCCCCACCCCCCAGCCACCAGGGGCAGCCTCCACCAGGCTCCCACACATGTCCCCCTGCACCCACACCCCCCAGCCACCAGGGGCAGCCTCCACCAGGCCCCCACTCATGTCCCCTATCACCCCCACCCCCCAGCAGTGCAGGGGCAGCCTCCACCAGCCCCCCACTCATGTCTACCACCACCCCACCCCCCAGCAGTGCAGGGGCAGCCTTCACCAGGCCCCCACCCATGTCTACCACCACCCCCACCCCCCAGCCACCAGGGGCAGCCTCCACCAGGCTCCCACACATGTCCCCCTGCACCCCACCCCCCAGCCACCAGGGGCAGCCTCCACCAGGCCCCCACTCATGTCCCCTATCACCCCACCCCCCAGCAGTGCAGGGGCAGCCTCCACCAGGCCCCTACTCATGTCTTCCAACACCCCCACCCCCCAGCAGTGCAGGGGCAGCCTCCACCAGGCCCCCACTCATGTCTCCCATCACCCCCACCCCACAGCAGTGCAGAGGCAGCCACCACCAGGCCCCCACCCATGTCTACCACCACCCCCACCCCCCAGCCACCAGGGGCAGCCTCCACCAGGTTCCCACACATGTCCCCCTGCACCCCCACCCCCCAGCCACCAGGGGCAGCCTCCACCAGGTTCCCACACATGTCCCCCTGCACCTCCACCCCCCAGCCACCAGGGGCAGCCTCCACTAGGCCCCCACTCATGTCCCCTATCACCCCCACCCCCCAGCTGTGCGATTTGCCTGGGTACGTGTACTTCGGGGTGCGCGGGAAGTTCCACATGCGATTGGCCTGGGTACGTGTACTTCGGGGTGCGCGGGAAGTCCCAGACGCGATTGGCCTGGGTACGTGTACTTTGGGGTGCGCGGGAAGTTCCACACGTGATTGGCCTGGGTACATGTACTACGGGGTGCGCGGGAAGTCCACACGCGATTTGCCTTGGTACGTGTACTTCGGGGTGCGCGTGAACTTCCACATGCGATTGGCCTTGGTACGTGTACTTCGGGGTGCGCGGGAAGTCCCACACGCGATTGGCCTGGGTACGTGTACTTCGGGGTGCGCGTGAACTTCCACACGCGATTGGCCTGGGTACGTGTACTTCGGGGTGCGCGTGAACTTCCACATGCGATTGGCCTTGGTACGTGTACTTCGGGGTGCGCGAGAAGTCCCACACGCGATTGGCCTGGGTACGTGTACTTCGGGGTGCGCGTGAACTTCCACACGCGATTGGCCTGGGTACGTGTTCTTCGAACCAGCCTTTTTGGGATGCCTGATGACCAGGTGTATGGGAGGAACAGGTTAACCCCCACACATAATACTGGACCTGGTCAGTGAGTGGGAGGATGACCTCACATCATCCACCCTGTGCTCCCAAGCACTCACCCCCCTGGAGAAGGTCCTCAATGTACTGCACTTCTTGGCCACAGGATCATTTCAGCGGACAAGTGCCATAGTGGGTGGGGTGTCACAGGCCACGCAGTCACGCTGCCTACACCAGGTCTTGAACATCATCACTGCACGCCCATCAGTCCGTTGGCACATATACCTGCCCAGGACACCTGCAGAAAGGCAGGGTGCCACCCTCGATTTCTACGGTGTGGCACAATTCCCAAAAGTGCTAGGTGCCATTGACTGCACCCATGTGGCACTACGTCCCCACAGGGCATCTGAGCACATCTATAGGAACCGCAAGCACTGGCATTCCATCAACGTGCAGGTAGTATGTAATGCTAAGGGAATCATCACCTCAGTATATGCCAACTATCCAGGGTCCACCCACGACAGCTTCATTTACCGAATGTCTACCCTAAGCCGGGACCTAGAAGCTGGGCGGCATGGCGATACATGGCTGCTTGGTGAGTATGAATGCCACTGCACATGCATGCATGTCAGATGCAGAGTTATGTCACTACCCCACTAATGATACCCATCACCTCCTCACCAGGGGACAGTGCCTACACTCTGAGCACCCACATGATGACGCCAATTCGGAACCCCATCACGCCTCCAGAGGTAAGATACAACACAGCCCATATTGCAACCCGGGGCATAGTGGAGCGCACATTCGGAGTGCTCAAGTCACGCTTTCGCTCCCTTGACCGTTCTGGCGGGCAGCTGTTATATGCGCCCCCAGTAGTGTGCAGGATCATAGTGGCAGCATGTGTCCTGCACAATGTTGCAACACGCCGTGGCCTGGCTGTAGACAATGTGGTGCCCCCACATCCCCAACCACATGCACGCCCACTGCGCATGGGAGGGGAGAGGGCACGGGGTGAGGCAGCCCGTACATAGCTGGTGGCTAATTACTTCACATAGAAATCACACCCCAGTGGAGTGCACACAGGCCTGGCACATACCATCTGATAAGCAATGATGACTCGACCTGACAATTAAGACGAACAAAGGGACTATCAACTGTCAGAACCATAGCAGCCTGAGATTGTTCATTTGGAAGTGTCACAATGTGTGCATCCCTACCTACACAAACACCACCAATGCAGCGTCATGAAAAGGCACTTCCATGCTGCAGAAATGAATACCCACTCGCAAAATACTACATGAAAACAGTGCCATGTCACCCACCCCCTCCCCGGCACGGCCACACACCACACCATGGCATGTCATGCAATGTAAGAGGAATGAAATTAATCCCCACTACATGCCCCAAGTGTCACCAGCTACAGTGTCCCTAATGGAAACATGTCCACACATGAAATGCTCACAGTAATGCAGGACCTACAACCCACATTACCAAATACTTACCAAGAATACCAATCACCTACACAACCTCCAACCTACCTTCAACATGACATTACAGACTTAAAAATTAGCTAGCCTCACCACCTGATGATGACAGCCCTCCGAACACTTCCAAGTATACAGTGTTAGTGCCACGCAAGAGTGTAGGTGCACTGCTTACAACATGGACTCCAGTTTCAAGGTGGACCGCATTGTGAAGACATGAGGAATGGACCTGCAAATATGGAGGATGAGATGGATGCAGAGGCACATATCAATACACCATGCAGTGTACAATACAACAAGAATATGCACTATGAATGTTTACACAGTATTGACTACAGACTGCCCACACAGCTCATGGGAGTCCAATGTCACCATGTACGTCAATGTCACTTGGGCACACCCTTTGCAAGCCCATGGAAATGGGAAGCAGGAGGGGTGTGTGTGACAAAAACCCAAGCATCTGAACCAAATCCATGACAAGCCTGCATCTGCCCAGCCACAATGCAGCATATGCCCACGGGAGCCACACAAGGCAACACACTGTCCCCCCCAAAAATTTGTTTTAAAAAAATATATATAAAATGGCCATTAATGGGCCCGGGGGGGTCTGGGGGAGGCCACCCAGGAGGTCCGAGGACAGGGTGCACACCAAAACCCACCTGTGTGGATCTTGCAAAAAAAAAACACCTCCATGGGCTCATGGCCTACACGGCTACCCTATTGTGGGAGTATCACTGCTGTCGCTATCCTCACCTTCTGCAGCTGCATCAGGAGGTGGTGGCACTATGGGAGGCAGCCCACGCAAAGCCCTAGTCTGTTCTTCCATGGCTGCAAGCATGCAGGTGTGGTAGGTCTCGTTCTGGAGGATGTGTGCGGAGGTCCCCATGCAACAACTCAAGGGATGCCCGGACCTCTGCCCTAGTTGCCTGCATCTCAGCTGAGAGCGTACGGGTGAGACGCTCCAGCTGCTGTTCTGTCCTTCGGTTTGTTGAAGCCTCAATCTCAACAAGAGTCGTCCTGAGGTGAAGGAGTTCCAGCCTCAGGGCTTCCCTGTGGCCCTGGGCCTCTATGGAGATGGCTTCCTGCAGAGTCGCCAGTGCCGCCCGCCTGTCCCTGTCGGACGCCAACATGTCCTCCCTGTGTGACTGGAAGATGGAGTCGGTTGCCTGCTGTAGTCGCTCTATCAGCCTTTCGGGGGGGACAATGGAAGTGGCCACCCTATCCATGGCCTGAGCCATCATCTCTGATGATGCTGCCTGTTGGGTTGCCATACCTTAAATGGATTGCTCCCATGCGGTATTGCCAGGTGGCGTACGGCCACCACGTCGGCGGGCACCACACCTCTCTGGGGCAAGGCGAACTGCGCCTTGCTGTGCCGGCACTGCCTGAGGCTGCAGGACTGCATTCCCCCTCTGATCTACTGGCCCAGGAACAGGATCAGATGTCGCGGAGTGTGACCATGCATCCGTAACCACCAAAGACGTACCTGCCAACACTGACATCCCCATTGAGGGTTCTAATCCTGGTGCAGGTGGGTCGGACAGAACAGAATCCCTCCCAGGAACACTCACCTGCGACGGCACGTAGGTCTCATCATCCGAATCGACACCTGAATACAGCTCGGGGGAGGTGCAGCCAGAGACACCCCTTGAGAGCATGACCTGCAGCAGTTGTGGGTTCTCACCCACCACCACACCCGTCCCTCACTGGTGGTCGGTCGGCCCTCAAAACCCTCCTGGGTCAGCACCATCTCCACAACCCCAGCAGTATCAAGTGCGTCTTCCCCTGCAAAGACATAAAAGAAAACAAATGGAAACAGGCATTAGCACTATGGCACACAATTAGGGCTGAGAGGCTACAGAAACAGTACTTGATTGACACATGTCCCACATGACTAAAACACTCCCATGCATGCACCGTCACTGCGTGTGATGGGGAGGCAGATGGCACACATTGATGACACCAAGATGGAAGATGAACACATTTGCTGCATGCTGCCTAGCAGTGGCATCACACATTGGCCAATGATTGGCAGGTCAAATACACATGCCATCACACAGATGGCATGTACCCTAGCCATGAAGTGAAGAGGGAGAGGAGGTCACCAATTGTTCATTCAGTCCAGTTTGCTCATATTATTGATTATTTTCATTGTAATGGTTCAAATGTTTAACCTGCAGCTGCCAGTCAAAAATGGTCCTATAGCACACGGACATGGCTAAACTAATCATGTCCAGGAAACTGAGCCAGTCACTGTACCATAGCCATGTCAGACATGTGACAATAGGACTGAGAAATCCCGAGTAAAAGTGGTGGTATGCAAACAATCTGCCTGAATAAACAGAGGTAAATAAGCAACAGTGTTGTGGCAAGATGACACTCCAAGGGCAACTGGCGTGGTGTTGGGCTGGATGTCTAATGTTGGCCGAAGGGATGCTGCTATACCCAAATGATGGTGCCAAGAATGTATAGGAAGAGGCACATGTGTGAGCCGAACCACTCAGGCACACACACCCTCCCCTGGCACCCAAACAGAAGCCCTCCCACACACAATGCACATGGATGACACACACATGCATGTGCACTCACCGGACAATGCCTCGTAATCTGCCAGTTCTCCCACGCCTTGGATCTGTTCCTCCGTGACGTAGGTCCCAGCAACCTGCTCATGTGGAGTGAGTTCTATGTCGTCTGCTGGAGACCCACGTCCAGTCACTAGAGTTGCGGCATGACTTAAGGCCAGCTTATTCTTTGCCCTGCGCTTCAGGTCATTCCAGCGCTTGTAGCATTCATTAGCTGTGCGCCTCACGATTCCAAGGGCACTTATGATGTCCGCAATGGTCTGCCAGTGTGCCTGACATTGTGCAGGTGTGGTCTTGGAACCTGCAACAATCACCATTTCGCGGTCATGTGCGGACACATACTCTACAAGTGCATTCAGTTCGGCCTCATTGAAGCTGGGCTTCCTTGACGGGCCGGACTGTGTAGCCATGTCTGGGGCATCAGCCTCTACTGGACGAGCACTCTTCCTCTTCCGCTTGGAAGGTGGTGGGGATCCTGAGTGTCCTACGCCGCTCTGGACACTAGGGGCAGGAGCATGGGGTTGCACACTCAGCATGGTAGTTGGTGCAGGCATTAGCTCAAGTGTGATGGTGTCAAGGGGAATGTCAGCATGATGGACTTGGACCGACACTGTCCTGGATGGGTGTGTGAGAGGTGGGGTGGATGGAGCCGCAGCTGCCCCTGCAGCCTCCCCAGCCTGCCTACGCGGGGCAGCAGATGACCTAGCTGCCCCTGATCCACGTGGCCTGATGACACCAACGTTCACCGGCGCACGTGGCCTAGACCTGCTGACCTGGAAGTCAGCCATTGAGTTACTCTTTGCCAGGTCTGGTTCCACAGTGGGCTGGTCCAACAAAGGCTGAGCATGGATGGTGTCAGCCACGGTAACCTCAACCGGGGGGGGAGGCATGGGTGTCCCTGACTGCTCCTCCACACATGGGGGGCTAGGGGCACCCTGCAAGTTACGGCCACGTCCACTACTGGATCCACCACGGCCACCACTTGGGGCTTGGCCACCTTTGCCACCCTTACGGCTTGGTCGCCTCCCAGCCATGGCACTGATGTTATTGTGCGTATGGGAGTCAATGTGAACTATTGTCCTGGGCAATTGGGGGTCAAAGGGGTTGGGTACCAGATGGTATTCGTACCCTAGTGCTCTAGCAAGGCTGTATGTCACCCCTGGGGAAAGATGACGGGTCACGCAACGCACAGGCACCCCAAAAAAGCAAAGTAAGGTGCACGCAACCCCTCCTAGACCATGTGCGTGGAAAAATAAACCTGCACTACGCTGTGGCACCCAGAAACACAAGAATGAACATATGCGTGTCACACGCAACCTAGAATGACCTCTGAAGGGGTACGCGACACACGTGGCAAGCACAGATGTTAAATACGTGCGCGACTCACCGTCTGCCAGGAACAAAAGCGTGAAAAATATGCGCGTGTGCGCGTTGGCAACACCCCCGCCAAAAGAAGAATTGTACGCTGTCTGAGGAGACAGGACAACAGTAGAAGGGAACGCTGTTTGAGGAAAAAGAGGAAAAGAGAAAAAGCTGTCAGAGGTAACAGGGAGTACGAACTGGAAACGCAGTGAAGTAAATCGCGTGTGAACCGACAAGAAGTACAGAATTCACCCACTCGCTCTCCACGAAAAGCACGTACAAGGAAATGGCGTTCTACACGTACCTTTTATACACACGTCACAGACGCGCATACGCGATGAGGACATTTCCACCAATTACGCGCTTTGACACTCGGACGTGTATCTCTTCATTTTTACACGCGCCATACTCTACGGACATGCGCGTGATGTCACAGCTGTGCATGGTGGCCTTTGGGCCAATGAAATCGCTTATGCGAGCACACGTGGTAAAACTGCACGTCCGAGTGTCATCGCGTGTAATCGGAGGGAAGTGAGCGTATACACGATTGGCCTGGGTACGTGTATTTCTGGGGTGCGCAGGAAGTTCCACACACGATTGGTGGAAATCCACGTGTGCTCTGTCATCACGTGTAATGAGGGAAACACCCGCACGCGTCACGTCACAGACGCGCTTACGCGTTAAGGGCCTTTGGTCCAATGAAATCGCATATGCGTGCTGACGTGCATACGCGCTAAGGGCCTTTCCTCGATTCACCCGCAGACGTGCAGGATTTTCACGTGCCAAATCACTCCGTATCAAGCTGGCCACGCCTAAGCACACGGAAGACCACGCTCCTGCCCAGAAGGCCGAATTACTGCCCCCAGAGCCCCGAGCACGCTCCCACCTGCCATCTGCTGCTGCCTGACTGCCTGCTGCCCATGTGCCCTGCTATTTTCTGCCTGCACATCAGCCAGGGGTGCTGTTGCTGTGACCACCCCTGCTGGAACCGAAGACTCCCGACTGGGATTCTATCGCTCCACAGCCCAGCCCCAGGACCCAGTTGCCCACCCACTCCTGCCTCTGGGGTTGTCATGTCGGGCACTGCAACATCTGGCACCACTGACAACCCCCGGCCAGAGAGGCAGAGGGGCACCTGCTTCAGTGCCAGGGAAGTTGGTGTCCTGGTGGAGCAAGTCCTGGGGCAGTATGATGCCCTCAACGGAAGTGTGCGCGCCGACAAGGAAGGACGGACTCGGATCTGGACGGACATCGTGACTGCCATCAACGCGGAGGGGGTGACAGTCCGCAACTTCCAACATGTCAAGAAGCGCTGGGAGGACTTCAGGTCCAGGACCCTGAACAAGGCCCGGTGCCTCTTGAAGGCAGCAGATGCTAAGGGGCGCGGGGCCACTTGTCGGAAGATCAGATGAGGGTCCTGGAATGCATATCCCAAGCGCTCCACATCCACGTCCTTGAGAGGCAGACCCGTCTGGAATCGAGCGGTAAGTGTACTTGCATCATGATTGTAAGCTGTGCGCGTGGTGATGTGCCAGTAGTGTGCCGGTTGCACATCTGTTTGTATGGGGCCGAGTATGGGTGGGGGTGTACAGGGCTGTGAGGCTAACACATGCGAGGGCTGTCATGTGTGAGACATGGATGGTGCTTGTGTGTGTAGGCTTGCATGCCAAATGCAGTTGTGTGGGCACACATGTTTGAATGAATGTGTATGTAAGTGGGCATGTTCGTGATGTCACGCATGTATGTTGTTTTCAGCTGCATGTATCAGCACTGTGTACATGTGCATGTGTGTATATTTGACAAGGGTGCAACAGTGATGCAACATGGATGCATGTAACAGCGGGATGTGGAAGCCTGATTGGCAGATGTGACATGGATGCCCATCGGAACACTGCGACAGTTGGCTGAGGTGTACACATGCATGCAAGTGTGGTGGTGTGCGTGCATGTGTAGTGCACTCCCTGTGTTGCATGTGATGTCTGGCTCACCTTTGCCTGCTCATGCTGTTGTATGTGTATGGATGGTGCTGGCAGTTGGGATGTGGCTGTGGTATGGCTCATGTGTGCAAGTTGAAATGACATGTGTGTTGCCAATTGTGATGCCATGTCTGAGGTTTGCCAATGCCACTTATGTGCAACTGTCATGTGTGTATTTGTCCATTGTACAGTGCCCTGATGCCTGTGTTTAATTTCTCCCTGTCTGCAGCGTCAACTGATGAAGAGGGCCGAGAAGGTGCTGTGGAGCACAGCGGAGGGGATCGCACCGCCAGCCGGAGACGCAAGACCCGGCTCCCCTCCCAGGTTGTGATCTCGTCGGGAAGTGAGGAGTCCGGTGCCGCGTCCCAGGCCGCAGCTGCCGGGGGGAGGTCCAAGAGACGGAGGTCGGAGTTGGACTCCTCGGCAGCAGAAGGGGCAGCTGGGACCCCACAGGGCCCAACGGGGGAAGATGGCACGGAGTCATCCAGGTTGGTGGGGGGTTTGATGGAGGAGGAGGCCGTGCAAGCAACAGAGATGGGGTCTGGAGGTGGGGATTCCACTGGTGCTAGTGGTGCAGTGCAGGACCAGGGACAGGAGGCAGCACAGGTCGCCACAGAGGTGCCTGTGTGCAATCCTGTCCCTGATCCTGTCACTGCATCATCTTGCACCAGCAGGGATGCCTACGTCCAGACCCGTTTTCAGGCAGGGGATGAGCTAACGAAAACTGGCCTTCCTCTGCCTGCGGACGTGGCTATCCGTGTCCGGGTTGAGCCTGTCCTGACTGGTGTGGCGTTGCGTCAACGGGCCATGCGAGGTGACCTGCAATCTTTTCATGAGGAGACTGCACATCATCTTGAATGGCTCGTTGACCGCGTCGGCCTACTGGGACAGGTCACCCAGGCCAGATTCCTCCGTTTGATGGGGCTTGCTCAGACCCCCTCCTCAACTGAGCCCCCTATGCGCCAGTCGTCCTCCGTGCCATCTTCCCACCCATCAGTCACCTGGGTGCCCTGTGGAGCTGCCTCTGACGGTGCGGCCAGGCTGGTGGAGGAGGCATCCCTGCCACAGTCGGGAGTCGGACGTCCAGCAGGGGTGGTCACATCAACGACTGCACCTCAGCCAGCGGAGGATGTGCAGGCAGCACGAGGCAGTGCATGGGCAGAGGCGCAGCAGCAGCAGCAGCAGCAGCAACGTCGTGGGTGCCATGATGGCTCGGGGCCTTCATCATCGGAGGGGCAGGCATCGGCCGGAGGGCAGGAGGACCCAGGACGGGAAGTGTCTTCCGTGTGGCAGCGTTTGGGCCATGCCATAGATGCGGAGCGGCAGCGGGCGGAAGAGGCACGGCTCACGATGGTCAGGGCGGAGAACTCCACGCAGAGGGCCCTGAGGCATGCCGAGTGCCTCGAGGCAATCCGCAGGGAGTTTGGGGGGAACATGTGGACGGCCCTGCGGACCCTCGGGGCCATGGAGGAGGAGCGCCTCCAGGACATTGAGCAGGAGTTCGATGATGCCCTGGCCCGGAACATCCCGAAGTGAGCCGTTGGACTAGCCCGCTGCCCTTGTAAATAGTTATATAGTTAGTGTTAGGTTTCCTTTGGTTTGGCTTTATTTTTGGACCTTTTGGACAATGGGCCACATTTTTGTATATAGTTATTTTTTTTAGGTAGTGTTATTTCATTTCTTCGTTGGGATCATGGACCCTGGATAGTTATCTGTACATAGTTGACTTTTGTATTTTCAATTTTTATTATGATTTCGCCATGGAGCGATGGTTTTCGATTTTAATTTGTGACTTTGGACACCTTTCCTTTGCATTATGATTTGTGGTTTAGCATTTTTTCACAGGCCTGCTGTTTTTTTTTGTTGTTAAATTTCTATTATTGTTTGTTTATTTTTGATTCAATTTATGTTGCTTTTAATACATATTTTTTCTTCAAAGTTCAATGTGTAGTATCATCTCATTGGTTTCATGCATATCATGATATGGGTTTTGACATTCACTGACACCCATTGGGTGTATGTGAGGGACATGTGTTCATTTCAAAACTTGCAATTGGGCTTCTGTCATGTTGTTGCAATTTCTAAGTGGGTGGATGCAATACTTGGGTGGGTGTTTGCCATTTGGAGGCTGACCATAAGGGCCAGGGATCTACATTGTGGTGACATGTTGGCTGAGAGACGTGAGTGGGGGCCTGGTGGAGGCTGCCCCTGGTGGCTGGGGGGTGGGGGTGATGGGAGACATGAGTGGGGGCCTGGTGGAGGCTGCCCCTGCACTGCTGGGGGGTGGCGGTGGTGGTAGACATGGGTGGGGGCCTGGTGGAGGCTGCCCCTGGTGGCTGGGGGGTGGGGGTGATAGGGGACATGAGTGGGGGCCTGGTGGAGGCTGCCCCTGGTGGCTGGGGGGTGGGGGTGCTGGGAGACATGAGTGGGGGCCTGGTGGAGGCTGCCCCTGGTGGCTGGGGGGTGGAGGTGCAGGAAGACATGAGTTGGACATGAGTGGGGGCCTGGTGGAGGCTGCCCCTGCATTGCTGGGGGGTGGCGGTGGTGGTAGACATGGGTGGGGGCCTGATGGAGGCTGCCCCTGCACTGCTGGAGGGTGGGGGTGGTGGTAGACATGAGTGGGGGCCTGGTGGAGGCTGCCCCTGCACTGCTGGGGGGTGGGGGTGATAGGGGACATGAGTGGGGGCCTGGTGGAGGCTGCCCCTGGTGGCTGGGGGGTGGGGGTGGTGGTAGACATGGGTGGGGGCCTGGTGGAGGCTGCCCCTGCACTGCTGGGGGGTGGGGGTGATGGGAGACATGAGTGGGGGCCTGGTGGAGGCTGCCCCTGCACTGCTGGGGGTTGGGGGGTGGTAGACATGGGTGGGGGCCTGGTGGAGGCTGCCCCTGCACTGCTGGGGGGTGGGGGTGATAGGGGACATGAGTGGGGGCCTGGTGGAGGCTGCCCCTGCACTGCTGGGGGGTGGGGGTGGTGGTAGACATGGGTGGGGGCCTGGTTTAGGCTGCCCCTGGTGGCTGGGGGGTGGGGGTGGTGGTAGACATGGGTGGGGGCCTGGTGGAGGCTGCCCCTGCACTGCTGGGGGGTGGGGTGGTGGTAGACATGAGTGGGGGCCTGGTGGAGGCTGCCCCTGGTGGCTGGGGGGTGGGGGTGATAGGGGACATGAGTGGGGGCCTGGTGGAGGCTGCCCCTGGTGGCTGGGGGGTGGAGGTGCAGGGAGACATGAGTTGGACATGAGTGGGGGCCTGGTGGAGGCTGCCCCTGCACTGCTGGGGGGTGGGGGTGATGGGAGACATGGGTGGGGGCCTGGTGGAGGCTGCCCCTGGTGGCTGGGTGTGCAGGGGGACATGCGTTGGTGGGCAGTAGTGCAAGGTGACATGTGGGTTGGCTGGGGGGCATGGCCATGGTGGATAGGGTGCCTGCAGGACATGTGCAGGGTAGGCCCCTGTGGTGTGGGCCACCTGCAGGGGCCGTGGAGGGTGTAGAGGGAACACCTGGGAGGACCCACACGTGCAATTCACGTGTGGTGCTCCCCGTGCACCCCTTTAATACACGTACCCTGATGGAATCGTGTGTGATACTTCCCGTGCACCCCTGGAATACACGTACCCTGCTGTTTTTGCATGTGATACTTCCCGCACACCCCTGGAATACACGTACCCTGATGGGATCGCACGTGATACTTCCCGCGCACCCCTGAAATACACGTACCCTGCTATTTTTGCGTGTGATACTTCCCGCGCACCCCTGAAATACACGTACCCTGCTGTTTTTGCGTGTGATGCTTCCCGCGCACCCCTGGAATACACGTACCCTGATGGAATCGCGTGTGATACTTCCCGCGCACCCCTGAGATACACGTACCCTGCTGCTTTTGCATGTGATACTTCCCGTGCACCCCTGGAATACACGTACCCTGCTGTTTTTGCATGTGATACTTCCCGCGCACCCCTGGAATACACATACCCTGATGGAATTGTGTGTGATACTTCCCGCGCACCCCTGAGATACACGTACCCTGCTGCTTTTGCATGTAATACTTCCAGCGCACCCCTGAAATACACGTACCCTGCTGCTTTTGCGTGTGATACTTCCCGCGCGCCCCTGAAATACACGTACCCTGCTGCTTTTGCGTGTGTTACTTCCCACGCACCCCTGATTCACACGTACACAGGACAATCGCGTGTGGAACTTCCCGCGAACCACTGAAATACACGTTCCCTGCTTGGCGTTTGCTGTTTGCCAGCCCTGTGAACTGGTCCAGGGTTGGCGCAGCCCTTTGCGATTATTTGGGGATTTTGAAGGCTTTTCCTTGCGCGAGGGCGTTCTTGGGGGCGTAACTGGCGCTGCTGCAGGGTCGCTGCGCCATGCTGCGCCACGGCTGGTTTTGGATGCGAAAATCCATGAATACGCTGTGCGCGGAAATCGATTTTAGTGCACGCGGCTGGCGCAGACATTCGCACGGGCACGCTGTGCGCCAGCCGCGTGCGCCACTTTTGTGCGAATTTCTATGAATTACCCTGTTAGTGTCCTCAGGACACCCCATTTCCTTTATTTACGAACATTTCAGGCCACCCATGTTGTCCACGGTCAGAACAAACACAACAGGGGTGCCTGCCATCTAAATAAATACAACATTTAACCCATCTCTTACTCCCCCACCCTCACCAAACAGTCTTACACACCAAAACACTTTACTAAATAATATTTTTCCACCACGTTTCACTGCGCTCTCTGCGGATGTCTGCGAATCCAAGATGGCGGGTGTTTCCAAATATCTGACGTACTTCACACTCTTCACCGTCCAATCAGCGAACACGTTGCATGTCCGCGGACATGACGCAAGCCGATTGGCCAATCAGGACACTGTCCGCGGAGCGAACAGGGAAGTGTGTCTGCGGATCGAACATAGATATCACTGATTTTCTGTGACCTACTTTTTGGTCATTTTTAAAAAACGAGTGGACGGATTCTCGCCAAATTTGCAAAAGCACACTTTCGGGACCAAGCCACTGCTCCTGGTCCATATTTGGTGAAAATCCATCCAGCGGTTTGTGCTGTAGGCGTGAGCAAAGTTTTTTCCCCATTCAGTCTGTGGGAAAAAAAGAAGTTTTGGGTAAATTTGTTGAAAATCCGTTGAGTAGTTTTTTTTTAAAAGACCAAAAAGTAAGTCACCAAAAATTAGTGATATCTATGTCAGCTCAGCGGACACACTTCCCTGTTCGCTCCTCGGACAGGACACCGATTGGTTAATCGGCTTGCGTCATGTCCGCGGACATGCAACGTGTTCGCTGATTGGATGGTGAAGAGCGTGAAGTGAGTCAGATTTTTGGAAACGCCTGCCATTCTTGGATTCGCGGACTTCATATTAAAAAACACAACATTGCACTTGTCAAATTTATCAAATAATCTCTGGGGAGGTGAGGGGTGATGAGGATGGGATGGGATATGGCTGCAAGAAGCAAAAAAACAGGTGTTTTTTGCACAAAAGTCAGCAAACATTTCAGATGTTCGCGAACAGTCCTGGTAAAATTTGCGGACACCTCAGCATTACAGGGTTGGTGAAATGCAGTTCTTGGATGGATTATAACTTTGGCGCCACTTAATGGTGCCACTTAATGGAACTGCATGAAATTTTGCATATATATTTCTGAGCTGATTCTAGAGTGAGTATGCAAGGTTTGGTGGGATTCTGTCATGAGTGGGAAAAATTAGAGGGGGTCCCAAAATAATGTAAAGGCTTATAAATGAGGTGCCATTTGAAGAATCTACACTTAATTTGGGAAACTGATAATACATTTAGATATGAATGTTTTTGCCAAGTTTGGTGTGAAGAGGGGGGAAAATTAGAGGGGGGTCCCAAAATAATGTAAAGGCTTATAAATGAGGTGCCATTTGACGAATCTAAACTTCATTTGGCAAACTGATAATAGATCAAGATATACATGTTTTTGCAAAGTTTGGTGGGATTCTGTCAATAGGGAACAAAATTAGAGGGAGGGTCCCAAGATATTGTAAAGGCTTATAAATGTGCTGCCATTTGACAAATCTACACAAATCTACACAAAGGTTTGCAAAAAGATTATCATGTAGGTATAATAATCTAGGTGTAGATGTTTTGATAAAGTCTGAATGGATTTTGTAAAGTGGGGGCTAGGTTCTATAATGATTGTATGTGCATACATTTGACACGTTTGAAAAAATAAAACATGGGTGGATTTACAGCAAACTTGGGTAACGAGCATTGGCAAGGACCTACAAGCATGGTTTTGCAAATGTGCCAGTGTTTTATTATTTGAGAAGTAGCTACAAAAAATGTAGCTACAAAAAATAATGTAGCTACAAAAAATAGCGGTATACCTTTAGTGACTGAGGGGTAGCCTGTGGCCATGGGCAGTGGCCAGATTGTCTGAGTCATGGAATAAGTTCATGATCCGGACAATCTGGCTACTGACCATGACAACAAGGGACAAAACATAGGATTAAAGTGGCCATGCCCACCTGGGAGTTATTCGAAATTAGGATAGATCTGAAAGGGAAGAAAAATGTGCTTGTGGTAATATTGTCAAAGGGTTCTCTTTTTGCCTTCTGCAGGCTGCCATGGAAAGGGAAGAGGGGCCCTGTATGGAACCCTCGCCTTACCTTTCCATGGTGGCCATCTTGGAAATGGATTTTCCTTCCTACACCGGGACGCCGCCAGAGGCGTCCCGGTGTAGGAAGAAAAATCCTCTTTTTTAGCACCCCGGCTTCCTGCTTTGGAAACCTAGGGAGCTAATGGCCTTCATTCCCCATTTCAGGGTCTGGAATGGGGGGATAATGGTCCAGAGACTTTGTTATCCACCCTCGCTTCGCTTGGGCTGATAACGGTATCCATCGTTCCAGTCCCTGGAACGGAGGATGAACGCCACAATATTCCCATTAGCATAACACAAAATGCAAATGGAAATGTTGGAAAATCTCATTGAGTCTATGTACTTTACTGAGAAATATAAAGTAGATGGAGTCTATACATGTTTTTTTTAGTTCTATTTTTTAACTGTGAAAGGTGATTCCTAAAGGAATATGTCTTTTGTTGTTTTTGGATGTATTTTTTTGGAAGGAGAAATGAGAACGAAAGGTGGGGAGGGAAATGAGGGAAGAGGAACCATTCACTAATATGGAGGGGTAGGTGGACAAGGGAAAATGTTGCGTGTGTGTTATTTCTAAGGTAGGGGGCAGTGTTTCTCATGATCCTTGATTTACAGCAGTGGTGGTGGCTCTTGGGGAGGAGGGATGGCATTAGCTGATGCCATTTTAAGATAAATAGCAGGTTTGCTAAAAGTATGTACTGTGTAATAGATTGCTAATGGATAATGAGTATGAATAGGTGTTGGAGCTGTACAAGGGAAAGTTTGAAGTTGAAAGTTCCTAGATCAGTAGAACATGCAGTTCTGAACTGTCCGCGAAGCAGAGATCTTATCGTGAAGTGTGGACGGGTTCTCGGACACGTCATCATGCCGTGAGCCAGAGTATGGTCATGTGGCACTGTCCGGAAGGTCCGCTATGAAGTCAAATGTTTGTAGACGTCTACAGATGCAAAACTAGTTGAATTAGTTGCAAAAAGTGTATAGAAATGTTAAAAATGATTCCAGAAGATGGGAAATGAAAGAGTTTTAAGGTGACACTTTGTAAATCGGACACAAATATTGCTATATTGGGTAAGTATGATGTTAGTAAGTTATAGGAAAATAGCATGCACTGTAAAATCCCATGACATTCACTGAAAAAAACTTTGTTAAAGGGGCGTTATGGTTAAGTTGCACTAATAAAAACCTATGAAATTCAATGAAAAAAACATTGTTAAAGGGACATTATGGTTAAATTGCACTAATAAAAACCTATGAAATTTAATGAAAAAACTTTGTTAAGGGGACATTATGGTTAAGTTGCACTAATAAAAACCTTTGCAATTCACTGAAAAAACTTTGTTAAAGGTACATTATGGTTATGTTGGACTAATAAAAACCTATGAAATTCAAAGAAAAAACTTTGTTAAAGTGACGTTATGGTTTCAAGTAAAATAAAAAAAAACGAAATTCGCCAGTTATGGTAAGCTAAACCACCATAATAACTCATGCCACCACCGTGCACTGCTAAGACTAACACATAGGACATCAAAGATGACATCACAAATGTCATTGATGACATCACTGATGACATCACATGTGAAATACATTTTGAAGAAAAGTCCCTACATGGAGTTGTGTTTATATTGTTGGTAGCAAGATGTCAGGGTGATCAGGAGACCTATCATGAACTACTTAATCTATTAAAGAATGTACTCATCTAATATCATTGTATTGGAGTGCTGTCATTAATACAGAAACCTAATCATATATAAAGATAGGCAATGACTCAAGCATGCACCAGAGAAGTACACTATTTATAATCTGGTAATTTTGGATAGTACAATAATGAATGCTACCGTATCCGAGTTTTGCACATGTTAAACATGTAATAACTAGCTAACAATTCAAGACTTACAGTACTTGTGCTGGTACAAACAATACATATGAAGAACCGCAATGCATACAAATCAGAGGCACATACAGGGAAACTAAAGTAAGGAAGAAAGATACTGCATCATCAGAAAATGTTAATGACATTAAAGTTTATCTTCATGTATACAAATGAATTGTGTGTTTGAGGCCTGCTCATTTC
Organism: Ambystoma mexicanum; assembly: GCF_040938575.1. NCBI lineage: Eukaryota > Metazoa > Chordata > Amphibia > Caudata > Ambystomatidae > Ambystoma > Ambystoma mexicanum. Next base: position 85,874,193 of record NC_090941.1, read on the forward strand.
CCCATGTATGTGCACCATGAGCTGAGACCAAACCCTATGGCAAATACTTAAAGAACATTTGACAAGGCTATCTTCTAGATATATAGCACCTTTTTCAATTTTATTATTCTGACTGCCAGTGAACAAAACCACCTGGCCTATATATGTCAATTAAAAAAAAAAGAAAGTGGCCCAGATATGTGATGTCATCAGTGATGTCATCAATGACATTTGTGATGTCATCTTTGATGTCCTGTGTGTTAGTCTTAGCAGTGCACAGTGGTGGCGTGAGTTATGGTTGCTTAGCTTCCCATAACTGGCGAATTTCAGGGGTTTTTTGGTTTTACTTGGGACCATAACGTCTCTTTAACAAAGCTTTTTTTCTGAATTTCATAGGTTTTTGGTAGCACAACTTAACCATAACTTCCCTTTAACACCGTTTTTTTTCTCAATTTCATAGGTTTTTAGTAGCACAACTTAACCATAATATCCCTGACTTTACATACATGTAACATAGAACATACTGAACACCCAGCTAGTGATTTTGATGTCCGAGGACTGTGCGTATGTCCGCGGACGGACACTGACAACAGCAACACTACCCAAAAACTCAGGGGGTATCTTAAATTGTTATATCATGCCAGATGAACACTGCACAAGTTCAAAAACCAGCACACAAACACATTATATGTAGTAATAAATAAGAAGTGGAACCTATATATCTAAGACATCAACCATCCATTTAAATACCATATGTACTAAAATGGAATATACCAAAAGAAGAAAGATAGGCTTCCAACATAATGACCTTACAGAAACTGCACAACTAGGAGCAACAGCAGATCTACAGACCTGTAAGAATTCAATTTACCATAAGCTAGTACATGTACTTCATTTTTCTTATATATTTCTAAATTTCTGTATTAGATACAATACAAGTAATGTATAAAATAAAATTCACAGAAATGTACAGTACTTTAGAATGGCTTGAGGAGAATTTCCCACGTGAGGAAATGTCTGAAGATAGTGATACTAATGGTAGACACTTCTCTATATAACCAAGTTAATAAGCATTACTTTATGTACACTTAACATACATATATATTTTTTTTTAACAGACCATACAAAAATTGAAAATAGTACACCAAAAGATACATTGGAAAAGACTCTCCAGCGCATGGAAGAAAAAATGGACATGCTCATGGCAAATTTCAACCGTTTGAAAAGTTTTGTGGAGCACCACATAAAAGAAAAAATGAAATACCATTGTCCCTGTCATGTCTTCGGGTAATTCCTCCGGCCATGTCCCGACACCCAGTCTAGTGACCTGTCCCTCCCATACACCTGTCTCCCGGGGCTCACGCAGGCAACCCAGTTTGGCTCGCGCGCTAGCCAAACAAACGCCATACACCCTACAGTCACGATTGCGGCCGTTTCTCCATTGGCAGTTGCCATGGAGATTAGGCCACCGCACGATCAGTAACACACTCGCTCGTACTGTTGTGGCCCGATCACGTGACCCGAGGAAACGGTCACGTGCCCCGGTTTCACGGTCACGTGACTCCGTTTAGCACCATGTGACCAGGAAGTAGACGATATTTAAGCAGTGCAGTGCCGGTATACTACGCTTCACAGCTGGTTTACTTGGAAAAGTCTGTTTGGCTTCCTTACCTTTGTTGCTTACCTGGCTTCCTTGGACCTGGCTTTCGTTTTCTGGACTTCTTGTGGATCACGCTTGGATTTGGTTGTATCGGCTCTTCTGCTCATCACGACTCTTGACCCAGGACTGAACTACGGACTTCCTCTGGATCGCGTTCTTGTTTTTCCTTTTGGTTCGGACGGCTCTTCCTGGCTTCAGACCTTTTTCTGTAACGGACCTCTCTTGGGCCTCCCTGATTGCACCTCTGCACGGGTAATCTCACTCTCCAGTTGGTGGCTGCTATCTGATTACCTGGGGCCCATCTACAAATACACTCTCCAGGTGGAGACTGGCGAAGAACATCTTGATCTATCCCGCAGGGTGGGTCCTTTGCCTACGTGAGTCCCGGAACCATCCCCCCGTTCAGGTTCACCATCCCTTTCATCAAATCCCCGGTAAGACTCTGATTGTCTTCTGATTATTGTATGTAGTATCCTGTCTGCTTGGTATCTAACCATTGCCTTTTTTCACAGCTGCCTTGGGGTTCCTAGTACTTCGGTTCCGGCTTCGGATTATCTCCACCTGTGGCCTCAAGGGCTGCACAGGGAGTGAGCTAGTGGTTCTCCCTGTGCGGCACTTGGGGACGGAGGTCTCCTATATCTTCACGACTCTCAACACAAGACAGACTGTGAAGCCTAGTCGTGCAAGATATGGAGGGTGCCGCTGAAGACCCCCTGGCCGCTGTCATCCAAGCAATCACGGTACTACGGGCCGACATGGTGGCTGCTAATACCGCGGTCCATCAGCGTCTTGACCTGTTACAGAGCGCCCAACATCCCTTACCCGTGGACCCGGAGCTCGGAGACGCCCCTCCAGCACCGATACCCCTTGCACACCCAATCCCGATTCCCTCGGCTCCCGTTCCGATGGTTCTGCCTTCTGCCTTTCCTTTGGCTGCCCCAGAAAAGTTCCATGGGGACCCGAGAAGGTTTAGGACTTTCCTTAACCAGTGTAAGTTGCACTTCTTGTGTCGACCTCTTGTTTTTCCGGATCCTACCACCAAGGCGGCATTCACTCTCTCTCACCTAGCTGGCACGGCTGCTGCTTGGGCAAACCCGCTGTTAGAAACCGACCATCCTGCCCTCTATGATTTCGATCAGCTAGTATTAGAAATGTCCCGAGTGTTCGACACCAGGTATAAAGCACAATCCCATGATCTAGAACTGCTGGACCTGTCCCAGGGGAAGGGCTCTCTTATTGAGTACATTACAAGATTTAACCAACTGGCAGCAGAGACCTCCTGGCCTGAAAGTAAGAGATCGGTTGTATTCTATAGAGGGCTAAGCAGCCCTATGAAAGACGCCTTGGCTATGGTACCGTCTCTACCAGTCCAGTTCCCGGCCCTGGTGGACCTGGCTCTCCAAGTGGACGCATGACGCTCTGAACGCAGGGCTGAGGCCGGGTTTTCCCAAACGGCCAGCTTTGCTATCCCGTCGTCTTCCTCTGAATCCACCGGTGAGCCTATGCAAATAGGGGGTGTTAGGAGTCCCATCACCTCGAGAGAGAGAGAGGGAGCGCAGAAGGGCTGAGAACGCCTGCTTTTATTGCGGCTTAGGGGGGCATTTTGTGAAGGAGTGTCCTGGGAGACCCCGACCCAAGAAACAGGTTTTTCATCCAGCTCGATCCTAGATACGGGGGTAGGATCGAGTCCTCCATGTCCTTCCCCGAAAATCATTCCATCGTTTGGTCAGATCAGGCCCATCCAGGTAGAAGCCACCATACAGCCTGCCCCTGGGATTATCCACCCCGTGCGGATCATCATCGATTCCGGGGCCTCCGGGAACTATATTGATATCGCTCTAGCTCAGACACTGAATCTACCCCTGATCAATAAACCCCGACCCGAACCGGTTCAAGCAGTCGATGGGACGGAACTTGCTTCTGGTCCCATTAAGCAACAGACCACCCCCCTCGTCCTGACTATCCTATCAGTCCATAGGGAAACCCTCCACTTTGATCTAATATCCACGCCTCAGTTCGGCGTCATAGTAGGAATACCTTGGTTACGAGAACACAACCCGCATATAGATTGGGGAACGGGCCACGTCCATTTCGAATCTGAGCTCTGTCAGAACTACTGCCTCCCCGTGGACAGAGAAACAGCCACCCCGGCATCAGCACTTGGTGCTGTTGCCCAACTCACGATACTGGGCGACGACATTCCCCCTGCCTCACATATAGTGGGTTTAGTCACCACCCACATCCCTGTGGCCTATCAGGATTACACATTGCTATTCGATCAGGGCTCCTCTGAAGTGCTCCCTCCTCACCGCTCCTATGACTGTCCGATTGACCTTGTGCCAGGGGCCTTGGTACCTTCAGGCCGCATATATTCTTTGTCCCTATCGGAAGACCTGACTCTTAAGGAGTACATCGATAAGGCGCTGCGTCTGGGTCACATTCGTCCATCTAAGTCGGCTGCAGCCAGTCCCATATTCTTCGTGCCCAAAAAAGAGGGCGACCTCCGTCCCTGTGTGGATTATCGTCGGCTTAATGCCGTCACGGTGAAGAACCGCTATCCGATTCCACTCATCTCTCCTCTCTTGGACCGATTAACCCACGCCTCCATTTATACCAAGTTGGATTTGCGGGGGGCCTATAACCTCGTCCGCATCCGAAAGGGTGACGAATGGAAGACCGCCTTCTGTACGCGGTATGGCCTTTTTGAGTATACGGTCATGCCCTTCGGCCTGTGCAACGCCCCTGCCACCTTTCAGCATTTCATGAACGACATCTTCTCGGACATATTAGACACGTTTGTGGTGGTGTATCTCAATGATATACTCGTCTTCTCTCACACTCTGGAAGAACACATACAACACGTACGAGAAGTGTTGTCCCGACTGCAAGAACACTCGTTGTTTATCAAACCCGAAAAATGTTTGTTCCATGTGTCTAACATGGAGTTCCTAGGGTTTAACATCACACCTGGTGGTCTGGCCATGAATCATGCCAAAGTTCGAGCGATCCTCGAATGGCCAACACCAAAGACCCTAAAGGCCTTGCAATCTTTCTTGGGTTTCGCTAATTTCTATCAGCGCTTTATCTCTGGGTTCTCTTCTCTCGTGTCGCCTCTCACGTCCCTTACCAGTCCTCTGGTTCCTTTTGAATGGCAGGAGATACACCAGCAGGCCTTCGAGGCGTTGAAGAACGCCTTTACCACTGCCCCTGTGCTCCAACACCCCGACCAACCATACGTCGTTGAGGCCGATGCCTCTTCTTTCGCGTTGGGGGCGATCCTGTCACAGGTCTGTCCGGCTACAGGGCGGTTGCATCCTGTGGCCTTCCATTCACGTAAGTTCAGCCCTGCAGAATCCCACTATACCGTAACCGAAAAAGAGCTACTGGCGGTGATGGACGCCTTCCGAACTTGGCGTCATCACCTGTTGGGGGCCAAACATAGGGTTACGGTATACACAGATCACAGGAACCTGCAAGACCTGGCAGCCCTGAAATGCGTAAACAGTAGACAGGTCAGGTGGCATCTATTCTTCGCTGCTTTCGACTTCCAGATTAAACATCGCTCTGGTACAGAGCATAGCAAGGCTGACGCTTTGTCTTGCTCCCCTGGGGGGGTTTCGTTACCAGTGTTTCCTGACACGCTCTTACCCCGGGGACATGTTGTCTGCACATGTACACCCCCTCTAGCACTACTAGAAGAGATACGTTCTTGGGTTCAAAAGCACCCCGATCAACTGTCAGAATGGGATCCCACTTATCACAACGGTCTGCCATATGTACAGGATCGCCTAGTACTCCCTTCTACTGACACCAGAAACCTAGCCCTGGAGTGGTCCCATGACGCCCCGATCAATGGTCACCCGGGCCAGGCCCGCACCTTGGACCTCTTGAAACGCTGGTGTTGGTGGCCGTCCATGAGACACGACGTGGGCTGTTACGTAAACTCATGCTCAGTCTGTGCTCAGGGCAAACATCGTAGGGGTCGTCCATTGGGGCTACTGCGACCCTTACCCGTGCCACCAAAACCCTGGCACACCCTGAGCATGGATTTCGTAACCGATTTACCCAAGATCCAGGGTTATGACACCGTATGGGTAGTGGTCGATGTCTTCACCAAGATGGCTCATTTCATCCCTTGTCATGGTATCCCGTCTGCCCCTGCCTTGGCCAAGATTTTCTTTGACACCGTTTTCTGTCTCTACGGCCTTCCCTCTGTCCTGGTGTCCGATCGAGGCTCTCAGTTCACATCCCGTTTCTGGCGTGCATTGACCGCTCTGCTAGGTATCGATGCACGGTTCTCCTCCGCCTATCACCCGGAAACCGATGGCCAGACCGAAAGAACAAATCAGTCCATGGAACAGTATCTGCGTTGTTTGATGCTACAACAACAATCAACCTGGTTACAGAACATACGTTACGCTGAGTTCGCCTACAACAACGCTACTCACTCCTCCACGGGTCTTTCTCCTTTTTACGCCATGTATGGCCAACATCCCAGGGTCCTCCCTATCCCCGACATTTCCCCCACCGAGAACCCTGCCGCAGCAGCCTGCGTTCGGGATATGTCAGCCCTCCATACCCAGGTCCTCGTTCATCTGCAGGAGGCACAGGCATCCATGAAGGCCTCCGCAGACGCTAGGCGTACCATGGCCCCGTTGTATCCCGTTGGGTCCCGGGTTTGGCTGTCCTCCCGTCATCTCCACTTGAAGGGCTGCCGCAAACTTATGCCCCGTTTTGTGGGTCCTTATGTTGTTTCCCGTGTCATCAACCCGGCGGCCTATCGCCTGGTTCTCCCCTCCTCTTGGCGGGTGCATCCTGTGTTTCACATCTCCCTCCTCAAGCCCTGCCCATCCTCGACGCGTCTTCGCCCTTCTCCTGCCCCCGTGTCCCTGGACGCGCCTGATGTTTTCGAGGTCTCGGGTATACTGGGGTCCTGTTTCCTTCGGGGTCGCCTGCAGTACCTGGTCGATTGGTTGGGTTTTGGTCCGGAGGAGCGCACCTGGGTCTCCGCCTCGGATGTCCATGCCCCTCGATTGGTTTCTCGGTTTCATCGGGAGCATCCTTCCTGCCCACGGGGTTGTGGGCCTTTGGGGGGGGGCTCTGTCATGTCTTCGGGTAATTCCTTCGCCCATGTCCCGACACCCAGTCTAGTGACCTGTCCCTCCCATACACCTGTCTCCCGGGGCTCACGCAGGCAACCCAGTTTGGCTCGCGCGCTAGCCAAACAAACGCCATACACCCTACAGTCACGATTGCGGCCGTTTCTCCATTGGCAGTTGCCATGGAGATTAGGCCACCGCATGATCAGTAACACACTCGCTCGTACTGTTGTGGCCCGATCACGTGACCCGAGGAAACGGTCACGTGCCCCGGTTTCACGGTCACGTGACTCCGTTTAGCACCATGTGACCAGGAAGTAGACGATATTTAAGCAGTGCAGTGCCGGTATACTACGCTTCACCGCTGGTTTACTTGGAAAACTCTGTTTGGCTTCCTTACCTTTGTTGCTTACCTGGCTTCCTTGGACCTGGCTTTCGCTTTCTGGACTTCTTGTGGATCACGCTTGGATTTGGTTGCATCGGCTCTTCTGCTCATCACGACTCTTGACCCAGGACTGAACTACGGACTTCCTCTGGATCGCGTTCTTGTTTTTCCTTTTGGTTCGGACGGCTCTTCCTGGCTTCAGACCTTTTTCTGTAACGGACCTCTCTTGGGCCTCCCTGATTGCACCTCTGCACGGGTAATCTCACTCTCCAGTTGGTGGCTGCCATCTGATTACCTGGGGCCCATCTACAAATACACTCTCCAGGTGGAGACTGGCGAAGAACATCTTGATCTATCCCGCAGGGTGGGTCCTTTGCCTACGTGAGTCCCGGAACCATCCCCCCGTTCAGGTTCACCATCCCTTTCATCAAATCCCCGGTAAGACTCTGATTGTCTTCTGATTATTGTATGTAGTATCCTGTCTGCTTGGTATCTAACCATTGCCTTTTTTCACAGCTGCCTTGGGGTTCCTAGTACTTCGGTTCCGGCTTCGGATTATCTCCACCTGTGGCCTCAAGGGCTGCACAGGGAGTGAGCTAGTGGTTCTCCCTGTGCGGCACTTGGGGACGGAGGTCTCCTATATCTTCACGACTCTCAACACAAGACAGACTGTGAAGCCTAGTCGTGCAAGATATGGAGGGTGCCGCTGAAGACCCCCTGGCCGCTGTCATCCAAGCAATCACGGTACTACGGGCCGACATGGTGGCTGCTAATACCGCGGTCCATCAGCGTCTTGACCTGTTACAGAGCGCCCAACATCCCTTACCCGTGGACCCGGAGCTCGGAGACGCCCCTCCAGCACCGATACCCCTTGCACACCCAATCCCGATTCCCTCGGCTCCCGTTCCGATGGTTCTGCCTTCTGCCTTTCCTTTGGCTGCCCCAGAAAAGTTCCATGGGGACCCGAGAAGGTTTAGGACTCTCCTTAACCAGTGTAAGTTGCACTTCTTGTGTCGACCTCTTGTTTTTCCGGATCCTACCACCAAGGCGGCATTCACTCTCTCTCACCTAGCTGGCACGGCTGCTGCTTGGGCAAACCCGCTGTTAGAAACCGACCATCCTGCCCTCTATGATTTCGATCAGCTAGTATTAGAAATGTCCCGAGTGTTCGACACCAGGTATAAAGCACAATCCCATGATCTAGAACTGCTGGACCTGTCCCAGGGGAAGGGCTCTCTTATTGAATACATTACAAGATTTAACCAACTGGCAGCAGAGACCTCCTGGCCTGAAAGTAAGAGATCGGTTGTATTCTATAGAGGGCTAAGCAGCCCTATGAAAGACGCCTTGGCTATGGTACCGTCTCTACCAGTCAAGTTCCCGGCCCTGGTGGACCTGGCTCTCCAAGTGGACGCACGACGCTCTGAACGCAGGGCTGAGGCCGGGTTTTCCCAAACGGCCAGCTCTGCTATCCCGTCGTCTTCCTCTGAATCCACCGGTGAGCCTATGCAAATAGGGGGTGTTAGGAGTCCCATCACCTCGAGAGAGAGGGAGCGCAGAAGGGCTGAGAACGCCTGCTTTTATTGCGGCTTAGGGGGGCATTTTGTGAAGGAGTGTCCTCGGAGACCCCGACCCAAGAAACAGGTTTTTCATCCAGCTCGATCCTAGATACGGGGGTAGGATCGAGTTCTCCATGTCCTTCCCCGAAAATCATTCCATCGTTTGGTCAGATCAGGCCCATCCAGGTAGAAGCCACCATACAGCCTGCCCCTGGGATTATCCACCCCGTGCGGATCATCATCGATTCCGGGGCCTCCGGGAACTATATTGATATCGCTCTAGCTCAGACACTGAATCTACCCCTGATCAATAAACCCCGACCCGAACCGGTTCAAGCAGTCGATGGGACGGAACTTGCTTCTGGTCCCATTAAGCAACAGACCACCCCCCTCGTCCTGACTATCCTATCAGTCCATAGGGAAACCCTCCACTTTGATCTAATATCCACGCCTCAGTTCGGCGTCATAGTAGGAATACCTTGGTTACGAGAACACAACCCGCATATAGATTGGGGAACGGGCCACGTCCATTTCGAATCTGAGCTCTGTCAGAACTACTGCCTCCCCGTGGACAGAGAAACAGCCACCCCGGCATCAGCACTTGGTGCTGTTGCCCAACTCACGATACTGGGCGACGACATTCCCCCTGCCTCACATATAGTGGGTTTAGTCACCACCCACATCCCTGTGGCCTATCAGGATTACACATTGCTATTCGATCAGGGCTCCTCTGAAGTGCTCCCTCCTCACCGCTCCTATGACTGTCCGATTGACCTTGTGCCCGGGGCCTTGGTACCTTCAGGCCGCATATATTCTTTGTCCCTATCGGAAGACCTGACTCTTAAGGAGTACATCGATAAGGCGCTGCGTCTGGGTCACATTCGTCCATCTAAGTCGGCTGCAGCCAGTCCCATATTCTTCGTGCCCAAAAAAGAGGGCGACCTCCGTCCCTGTGTGGATTATCGTCGGCTTAATGCCGTCACGGTGAAGAACCGCTATCCGATTCCACTCATCTCTCCCCTCTTGGACCGATTAACCCACGCCTCCATTTATACCAAGTTGGATTTGCGGGGGGCCTATAACCTCGTCCGCATCCGAAAGGGTGACGAATGGAAGACCGCCTTCTGTACGCGGTATGGCCTTTTTGAGTATACGGTCATGCCCTTCGGCCTGTGCAACGCCCCTGCCACCTTTCAGCATTTCATGAACGACATCTTCTCGGACATATTAGACACGTTTGTGGTGGTGTATCTCAATGATATACTCGTCTTCTCTCACACTCTGGAAGAACACATACAACACGTACGAGAAGTGTTGTCCCGACTGCAAGAACACTCGTTGTTTATCAAACCCGAAAAATGTTTGTTCCATGTGTCTAACGTGGAGTTCCTAGGGTTTAACATCACACCTGGTGGTCTGGCCATGAATCATGCCAAAGTTCGAGCGATCCTCGAATGGCCAACACCAAAGACCCTAAAGGCCTTGCAATCTTTCTTGGGTTTCGCTAATTTCTATCGGCGCTTTATCTCTGGGTTCTCTTCTCTCGTGTCACTTCTCACGTCCCTTACCAGTCCTCTGGTTCCTTTTGAATGGCAGGAGATACACCAGCAGGCCTTCGAGGCGTTGAAGAACGCCTTTACCACTGCCCCTGTGCTCCAACACCCCGACCCCAACCAACCATACGTCGTTGAGGCCAATGCCTCTTCTTTCGCGTTGGGGGCGATCCTGTCACAGGTCTGTCCCGCTACAGGGCGGTTGCATCCTGTGGCCTTCCATTCACGTAAGTTCAGCCCCGCAGAATCCCACTATACCGTAACCGAAAAAGAGCTACTGGCGGTGATGGACGCCTTCCGAACTTGGCGTCATCACCTGTTGGGGGCCAAACATAGGGTTACGGTATACACAGATCACAGGAACCTGCAAGACCTGGCAGCCCTGAAATGCGTAAACAGTAGACAGGTCAGGTGGCATCTATTCTTCGCCGCTTTCGACTTCCAGATTAAACATCGCTCTGGTACAGAGCATAGCAAGGCTGACGCTTTGTCTCGCTCCCCTGGGGGGGTTTCGTTACCAGTGTTCCTGACACGCTCTTACCCCGGGGACATGTTGTCTGCACATGTACACCCCCTCTAGCACTACTAGAAGAGATACGTTCTTGGGTTCAAAAGCACCCCGATCAACTGTCAGAATGGGATCCCACTTATCACAACGGTCTGCCATATGTACAGGATCGCCTAGTACTCCCTTCTACTGACACCAGAAACCTAGCCCTGGAGTGGTCCCATGACGCTGGTGTTGGTGGCCGTCCATGAGACACGACGTGGGCTGTTACGTAAACTCATGCTCAGTCTGTGCTCAGGGCAAACATCGTAGGGGTCGTCCATTGGGGCTACTGCGACCCTTACCCGTGCCACCAAAACCCTGGCACACCCTGAGCATGGATTTCGTAACCGATTTACCCAAGATCCAGGGTTACGACACCGTATGGGTAGTGGTCGATGTCTTCACCAAGATGGCTCATTTCATCCCTTGTCATGGTATCCCGTCTGCCCCTGCCTTGGCCAAGATTTTCTTTGACACTGTTTTCTGTCTCTACGGCCTTCCCTCTGTCCTGGTGTCCGATCGAGGCTCTCAGTTCACATCCCGTTTCTGGCGTGCATTGACCGCTCTGCTAGGTATTGATGCACGGTTCTCCTCCGCCTATCACCCGGAAACCGATGGCCAGACCGAAAGAACAAATCAGTCCATGGAACAGTATCTGCGTTGTTTGATGCTACAACAACAATCAACCTGGTTACAGAACATACGTTACGCTGAGTTCGCCTACAACAACGCTACTCACTCCTCCACGGGTCTTTCTCCTTTTTACGCCATGTATGGCCAACATCCCAGGGTCCTCCCTATCCCCGACATTTCCCCCACCGAGAACCCTGCCGCAGCAGCCTGCGTTCGGGATATGTCAGCCCTCCATACCCAGGTCCTCGTTCATCTGCAGGAGGCACAGGCATCCATGAAGGCCTCCGCAGACGCTAGGCGTACCATGGCCCCGTTGTATCCCGTTGGGTCCCGGGTTTGGCTGTCCTCCCGTCATCTCCACTTGAAGGGCTGCCGCAAACTTATGCCCCGTTTTGTGGGTCCTTATGTTGTTTCCCGTGTCATCAACCCGGCGGCCTATCGCCTGGTTCTCCCCTCCTCTTGGCGGGTGCATCCTGTGTTTCACACCTCCCTCCTCAAGCCCTGCCCATCCTCGACGCGTCTTCGCCCTTCTCCTGCCCCCGTGTCCCTGGACGCGCCTGATGTTTTCGAGGTCTCGGGTATACTGGGGTCCCGTTTCCTTCGGGGTCGCCTGCAGTACCTGGTCGATTGGTTGGGTTTTGGTCCGGAGGAGCGCACCTGGGTCTCCGCCTCGGATGTCCATGCCCCTCGATTGGTTTCTCGGTTTCATCGGGAGCATCCTTCCTGCCCACGGGGTCGTGGGCCTTTGGGGGGGCTCTGTCATGTCTTCGGGTAATTCCTCCGGCCGTGTCCCGACACCCAGTCTAGTGACCTGTCCCTCCCATACACCTGTCTCCCGGGGCTCACGCAGGCAACCCAGTTTGGCTCGCGCGCTAGCCAAACAAACGCCATACACCCTACAGTCACGATTGCGGCCGTTTCTCCATTGGCAGTTGCCATGGAGATTAGGCCACCGCACGATCAGTAACACACTCGCTCGTACTGTTGTGGCCCGATCACGTGACCCGAGGAAACGGTCACGTGCCCCGGTTTCACGGTCACGTGACTCCGTTTAGCACCATGTGACCAGGAAGTAGACGATATTTAAGCAGTGCAGTGCCGGTATACTACGCTTCACAGCTGGTTTACTTGGAAAAGTCTGTTTGGCTTCCTTACCTTTGTTGCTTACCTGGCTTCCTTGGACCTGGCTTTCGTTTTCTGGACTTCTTGTGGATCATGCTTGGATTTGGTTGTATCGGCTCTTCTGCTCATCACGACTCTTGACCCAGGACTGAACTACGGACTTTCTCTGGATCGCGTTCTTGTTTTTCCTTTTGGTTCGGACGGCTCTTCCTGGCTTCAGACCTTTTTCTGTAACGGACCTCTCTTGGGCCTCCCTGATTGCACCTCTGCACGGGTAATCTCACTCTCCAGTTGGTGGCTGCCATCTGATTACCTGGGGCCCATCTACAAATACACTCTCCAGGTGGAGACTGGCGAAGAACATCTTGATCTATCCCGCAGGGTGGGTCCTTTGCCTACGTGAGTCCCGGAACCATCCCCCCGTTCAGGTTCACCATCCCTTTCATCAAATCCCCGGTAAGACTCTGATTGTCTTCTGATTATTGTATGTAGTATCCTGTCTGCTTGGTATCTAACCATTGCCTTTTTTCACAGCTGCCTTGGGGTTCCTAGTACTTCGGTTCCGGCTTCGGATTATCTCCACCTGTGGCCTCAAGGGCTGCACAGGGAGTGAGCTAGTGCTTCTCCCTGTTCGGCACTTGGGGACGGAGGTCTCCTATATCTTCACGACTCTCAACACAAGACAGTCCCACATGTACTTGTCCCCCGTCTCCATATCCCAGTCAATTATCCCAAACCCTCTCCACGAAGAAAAACATTTTGATGAGACTTCCATCCCTTCATCTCCTCCTATCCATCCTCTTGAAATCCCCAATTCCCCTGTGTGTGTGTCAGTTTCCGCTTACCCTTCTCTTTCATAAATTGTACATCTATATATAATAAAACAAAAATATTATATGTGTTTTAATTCAGTTCTTTTTTGTGTTTTTTTTTAATAAAAAAGTTGGGGTGTCCGCAGACAGCCCGGGTGTCCGGAATGTCCGTAATTAACCAAAATGGGGGTGTCCTGAGGAAACTAGTCCTGTCCGTACTGTCCGCAAGCAAAATTGAACTGTTCTTAGAACACACTCGGTGTCCGGGATGTCCGTAATTAACCAAAATGGAGGTGTCCTAAGGACACTATGCCTGTACGTACTGTTTGCAGGCAAGTTGAAACTGTTCTAAGAACACACATGGTGTCCGGGATGTCCGTAATCAAACAAAAATGGAGGTGTCCTAAGGACACTATGCCTGTCCGTACTACCTGAAGAACATCTACGCACATGCGCACCACACCTGTAACTTCTCTGAAAATCGCGCCTGTCCGTAACTGTCCATCTCACTTGTGTCGAACTTTTAATTAGTTTCAGGACCCGAATGTCTGTAGAAAACCCACGCGCATGTGCACGACCGTTCCCGTGCATTTGGTGTTCTGCGGACACCCATTCCCTTCGCGGACATGTTCGCGATGCCATCATGTGACCGCACCCACTCTGAGCATGTGTCCTGAATTGCGGACACTGTCTGGGTCCCTGAACATTTTAAAAGTACCTTTTGATGCAATCCACAGAATTGTATAGTAATAATTCATCATAGCACATGTCCCAGACAAGGACCCTGACTTTTTACATACTTTTGGAACTTTTTGAGCCTTTTTGTGGTGTTTGAGCTGTCCACAGACAGCGCAGGTGTCTGCGAAGCGTGCACCCACACCCCTATAAAAGGCCACATCCCAGAGCTCATCCTCATTGTGTTACTGGCTATCTGACAGAACACTGTGTATTTGGCTGCCAATCTTCCAGATTTTGCTGAAACCTGATGGCATCCATGGCTCCTCTACTTCCACCTGGTGCTACATCTGCCTCAGCATCCAAAAATAAGGCTCTTTTCAGAGGTGCCTTTCACAGTCTAAAAATAGAAATGACAAATAAATGGAGCAGGGCCCTGTGCATTTTTTAGCGAACATCTAAAATTTTGGGGTGCCGCCCTATCAAAATCATTGCACTTTTCTCTGGGAGGAAGTGGTGGCTCTGAAAAGAGCCTTTTGGTGTTTTTTTTGTGTTTGAAAAACTTGAAATAGTGAACACCTACTGCAAATTGGATGGCTATAATTCCACAAAAGGACGCAATGCATTTTGTACATTTCTCAGAAAAATCTGATTACCAGCATAAGTAAGATGAACTCCATCTCTGCGAAAAATGTATGTGCTACGAAATATAATATTTTCATTGTGGAAAGAGGACATGCCAACATCTCCTAGAAAGGCACAAACAGCCTTATTAACATTCTGCCTTAGTTTCTCCATTTGTGGACCAAATGAAGAAGAACACAGCCACATTTGCCTCTGCGCAATAGGAGAAAATATTACTTGGGAATTTGCAAACATGTCCATGACCGTCCCAAGTCCTTCTTTCATCGCAAATTGCAAAGCAATTCCTGACACATGTCCTAAACTGTTCCCTCCACAATGAATTATAATTATGTCTGGATGAAGCTCTGTCTGCAAACTAGCACAGGGAGGTACCAAGTCCAGCCACTTCATTCCTTGCACTCCATGCCAGTGCACTTCCAGATGAGGGAATCCAAGATCTTCAGCTACTCCACAGTGTTGTGCATGCACCTCCAACCAATGTTTCCATGAGTCTCCCAAAATCTAGACAATCTGTTTTCTGAAACACACAGCCATAGCTAACTGTTCTTCTCTCAGGAAAAAGACTTTCTGACAAACTCTCTCCTTACACAACACACATACTAAACTTTACTGACCAATCAATTGCTGTACTCATTCTCATTTGCATGCCTCTCCGCCCCAAAATCCCCATATGTAATTCGTCATGTCCGCAGACTACCACCATGTCTGCTGACATATCGTAACTTGGACAGCCCTTCTACCATTTCCACTTTACTCTCTGTGCCATTCCCTCATTGGATACAGCTAACCAGTCACACAACCATCCACCAATCACATCCAAGACCTCTACATCTAACTCCATCATCAGAGTTCAGCACTTCAAATGTACTGTAGATCACTCTGAGTACAAGTCTCATATCATTGGAAAGCATCTACTACAGAAACTACTGTACAAGTCTCCAAGATTTCTACTTGCAGCTGCATGCATATCCACATGCATGAATACAAACTACAAGTATGCATATTTTCTGCACAGTACATGTACAACTCTTTTAAATGAATATAAACAGAGTAACTGCCACTTAACATGTATAGTCTATAAAATGAACTTATTGTCATTTTTTTTCCATCTGCTATAATCAACTGTCACTTCCAAACCTGTCTGCTATCTAATTTTCTTTTTATACACACACCTATCTAAAAAATTATAATATTAGAAGATGGAAGAAATAACAATATAATTGTGGTAAAACACGTAGTAGTGTATCATAAAATTACACACAGCTAGTAAAATTTCATGCATCTTCATAAACTCACACACATAGACACTTTCATTGAAATGCTCCCACCTGCAATAACACCACTACCTGTAAATCACATCCTTCTACTTTATTACCGACAGCTTCACAAATACATACATTCCATGCTTTTCTATACAGTTTCTGCCATGTACCTAATAAAAATTGCAAAATAAATATAACATTATTTCTTCTTTCTCCTAACAGTCTATAACACAGCTTTAAAAAACCAAGTGAATTTCATACACTTAATATTCTACTCATTTACAAAGCATGTTGAATTAACATAATATTAATAAAATATAAAGGCTGCACATAGTCAAATGAAACTGCATGCATACACTATGTTCAGAAATCAAACAATAATACTACTACAAAGACACAAAATGAATCTCTCAATTAACATCACTGCTATAAACACACAAAATTACTGACTTCTTTCTTTTACAATTGCAGTGAAGACTACTCTCCTGGAAAACAGCAACATCTGATCTACAAACACCAACTACAAAGAAACCTGCTCATTCCACAAAAAAGTACAGTTTCTCTGCCTAGTCTTTAAATCTCTCCACGATCTTGCTCCCCCTTATCTCTCCTCTCTCCTCTCTTTCTACACTCCCTCCCAATCCCTTCACTCTGCTGACCACTTTCTTCTTACTGTTTCTCCTTCTCCTCTGCCACATCACGTTTCCGCTCCTTCCATCTCCTAGCCCCCCTGCACTGGAACTCCTTACCTCTCTCACTCCGCTCTATTTTTACCTTTTCCTAATCTACACTTTCCTCAAATCTCTCCTTCTCCATTCCCCACCATGAAACCCCTCCCGCCTTCTTGCCCCCTCCCCCCTTGCCTTATCTCCTTAATCATCTCCCTCCCCACCCCTGCCCCCATTCTCACCTTTAACCCCATCCGTTTCCCTCCTCTTCCTCTTTCCCACCATTCCCTCCCTCTCACTTCTACTGCACTACTCTCCTTCTCCTCTTCAGTTTAATTGCTCTACTTACTGTTTTCTTGGTCTGATTCTCAATGTTAAATTGCTTCCACCGTTACTGTTATAATGTTAATTGTTATATGTATCCTCTTGTTATTAAAATGTATTACTCAAATACACTGTGCGGGTGATTCATGTAATTTGTGCACCAAAAAAACGAAGATTTGTGAACCATTCTGCCCACAAATCACCATTTATTAAACAGGGATTAGCATGGAGAATGGCACACAAATCCCCGTTTTTCAGAGCACAAATAACATAACTAAGCCCCTAGAATATTTTATATTACAAAACAAAGAATTGTTTTAATTTTATACCATTTGATTTACTATTAGTCATCTGAACCACTGTATAGTAACACACAAATAGAAGAACAGACTATCCCAACTAATTGTAGCTGCACAATCACACACCACCAGATACATCTTTACTATCATACTCAAACACTCATGCATACAGCACACATACATTGCACAACAGCCCAACCCATACCTTCTATTTTTTTTGTTTCAACAATAACCACAGATATGCCTACCAGAAAGCAAGTCCGTAGAAAGAAACGCAGAAACAGAGCAAATGAAAATAAAAATGTCCAAAATAAGCATCCATCTCTAGCAGAGTTTGTACAAAAAGTTCAAACAAAACAGCTAATGCAGTCATTTAGCAAAACTAAACAATCTTCCAGTACAGAAACTGTACCGGAGTAACCATACCAAAAAAAGTATGTTAGAAAAAATGTTCCTCCACAGAGTCCTTCAGGATCTAATAAAAACAGAAGACAAATCATGCACAACCCTTAAAAACTACCGTAGAAAATTAATCTTAGAAGCTTTGATAGACAGTGCTATCCTTTTCAAAAGAAAGTTATTTATTTTAGTGTTAAACAGAATGAAAAAACGAACACAACTAAGTACTAAATTACAAAAAAGGCTTCTATATAAATGGAATTTCAACAAAAATAACTTCTTAAATATCTGTGGAGGTCAATGGAGTCACACCACAAGCACGGAACCATATTCAATGAAGAAGCATACAAACAAAATCAAACAAACACAATTGCCATCCATAGCAGTGGACGAGGTTATGAAAAACTTAATACCATAATGGAACAAGAAATACTGCTTACAAAAATATCCCCAGAAAACTCAGAATCAATTGTCCATTTGACTGAACCAGAACGTCCAGTATACAAATGGACATGCACGTCAATGTGTAACATTGCCAAAACAATCTTTCAAATCTTTACGCAAGTTCCTCAATCAATAGGCGAAAGGCAAAGACAAAATCAAAATAAAACTGCTGCAAAATATGGATACCTGTCCAGTGCGCAAATGCAAAGGACTGCAAGGATATTCATTGGCCTGCATTTCAGGAGCTATTTGCAAAAGCAGCTTCCATCATATCAAAATGATATCAATACATCATTCAATTCTAGTCTATAAAACTCTACTATGCTAAAAGTCCTGCTTTAGCACTAGCCAATTTAAATAACAATCTTCTACATGGTACAGCCAAAGACCTACTCGAAGAAATCAACCATATCCAGAGTAAATATTTTGGAAGTGAAAACCACTTACAAAATGCAAAGCTTTACAACAGACTAGCAACAATTCTGCACATGGCAACCTTCTACTACACACATACAAAAAAGAAATACTAAAATTTAAAAATACATCGGCTGAAGTACCAAACCATGTGTGTGTGTGTTGCCGCAGAAATTTTATAAAAGTAACACAAAAACTATAGACATACCATACAAAATAGAAGACAATGAAGATTCCAAATGGTTTCAATTAGCTCTCTACCTTATAGCAGAAAACAAATACAAATTAACTGACCCCTTAACACTTTGCAGTTACTGCACTACAAAACTTGACAGCAATCAAACTCCTTCACGTGCTATCACAAATAATTTTGAATTATTCCCTCTACCAAAACCCCTGCAACAACTCAATTTATATGAGAGCATCATAATTCAAACAGTGCACCCATTTCAAGCAATAATATGCCTTCAACCAAAAACAGCAAAATGACCTCCCTCTGAATTGGTGAAAGGCATTCGCGGCAAAGTAGTATATTTACCATTAGATCTAAAAGAAAATGTGCACACTCTGGGAGTGCAACATCCAAAAGAACAATCTTTAATTGTCTTAATAAATGGTGTACCTACAAAAGATAAAAAAATGTATCAACAACTGGTAGACTTACATAAAGTTAGACAAGCCTTGCAGTATCTAAAAGACAATAATGAATACTACAAAGAAATAAATATTGAAAAAAACTTAAGGGAAACAACTGAAATAATTCAAGAGTCACCAGAAACTGGTCATTTTGATCTTCTATATCCTGCTACAGTATCCAATATTTTAGACCATTATACAATTCATCCATTACACTCTAATGACACCATAGAAGATGCACTTGAAACGTACCAAATGCGACAAATGAAAGAATCACCAATCAGCATATGGGAAAAAAGTATAGAAGCACAATCTTTTCCTCTACTCTTTCCTAATGGCAAAGGAGGAAGATACGATGATAGACCCATTCAGATAACAGCATCAGAATACCGGTCATTACGAATGTATTCTGAAGATCCCAGATTTAGGAAAAATGTGGAATACATATTCCACCTACTCTTTGAAAGTGAACTAGCAACTTTATGTTACGGAGTTGCACACACATTAAAATCAGGAACCCACTTTCAAAATATGTCAGCTACACAATTATTACAAAAAGTGAAAAAAAAAGATGAGGTTTTACAATACAAATCTATTAGCAAACATGCGTGGTACTAAAGAGTACCGGTTCCGATGTCATGGAGATGTACGTTGTATGATAAGAAACCTTGGCCCACCCACTTGGTTTGTTACATTAAGTTGTGCAGAATATGCATGGGAAGATTTACATCATTTCCTACACATATCAAACAAAAACAAAACAAACATAGGTATATTAACACCTGGAGAACTTTGTTCTCTAGATCCTGTTAATGTTTCAAGATATTTTCACCATCGCTTCATTGCTATGGTACACTTTATTTGTACTAATACTGTTCCTCCCCTCTGAGAAGTACAACACTTCTTTTGGAGAAAAGAATACCAAGCCAGAGGAGCACCACATACCCACATGCTTTTATGGATTAAAGATGCTCCTAAATTTGGTCAAGACAATGATGCCACTGTGTTACAGTTTATCTAAAAATATGTCACTTGTGAAGTTCCATCGGAAGCAACAAATAGTCATCTTCATGCACAAATTTTACAATTTCGAAGACACAAATGTGGCAAATATTGTCGTTGCAAATACAAAAACAAAGGGAAATACTACACCAAATGCCGCTTTGGTTTCCCTAGACCAGTTACAGAAACAGGTGAAGTGAACAACTTCATGTCTTCAGTTAGACACAGTGTTAAAGGTAAATCACCTAAAAATACATATTACATAAAAAGAACAGAAGAAGCAAAATATATCAATGATTACAATGCAATCATTGCCCTATTATGGAATTCAAACATAGATGTGCAGTACATTGCAGACAATTCCACTGCAGTTGCACGATATGTTACATCCTACTTAACCAAAGCAGAAAAAAACAGATCTTCAAAACCTCAGGAATGACCTCTCATCAGACAAAACACTGTCTCAGAAATTGTACAGCTTTGGCATAAGAATGCTCTCCCATAAAGAATGTGGCTGCTATGAAGCTGCAGATCGTTTAACCGGTACAGCTTTGTATGGAAAATCTGAAAATATACTATGGCTAAGTCTTAGTCCTGCTAAATCTAGAAAAAGAGTTCTCAAATCATATGACGACATAGAAACAATAGCCAAAAATTATCCCAACAGCCAAGACATTTTGAAAAACAATTTACTAGACACATACTACCCAAACAGAAGTACCACTTTGGAAACCATGCGTCTATATCACATAGCCCAAAACTTCACGTACAAAAATAATATAAAACCCGATGTTTAATTAATCATATCAAATTGTCATTAAAAACTCCTCACCATAAAGAACTATATTACATGTCCCTGCTACAACTCTTTAAACCATGGAGAAAAGAAGAAGAAATACTAGATAACTATGAGTCCTATGAAGATGCTTTCAAAGCAAATGAAAGTGTCATGAACCATCGAACTCGCCCTTTCTGGGCCTCCTGGTCCCTGACACGTCGGGGGCTATACTCCATAATACTACCAACATGGCGGCAAGCCCAGAACGCCGCTCACTAGTCTTCGCGTTCTATACAGCGTGCTCTATAAAGAGATCACTCCCCGGCGACCCTGCGCTTCTCAATGCTGCTGCTAGCTGTGACCGGACGTGTGCTCCGTACTCTTACTTGTACTATTCTGTTGTTTCCTGGTTCCAGGAAACCCTTCTTCCAATCTACCTTTCCTCCTTCTTATCCAGCCTTCCCGGAATCCTTGCACGGCCTCCGCGTGCTACTTATCCCTTTCTTGAGTCTCCTGGAGTTTCCCCTTGATCCCGGGCATCGAAGCTGAACGAACACTGGAAGCCGAGGACGGCCGAGCGGGCTTGTATAAGACCCGAACCATACGAAAGAAGACTCCTCCTAAGGAAGTCATCAGGCAACGAAAAGAGGTGAGAAAGGGGGAAACCTGTGACAGATTGAGACGCCCCTGACTGAAGTTGAGACAGACATGGTGGCGGCCATCCAGGATCTTATGCGCGGCATGCAAGAACTAACCAGCGAAGTACAAAACCTGAAAGCTGAGAACGCTGCGTTAAAACAATTGGTAATATCCTGCGACTCTGCCACAAAGGACAGTGTGCTATTGGGCAGCATTGTCGACAAATATGATGGCTCTGCAAAAACCCTTGGTGGATTCCTGGATTCTTGTTTGGTCCACTTTACCTTTAAACCTTATTATTTTTCTACCCCCAGGGCTAAAGTGGGCTTTATTATTTCACACCTTTCCGGGAACGCATTAGCCTGGGCCACACCATTAGTTAATTCCGGAGATGCCCTTTTGGATGATTATGACGGATTCATCCAAGCACTTAAAACCATGTTTGACCGCCCAGAACAGGTCTTTAGTGCTCAAGAACGTGTACTCAATTTCCAGCACGGCTCTCAGGACATGCTCACTTATGTGACTCGATTCAAGCAACTGGCTAAAGAAGCGGGTTGGCCTTCTGAAGCTTGCTTCACTCTCTTTCGAAGAGGGCTATATGAAGATATCAAGGAAGAATTAGCCAGGTGGCACGTCCAAGTTCTTATCAGGCACTTATGGATCTTGTTCTACAGATTGATTTTCGCATCCAGGAAAGGAAGGCAGAGAAAAGGAAGACCAAGTCACCCTTCCAGAAGAACCCCTTAGAGACCTCCTCGAAATCCGAAGATCCTTCTGTCCCCACAAACGAACCCGAACCCATGCAACTAGGGGCCTTCCGTGGACCCATATCCCCCCAAGAAAGGTTGCGAAGGATCTATACTGGCTTATGCATGTACTGTGCCTAGGACAAGCATCTAGTCAGGGAATGTCCCATGGCCCCTCCGCGGCGTTCGGGAAACGCCAGCTCCCGATCCTAGATGGAGCTCAGTTTCGGGAGAGAGATGTAGGCTCCATATCTATACCATCCTTGAACTCTCCTGGAAAAAAACTCTCTGGTAATTTTACAGGCCTTTCTATCACCATCCAAGAAGGAAACCTACCCCATTCTGGCATTAGTGGACTGTGGGGCTATGGGAATATTCATAGATCAAGAATGGGTCCTTAAACATCATATTCCCTACGAATCTCAGACAATCTTGCAACCCGTAGAAGCAATTGATGGCAGGCCTCTCTCTTCTGGACCTATAACCCTTCAGACCAAGGAAATTGAGCTTGCAATAAACCATCATCTAAACCATCATCGAGAGAAGATAAACTTTGACATCATGAAATCTGCCCATTACCCAATGGTATTGAGAATGCCCTGGCTACAAAAACACAATCCATTCATCAATTGGACAGCAGGTTCCTTGTTCCTAGGTTCTGAATTTTGCATGTCTCATTGTCTACTCCTGGATCCTTCTCGAACACCATCGGAAGAACGTTCAACAACCCAGCAAGGTCCTCTCATGGTCTCCAACATCGTCCAGGTTCCTAAAGCCTACCAGGAGTACAGCGATGTGTTCTCTTCTGCTATTGTTCAAGCCTTACCACCCCATAAGCCAGAAGACTGTGCTATTGAAACCGAACCTTCAGCTGTGATTCCCTTTGGAAGGATGTTTATTCTGTCTGAACCCGAGAAAAGGGCCCTTCGTGAATACCTAGATACTAACCTAGAAAACTGAACCATACGCCCATCCAAATCTCCAGCCGGAGCTTCACTATTTTTGTTCCTAAGAAAGATACCAAAGAGCTCAGACCTTGCCTTGATTATCGAGGTCTAATCAGTGCACCCTTAAGGATCGTTATCCATTACCCCTGATCTCAGACATCCTGGAAGCCGTAAGAGGAGCCGTAATATTCACCAAATTGGATCTCAGGGGTGCCTACCATCTGATCCGTATTAGGGAAGGAGACAAATAGAAGACAGCCTTCAGAACACCCTTTGGTCACTATGAATACTTGGTCATGCCCTTTGGACTCGCTAATGCTCCGGTGATCTTCCAACGCTTTATGGATCGGGTGTTTTCAGATATGCTGTTTCTCTTCATCATCGTCTACCTGAACGATATTCTGGTATTCTCTAAGGACCCTCTCAAGCATGAAGGACATGTTAAGGCAGTACTATAACGACTATGTGAGCACAAGCTTCTAGCAAAACCCGAGAAGTGCCTTTTTCATGTTTCCACCGTCCACTATCTAGGATTTGTCCTTAGCCCAGACGGCATAGGAATGGATCAGTCTAAGGTTAAAGCCATACTATCCTGGCCAACTCCGACCACTGTAAAACAGATCCAGTCTTTCCTGGGCCTAGCTAATTTCTATCGGAAGTTCATACCATCCCTCTCCGAGATTGTTCACCCGATAATTTCCTTGTTGAAGAAAGATACTCCCTTTCATTGGACATCTGCCCAGGAGAAGGCCTTCCAACGCTTGAAAACAGAGTTTAAACAAGCCCCCATCCTGGCTCAACCTGATATAAATCGACCCTTCCTAGTGGAAACAGACGCCTCTAACTATGCCATCGGAGCAGTTCTGAAACAGGAACTTGATGAAGGACTGGAACACCCTATTGCCTATCTTTCACGGACATTGACCCCCAGTGAAACTCATTACTCGATTTTAGAAAAGGAACTGCAGCCATCCGTCAAGCCTTCACCGAGTGGCGTCATTTACTTCTAGGAGCTAAACATCCTGTCCAGGTTCGCACGGACCATCAAAATCTCCAAGTATTACAGGCCCTGGAATGCAGGAACAGCCGTCAGGCCCATTGGGCCTTCTTCTTTGCCCAATACCAGTTCCAGATTCACCATGTTCCTGGAACACAAAATATAATCGCTGACCCCCTGCCTCCGCGTTGTGACTATGAACCTCCTGAAGACCGAACATTTCCTAAAATGTTTCCCCATACAATATTTGTAGCTCAGGCAACCAGTCTCCTAGATGAAGTCCGCATGCAAACTCAATCCTCTGATTTCTGGAAGGACATCTCGGGCAAGAACCAGTGGAATTTGAAGACTAAGCATGGATACCTGTTCAAAGATAATGCCTTGGTTATTCCAACACAAAAACTACAACAAAGGATAATAAACCTCTGTCACGATACCCTTTACTCCGGACATCGTGGCATTACCAATACCCTCCGACTAATACAAAGGCAATTTTGGTGGCCCGGAATGAAAGCTGACGTACAACTGTACGTTCAGGCATGCTCTGTCTGTAATCAAAACAAACACGACAACAAATGACCGGCGGGTCTACTACAGCAACCTCCACTACCAACAAGGCCTTGGGAATTCATAGCAACAGACTTCATTGTGGAATTACCGCCTTCCAGGGGATACACAACCATCATGGTCACCATTGACTTGTTTACTCATGTGGCTCATTTTACACCCCTGTATAAATTGCCATCCTCATCAGAACTTGCTGGAATTTTCCTATAACACATATTCCGACTACATGGACTCCCTTCCAAGATCATATCGAACAGAGGGCCTCAATACATTTCTCAGTTCTGGAAACACCTTTGCCGGATACTAGGAATTCAACGTGCCCGCTCCTCAGGCTACCATCCCCAGAACCAATGGAGCTACTGAGCGAGTAAACCAAACCCTGGAACAATATCTTCGTTGCTTCTCTACGAAGGTCCAGGACGATTGGTCCCTTTTAATACCAATGGCTGAATTTTCTTATAACAACTCGGATCACTCAGCCGTTAAGACCAGCCCTTTTTTCTGTAGCCATGGATTCCACCCTTCGGTTCTATCTACTGTCCTTCCACATCCTACACCAGTTCCAACAGTCAACCCCTGGATTGAAACACTCATTAATGTACAAAGAGAAGCCAAAGAACAATTACAGAAGGCCAAGACCCAGACCAAGCTGCATGCGGACTCCAAAAGAAGGCCGAGCCCTTCCTACTCAATAGGGGATAAAGTATGGCTATCCTCGAAGCTGCTGCCACGGCATCTGCAACCAAATAAATTGGCTCCCCGGTATTATGGGCAATTCCCTATAAAGGAAATCATCATCCCAGTGGCCTTTCGACTCAAATTACCAGACTCCTGGAAGAAAATCCACCCAGTCTTTCATACATCCTTAATGAAGCCCTACGTCCAGACCTCTCGAACTAACCTCCGGCCTAATCCAGTACTCATCAATGACCAACTGGAGTATGAGGTCTCCAGAATTTGTGATTCCAGATATAGACGTGGCCAATTCCAGTACCTGCTGGAATGGAAGGGATATCCCCCCAGTGAACACACTTGGGAACCTATCTCAAACTTAAATACCCCCAGGTTACTCATAAGGTTCCATCTCATACACCCGGGCAAACCCGGCAGGATGGGTTTTCAGAGGAGGCGTGCTGTCATGAACCATCAAACTCGCCCTTTCTGGGCCTCCTGGTCCCTGACACGTCAGGGCTACACTCCATAATACTACCAACATGGCGGCAAGCCCAGAACGCCGCTCACCAGTCTTTGTGTTCTATACAGTGTGCTCTATAAAGTGACCACTACCCCGCGGCCCTGCGTGTCTCAGCGCTGCTGCTAGCTGTGACCGGACGTGTGCTCCGTACTCTTCCTTGTACTATTCTGTTGTTACCTGGTTCCAGGAAACCCTTATTCCAATCTACCTTTCCTCCTTCTTATCCAGCCTTCCCGGAATCCTTGCACCGCCTCCGCGTGCTTCCTATCCCTTTCTTGAGTCTCCTGGAGTTTCCCCTTGATCCCGGGCATCGAAGCTGAACGAACACTGGAAGCCGAGGACGGCCGAGCGGGCTTGTATAAGACCCGAACCATACGAAAGAAGACTCCTCCTAAGCAAGTCATCAGGCAACGAAAACAGGTGAAAAAGGGGGAAACCTGTGACAGAAAGTGCTATCACCGATGTAAACTTTCCACAGTACAAAACAATGTTGCACAATGAACAGCAACACAAAGAAAAACTCCAGGCGCAACTAGATAAGGACACTCCTGACAGTAGTCAACCTTCTGTAACAGGAAGCCAAGAACCACTGGGACAGCCACTAATAGCAATTGAAGCAGAATTAGCTATGACAGAAGAAAAAAAGACCATGTGTCAGTATGAAGATACAGAAGACTTAAGTACACTACAATCAAAACTAAACAATGAGCAGCGTAGCATTTTTGAAGAAGTAACAAAAAAAATTGCACATGGTGTACAACATGAAAATAAAGAATGTACCTGCCAAAATTACGAACCTATACTATTATACGTCAGTGATGAAGCTGGTTCAGGCAAAACATTTGTAATCAAAATTATCAGAAAGTTCCTTCAACAATTGACAAACTGTCAGCTGTTGTAACTGCCCCCACAGGTTTAGCTGCCTACAACATAGGTGGTGTCACTTTACACCGATTACTACTCCTGCCAGTAGAACAACCAAGACAAATTAGAATATTACAAACTTTCTACAGAAGCTGAAATGGAACTACGCAGAGTGTTAAAACAAATAAAAATGCTACTAACAGATGAAGTGAGCATGGTCTCCAACCTAATGTTGCCTTTGATTCACCTCAGATTACAAGAAGTACTTAAAAAAAACTATGAAGAGCTCTTTGGAGGAAAACATATTATTGTTTTCGGAGATCTTCTTCAATTGACACCAGTGAAAGGTGAACCAATTTTTAAAACCTTAGGACACACACTCTGCCGGAAAACTTTTGGCAACATATGAAATGTCAACCTTTAGCAACATTTCCAATACAGAGAATTCACAGAAAACATGTGACAGTCTGCAGACCTCACCTACGCCAACATTTTAAAAAAGTATTAGAGTTGATGCACTATCTCAAGAAGCACAAGCAATATTAAAAACCCGGCACATCCATGCACTTTATGGCCATAACTCATGTGCTACTGATGTTATGGAACAATTAGCGCACACAAATGTCAATTGTATGTCCTTAATGCCAACTCTTGCAAGCTGTTCCAAATTCAGTGAAACAATGTTGAAAAAAGAAATGGTACCAATCATTGAAATTTGCTCCAGAACAAACTGGACGTACATGGTATGACACTACCCATGTGTCAACAAGCCACAACAAGACTAAATACTATCTCCAACACTGCTGGTTTGGAAAACATATTAAAATTATCCTTAAACTGTCGAGTAATGCTTTAATGTAACCTTGATGTGGAGCAAGGACTAGTTAATGGAGCACTAGGTATAGTTGTTGGCTTTCAAACATACCCACGTGACAATAACATTCAGTTTGTCAATATTCTCTTTGACAAACTTTCAGAAGTAAAAGGGATAGGGCGCTCAACAGCTTGATTCCTTCTCTTAAAAGACAGGTATGTACGCAGAGAACTATTTTCTCTAACTCTAGCATATGCAGTCATCATTCATAAATCACAAGATCTTACCCTTGACAAAGCATTGATAGATATTGTCTTTATACACAACACAGTCTTAAAAGAAAAACAAGGGGGTCTGGGAATCTCTCTACCAGCAGAAACACAGCCCAATGACCTGTTCTTGGGTGAGTAACCCCTGGGAGAGACTCTACCAAGTCTTTAGCTCACTGTCCCTTTCACAGAGAAGACATTTCCCTGCATATCAGTCTTTGTCCTGCCCAGGGGCAGTCCAGCACCGAAATACTAGGCAATTCTCCTCTGAACAAGAGTATCAACAGCAACCCCATACACGTGTTTCAGCCTTGTTGGGCATCATCAGTGAGGTGAAGCTATGCCTCTCTAAGAACAGTGAGCAAAGGGTCCACATCTGTATTGCCCTTTTAACTTAGGGTGAGACCCAAAGTTGATTCATGCAAAACAAGGGGGAGGGAGTCTGGGAATCTCTCTACCAGCACGAACACAGCCCAATGACCTGTTCTTGGGTGAGTTACACCTGGGAGAGACTCTACCAAGTCTTTAGCTCACTGTCCATTTCACAGAGAAGAATTTTCCCTGCATATCAGTCTTTGTCCTGCTCAGGGACATTCCAGCACCGAAATACTAGGCGATTCTCCTCTGAACAAGAGTACCAACAGCAACCCCATACACGTGTTTCAGCCTTGTTTTACATCATCAGTGAGGTGAAGCTATGCCTCTCTAAGAACAGTGAGCAAAGGGTCCACGTCTGTATTGCACTTTTAACTTAGGGTGAGACCCAAAGTTAATTTATGCAAAACAAGGGGAGGGGGTCTGGGAATCTCTCTACCAGCACGAACACAGCCCAATGACCTGTTCTTGGGTGAGTAACCCCTGGGAGAGACTCTACCAAGTCTTTAGCTCACTGTCCCTTTCACAGAGAAGAAATGTCCCTGCATATCAGTCTTTGTCTGCCCAGGGACAGTCCAGAACCGAAATACTAGGCAATTCTCCTCTGAACAAGAGTACCAACTGCAACCTCATACACATGTTTCAGCCTTGTTGGGCATCATCAGTGAGGTGAAGCTGCGCCTCAGCATACTCCAACAAGTATCTAACTGCCCCAAGATTCTATAACAACGAAGCAGATAAATGAATACCACTAAATTATAACAAGAAATAAACAGTTAGAAAACGCCAACAGGTATCTAACTGCCCCAAGATTTTGCAACAACCAACAGATAAATCAATACCACTAAATTATAACAAAAAATAGACATTTAGAATATGCCAACAGGTATCTAACTGCTCCAAAAATGTGCAACATGCCAACTGATAGAACATTAGTCAGAAACAACAAGTGAACACTAAAAACAAACAAACAAATAAACTGTATACATAACTAAAAAAGTTTTTTTTATCTACCCCGCAGGAGCCACAACCAATGCAGGTCGCTACACTGCACATATTAAAAAGAAATGTGGATGGTTCTAATGTAATAATAGTACCATTACTCTTAAGCAGAAATTACCAGCAAATCTTACAAACGCTTATTTAATCTTCTTAAAACCAAAATTGAATAACTAATCTGTACTTAAACATTAACAAAACTTCAATTAAAAACTATAAACTGTTAGAATACGCCAACAAGTATCTAACTGCCCCAAGATTCTTTAACAACGAAGCAGATAAATGAATACCAGATAATTTATAAAAGGTTTTTTTTATCCGACATGGATTTTTTTTTTCCACAGACCCAATGATTTGAAAAACAAACACAGAAACTTAGCAAATAGCACAGTACACTGGTTTGTAATCTACTAATATGAGGGTCGAAATGAATAAAGAATGTCTATTATTCAATGCTATAAATCCTTACAAACTACCAATACAAAAATGATCTTTTCTTTTATGACAGAAATTGACAAAGAATGTATGTACTCCAGTTACCAAACCAACCAGTAAGTATATTACAATAAGTACAACTCATAATTACTGCTCCTTAATACAACCATTGAAGCAAACAGTGCATATAACTTCGGTCTTGGGTGCATGGCCCATGCACCCAAGACTCTAGGACCTGGCCACAACCACTGCAGCATATCACACCCATGGTAGCTTATAACTTAGGTACTTATAACTTTTTCTTGGGTAGGCCCTGGCCACAACCATCACAACATATCACACCCATGGTAGCTTATAACTTCGGTACTTATAACTATTGTCTTGAACTTTGGTCTTGGGTGCATGGCCTTTCGTGGCTGTGTAATGTATATATATTTTTTTTATTTATTTGTTTTAGTTTAAATAAATCAACCTTTCAAATTCAGAATATATAAAATCAAATAGTATTTTAAAATGTTTCCAATATACAATGATACAAATAGAGAAAGACATGATTTTAAACAGAGCAAAAAAAATAAAAATAAAATAAGATACGAACATAAAAACAGTATGAATCGCAAACTTCAACTTGGTTGAGATCAGGACTTTGGTGAATTCACTGAGTCTCCAGGTTTAGACTTAATAGAAAATTAACAGTGGCAATTTATAATGGTAAATAACCAGAACCTAGTATCAAAGACCAGGTCAAATCTTGGGGAGCAAGGCATAAATATTTACAATGTCTGGCATAGTGAGTTTCCCGCATGGGCCGGAGTGCCTTACATTCCGTGATAAGATGCACCAAGGTTTCACGGGTGTCCATCGATATGCAAAAGCGGCAAAAATTCTCAGAGGGGCTCAAAACTTTCCTTTTGGCCTGTAGATCTCGAGTGACCCATAAATTAAAATGCACTCTTAAAATGTCATTACAAGTTTATGTGAGGGGCAGCAAACTAAATAGGCTGGTAAGGTGCATATTATTTTGTGTGGGAAGCGATACTCATCACCATCTTCATACAAAAGACATGCGGATCGTGTATCAGACCAATCTGCTTGATATAGTTTTGATTTAGCTTTGTCTGGATTTTGTAGTAGTAAATCAAGTGAGATATCTGCCGAGATTAGCGTGCGATAGACACCCGTCAGCCAGAATTTGATAAACCACTGCTTTGATGAAAAAAATATATGATGAGAGATGTTTTAACAGATTTTGAATAGTGGTTAAAAGCAAGCATTTCCTTATATATATATATGCCTCACTGTGTGCTACTCCCCCCTCCTTTCCCCACTGTGGGACTGGGTGTGAGCTTGTTCCTTGCAAACCTGATGACTATAGCTACCAGAAGTCCTTGCAGCAGAGTCATCATTGATTGTTAACACCTGCGCTTGCTGTGAGCTGCAAGCTAAGACTGCCTCCCTGACGATGTGAAGTGCACAGAAACCGGTAGGAGGAGAACACCAGTGGCTGAGGAGGTTTACTGTGCAGGGAACTGGAGTGCACTCCTCTCCTCTTTTTCATCACATTTCCTGGATTTTTGAAGGGTGGAATCTTCAAAATCTAAAAAGGTGTGCACCCGGGTGACACATGCCCTGCTTTGGAGTGCCTCACTGCGGGCTACTCCCCCCCCCTTTCCCCACTGTGGGATTGGGTGTGAGCTTGTTCCTTGCAAACCTGATGACTACAGCTACCAGAAGTCCTTGCAGCAGAATCATCATTGATTGTTAACAACTGAACTTGCTGTGAGCTGCAAGCTAAGACTGCCTCCCTGACGATGTGAAGAGCACAGAAACCGGTAGGAGGAGAACACCAGTGGCTGAGGAGGTTTACTGTGCAGGGAACTGGAGTGCGCCCCTCTCCTCTTTTTCATCACATTTCCTGGATTTTTGAAGGGTGGAATCTTCAAAATCTAAAAGGGGCTGCACCGCGGTGATACATGCCCTGCTTTGGAGTGCCTCACTGTGGGGTACTCCCCCCCTTTCCCCACTGTGGGATTGGGTGTGAGCTTGTTCCTTGCAAACCTGATGACTACAGCTACCAGAAGTCCTTGCAGCAGAATCATCATTGATTGTTAACACTTGCACTTGCTGTGAGCTGCAAGCTAAAACTGCCTCCCTGATGATGTGAAGAGCACAGAAACCGGTAGGAGGAGAACACCAGTGGCTGAGGAGGTTTACTGTGCAGGGAACAGGAGTGCGCTGCTCTCCTCTTTTTCACTAGTGAAAAAACACTAGTGTATAGGCACGTTATAAATGCCATGTCATATCATATCACCTTCACGCTGGTTAAGGAGGTTAGTTCTCTAATAAAAAATAGAAAAGGAGTTTCAGTACTTTTTACACACATTTTTCCCTGGGAAGATGTACAGAGTAATTTATTTGGTGTTATTGTACAAATGAAAAAAATAAAACAAATAAAAATGCGTTTTGTGAAACGGAAATGTCATGTTATAACTGTATGTTGTTGTGGTTGTTCTAAATTTCATGTACATCTTCCCAGGGAAAAATGTGTGTAAAAAGTACTGAAACTCCTTTTCTATTTTTTATTAGAGAACTAACCTCCTTAACCAGCGTGAAGGTGATATGATATGATATGGCATTTATAACGTGCCTATAGATTAGTGTTTCAAGGCGCGACGAGGCAAGGGAGGGGGAAAAGAGGGAAGACATACAACGATCCTACTAGGCCAGATGTCATTCAGATCGCCCAAGTGCATGGGAGGGGGAAGGAGGGGAAGTGCGGGGGGAAAGGGGAGAGGACTTTGCAGTACATGAGATAAGAAAATATATAACAATAAGTATGCAATGGCAGCAGGTGGCAAGTGCATGGTAAGTGCAGACATCACGCGTCAAGTGCTGGAAATGGGATGGTAGGGATACAGAAAACAGTCCCCAGGTGCGGCGGTTGCCAGGAAGGCAGTGTAGGAGTGCAACTGGCAGGGGAAGGGGACCTGGGCCCGAGGTCAGAGGGTGGGCAGGTAACCAGTGCAGTTTCAGTGTCAGCCAGTCAGTCAGCAAGGGAGAGGAGGAGAAAAAGCAGAAGCAAAGAGAAAGGTTTTGAGGTGCTTCCGGAACCAAAGATGATTCTCCTCAAGTTTCAGGGAGGCAGGGAGGCTGATCCAGACAGAGGCCCCAGCCGAAAGAAAGAGATCTACCACCCACTCGTTGCTTGGAGAAGCGACTGACCCTGAGGGAGTTGGAGACAGATGAGCAAAGAGCTCGAGAAGGAAGGTACTTTGGAAGAGAGAGTTGAAGGTATTGAGGCCCCAGAAGGCCTTCTGGACGATGCAGAGGGTTTTGAAGTTAATCATTGCAGCCACTGGGGGCCAGTGCAGAGATTTCAGTTCTGGAGCGATAAGATCCCTGGGCTTGAGGCCAAGGAAATGTCTTGCAGTCCTGTTTTGGATAAGTTGCAGAGGGCAGAATGTAGAAGCAGGCAGATTTAGAAAGAGGCTGTTGCAATACTCCAGTCTAGAGAGAGAAACAGAGCTCTGGAGACAGTGAGCTTCTGGGGGAAAGAGAGGAAAGGAAGAATACCTCTGAGGAGGTGCAGCTGGTAGTGTCACTTCTTAGAGACGTTAGAGATGTGAGGAGAGAAGGAGAGTGTGAAGTCGAAGATGACCCAGAGGTTTTTAGCCTTGCAGGTGGGAGCAGGAAGAGGGCCAAGAGAGGCCAGCCAGAGAGCTACATGAAAGGAGGGAGTGGGTGTGCCGATGAGGAGAATCTCAGCCTTACTGGCATTGAGGGTGAGGTCATTGGCGTCACCCCACTCCTGGATAGCAGACAGACAGTCAGAGATGAGGGAAGTAGAGAAGGAGGAAGAGCAGAGTCCGGTGAGAACCCCAGGGACCTGGAAAGGAAGGAAGAAAGGGGGTGCCATGCCATACCCCAAACCCAGAGACGGAAGGGGACACTGGAGTGTGCACTCCCTGATGAAGGAAAATTATGAAGGAAACCCCACTCTACTCTGTTCTTCCCCAACAAAGAGTCATGGAAGAACAGGGGGGGCATGTGGGGTGCATTTAAAGGCCCCAAACAGAAGTCCCTTTCACATGAATGGCAGGCAATTAAACACTGAAACAAAAACAGCCTGGCTTTTGCTTTTGTTTTTCAACTAAAGTTAAAGACCCACGTTGAAAGTGGCCTACCTGTCATTACCAATGGACAAGCAGCAGTTTAATTTACAAAAGAAGTAGGAATCAAGGATCCCTGTGACATGGAAAACATGATTTTTAAACAATGAGAGCAAAAACGGCCTTCACATGTGTGTGCAAATAAAAAACGGCTTTAAAAAAAATAAAACTGGAAAAAAAATCACTGCTCACAGAAAAATGTCAGGAAAATAAAACATGATGAGTGGGTTGACAAACGCAATGTATATTATGTTTCATCTACAAAACTGCAGTTACAGAGCCACTTTGTCTTCATGGAAAACCTGTTTCTGGATCTGCTCAAAACTTCACAAATAAAATCTCCCACTTCCAGCCTGGATGTCATATGTCCCATCTAATGACTCCCGTAATAAAATGTGCAGCTGAAGGTGTTGAAAGCCCAGTGTCCTCCAGACTTGCTGGCTCTGAAAGAAGGGCCTTCCAGGAAATTTACCCTTGGCTGGAGCACGACTAATATGTGTGAAAATGGGGGCACCCACTTCAAAGAGCAAACTACCAACTTCAAAAAGACTCATAAAAAACCTCTGGTCACCGACTGGCCCAGGGAGACAGATGGCTGGACCGGATGAAGCAGACCTCCTATTTCCTAAACATGAACATTCACAATTAATTTAAAAGTACTACTATCATTTAGGCCTTTCTTCGCAGCAACCATACTGTGGACTGATTTAATTTTTGGACCATTTTTTATGTAGTTTCCAAGCAATTTTGGGGACATTAAATGCATCTAGCTGTGACTCTGGGAACTGTAACGGCCAGTTAGACTAGGTTTCTGGCTGATCTGAACATGTTCCAAAAGTGAGAGTTGGTGAAAAGGTGGGAAATGAAAGTAGGGATATGCTTATTAACTTACATCTTCATAAGTGCTGTGCTTTTTATGGAAACAACAGAAACGTGCCATATGGCCATGCTACATCGTATGGATTTTGTGGTCGGCTTATCTAATTTTCCATGATCAGCTAAAAGAGAAAATATGTCTAGTATGGCAGTTGCTATCACAATTATTAAGTTGTGATACATAACTAGTTTTTGCCAAAAAATGTGAAAGGAGAACAAAGGATGATGCCAAATGGGAATAGAATATGTTGCTCTAAACCCCTAAACCAATCCTGAATTGGGGCTGAGAGAGAGAGGGTAACTGTCCAATCCTAGTGGCAGGAAGTATTGCAGGGTACTTCCCCAAGACTGTAAAATTGGTGATGTAATTTCTGCTATATAAGGGGGACTGCACTAGGACAGGGGACACACACAGAAAAGCGGGTGACAGAAAAAGGAGAAAGACAGGAAGGCTGTTGAAACTTACAATCTGACAGCTGTAAGGAGACACCAGGAGAGATTGTTGAGAATGCATCTGGGTGGAGCTGTCCATTTCTAGGAAGGCCTCAAAGCTGACTTGGTCCTGTGGTGGAGACCGGGAGGCCATCTTTGAGAGTGGAGTGACCAGATCCCTGCCCTATCTCTCCAGAGTGTCCTGAGATGCAGCTGGTTTTCCTGAAACCTTAAACAGAGGCTTCCTATGTAAGTATAACTAAGCCCTGGAAAACCAAAATTTTGGGGGAGTCTCCTTGCCCTGAATCCTTTCCCTTCATATGGGGTGCAGGCGCAGAAATATGTAGATCCTTAGCCTATATACCAAAAATATTAATTTAATTAATTCCCCATTCGGCAGAACACTATGGGGTGACATTTATTAAAATTCGAAAATAATAAAGCTCACTTCCCAGTGTGCCCTGAAAACTATAGCCTATAATTTAATTGGGTAATGCTTGTTGTCAAGTTGATCCTGACTGGAAGAGGGGTGTCTTTGTTCTTAAATCAGTCCAACCTTTTTATCCAGCTCCCCCTGAACACAGGCCTTTCATTAAGGGGGGTCTGACATCCAAAATTCCACAAAACATCCACATTTTTCTGTCTGATTTCCCAACATACACCAAAGCAAGGCGGCATCTAAATAACAAAGCATTAAATCACCCTGTGTTTCTTTTAAACCAAAGGTTTGGGGTGAAATTACATTTTTGATCAGTGTCATTATTTTTTGAAGTGAGATTTATAGAAAGGGAAGAATTCTGTGTTCACTCACTTTTGTAATTTATGTATGCTGAGAGAAGTTGATTATGTTGTGCCACGGATAAAGTGGTGTATTCAATATTTTCATGCTAATTTCTATTACTGTTAATTTAAATAAATACCAATATATTTCCCTTACACCCACCTGGTTCTTGGTTCATTGTTAGCTCAGGGGAGAGGGATCCAAGGGTCATTATATGTGTCTGAGATAGGGCTAAAAAAGAATCTGTTAAACAGTTTGTTGAATAACCACTTAAGTGGGGAGGGAAGGGACTCCCTGTGTTGAGGGTGGCTTCTCAATAAACCGTTACATGGTTGATCCCAAGCCTGGCCACACCTTGACTCCTTGCCATCGTGCGCATTCTGAAGTCACTGTTGAGGCACAACACACATGCAGGAGCTGAGCACAAACTGACACATGTTAAAACCAGCCTCTCGGAATCCAGTGCTGGGAAGCATTTGTGAGCCTTTATCCTTGCAGAAGAAGGAATTATTGTCCTTTTCCCTCACATATTCAAACTAAAGCCAGCTCTGCCGTTAAAGAGAGCATCATGCTTCCCAGACGAGAAGGTTCAATTATAACCTTGCTCCCCAGCCTAGCACACCTCTAATGGAAGGAAAGGAGCTAGGAGAAAAGCAGAATAGTAGCAGAGGGTAGTACAGCAACGACTCCCCAAGACGTTTCTTGATTGAGGGAAGGAGGTTAGAGAAGAAAAAGTGAGAGAAGGTGAGGAATAGATTAGAAGATAAGAGGGGAGGTGAAAATGGCTTGACTGTTGCGGAGTACTGATGAGGAACTTGAAGAGGCACCAGATTGGGGACAAGATGATAGAGACAAGGCCAGGATGCAGTGGTGGTTATCAGCAGAACTTTTTTGGAATACTCTCCTTCAATCCAGTGCTGGTAGGAACTCTGGAAGGGTCAAATACCAGTACTCGGAAGCTGCACAGAAGGCTACCTGGGCCCAGACAGATCTGGCACATAGGCATGGTGCTGTGATAAACAACCCAGGGCAACTCAAGCCTGACAGTTGGAAAGGCACACTTAGGAAGTCTATAGCTGTGGGAGAAGGTGATAAGACCACCACTCAGTCAAGACAGGAAGAAGTGCAAAGGACATTTGAAACCCAACAGTCTTTGAGCAACTTTCACTTGATTGCCAGTAGGGTGAAGCCCAAGCGAAGTGATGGGCAGACTGACAGACAATGTCGCTCAAGCTGACATTGTTGTTCTTTTATTTATTTGATGGTCCATTTCCCTTTAACTCATCCCAACTAAGCAGCTGGCATTTTTTGGTTAAAAATGAAACATGTTTGCATTGAACTTTACAAGTCTCCAGTTATCGATGTAGCCCTTGCATAGTGCTCAGGGCAGAGTGGTCCTGCACCAGTGACATAACAGTTAAATCCTACTAAGATCGCAAAGGAAGAACAGAGCTGTTCAAACACATGCTGGCAGTGATAATTAGGTTTGTCAAACACAGGATGGTCAATCTGTGCACTGGCATGTGAGCAAGCCACACCTCTGGGATCCCCGGGAAAGTTCCACGCATTTTCATTGTGGCATTATGGCATTGCGGTTAATCCATCTCAAAACAGGTCTGTTTATCTCAGACACTGACAGTGAGGGCCCGATTCGTGGAATGTTCTGCACAGTAAATAGGGACATTGCGCAGCAAACCGCAGGCAAAATCCCATTTGTCAATTCATGGAATCGACTGTGCAGGACTTTTTCGAACTTTGTGGGGATTTCGCACAGGCTCGGCATGTCTCTGCATGCAGTCGATCGCCCTGCTCGAGACACCTCGTGGGCTTGGGCCAGGGTAGGGGGCAGAACACGCATAATATGGAAGAACATGGAAAATGTGGCCATTACGAGGGATGGGCTGCAGGCAGTCCAACGCACGCCCAAAAATGTGCAGAACAAAGTGTATTCATGGATCTGACTGAGCGGGCTCTCATTAGGGAAAGGCCCACGCAAAGCCCCCCATCCATCCGCCACCCGAAGGCAGGCATACAGACACTTGCGCATAGGAATCACCTCTGCATGGTGAGATTGCATGTTGGATTTATGGTTGCATGCAAGCAGACGGTGTTCGGAACCAACTTAGGTGTGCGTATACACAGTGTAGCAGGGTGCATGTATGGGTTTCAGGGGTTCGCATCCAGATTTGCCGGAGTTTTACTTCCATTAAGGAAATGTGTACGCATGTTGTCGGGGTGCCAGTATTAGTTACCGGGGACTCCGCACAGTGTCGTCAAGGTGCAGGCCGGTTGCGGGGGATCCCACACACTGTTTGAAGGGTGCATGTGCTCACGAAAGAGGAGCACTCAAAGCTAGCTGTATGTGGATCTTTTTTGTTTGCGTGGGTCATGTCGGGCGCATTCCAGCCACAAATTGCATATAGGGTCACTTTGTGCGAACAATTCCATGAATACGCAGAGCGCGGAGATAAACATCTGCATGCAAGTTTACACAGATGCGTTTTTGGAGCGTGGCCTTTGCTGGATCTCTGCACACTTTTCAACGAATCAGGCCCTAAACATTCCCTACCTCTCCTAGTTGCCCTACACAAAAATGAATACATAGTATTGCTAAAACATATGTATACATTAATTGTTATGCGTTATTACCATGTGCAGTTGGGAATAAAGAAAAAGTCCCTGTGTCCCACCAAAGCACACAATGCAGCAACGAGGATTTTGATGCTCGAATGCCATCAGAATGATGCAATCTTGTAGGATTTTATAGTAAAGGGAAATTGAAATCATACTAATCCACATATGGTTCGAAATATCCCATTATTGGTTTGTAAGCTACTGTCTTGTCAGGCGTTGTGTTGCGGTGTGCATGGCGGATAGCATTATTTCC
The DNA here is from genome assembly GCF_040938575.1 of Ambystoma mexicanum. NCBI lineage: Eukaryota > Metazoa > Chordata > Amphibia > Caudata > Ambystomatidae > Ambystoma > Ambystoma mexicanum. Next base: position 85,913,086 of record NC_090941.1, read on the forward strand.
CTTCTCAGCTGAACCCTTTGCATTTACTAGACCCATGTGCAACGAAGGACTGTTCCGTCCCGTAGTATAATATTGTAATGTTTAGGCTGGCTTCAACATAGGCGCTGTAGTTACTAACCCGGAGAAGCGTGGAACAGTATTTATTTAGCCTACACAATGTTTAATTTATCATCATCATCAGTGATGAATATATCTGAATCCGCGTGCCCAGAATTCCCCTTCGTCTTGGGCTACAGCCGCCTAGTCCCGTGATGTACTAATTCGCCATGAGCCATGACTCATTTCTCAGTGCCAAATAACGCAAATAAAATCATAAACCAATGTGTCAATAAAAGCAAGGAACGCAAAACGAAGCACGGTGAATCATATGTTAATTAAAGCCACGGCTTGAATTAAAGATAACATATACGCTGCCTCGCAATATTTCATAAAATAATGAAGTCTTTAAAAGCAATACTGTACCGAAACATCACGCCTGCGTCTTCCAACATGAAGGATAGCGGGTTACTCGATGGCTTTTGAACAAGCTGCATTAAGAGCGAATTCTTCCAGCTAGAACACATTGCAGGTTTAAAGCCCGCCTTGCAGTAATAAGCTGTTTCATATAAAGACAATATTAATGGAGATGAAGGTCATGAGTGCAGCTTCAGCGAGGAAGCCGCATGCGGGCTTTGATAAGAGGTGATGGATGTTTCACGTTCTGCGTCACGTCTCTATCCAAAGCACAAGCGAGGCAGTTTTTTTTTCTTTTTTTTTTATACTTCTAATCATTTGAAAATATGCTACGGAACTGAAGTATGTAATTCGCAGAAATGTTTAATCGACTTGCACAGGGATTTTTTTTACAGCCGATACTACATAAACCGCTATTATTATATAATGTACAAATATGTATATTGTGCTAACACTGTACTACTGCATTACGAGCTGCACCTGCTTAGAGAAAGTGCCAATTTGCTGCTGGGATATATTTGTTTTCATCCCACAGTCTAGCCGGATAAAGTTTAAAATTGGCTTTTGTTGCAAGGGCTATAATAATTGGCATAATAAGGTGTGCCAGCACCAGAAAGAGTGATTGGTCTTCTTTGGTTTAAATGCCAGAAAAACAAAGAAGTGGAAATTATAAAAGTTACAAATACAAGTTTACACAATGAGTCAATGAGCATGGGCTCAACGACACATGTTCTTATATGATGTTAAATTAGAGTTGTATAGCACATATCTAGCATTTGGTAAAGCCTTATAGCGTTTGAGGCTGGTCAAAGAGTCTATTGATGCCTGGTTTGGGGAAAAGCAGTGTCTACGCAATTTGGTGGGCAGGGCAAACAGCAAGAAATGTAGCAATCCCCTTCAACGCATGCACAGCTCACTCCCATATCGCAAACCCTGCTATCACCATTGTTCCCTAGAATATTGTAGGTATCTCACCACTTTCCCTAATCTGTCTCTTTATTTTTTCCCTGTTTTTCCTAATTCTATTTCTATCTCATTTATCAACCATAACTCAATCCATATCTCCGCTTCTTTCCAATTAAAAAACCTCCATATTCTCCTTGCTTCAAACATTTGCAAAAAGCCATCTCTCTTTCTCGCCCGTTCTCTGTCTCAGTGGTGGCTGTTGACTTTTAAAGGTTGTGTGGCATAATTATAGCATTTTGATTTTGCTCCAATTTATTTCAGAGAATTCTTTTTTGAAATATAAAGATCAGTATTACCAATAGATCTCAAGGATATTTGTGGGCGCTACTACGCCACACTCTTTTGCTAATTGTTTATGGATATGTTTGAGCATGAACACATCTCAGAACATCAGGGTTGGCAGAATTACCTGGTATTCTGGATACGGTTCATAGATGATATATATGGAGTATGGAATGGTTCATCTGAGAATTTGAATGACTTTGTGAACCATCTAAACACTATTGAATCCCGCTTACAGTTCACCACTGAAATGTCTGCAGACATGATTCATTTTTTAGATGTGAAGATTTTAGTGGTAAAAAACAAGCATTTTACGCAAAGAGACTGATAGAAACAATCAGTGGCACTGCTTGAGTTTTCATCAACCATGTCTGATTAGAAATGTACCTTACAGGCAACTGTTACATGTCAAAAAAATTGCAAGTGATCGAACGAGTATGATCAGCAAATAGAAATCATGGAAGAGACATTTCTCGCCCTTGGTTACAAGGCTGAGGGATCAGTGCATCAAAAGAAAATTTGGCTGCAATCACTCAAGACGATATTCTCTTTGTTCCTCCCACATTAAGACCTACACCTGCATTAGTATATGTCTCAAAATACTCCATACAAAGCAGAAAGATTAAATCCATCTTTCAAAGAAATTGGAGAACCCTCTCTTGTAACACACTCATAGAACATTTATTTAGAGAACCCATCTTTTCTTACACAGTAATAACCTGAGGGATTCCTTGGTTGACACTACACCCCTGATTTACCATGCCCAATCTAAAAGAACAGGGATTTTTCCATGTATGCACTGCTCGAACTGTGACTCTGTAACCAAGGGCAATATCATTTTTCACCCACGTACTGGTGAGAAAATCACTTTGCGTCACTTTGTTACTTGTGCTTCCTACAGTCCTGTATATGCCATTGGATGTCCTTGTGGAATCTATTATGTTATACAGTCTACATAACAATGTAAACTCCGCTTGAATGCACACCACTCATGTATCCGCAAGAAGAATATAACTTCAGCAGTGGCACGACATTGGATAGAGAAGAAACATGACATTTCACAGATACGTTTTCAAGTGGTGGAAATGGTGACTAAAACTAGACCGCATGACAATCTGTCCCAGAAGTCGGGTAGAGAGAGACATTTTGGACATTTTGGATAGAACATTTGGAGTCTGTATCCCCTCAAGGGATTAATGAAGATATCAACTTTTTGTAGTATTTATGAAGAATGTTATAGCAAACTTTAAAATAGAGGTTTGTAATTTAACCGCCATGGTCATTATATCCATGAGTGATGTTATCTATGCAAACTGCTTTTTTCTGTTACCTTTAATGACCTCCTAAGATCAAGGAAGATATCAATTTCTTGTGTTACCTATAGAAGATGTTGCAGCAGGATTATCAAGTTTGACATTGTATCTTGCTGTGTCACAAATTGAGTTCTGTCATTTAGCCTTTTTAGTACACATCACTACCGAGTGTTAAAGGATATTTCTTGCATTTCACTTCATTGAGTGATTACTGTTGATGGACATTTTCAAAAGAAGATGGTCACTTTGTCTATGGACAACTGAGGAATTCATGTGTTATGCCACGGGATCCCAGTGTTAAAAATATTTTTTGCAATTATTTTATTTTTTGGGTCACCACGTACATTTAGTTTAACATTCTTTGCATACCTCTATTGATCAATAACACTGACTGGTATGTATCTGGAATCTAATACTCCTTGAGGAAAATGTTACTTACCATTATTTACATTATGATGCACATGTAACGTCATACCGTTGATGTTGTCACAGCGCGTAGTACACATGCGTTGCACTTTAAAACGGAGGTCTGTGGATAATGGAGAAGACTTGAGTATCCTCGGCCAAGTAGTTTCAGGATGGTTAACCCTTTATGTTCCAAAGGTAAGCAAGATACGTGGAGGTTAGCCTCTACATGTGAATTTTGTAGAGGATATTTACTTACCTGCCTTTTTTTGTGTTTCGTCTAGGAATAGCAGTCAGTCATTTTGGTATTGGATTGAGAGTGGACAGGTGATTGTTTTGCCACTCATATGTTACATATGATTTATGTAACTATCGAGATTGTTTACTAATGAAGGTATATTCACATGCGTTCTTTACAGCATCTGGGCTATATGCAGTATCTGTGGCTACAGGTATATCTGATTAATGTATAGTTTATTAGATGGATGTACATTTTTAACAGATTGATGAAAATAATGTTGTTTAATTCCATTTCTTTTTTCTTTTATTTTAATGTATATATTGATTTTTGGGAATTATTTGCATGTGTTGTAATTGGTCTTCTGCTTTGAAGGGTTTTTCCTGAAGATTGACACTCCTCTGAAATACATATGACAACCCATATCATGCGTATACACTGTGTTATTCATTTGGGATGATTAAAATGTGCACATTTCTAAAAAAGTACGACATACTGTGGATTTCTGAGAAATGAATATATAGTTCTGATTAAATTAATGTATGTGAGATTTCTGAGAAATGAATATATAGTTCTGATTAAATTAATGTATGTGAAGTTCTGTTGAATAGACTGTGAATAGGCGGCCTCCTAGAGGTGTTCCCCTAATAGAGGCTTTTATGCCTTAGATCCATTCGAGGGGATGGGTGGCGTCAAGATAGCGGAAAGATACTCCCATGATTTGCACTGGCACCTTCCAAACCAGGTAAGATCACTTATGTCCATTTGCTGAACTCGCTGGAGAGAGCTGGTCAAGGCAATTTAAGTGTATTTATATAATTTTGTCTGGGTTCACATAGATGTGAAATGGCAATTTTACACCCCCTTGTTTATACAATCCCACCCCACAATTTAGGGCAGAGAACAGACAGTGGAAGTATTCAACAGTCGAACATTATTTTAAAGAAATCAATACATTTTAGGCAACTGTGTCTCCAACTTTACCTTGATACCCACTACAATATGGTATACATAAAATCATACAAAACAAAATGACACCGGCCTTTATGAATCTCACTATTACAAGTTCACAAAGGCACCCACTTCCAATCCCAAACATCTCTGTTTAAAGCTGCTTTATTCTAATAAACACTAGACATAGATACATTTCTGCTTAGAATGTGTTTCTCTATGAACACAACTCACATTTCAATAGGACATGTCACAGAATGTAAATATGGTTAAAGCATTTGATTTTCTGTAGTATAAAGACAGGTATGGCACTGGAGAAAAATTAAATCAATAAACAAAACATAGATATGCACCAACTCCCCTGTGCAGGTGTGAGATAGTGAATATATAAACCATTTGGATGCAAATACAGGCTAACATAGGGCTATGTATAAAGCCATTTACATGCAAAAAGTGACACATTTGTATTGGCTCATGCAAGTTTGTTATTAATAAATACTGTTCTCAGGAATCTATATATATTTTCAATTATGAGCCCACATGTACTCTATATTTCCTGCATGTGTGGATGAAGGTCTCGAGTGTCATTTAAATGTGACTTTCATTGAACCAGGATTTGTTATTTCATGTGTGTGTGTGTGTGTTTGTGTGTGTATGTGTGTGTGTGTGTGTGTGTGGTTTTCCCTACACATAAATGGATTCCTTTCTATCTAGAAACATGAACAATTTTAAAAGTGCACACATGCAAGGCTTTCAGTCTATTTATATTTTGGGGCTGAAGATGTATTATTCTTCAGTAACATATATTTAGTTGACAGTTCTCTTCCCTCCCCACTAAACCGGACAATGTCTAGGCATTGATAGACAGGTGAATGCAGAGGATTGGCATGCCACACAGTTCATAATTAATAGAATGAATCATTTCCACCTGCATTTTGTCACGTAAACATTCAGAGGGTAATTCATAGAATTCAGCGCACAAGTGGCGCACGCGGCTGGCGCACAGTGTGCGCGTGCGAATCCCTGCGCCTGCCGCGTGCGCTAAAATCCATTTCCGCGCACAGCGTATTCATGGATTCCAGCCATCAAAACCAGCCGTGGCGCACAGTGGCGCAGCGACCCTGCAGCAGCGCCAGTTACGCCCCCAAGAACGCCTCTCGCGCAGGGAAAAGCCATCAAAATCCCCAATCCAGCGCAAAGGGCTGCGCTAACCCTGTACCAGCACGACAAGCGGGCTACGTGTATCACTGGGGTGCGCGGGAAGTACCTCACGCGATTGGCCCCGTGCGAGCAGGGTACGCGTATTTCAGGGGTGCGCGGGAAGTTCCACACGCGATTGCCGCAGGGTACGTGTATTTCAGGGGTGCGCGGGAAGTTCCACATGCGATTTCAGCAGGGTAGGTGTATTTCAGGGGTGCGCTGGAAGTTCCACACACGATTGGCCCCGTGCGAGCAGGGTATGCGTATTTCAGGGGTGCGCGGGAAGTTCCACACGCAATTCCAGCAGGGTACGTGTATTTCAGGGGTGCGCGGGAAGTTCCACATGGGATTTCAGCAGGGTACGTGTATTTCAGGGGTGCGCGGGAAGTTCCACACGCGATTGGCCCCGTGCGAGCAGGGTACGCATATTTCAGGGGTGCGCGGGAAGTTCCACACGCGATTCCAGCAGGGTACGTGTATTTCAGGGGTGCGCGGGAAGTCCCACACGCGATTTAAGCAGGGTACGTGTATTTCAGGGTGCGGGGGAAGTTTCACACGCGACATCAGCAGGGTACGTGTATTTCAGGGGTGCGCGGGAAGTTCCACACGTGATTGGCCCCGTGCGAGCAGGGTATGCGTATTTCAGGGGTGCGCGGGAAGTTCCACACGCGATTTCAGCAGGGTACATGTATTTCGGGGTGCGGGGGAAGTTTCACACGCGACATCTGCAGGGTACGTGTATTTCAGGGGTGCGCAGGAGTTCCACACGCGATTGGCCCCGTGCGAGCAGGAACGCGTATTTCAGGGGTGCGCGGGAAGTTCCACGCGCGATTCCAGCAGGGTACGTGTATTTCAGGGGTGCGCGGGAAGTTCCACACGCGATTTCAGCAGGCTACGTGTATTTCGGGGTGCGGGGGAAGTTTCACACGTGACATCAGCAGGGTACGTGTATTTCAGGGGTGCACGGGAAGTTCCACACGCGATTGGCCCCGTGCGAGCAGGGTACGCGTATTTCAGGGGTGCGCGGGAAGTTCCACACGCGATCTCATCAGGGTACGTGTACTTCAGGGTGCGGGGGAAGTATCACACTCAACATCAGCAGGGTACGTGTATTCCAGGGGTGCGCGGGAAGTTCCACACGCGATTCCATCAGGGTACGTGTATTACAGGGGTGCGCGGGGAGCACCACACGTGACTTGCACGTGTGGGTCCTCCCAGGTGTTCCCTCTACACCCTCCACGGCCCCTGCAGGTAGCCCACACCACAGGGGCCTACCCTGCACATGTCCTGCAGGCACCCCATCCACCATGGCCATGCCCCCCAGCCAACCCACATGTCAACTTGCACTACTGCCCACCAATGCATCTCCCCCTGCACCCCCAGCCACCAGGGGCACCCTCCACCAGGCCCCCACCCATGTCTCCCACCACCCCCACTCCCCAGCAGTGCAGGGGCACACTCTACCAGGCCCCCACCCATGTCTCCCACCCCCCAGCAGTGCAGGGGCACCCACCACCAGGCCCCCACCCATGTCCAACTCATGTTCCCCACCCCCCCAACCCCCAGCACTGTGGGGCACCTGCCAGCAGACCCCCACCCATGTCCAACTCATGTTCCCCACCCCCCCACCCCCAAGCACTGTGGGGCACCTGCCAGCAGGCCCCCACCCATGTCCAACTCATGTTCCCCACCCCCCCACCCACCAGCACTGTAGGGGCACCTGCCAGCAGGCCCCCACCCATGTCTCCCACCCCCCCTACCCCCCCAGCAGTGCAGGGGCACCCTCCACCAGGCCCCCACCCATGTCCCCCACCACCCCCACCCCCCAGCAGTGCAGGGGCACCCTCCACCAGGCCCCCACCCATGTCTCCCACCACCCCCACCCCCCAGCAGTGCAGGGGCACCTGCCAGCAGGCCCCCACCCATGTTCCCCACCCCCCCTACCCCCGAGCACTGTGGGGCACCTGCCAGCAGGCCCCCACCCATGTCTCCCACCCTCCCCCCCCAGCACTGTGGGGCACCTGCCAGCAGGCCCCCACCCATGTCCAACTCATGTTCCCCACCACCCCCACCCCCCAGCATTGTGGGGCACCTGCCAGCAGGCCCCCACCCATGTCCAACTCATGTTCCCCACCACCCCCACCCCCCAGCACTGTGGGGCACCTGCCAACAGGCCCCCACCCATGTCTAACTCATGTTCCCCACCCCCCCACCCCACAGCACTGTAGGGGCACCTGCCAGCAGGCCCCCACCCATGTCTCCCACCCCCCACCCCCCAGCAGTGCAGGGGCGCCCACCACCAGGCCCCCACCCATGTCCAACTCATGTTCCCCACCCCCCCCACCCCCCAGCACTGTAGGGGCACCTGCCAGCAGGCCCCGACCCATGTCTCCCACCCCCCCACCACCCAGCAGTGCAGGGGCACCCACCACCAGGCCCCCACCCTTGTCCAACTCATGTTCCCCACCCCCCCACCCCCCATCACTCTGGGGCACATACCAGCAGGCCCCCACCCATGTACAACTCATGTTCCCCATCACCCCCACCCCCCAGCAGTGCAGGGGCACCCACCACCAGGCCCCCACCCATGTCCAACTCATGTTCTCCAGCCAACATGTCATCACAATCTAGATCCCTGGTCCCTATGGTCAGCCTCCAAATGCAAAACACCCACCCGAGTATTGCATCCACCCACTCATAATTGGCAATTACATGACAGAACACCAATTGCAAGTTCCGAAACAAACACATTTCCCTCACATACACCCAATGGGTGTCAGTGAATCTCAAAACCCATATCATGATATGCATGAAACAAATGAGATGACACTACACATTGAAGTTTGATAAAAAAATATGTATTAAAGGAAACATAAATAGAATCAAAAATAAAGAAACATAAATGGGAATGTACAAAAATGAAAAGAAGCATGTCCATGAAAAAAAGCAAAACCAAAAATCAAAATCCAAAGTAATGGTGTCCAAAGTCACTGTCCACAAAACAAAATCCAATGGGAAATAAAAAAGAAAGCCATTGCTCCATGGTTAAAATGTGAAAGAAAAATACAATCCAACAGTGAACTATGTACATACGAACAAGCCAGGGTCCATTATCCCAACAAAAGAAAGGAAACCTATCTAACTACACTAAGTAATAAAATAAACTATATACAAAAATGTGGCCAATGTCCAAAAGGTCCAAAATAAATCCCAAAAAAAATGAAACCTAACACTACCTACATAACTATGTACAAGGGCAGCGGGCTAGTTTGACGGCTCACTTTTGGATGTCCCGGGCCAGGGCATCATCGAACTCCTGCTCAATGTCCCGGAGGCGGTCCTCCTCCATGGCCCCGAGGGTCCGCAGGGCCGTCGACGTGTCCACCTCCAAACCCCTGCGGATTGCCTCGAGGCACTCGGCCCGCCTCAGGGCCCTCCGCATGGAGTTCTCCGCCCTGACCATTGTGAGCCGTGCCTCTTCCGCCTGCTGCCGCTCCGCATCTATGGCGTGGCCCAACCGCTGCCACACGGAAGACACTCTCTGTCCTGGGTCCTCCTGCCCTCCGGCCGATGCCTGCCCCTCCGATGTCGAAGGCCCCGAGCCTTCATGGCTCCCACCACGTTGCTGCTGCTGCTGTGCCTCTTCCCGTGCACTGCCTCCTGCTGCCTGCACATCCTCCGCCGGCTGGGGTGCAGTCGTTGATGTGGCCACGCCTGCTGGACGTCCGACTCCCGACTGTAGCAGGGATGCCTCCTCCACCAGCCTGGCCGCACCATCAGAGGCAGCTCCACAGGGCACCCAGGTGACTGATGGGTGGGAAGATGGCACGGAGGACGACTGGCGCGTAGGGGGTTCAGTTGAGGAGGGGGTCGTAGCAAGCCCCATCATACGGAGGAATCCGGCCTGGGTGACCTGTCCCAGCAGGCTGACGTGGTCAATAAGCCATTCGAGATGACGTGCAGTCTCCTCATGAAAAGACTGCAGGTCACCTCGCATGGCCCGTTGACGCAACGCCACACCAGTCAGAACAGGCTCAACCCGGACCCGGATAGCCACGTCCGCAGGCAGGGGAAGGCCAGTTGTCGTGAGCTCATCCCCTGCCTGAAAACGGGTCTGGACGTAGGCATCCCTGCTGGTGCAAGATGATGCAGGGACAGGATCAGGGACAGGATTGCACACAGGCACCTCCGCGGCGGCCTGTGCTGCCTCCTGTCCCTGGTCCTGCACTGCACCACTAGCACCAGTGGGATCCCCACCTCCAGACCCCGTCTCTGGTGCTTGCACGGTCTCCTCCTCCACCAAACCCCCCACCAACCTGGATGACTCCGTGCCATCTTCCCCCGTTGGGCCCTGTGGGGTCCCAGCTGCCCCTTCTGCTGCCGAGGAGTCCAACTCCGACCTCCGCCTCTTGGACCTCCCCCCAGCAGCTGCGGCCTGGGACGCGGCACCGGACTCCTCACTCCCCGACGAGATGACAACATGGGAGGGGAGCCGGGCCTTGCGTCTCCGGCTGGCGGTGGGATCCCCGCCGCTGTGCTCCACAGCACCTTCTCCGCTCTCTTCATCAGTTGACGCTGCAGACAGGGAGAAATAAAACACAGGCATCAGGGCACTGTACAATGGACACATACATACATGACAGTTGTACATGAGTGGCATTGGCAAACCTCAGACATGTCATCACAATCCCCAACACACATGTCATTTCAACTCGCACACATGAGCCATACCACAGCCATATCGCAACTGCCAGCACCATCCATACACATACAACAGCATGAGCAGGCAAAGGTGAGCCAGACATCACATGCAACACAGGAAGTGCACCACACATGTACATACACCACCACACTTGCATGCATGTGTACACATCTGCCAAGTGTCGCAGTGTTCAGATGGGCATCCATGTCAAATCTGCCGATCAGGCTTCCACATACCGCTGTCACATGCATCCATGTTGCATCACTGTTGCATCCTTGTCAAATACACACAGATGCACATGTACACAGTGCTGATACATGCAGCTGAAAACAACATACATGTGTGACATCACGGACATGTCTACTTACATACACATTCATCCAAACATGTGTGCCCACACAACTGCATTTGGCATGCAAGCCTACACACACAAGCACCATCCATGTCTCACACATTCCAGCCCTCGCATGTGTTAGCCCCACGGCCCTGTACACCCCCACCCATACTCGACCCCATACAAATAGATGTGCAACCTGCACACTACTGAAAAATCACCACACGCACATCTCACAATCAGGATGCATGTACACTTACCGCTCGACTCCAGACGGGTCTGCCTCTCAAGAACCTGGACGTGGAGCGCTGGGGATATGCGTTCCAGGACCCTCATCTGTTCTTCCGACAAGTGGCCCCGGCGCCCCTTAGCATCCGCTGCCTTCAAGAGGCGCCGGGCCTTGTTCAGGGTCCTGGACCTAAAGTCCTCCCATCGCTTCTTGACATGTTGTAAGTCGCGGACTGCCACCCCCTCCGCGTGGATGGCAGTCACGATGTCAGTCCAGATCCGAGTCCGTCCTTCCTTGTCGGCGCGGGAACTTCCGAAGAGGGCATCATACTGCCCCAGGACTTGCTCCACCAGGACACCAACTTCGGTGGCACTGAAGCTGGTGCCCCTCTGCCTCTCTGGCCGGGGGTTGTCAGTGTTCTTAGATGTTGTTTCCCCCGACATGACAACCCCAGAGGCAGGAGTGGGTGGGCAACTGGGTCCTGGGGCTGGGCTGTGGAGCGATGGAATCCCAGTCGGGAGTCTTCGGTTCCAGCAGGGGTGGTCACAGCAACAGCACCCCTGGCTGATGTGCAGGCAGCAAATGGCAGGGCACGTGGGCAGCAGGCAGTCAGGCAGCAGCAGATGGCAGGTGGGAGCGTGCTCGGGGCTCTGGGGGCAGTAGTTCAGCCTTCTGGGCAGGAGCGTGTTCTTCCATGTGCTTACGCGTGGCATGCTTGATACGGAGTGATTTGGCACGTGAAAATTCGTCACGTCAGCGTGTAATTCGAGGAAAGGCCCTTAGCGCGTAAGCGCGTCTGCACGCATATGCATTTTCATTGGACAGAAGGCCCCTCAAGCGCAAGCGCCCCTGTGACGTGACGCGTACAGGCGTGCATGGGCATTTCAGCGCGCTTGAAAAACTGCACGTCCGCGTGTAATACGAAGAAAGGGCCCATGCGCGTAAGTGACGTGATGCGCGCGTGCGTTTCCCTCAGCACGGGTTAAACGTGAGCGGGCCCAGCAGTTCGCTGTACGTGCCTTTCGTGGAGACCGACGTGTGTTGCTGCTTCCTGTTGTTTCGCGCGCCATCACAACTTCACAGCTATCAAGGACGTATCTCTTCTTTTGGCGGGGGTATTGGCTACGCGTGTTTTTCTGCATCGCGCTAGTCAGACGGTGAGTCGCACACGCTCTTTTTCCCACTGCGGGTGCCCCTGTGTATCGCACCCATTTTTGATGTCATAGTAGCCTGCGTTTCCCACGCGTACGCGTTATTCGTGTTACTGGGTGCCACCGCGTACTGCGGGAGGTTGAATCCACGCACGTAGGCTGCAGGGTTGCGTGCACGGTTTTACTGCAGTTTTGGGGTGCCTGAGAGTTGCGTGACCCGTCACCACATCACCGGGGTCACATACAGCCTTGCAGGTGCAGGGGGGCTGTTAACATCTTGCTTCCAACCCCCTTCACCCCAATTACCCAGGTCAATTTTGGTGTACACCTCCCATTGGCACCACTCCATCTGTGCCAGCACTTCTACATCAGTGCCATGGTTGGGAGGCCACCAAATGTGAGGGGTGCCTCAGCTGGGCGTTCTCCTCGTGGCGGGCGTGGTCGGGGACGTGGCCGTGGTGACCAGGGAGTAGGGGGACTCCAGGGTGTCCAGGGCGGCCATAGAGGGGGAAGAGGCAGGGGTGCGCCACTTGAGCACAATGTTGTGCCATGTGTCAGTGCAGTCATGCCACCACCCCCTGTGGTTCCGGGGGATGCAGCTCCTGCATCTGGCACTGGCACCCGTTCGACCCGGTGTTGTCATGCCAGACACAGGGTTGGTAACACCACATCAACCCGGCACTAGTGGGGGTCGTGGGGTGGTAGGCCACGAAAACCCCCAAGTGCTGCAGTCCATCTTGTCTCTGGCTGCCTATGAGTCCAGCCTTGATGACGACTCTGACGTCCATGTTGAGTTGGATGAGCATCAAGTCCATGTGTCAGGGGTGAGTGATTCTGATGTGGACACTCCTCTGTCTGCGACCCCTGCACTGAGGGATCAGACAGTCTTGGTTCCTCCGCCCGTGGTGGATCGGGATGCAGGGTCACCCTCCACACCAGTCACTGATGTGCCTGGGACATCACGTCGACGTGGGCATGTAGTCGTGCAGCCGCGGGCAGTGCCAACACAGCGAGGACTCCCGGTCCTTGGGTCCCGCAGGAGTCAAGCCCGGAAACGCGGTCGCCGCGCGCAACCGCTGTATACTGAGTGGGAGCAAGACATGACTGCCAATTCCGAACGGCAGGGGGCAGCAATGGAGAACATCGCTGAGAGCATGGAGCGTGTGGTCCGATCTGTGCTCCCCCCTGCTAGGCAGGTGCTTCTCCAGCAGCAGGCGGCACGGTCCACGGCCCGCTCGCTCAGACTGGGCATGGCGGCCTCAGACAGGGCACGCCAGGCTGAAATGTCGTCTCTGCGTCAAGCAATTGCTGCTCACGCAGAGGCACACATGGATGCCCTGAGGGAGGAGTATGCTTCCCTCAGATCCACTCTGGGTGTCCTTATGATGTCCCAGAGGCAGCAGGCAGAGGAGAGGTTTGCACAGCTTGAGCGTACCATCTCGGCTGAGCTACAGGCTTGCCGGGAGGTGCAGCGGTTGTCCAGCCAGGCCTTGCAGGAGGAATTCTGTGTTACTCGTGCTACCTTGCAAGAGGAAGCACATGTATCACGTGAGGTTCTGCATGCAGACCTACGTCACATCGCCACACAGAACCAGGCTCACCCGTCCGGCAGACTTGCTGCCGACAAGGGGCAAGCTGCGGCTAGGCGTGGCCAGGCTACTGTGCCACGTCCTCCTTTCCAGGATGAGCCAGACTCGGACGACCATTTATCTCCCACATAGGTCGGGCTGTGCAGGCGTTGAGCCCATGGAGGTTTTTTTTTTGGCTCAGCATCATCGCATGTGGATGTTCAGCAGCACCCTGTACCTCCCCCCTCCTGGGTGCCTCCCCTCCCCCCGGGTCGTATGTGGCCATTTTTGATTTTTCTTTTAGTTTAGTTAGTTAAGTTTCTGTTTGATAGTGAGTTTAATTAGGTAATGTAGGTTTTCCATTGTTAGTGTAATTAGTTAATAGTTGATTTAGTTTAAAATTGCTAGTCTATTGTGCGTTCATGTGACGGTGTGGTGCTTTGTGGCTTTTGAAGGCATCCACTGTCTGTTCCAGCTGGGCCCTTCAGGCTTGTCTTGTGTATGTGTTTGCTGCTTGGGGTCCTTGCCTCACATATGCCACTCCTGCCTCCCTTATCCATGGGCTCGCAAGGATGGTTCGGTGTTACAGAATATTACACAAGGGCTTTGGACTGTCATATCTGTGGCATGTCTGGTGCTGTGTGACTTGTGTTGACACCCCTAGTGGGGATGATTTTGGTGTTATTGTCCACCATTCAGCTTTTGCTAGATGGGGTGTGTCATGATTAATGTGTACATTGATTGCTATGCATTGTGTAGTATGTTTCATATCTTTCCTGTACACGTGCTTGTTGCAATTCATGCTGTAGATAGTGTTCCACACTTTGGATGTGAAAGACGGACTGATGCTGTGATTTGTGATGTGACTCTCTGACATGGTCAAGTAATGAGATGCCTGATGAGACACACACAGATGACTTTGAAGCATTAATCATGTCTTTCATGCCCTTTCTGCAGGGGGATGAGCCTCCAGAGCACCTTTGCCAGCAGACATGGCCCATTGGACGACGGAATTCTGGACCCGTTTGTTGGTGCCCACATGCACATGTGTGCACAAGCAGAGGCACAGGGATTGCAGACCCACATCCTAGAACTGCTGACATGTTCCAAGGAACTCCAGGCAAGGTGAGCAGCACAGGAGGGCCACGACACAGCAAAGCTTGCACCAGGCGAGTTGCACATGCAGGCTTAGTCACAGCACTGAGGGTGAGCTTAGACGAATATTGGTGTTGAAGCACACAATGCAGCTCAGATGGCTGTTGATAGTAGGGTTGTCTGGGACACATGCAGGGGCAGTGGCACATACCCTCCGGTACACCAAGGTCCATTGAGGCACTTGTATCAACCATGTAGCCTTCCGAGACATGGAAAGGGGCAGCTCACAGGGACATACAGCAAGGGACATACTCGGGTGCAGTGCATGTCTTTTCCATGTACTTTATGATAAATGCACTGCCAACTTTGTTTTCGGTCATGGTGGTACGCAACTTGCTCTGAAGTCATGGCTTGCTATATGGGTCTGTCTGCTTACCCAGGGAACATTGCATGTTGTGTGAATTGTGACACATTGGTGTTCCATTTGCCACACACCCACCAGCGGCTGACTTACTGCATTGACTGTGTATGACCCGTCACAGGGGTGATGTTATATATGGGTACGAAGCATCTACACCAGATTGTCTGTTTGTAGAGTGGTTTGTTGCTATGGGGCATGTTTGGTGTTGTGTTTTTGTGTAATTGGCACGTGCAGGTTGTTGACTGTGGCTCTCTTTGCAGCATTGCAGTGCTCCTGTAACCGGACCTGAGAGTGCGCAGGCAGGAGGCCAGCACTCAAAACCAGAGCTAAGTGTCTTGTTGTTTCTCTTTCGAACTGCTCTGCATAGGCTTGCTGGGGAGTGTACTAATGCATGGATGTATGTGTGGTTCAATTTGGTATGTTTTTTCTCCCTTATCACCCGTGATCCTATGCAATTTTGAACCCTGAACCCTCTACCCGGTGTTCCTGCTTCCAGTACCTATCCAAGCAACGTTCCCTGACCCTCTTTCCCCGCTGGGGTTGCGGATGCCTGTGTAAGCCCCGAACTTGCAGGCGCCAAAACCCTAGAGGGGGTGGTTGGTTCGTACCACTCCTGAGCCTGGACTACAGAGGCCATGACAATGATGTCCAAGTTTGTTTGGATTGTGTGGGGTGTTCATGCAGGTAGTACATTTTCGTGCATTCCCTAGTTTCATGTGTCATTCCTCCTCCCCTCTCCTGCCACTCATTCCAGTCATCCAGTGTGTCAACACCTGTCCCGACTGCATATCCCTGAACCTCCTTCCCCACCAGGGTCTCAGGGGCCTGTGTGAGTTTGACCTTGCAGGCACCCGGGACATGGTGGGGGTGGTTGTTTCGTGACACTCCCGCGCCTGTACAGGGGACCTGTGACAGTACACATCCGTTCATGGTGCATCATCCTATGTCATGTACCACACATGTTTCACATCCTGTCGTGACATTGTTTTACTGTGCTACCTTGGTTGTTGCATCATTGTGGTAGTACTTGGCCTTTGTGAGGTACTGCTACATCAAGTCATCTACTGGAGGGTGTTCTGGTTCGTTTTTCTGGCTTGGATTTTGTGATTTTGGACATTGATTATGAGGGTGCAGGCACCTTTTTACACACAAGGTGGGAGATGGTGACGAAGGGTAAAGGTGATCCTGTGGCCAGGTGGAATTGAGGTTTGAAGGCTCCATGACCCAGGTGCAGTTGTTCAGTGGGTCATGGTCATTTGTTAGGGAGGGGGGGTTGTTGTTGATAGTTGCCTTGCCCTGCAGTGTGATGGGAACTCTGACATTGTAATGGTGGTATCCTATGTACATGTTGTGTTCTGCTGATCAATGCCTGTTCATGTGCTGTGTTTACCTTTCAGGTGCGAGGGGATAGTTGTGATTTGACATGCTGGGGTGTACACATGCTGAATGTTCACATGTGATGTGTAGAGAACACTAATGGTCACTTGAGTGCACATGCATATGTGGAGTGTATGTTCTTGCAGAACCACACACTTGCACTCTGATGCACTACATGTAATCCCACTCTTGCATATCCACGTGTACACTGTTTGCCTTCTGGTGCCCACTGTGTCCCTGCAGCACATGTTCTGTGACCGATTATGGATCCTGTACATGCCTAATTTGCTGTTTGATGTGGTCTGTCACTTAGATGTGATGCTCAGGGTGTGCAACACACACAATGGCTGTTCACTGTGCTGTGCGCTGAGCAGTGTGTTTGTTGCAGGAGTAGGACACTGCACACATGAGCTGCAGTGTTGATTTTGCAATGCACAATGTGCATGTAGACAAGCATTCATTGTTATGTTACGACTACGACTCTATTAATGCATTTGGAAATTACTTATTTTGGGTGGGAGATTTTGTTGGTCTGTCATTTCATCTGATTCCGGGTCAGGCATCATTGTCTGATGCCACTGTACATTTAGGACATGGCAATGTGTACCTTATCGTTACTGTGTTGGTGTATGGGTATTGCTTGCCATGTCATGTTGTGGTTTGGGAGGGTTTGAGTGACATGACAGTGATGGCCATGGCCTGTTTAGCAGGTGTGTGTGATGCACACCTTGCATGTCAGGGTCATCCGCTTCTCAGAGCAACTAGCTGGGGGTAGATCTCTCTCCGCGGCAGGGCCTTTCCTCTGGAACAGCCTTCCTGCCTCACTTGAACTTGAGGGGAACCATCTCCAGTTCTGGAAGCACCTCAAGACCTTCCTCTTTGCTTCTACTTCCTCTCCCTTGCAGAATTCTTCACTGGAACTGCACTGGAGCTGCAACTGGGCCACTCTCACCGACCTCGGTCCCTGGCCCAGCCACTCTCCACTTGCACTGCCTCCCTGGCAACCCCTGCACTGCGGTACTGTCTCTCTATCCCTACAGCCCACCCTTCCCAGCGCTTGTCTGCACTTACCTTTGCAGTTGCCACCAGCCGATCTATGTATTTTTTTTTGGGCTACTTCCCCTGTACTGCACTCCCCCCCCTTCCCCTTGCACTTTTCCCTTCCCCCTACCCCTGCACTTGCACAATCTCAATGACACCTGGCCTAGTAGTACCGTTGTCTGTCTTCCCTTGTTCCCCCCTCCCTGCCTCATCGCACCTTGAAATACTTGTGTATAGGCCATATCATGTCATATGTCATATGTGTGCCTTTTGGTCACACGGGATAGCTTGTGTTTAAGTAGCTAGGGATGCAGACGATGTGGCACTTCCATGGCAACTATCTCAGGGTGGTAGGGTTGTGACAGTCGACTGTCTCTTTGTCATCATCGATTGTCACCTGGTATGTGCCAGGCCTGTGTGCACTCCGCAGGGGTGGGAGTTTAGGTGAAAAATGTGGCCACAAGCTGGGTCCGGGCTTCCTCGCCACGTGCCCTGTCCCCTCCCATGGGCAGCGCCTGTGCCTGTGGTTGGGGATGTGGGGGCACCACCATGTCCACCGGGACACCCTGCCGTGTTGCAACATTGTGCAGGACACATGCTGCCACAATGATCCTGCACACTACTGGTGGTGCATAGAGTTGTTGCCCACCAGAGCGGTCAAGGGAGCGGAAACGTGACTTGAGCACTCCGAATGTGCGCTCCACTATGGCCCTGGTTGCAATATGGGCGGCGTTGTATCTTACCTGGGGTGGTGTGGGGGGGTTCCGGATTGGCGTCATCATGTGGTTGCTCAGAGGGTAGGCACTGTCCCCTGGGGAGGTGATAATAGTTGAGATTATTAGGGTTTGGATATTTGTCTGTGTGTGACTTGCATGCATGTGCAAGGGCATTTGTACTGACCTAGGAGCCATGTGTCGCCATGCTGCCCAGCTTCCAGGGCCCGGCTCAGGGCGGATATTCTGTATATGAAACTGTCATGGGTGGAGCCAGGGTAGTTTGCATAGACAGAGGTGATATTTCCCTTTGCATCGCATACCACCTGTACATTGATGGAATGCCAGTGCTTGCGGTTTCGGTAGATGTGCTCAGTGGCCCTAGGTGGACGTAGGGCCACATGGGTGCAATCTATGGCACCGAGCACTTTGGGGAAGTGTGCCACCCTGAAAAAATCCAGGACAACGGCCTGCCTTTCTGCGGGTGTTCTGGGCATGTATATGTGCCTGCGGACTGAGGGGCACGCTGTCATGATTGCCAGTACCTGGTGTAGGCAGCGTGACTGCGTGGCCTGTGAGACCCCCCCCACTATGGCAGTGGTCCGCTGAAATGACCCAGTGGCCAAAAAATGCAGGACATTGAGCAGCTTCTCCAAGGGGCTCAATGCTTGGGAGCAAAGGGTGGGGGATGTAAGGTCATCTTCCCACTCCCTGACCAGGTCTAGGATGATATGGGGTGGAAACCTATACCTGCCATAGACCTGGTCATCAGGCATCCCAAAAAGGCTTGTCCGTGGTGCGAAAATGCATGCCCTGGCTATTCTCCTCCTCCTGCGGTGTCCCACGATCAGTGCTGCGACAAACGGGGCATTCATCGTAGCTGTAAATACGCGTTTGTTGTTTGCGCGCACTTTTATGCTGTGCGCGGGGACGATTCCGCCTGCCTTCGTGTGGCGGACGCATTGATGCCTGTGCGCGTCTTTTGCCGTGCGCGGGTTTCCCGTATTCGGATCCATGAATACGGGTTGTTCGCGTGCGTGTGGGCGTTCCGTGTAGTTCCCTGCAGTACTTCCCCAGTTACGCCTTCTTTTTCACGCGTTGTTCCCCATTCCGCGTGTTACGCCCACTGTTCCGCCCACTTTGGTTGTGTGCGCTGCGCTATGTGCGCTTTTGCTGTGCGCGTAGCGCACGCAGTGTATGCATGCGTGCGACATGGCTGGATTGGGCGCACGGACAGCGGGAAACACGTGCAGCGTCTTCCTTGAATCGCACGCGTGCGCGTGCGCGTGCGCTGCGTTTCTCACGCTTGCGCTCCCTTGCGCCTGCTTGCGCATGGATTTTCGGCGCACGTTTGTTCCATGAATCGGCCCCTCAGACTACAACAGGGCCTAGATTGACTACATCAAATCCTGGTATCATCCCAGGTGATAGCATTAGCTTTTCACTGTTATCCACCGTGACTCAAAACTAGGTTTGGCAACAAAATAT
This sequence comes from Ambystoma mexicanum, assembly GCF_040938575.1. Lineage (NCBI taxonomy): Eukaryota > Metazoa > Chordata > Amphibia > Caudata > Ambystomatidae > Ambystoma > Ambystoma mexicanum. Next base: position 85,933,013 of record NC_090941.1, read on the forward strand.
ATTTGCAAATAATACTAAGCTTTACAAAGGCAATCCCACTTTAAAGTGACAGCCAAAATTCTTTCAGTTTCTAATTTCGTGTTTTCACTGCAAAGTGGAATGCCTTAAAATAAACCTTTTTTCACTTTATAGATGATATATAAAAGGAACACAAACCATTTGAATATTAGCCGTGCATGCCTAATTTAGAATTGCAACCCCTGTTCATTCCCCTGTCCATTTCCCTTAACAGATTTTACCCTGATAATCATTAGAAATGTTTTGGTAATGGGTAAGGGTTTTTTGTATTTACCTTTCAAGATGCAACTTCTGATTTGGGGAAAACCAGCTTGGAACCCAGTCAGTAAGATGTCATCCTGCCAACAAATGCTCAATTCTGTAGGCCTTTTTGCAATCAGTCACCAAGTGCCGACTGGTCATCCCTCTATGGCTGCTCTGGTTTCCTTCTCTCAAAGGGCCAGTCTTAGCCTTCTGGATCGCATCAGTAATTTTTCTCAACAATATTCAGTGTGTCCACCTTTTTAATCTTCATCACTCAAACTGATCTTCCATAATCCATTTTACTCTACTTCTAGGTGTCATTATATTCCCTCTAACTCGACCTCTAGCTGGTCACAGGTATGTCTGTCCTGTTCCAAGGGTGGGAGAACGGTCCTACTCATGTATGCAAACATAATAAAAACGTATATTTCTGGTCCCTGCATTTAGAGGCAAACAGTTTGATATGTTACATGATGGAATTTTGATCATTTTGGAAAATATGTGCATATTTTTGTCATTTTTAAGCCATTTAAAAAAATTGCAACATATAATTTCATTTCAGGAGATTCTCGTGAGTTTCCTTTTATCTACAACACATCAAAAGCTCAATTCAATTGCTTGCATGAAGATGCAAGACTTTTTTTCATTTTTGCAGCTTTGATGATTTATTTTGGATAATGTGAATACATTGAGACTTCTTTGATTCTTTGATATACAATTGAAGAGGTCTCCATAAGAGGGACGAGATAACAAAACACATAAGTCTTCCCTTTCTATGTCATCACATATTCAAAGTAAAATGTCTTGGTTTTTCATACCTTCAATGACCTTTAATCTTAACTGATCTAAGGCAGCTGGAAGATGCTAAGCATCCAAATGCCAGTGGTTTCCTCTGCTGACTTCTTCATAGGCTTATCGATTCAGTTTATACATTCTGTAAACTAAAGCATGTGTCATCTCTTTGAAGCAGGTCCTGGTGCCATTAGTGCATGCCTGAAGAGAATTTAAAGTGTTGACATGAGCTTTTCGTGGTGGTCTTAAGCCGTCTGGTCTGACCATAATGTATAATTATTTTCTATCCAGTTCCCACTAGACTCAAAACCTTTGTTCTACTCACAATGCCTACATCTTGGAACAGAAACTAAAATGCAATTTGATTCTGTTCTTTCACACCACCTCTTTTGGGTTTCATTTCTTCAATCATAAATGCAGACCAATTTTTGCAATGTATATCATGCAAATTAATGAAATTCAATAGTATTTCCATTCCTATTCTTGAATTTCAAACAATATAGTTTGAATGAATTAATAACACAGAAGAATAAAGGAAAACATCATATATTCTCATATCGACTGGAATACAAGCTTTGTTGTAATGACATCATCTTTACATATTCTGTTCACATTGTAAGGACAGATGAAGAAATTCAATAGTTATGTTTTGATTAAATCGCTGGCGATATTTCCTGAAAAAGAATGACTTTAATTCGGGGTCTAGACTTTCACATGTAGCATATTTCATTCTTGGAACACTTTAAACATTACAGTTTTCTCTGCTCAAAGCTGCCTCTGCAAATCAATATCATCCTGTGCTTGATATTTTGGGCTCTCTCTTACACAGTTGGCAGAGATATGCTTTGCCAAAACAGCCTTTCTCATTTTATTCTTTTTAGACCTCATCTTATCATAAAATGCCAGGCAGCATGTCCTCTGCTCATCTGGGCAAGAAGCCATTTTATTGCAAAGACCAGTTCAGAAAAAAATCTAATTATGACAGATCTATCTATTTTGTTTGTTCTTTTTTAAGAGGCTTTTCTGATCAGTTATAGTAAGAGCAATCTTGAAAACACCACTTGAAGATTTAACTGCTTAACAGTAGCCTAAGCATTGACACCACACTAAATCAGGATTTTTAGTGTAGGTAATCAGTATTATAATGTTTGCACACATGCTGCCTTCATTGAAGGAGCTTCCATTATTTAGATGTATTGTTTTGAAAATATATGTTTCATGCACAATTCTAAACTGTCTGGCAACAATTGCATTTACCCTGAAAGTCTCATTATGCATTATAAAGAGGGACACATTGTCATACAAGACAGACAGCAGAGAATACTGTCTAAGTGCCATAACGTGACCCAATGAATGCATGCATAAATGTAGTATTGTCACATCCCCCTGCTGGAAGCAAGAGGAAGGAAGCGCTATAAACTGTGATGGGCCACTCTTTCGGAGAAGCCCGTTGTATCAAAGGGCACCACTGTTGAGGCTGCCCTCTGCCCGTAATCTTGGGCACTCCATGTGCTAGAAGCCCTGCCCTGTACTTGGAGCAAGAAGGAAGGAGGCGCTCATAAACTGTGACCTGCCACGCTTTCGGCAAAGTCCTCTGCGTCAAAGGACACCAGTGCTGAGGCTGACCTCTGCCCCTAATCTTGCACACTTTGCGCTGGACACTCCATTCCCTACTGGGAGCAAGAAGGAAGGAAGCACTCAGAATCTGTGCCAGGCTGCCCTGGTGGCCGTGGTTGTGGGCTGCCCTCTGCCCAGAGTTTTGCACAATCTGCATACTGGAATACCCAACCCCCTGTTGGGAGAAATAAGGGAAGCAAGCACTCATAAACTGTGCCAGGCTGTCCTTGCAGCAAAGCCCGCTGCATCAAAGAGGCCCCTGTCCTTGTCTGTTGGCGGCTGGAGTGGCAGATAGGACAGTGATATTTCAAGGAGCCGTGATAATAGGACACAGGAGGTCAGTAAGACTTATGATCTTCTTATGGATATTTCTTTCTGACGGCTTACAAATCACACAGAAAAATGTTGTGAGCATTATATTTTTCTCTATTGAGTGGTTTTCTTTTGCCCCTGCCTGTTGGAGCTTTGTGGTCCGATAACTATACTTTGGACTTGCTTTAATGTGGAACAGATTGGAGCAAACTCAGACAACAGGGTGCAGGGGAAGTTGAACTAAAGGAGTCTGCTGAGTAGTCGAGCATTCCCTGCACAAGCCTTGATTTAAAACAATAGTTTGTGAAACAACTATGTTCTTGTAGATAATTAACATCATGCTCCATTACAGCTCATAACCTTTGGGTAGGCTCTATTAACTGTTGCAAGGAGATTTTCAAGCTCATGTGATCAACTAGTGGCATATTATTTTATATTGGGGTACACATTGGTATATCCCTTTAATAACTTTATTACTCTTTGTTTTTCTGTCCCTGTTATATTTTCTGTTCAATACTCTGTTAATTATATTGTATCGAAAATGTTCTGTTTTTCATGCACAGTTGCACTTTATGCAAGTGCCATCATATAACCTCATATAAGCAACTGCACCTTGAAGGAAGTCTTTATTGACTTTTTTTTAAATTCTTGTCCTTAAAAGTTTAGCCCCAATAGAAAAGGATGCAGAAAAGGCAAACATCCTTGCTATTACCAGCAGTTAATGCAAAAAGAAGATAAGCTGTAATGAACACACTGATAGAAAAAGTGAATGTATTAATTACCGAAATCTTAGATCTCCTCAGCACACTTCCAGTGCCCTCCCAATCATTAACCAGGTTCCCACCCCCCCTTCTAAGGAACATCTCACTCAGATGCACCTAACTGTGCAATGAGTAATGAAAGTGGTCTATTACTAATTGACCTCAACATCCCTCCCTAGAAAAAGTAATCACACAACTCCAGTAACACTAATTGCAAATTGAATAATCCCTGAACTGAAAGAACATTTGACCCTGCTGTTATCTCTAAAGATGTAGGCACCACCCAAGAAAACTATTTTATCTCAGTAAATTTAGCAAGTATAAATGATACATTCATATCCTTTGATATACCAAAATGTGATACTCAGGTGGGTGGTAAAAATGATAACATCCCTGTGGAAATCCATGGTAAACTAAATGAAATGGAGGTTTCCCATAATGTTGAGGTACCCTAAACACAATTTAATGTTCCTATATCCAACATTTTTGAAGTATGGGCTGGGGATACACATACGTGTTCAAACCCTGGTGAAAGGAGAAGGAAAGATCCCTTCTTTCCTATTATGGAGGCATGTGGAAACTCACAGGTTGAAAATCACGATGAATAGTTGCTAGAAAATCTAGAGGGTTGTTCTAGTGCACCCGGAAAGAATTGTGCTTGCAGTTGTAGCTGTATTAGTGATACCAGGCCAATAACGTATGAGTTGAAGACCTTTATAAAGACCATACAAAATGATCAACTGTAAAAGATCTATCAACAGACATTTATCTGGGGATCCCACCCGAGAGAATACTGAAGACACTGGCATAGGCACAAGTAATCAAACAACAATACACATAGCAGGTGCCGGAACTGGAGGTTCACAATGTTGTTTTCATGCTGGGAGGGTGTCTAATACTTAAAACCTGGGAAATTATTTGATTGAAAAGCCCTGTGGGAAGGAATTCAGTATAAGGCCCTCACAGAGCAGGCTGATGGGAAATAACTCCTCCCCTGACACTTTGCTTTTAATTAGAGGTAAGAGTGCTATTCATGAACATAAAGTCAAAAGATCCACCCACAACTCAAACACAAACAAATAAGTGGGAATTACTTTTATAACAGTATCGGACAGCTAGTGTGTCAGATTCGAGTTAATATGAATATTACAAGAGATAATGCAATAAGGACATCGAGAGTTGCTGAGAATAGCGAGCATATGAAGTCTTCATGGTATTTTGTTTATATGATTAATATGGCAAAATTAAAAAGAACTCAAATGAAACCAAAAATGCCCTTATAAATACGTCACAATACATTGGATTAGGTAATGCACAGGTTGTTGCTCAGTAAATGGAAAAGATATAATATACTGTCTGAACCAATCCAGTCCAAATGACCCTACATCCAAATTGCCTTATAAGGAATTGCATACAATTTGAGATTACAAACAATTACCTAGCAGAAGATCTATTTGCCATGGAATTCAGAACCCTACCAGCAACAGGAGTGAACATTAAATTAGGATCCCTCCCTCAAGATTATAATCAGAGAAACACTTCCCCTTAGTCACAGACTAGCAGGTGGGACCTGTATTGCCCACACACACAGGCGGACAGCATGCATTCGATGGGAATAATGTAAGCAATTTGGAACCTCCTGAGCAGAGTAATGAAACAACTCACCTAGATGCAGTCGAATGACACATTGCATGCTCCTGTTGGGTGGCATTCCTGTGGCACACGATGTGTGCATACTTTCATGGAATATAGCAAGCTTGAATAAAAATATGGCAGATGAGAAATGGTGTAATTTATCAGGATGCACAAAATTATTTTCAACCGGGAGATTTGGGTGACAACCCCATCTACCTTTCAGGGATATTGGTGGTACGATATATTGGCTACCCAAAACTAAAAAGGGATTCCAAGCAAAAGGCTCGTGATCTGGGTACTCTCATCCCTGAACACTACCCTTGAAATAGTGGATGGTGGTAGTGCTGAACTCCAAGTGTTAGCCATTGATAAACATGATGGTATTAACCTGTTGTTACTTAACTTGTTACAACAGGCAAATACCAGGGGAATAGACCAAACCATCCTCCTTGTGGAATAAGAAATGTATATATCAAAAGAAAAACACAACATAAAGTCCTTTACGTTGTTGTGGCAGGTGATCATAATCTACAGTTTGAGCCACTAGCTATGACATATGGGCTAGCAGAGGATTAATATTTAGCATGGGATATCCCTGACCTAGTAACTTCATACCTCAAAAGGCAATATAGGATTGCACCTATGGCCACAAGTATGTGGCTATTACTAAACCTCAGAGCATTCAATGCTAAAGCCAAGGGTAACTCACATGCGAAGCCCACGTGTTACGAAGCCCACGTGTCTTGCAGCTGATCATATTGATTAACCCATGCTTGACTTACATGGGCCCTGTTAAAAGACTTGGAGGTGATCATCAGATTTGAAAGTGTTCATCGCCCAATGGCTTTGATGATGAGGCATGGGCAACCGTGCCTATCAATAGCCAATGACAATTCTAGAAGCATCACTATTAATATAGAGGGGCAAGTAAGATGCTCTCTGAAATGGGCAAACCTGAATTTAGATATAGCACTGTCCCGCATATTTGTGAAAATACTCTCATTTAGAAATGGGCATTAGGGAGCTCTAATATATCTATTCTGAAATAGTGGGAACTTTCCAGGAAATCGGTGATAAGATCAGGAATACCTGATACTGAACCCTACAAGGTAAGTAGGGACATAACTACGAAGAGGGTATTGTGGCATGATGAGGAGTACAGACAGGCAGAAAAACACATAATAAGCAGTGCATTTTTTTTTAATAATGCAAGGAGAGAGGATCCCTGCCAATTTTGGAAGCTCATGTCAGCACTCTTCTCAGGAGATGACAAAGCTAACCAGGGCAACATCACCAGGAAAATGTTGGCATGCTTACTTCAGTGAGCTGTATAGAGAGACACGAGAATTTGATGACCCTAATGGGGATATTACAATTACTGAGGTCCCTGCTCCTAATCCTTTGAAGTTCACATTGAGCTAGATCACTCTAGCACCTGGGCCTGATAGAATCCCTGACGATCTATTGAAGTCTGAACAGGATGTGTGGGCACCTTATCTTCTTTGGTTATTTAATGCTGTAACCAGCTCAAACTCCACTGTCGAGGAGATGCAAAGCCCCCGCCTGTCCCCCAAACTGAATGCAGATAACTTTTCAGGCTGATCAATAGTTCTTGTGTTGCAAAAAATCAGTAGTGCTTTGTGGGCCAAAAGCACATTTTAGGATGATATATATATTTTAGGGTCAGAATGCCTTATGCAGCGGAGAGCATCTTAGGTAGCACACATTTATCATAGACACCAAAAATCTAGGCTGATAACTGAACAGAAAAGTTCTGTGGTCAGCCAGTTTGATTGAGACAAGGTCAGGCAGATTTTAAAATGGTTGCTAGAAATAAAAAAAATTGTGAAATTTCACAAAGTCACGCTTAAATAATTAAATAAATCTCTAGTAGCAGTTCATTGAAAGTGCGCTGAAGAAGGACAGGTCTGACTTTATATTTAGAACTGCTTGGCAGCAAGTCTGACATTGATGTGCCAGGGAGGCCAGGTTATGCCCTGGGAAAGTAGCAATTAGACAGAACAGCTGTTAAACTAGCAACAAGTATGTTTCACAGGCTGGTCATTGCAGCTGATGCCTATATTTAGTTTTCTTGGCTGGAAAGCATGGTATTGCCTGCCAAAATGACCCTGAGGAGGCTGCCATGTTATTTCTTTCAGTAGACATCAAAGGACTTATAATAAAGGTGAGGATGATCTCACACAAATGCAATTAGCGTATAAGCCAGTCAAGGAGGCATGCCCAGACATGTTTTGTAGAACTAATGAGTGGCAGTCAAGCCAACCAACTCTGGACTGGAGAAGGGCTTGTCTCTAATTGTAAAGAGCCAATCAGTGTGTATTGTGTAATAAAGTAAAGTATTGCATCAGCCTTGAAACAGTATCTAAGGAGCTGATGTTAAGAGAGAGCTCAGTGCTGTTGGTTTTCTGCTGTCTGCTGTTTGATTCCTGGTATCCTGTGAAGCAATAAAAGATGTGTTTGAAATCCAGCTTGAGTGTCTGCCTGCCTCCCTGCTCGGTGTCCAGCCTTTGCTCCCCGGTCCATGGCTGCAAAAAGCCCAGAGAGGGTATTGGGTCCTTCTCTTAACCACTCCAAAGACTTGGAAACCTGCAAAAATTGTATCTTTGTACAAAAAAGGGGGATGTGAGCATCCGTGCAACTACTTCCCTATTTCCGTCCTTGGTTTGTCAAGCAACAATTTTGCTAGAGCTGTTCTTAGGCGGCTAAAGATCTGGACCTGAAATACTGAATTAATAAACCATTGACAGGCATGCTTTATAGAAGGGATAGGCACCATTGATCGGTGCTTAAGGTTATTCCTATTGATTGAGAAATATGTCACATTAAGGAAGTTGAACATATACATCCTATTTTTCAATCAATCCGCAGCTTTTGATGCAGTACCACAAAAAAAAATAATGGGAAACATTATGTGATCTAGGAATCCTCCCACCTATTACTTTCAGTCATACTGAATAATGATAATGAGGCAGTAGTAAGGTGGGATCTGGGTGGGAAAACCACAGCACTGTTTAAGGTGCACAAACGTGTTCGGCAAGACTGTGTGTTGGCTCCCACATTGTTCTCTTTTTATATAAATGGCGCAATAAATACCAATTTGGGTGTCTCTACCAATGTACACACCTTAGCAGTGGAAATGTATCTGGTGTTGTTGTTTGCTGATGATGCATTTCTTATTTGACTAACACCAACCAGGCGTAGGAAGCAGCTTCAGCTTTTCCAATAGTTTTGCAATGAAAAGGGATTAGTTATAACAGTTAGTTATAACAGTGGGCCAAAATAAATCCATGTTCTTTTCAAACAGGAAGAAAAACAGCCTTATTTGTACCTTGGTGTTAGAAAGTGATGTACTCCAGCAAGTTCAGTTCTATGATTACCTAGTAGTAAGATGTGCTAGCTCAGACAAATGGAATCACCATTTGGATGAAGTTGGAACTTCATTTTTGAGATACTGTGGGGCAATTAGCAACTTTTAATATGATTATAGTAATGTGACCCTTGTTGGAGGCCTATGAATTGCAGGTCATACAGGCAGCTCTATATGGCACAGAGATATGGGGTCACATCAATAGCAGGAACATCTGTTTGATTGAGAACAGTAGCCTAAAGAAAAGTTTAGGATTACTGAATAGCACATCAACAAACTTGTGTGTAGGTGCATTATAAATGCCATATGATAGTATATGATATGATAAGATATGATATGACATCATATCATATCATATCATACTAGTCCATGAAGAGTTCTATTTTCCCTACCTTAACAACATTGTTGCACTTAGACCAATACTCTCTTGGATTAGGCTATGGAGCAGGCCAGAATTTAGTGAATATCGAGAGGCTGCTATGGATGTCCTGGGACAGGAGGGTGGGCTAACAGTTGCTTGGCGCACACATGTTAAAACGATTCTACATGTAATAGGGCACACTAAATTATGGTCACATCTTTCAAGTATCGGTGCCAATATAAAAGAGATAGTTAAGAAAGACTATCACACAAAGTGTCAAATGGATTTGTTGGGTAGGCTCCTTAACTTTTTCTCATTGAACCTATGTTAGGAGAATAAGCTTTTAACAGAATATGAACCATAGTTCGACATAAAGACAAACATTAATGCGTATCTTGTACACTATGTTAAGGTTTAGTATTCTCCCGGTTGGATATAGAATGAATAAGTGGGACAACTGAACATCGAACAAATGCCCACACTGTATGAAATTGGTTGAGACAGAAGAGCATCTCTTCCTAGCCTGCCCATTGTATCTGTATTTCAGGAGGGTTTACCTGAGGCCAAGGTTTTCATTCTATGGAATATTTTACACAGATGAAGCTTTGGCTCTCTATAAAAGGACCAACTATGCGTCTACTGTGCTTGCACCTGCAAAATTTCTCCTTAGAACATGGCTTAAAAGAGAAGCATTATTAAGTCTATGAGTGGTAAAATAAAAATTATGCAATCAAATACTTGTTATGCAGCACAGTACCGAGCAGTTGAATGATTGCCTATTGATTAGCCACATATTTAACAATAGTCACTATTTTAAAATGTTAATGTGTTTTTATAAAGTATGTATATGCTGTATGTGCATATGTGTGAATTGTTTTAGTTTTTATTGCACACCTAATGATTTTTATATCGACACAAGGTGATTAAAATGAAATAATCTCTATCCCGGTGCATATACGCAGCTTCTTGTGATGCAGTCAGATAACAAGACTGCTACCACTTGTGCATTCAAATGACTATTATGATCTGGAGTAGTTCTGTTATTTTTCATGATGGTGGGAATGTATGCTGCCTGCTGTCTCCTCAAATTTCATTAAAGAACTGGCGTCGGTCAAACAGACTATAGCTGATCTTTATTGGGCACCTGAATCTAGAATGAGAAGAAATTATTCTACAATATGGCTTCTTCCATCTCACTGTCCTACTTCCAGTACTGATTGTAGAATCTTTCAACATTACTTCATAAAAAAATGAAAAAAGATGGTGTTCACCCATGGATTGACAGCAAGAGCCGTTACCTACATATGACCTGACAGTATGCCTGTTTCAAGAACATATCCAGCTACTGGGTCTGCGCACACCTTCCCTTCAACCTTGTCTATCGTTTCCCAGTGGCACTCATACCCTTTGATTTGGGGGACATGTAACCTAATGTGAGGCTTGTGTCTAAGTCAGATGAACCTAAGGTCTGTAGTGTGCACTCACCTTCACTTGGTTTTACAGGGCCTCCAAACCATCACCTATGTTCTGAGATGAGAAAGAAAATGCTTCTATCAGACTGGCTTCCCCCGCTGTAGGTGTTCTCTGTTATCTAAAGCGGAATTTCCTGAAGTTAGGGGTTACATGATTCGCAGAGTAGGCATTAAACTAAATCAAGGTGTCATTTGTGGGTGTTCCCATAACACGAAAAAGTTGCTAACGTCACTACTGATATGCTCTCTCTAATGAACCAGGAACAAGTAGTTTCACACATCATGGTTTTACAAAATCGTGTGACTCTAGACATGAACTTTGCCTCTCATGGAGGAATATGTTATGATTGGTTCTGAATGTTCCACCTAATTTCCTGATCACTAAAGTGCTATCACCAACATTATTTCACATACTTGAAAGTCTGGTGCCACCCTACATAAAGAATACACAGACACGTGCTGGTTACTGTGAGGGTGGCTTTAAAGGTTTGTTGGACTCTCAAAGGACTTCTATAATCCATGCTATCTTGATCCTATTTGCAATTCTGAGGGGTTACTAAGTTTACCTCGTTGAAACAGCCCCTCAGCTGCACCAGTATAGATGTTACAAACAATGTGAGAATTCAGGAGAATTTCATGTTAGGATATGTGACAAAGTGGCCTGTTTGTCTGAGTTAGTGGCTGGTGTGGTCTCAAATGGGTACTTCTTCATACAGTAACTACTGAGATTATGGCCCCTTTCAGAAAATTGAGGAGCTGCATTCCAAGAGGGCTGGCAGAACTGGTATCCTCAGCTCCTCTCATGCAAGTGCTGAAGCTGATCCCAAATCCAGGTAAACCAAGAGTTGGACCTGAGCTTGACTGAGGTGTTCCTTAGACAGTCAGGAAGCAGCTTAAGGAACAAGAGGGAGATGGGAGCTCCAATATGGCAGACAGGGTTCTCAAAGCTGTGGTCCATATCCAGCCATGCCCAGAGAACTATGATTTTTCAAGTTTCCCATGTGCAACCACCCCACCTGATCCTCATTCCATGAGAGGGAGTCTGTAAGGAGGGTCCAAACATCTATAAAAGCGCAAGGGTTCAGTTAGTAGGTGGTGCTGGTAGGAGGAAGCGTTCCTGTTACGCTCACCTGGACCCCACAGGGGTGTCGATCGGACCCAGACAGCTGCAGTCTCCGTCAACGTGATGCGTAATGCAGAGATGACTGTCTGGACTGGCCCGCCTAGTCTTGTCTGCTGGACCCGAAGAAGTATTTTCCTGCAAGTGGAGACAGGGATTAGCCAGCTGTGGGTTTTAGTGATGGCCTCCCAACTGTTCTCGCTCTCCCCCACTAATCACCTCCGATATCCCCTTAGTAACCTCACCTTATGTTTGTAAAAGATGAGCTCTCCATCCTACGTGTCTTGCAGGGGCGCGTAGATACCAGTTACTTCACTGGTTTGAAGGCGTTGGGAGAGTTCAGGTAAGCATTGACTCTGAAGTCCCAGGCGGGATTGGTAAGTATCAAGTTCAAAGAGTTCAATGTGCCCGATGTTCACTCTTGTCCCCTTCCTTCCTTAAGTTGCAACTGAGTTCGTGAGAAGAAGGTCTCGTAGCTGCTGCTGGCGTTCAGGTAAGAGTCTGTGTTACCCAACGCTGTCCGGTAACTATTGCATGCGTTAACGTGTTGTTTTTCTCCCTCTTTACAGATGTGGCATATGAAGATATGGAGAATAATACCGCTGGTGGTAAATCAGGTAAGTCTATGGTGTTTAGAGGTATTTGTTGATTCCCTTGGCTCACCTTGTTATTCTTGTGTCCCTAGGTGCCGGAGTACGGCAAAGAAATGATGGAGACAGTGCCGGATCGAAAGATGCTGTGAGAACTGGTGAGTATGGCACCGTGCTGGAGCTGGCGAAGCGACGCGTGCAGGACTGATGTACTTTCCAGGTCGGGAGATGAAATGGATCCGGAATCAGGTGAGGAATTTGAAATAAGTTTGTTTTCTAACCTAGTCCTTTTCTTCCTCTTTATTCTAGGCGCTCCGGATTCGAGGCGGGCGTGGCAGAAGACTGGATGCTGGCTGCAGGCACGAGGGCGTGGCAGAAGACTGGATGCTGGCTGCAGGCACGGTGAGAGTCATGCTGCTGGATGCAGAATAACACGAAGCATGTGCTGCTGTTCAGGCGTGGTTTAAATAGCCTCCAAAGTAGTCCCAGGAAAGAAGTTCCCCAGGACCACACTTGAGTAAAAAATAGTCCCTGTAGTAAAATAGTCCCATCCAGGCCTCACGTTGGCTTGGATTTATTTGCAGCATGGTCTGCATGAGGTAAGTAATTTCTATGAGCCTGGCGCCTATGGCGCCAGGACTGATTTTTATTATGAGCCTGGTGCCTACGGCGCCAGGACTGAACCCAGACAGCCCCTAGCTGGGGCTGCTGGGGTTTTTGTAAATGTCTGGATGCCTGCTCCCGGGGCTGATGGGCTTGATCCGGATGCCCGGGGGTAGGCATCATGACAGGTTCTTCGGAGGTGGCTGGAAAGAGCCATTGAAGACACCGTGTAAGGTGAAGCAGTCAGGAGACTGGAACAGAGTCCCTGAAGTCTGGGGACAGCAGGAGGAAGTAGACTGCAAGGAGAACCCAGGCGGCTGGGTAAAGGTAGTCCCAAAAGATGAGGAGTGGGGAAACACTGTAGGCTGGGAGGAGAAGGATGAGAAAGCCAGGGAAAGGGATGTTCAGGAAGTGGCAGAGACAGCGGAGAAGTGAAGAACAGTTGTGGTTATGAGGAAAATGCCCAAAAGGTTGAAGAAGAAGGGAGAGCTGGAAGAGATTTGAACTATCTTTAGTGTTGTGAGTGAGGGGCCCAATGCAGTGAAGACAGCAAAGAAAATAAACAGCTATTGAAGGAAACTATTGATAATGAATGGATATGGAAATAACAGGAGATAGAGCAGATGGGATGGAAGAATTATTGAAGGAACTGAAGGTGCAGAGAAAAATTGGGAAGTTGGAAACTGATGTGACAGAATGAAGTGAGGAGAAGGAGGAGGTCATAGGAGAAACTGAGGAGCTGAGGGGAAGATCTCTTAAAGGACTAGTATAGGCTATTAGAGCAGAGTGGGAGATGGAGAATTGTTAAACGCAGAGGTGATGGACCCAAAAATAAAATGGGTACACCCAGAAATACTGATTAAAAATGGACATGATATGTTGGGTCAAAACATGAGGCAAAACCGAGGGGAGGAAAGAGGGATTGGAACAGGTGGCTGGAGGAGCAGAACCCTGTCCAGGCATTAGGGCAGCCCTCTGTCATACTCCACCTGAAATCCATCCTGGAAGCACAAGTCTCATAATCTGATGTATGGAATCCCTGACAAGCTCCAAGTAAGGGGCTAAGAGTCAAGGAGGACAGACCAGGAGTTATCTGGAAAACATAGTGTGGGAACCCTTAAAGCTGAGATTGAGAACCCAAGAGAGGAGACCCAACAAACTCTGGAAAATAGGGTGTGGAAACCCCTTGAAACCCAGGACAATGAGCTCACAATCATTACATGGATTTTCTGTGGGACATTCAGCCCCTGGACATACAGTTTACTATTCTGTTGGAACCCTTTACTTTCGTAGGAGGCATTTTCTTTGGATACGTTCTCCAAGAGAACAGCCCGTCTCGGAGAAGACACATTCCGATGACTTTTAATTGTCTTTAGAATATTTGAGTATGGTGAGACTGATTCAAGGAAGTAAATGGGCTGGTAAAAGTGGAGGAGAGATAACATGACGGCCTAAACGCACCAATAAGATCACAATATCCCAGTCGGCCCTGGACTCTAAGTAAGTTGTGATATCTGAAAGGGCATATGGTTTCTCTAAATATTTAAAGATTTAAAAGTTTCAAAGATCAGTCTGAGAGGGTGAAAAATGTACACGCTGCAGAGGAGTCATACATAAAGGAGAGGGAGGGAGGAGAAGTGAGAAAGGTAGACAAAGAGGTGAAATGGGTAAGCAAGACAAACGACAAAGCACACTTTTTTCACATGGATGGGAAGCAACAAAATATAAAGCACAATGTGCTGCCATTCACAAGGCACCACAGCAAAATGACTACTCTAACTAGAACAACCTGATTCTCAAGAGATTAAAGCAATGTTCCTACAGCTTAAAGATGGCATTACTTTACCTGGATTCTGAAATAGACTTCCTCACATGTTAAGTGGTCAATTTGAAGACCAGGGTGCATAAACACGCCAACATACTTGAAACAGCAGACGAAGCTGACTTGCACACGATGGCTTCATCTACTGTAGTAATTTGAAAAAAGCCTTGAAATCTTTGGCAGATAAGAATGTCAAATTGGAGAGCCGCTCATGGAGGAAAAACATTCATATACCAAGGATGAGTGAATCAGAGCACATCAACAATTTGTTGAACTACTGGACCCGGCACAACTATCAACTATCAACATTTTGTGTGGTGGAACAAACTCACAGAATACAAGCCCTCAAACCAATCCCCAGACCACCATCTTATCCATTATAATCAGCCCGTTAAATTATAGAGACTGTGACGCGATCCTGCTAAGGACGCTCCAGAAGTAGCTCCGAAGTAGCTGTTCGCTGGAGGACTCTGGGCGATCCTTTTTCCACTGCATTGGAACATGCTTCACATCAAAACCTTCAAGGTTATATGGACTTTTATGGACCCTTTAAACCTTTTTCCATAGTCACACACATTTATATGCGTTCCTTGAGAATTCTAGTGTCTAAATTGTATTTTATTTATATTTTTATTTAGGAAATTGGGCTCTGCCCCTTTTTGCCGCTATTTGAAGGAGACACTGCGCGCTCCAGAAGTAGCTCCGAAATAGCTGTTCGCTGCTCGCAGCGGAACAGCGTTGACAGCTCTTCTCTCCCTTTTTCTTTTATATTCCTGTTGCTTGTTCCCAATAATCCCTAACAGTTTCTAACTGGTGCCAAGCGCATTTATTAAAGCAGAGTGCTTTTTGAGCCTGTCTGTGTTGGTGCGTTCTTTCGGCACTTGCACCTTAGTTTTTAATGAGTGCGACAAGTTTGCGACGACCTGGTTGCAATTTTATACATTCAATTTTGGCGTGATTGTTTGACAGAAATTACCAATAGTTGACGGACACAGACCAGCAGTCTTCCTATTCGGCCCTCCGCTCAAAGTACGAGTAACTGTGAGTACGTGCTCGATGTCATTTGTATAAAATAAGTGTAAAAAGTGTAAAAGTGCATTTGTTATGACGGCTGAATTATAACGTCGGTGTGCAGTAGTACTAGCTTTCCTGTTTTAGCAGCTTCCTGAACAATTGCAATAAATGCACCTTTGCTGTAAGATTATATTGACATTTCCGTAAAAAGTATTCTGTAATCTGAGAATAACATACTGGGGTCTAGCCGGTCGAAATACACCATAGCTGCCATTAGACAGATTAGCTATTTGGCTTTCGCTGACATGCCATAGCCATCCGGGTACTCTGCTTGTACGGATTGGCTGATCATACGCGCAAATTACAAATGCACAAGACCTTGAGAAATAGATGAATCTGTATACCAAAGGTTATCTCGCGTCTCTGTCCAGGAAAATCATATAACGGACTACTTTGTCAAAAACGTCTTGTCCCAAAATCATGAAAAAATGCCTCTCTTGATAACGCCCGTGTCTAGTGTGTTACATTGTGATTCAACTGATGCATTGGTATCTGAACTTTCTAGCGAGTTGGGCTGTGTCAGCTCTAAGCTGTTGAATAACATTCTGGGTGGTGCTAAACCCCGCAAATATGTCCCTAAACTGCATGAAGTAATTCCCTCCAACGTTCATAATGATTTGAGCACAGTCTCGGAAACGCTTATTGAAGCTGCTAAACCAATAATTTTGACCAGCCATGATATAAAGTCTGATGTTGCTCCTTTAACAACATGTACTATTGACCTATCTAATTCTAAACTTGAAGAAATGGAAGTAGAATATTTGGGTCAAGATCTTGAAATGTCCATTGGTGAGCCCATAGCGACTCCTTTATACTTTACGCCACCATCTAAACCCATAAACCTGGTTGTTACAAAGGAGTTTGTCTCTACTATTCCAATCCTGCCCAAAATTTATCTCAATCTTCTTGCTGATCCAGTTCTGAATATTCAACCATTGTTCAAGTTTCAAGCTACTGGCAAGACTTATAATCAGGTAGAAAACCTTATAACAAAAAGTGTGATTACTGACTGTGGGCCAATGTTGGCCAATAGGGAGCTTGATGTAAGTATCTCTTCCGATGAAAAATTCAAAGCATTAGAAAACTTAATAACTAGCTTACTTACTAAATGTACATTACTGGAATCTAAAATTGACCTCCAATCTATGCGTATCCATTCGAGTTTTAGAAGAAAATGCGGTTCTTACTGTATGTCACAGCCTTCGCAAACTCCTTTCACAGCTATAAATGAGCCTGCTTCATGTATATTCTTGCAACAGGGTAAACAGAGGAACAAAAATCAAATTATTCAGGCATTTATGTACTGGAATAAAACCTTAGAGTACGCTAAATAAATGCTGTTCGTGGGAGCTCTTCCTTCAAACCACTTTTGTCAAACTCCTCTAGCAGGCCCTCTCATGTTGACCCCATCGTAACCATTGACAATTCTTCTCAGGATAAGATATTATTAATTAAATGTAAAAAGGGCTTCACTGTTGTCTCTAAAAAGTCGAAAGTCAAGAAACCACGTATTAAAAAATCATCTCTGTCTGTAGCAGTCGTTCCCTCAGAAGAACGACAAATGACATTACCAAAAGAATGGCTTAAAAAATCAAAAGTAAAGAAAATTGTCTCGCCTGCTATCTCCAAATTAGAGCTAGGTACTGACATACGATGTCCACTTATGGCAGCTCTTCAACTAACCCAAATTGAGACTGTTCAATCACGTGCACCTCTAAATAGAACTGCAATTTTGAAGTTATTTCATGAGTTAGTCCCGCTTCGTGTCATAACATCTAATGACATCTATTTAGTCAATCAAATCGAGTTAAATAACCATTACTCATCGAATGTGTGCTTTAAGAAGGATGCAATCCTTCATTATGTTCTTGGCTTTGAAGAGAAATTGCTTAACCTTGGATATATCGCTCAACTTGTCAAGATTCCGACTATTAAACGACTGACTGATATGTCGTGTAACTCTGTTTCTCAAACGGCCATGAAATATGATCTAACCCCTGTTATCGCAGTATCAGACTCAAAATCCAGAAGCGCAAGTGTGACCCATACGTCAGCACCAGCGCAGTTATCAACAAAGGATACTCTATCCACAGAGACTATTCCGGAAGGATATTGTCAATGGCTACCTCTATCCTTCAAGGACCATTTCTCTGGGACACGACAATGACAAAGGTCGCAAGAATTCCTCTACTCATGGAATACCCGGGGCTTTACACACATGTTCGATGTTGATGTTCTCCTAACCAACATTGATATGTTTCATATAGTTGCCCTTCAGGAAACCTGGATAACAGCTGAGATCCAAATAGATAACTGTTTGACAGTGCACGAAGTGGCAACTAAAGGCCAGTTGGGTCGACCAAAGGGGGGGCCTTCTCATATCGGTTAAGAGCCCATGGACAATAGAAAAACGTCCTCAATCATCTCCAAATATATTAATAGCTAAGATTAAGAACCGGGAAATTAGCCTTATTATAATTAATGTCTATGATCCACCTAAAATGTCATTAATTTAAAAAAACATCAAAGCAATTGATGCTGTTCTAAAAAGATATTCCAATAACTTCCCAATCTTTCTTCTTGGAGATTTCAATGCTAAAATAGATCAGCTTGATCCAGTTGAGCAATTAGTGGATGGCCTTACAAAATCTAATCCTATTAAAAAAGGTTCTAACAATCAAGGGAAAAAGTGGCACAGACTTCTACAAGCCCATAATATGACACGTTTGAATGTTACCACTATGAGTGATCAACATATGGCTCTGACATGGATAGAAGGTTTAACAGCAGTAACTATTGATTACATTTTTTCCAATACCCTTGGTATGCCATTTGTAAAAGATATGGGAGTTGTGTGTCGAGAGGAAAGTGATCTCCTGCCCTTATGTCTTCTTATTGATTTACAGTACATGAATCATATATTGCCACTATATGATAATAATGGCCAGATACTACTAAATGAAGGACAGAACCATATTCTAACGAAACCTCATAATATTGAACAAGCTAAATTAAAGGCCCGGGAATTGCTTCCGGCCTTTATTCAATCATACTCCTCTGGGTCAAGCTCAGATGATCAATTAATTGGCCATTTTTCATCTGCTATGAATAATATACAAAGTTTCAGCAATGGTGAGAGTCAATATATTGTGATGAGTTTGAAAAGGTAACGATAAAACCATTTAAACTGAAAAAAAGAAATTACGTAGTAACATCAAAGAGTTGGTTCATTCGAAAAAGGGGGAGATGACGGCCTCATCTATATCAGCACATATTCATGACTTTAAAAAAAGCCACAAACGTTGGCTAAAATCACATAAATTATATCTGGAGTTAAAACTCTTGCAAAAGATAGCCAGGCTATCCCTATTAGGTGATGGCAACGTGATATGGCATCTCATAGCCAAAAATAAAAAAAGAGATTTGACAATAAATTGTATCAATGAAGAGTCATGGGCAGACCATATAGCTTCCACCATAGGCAGCAGTGATACTGTTGCTAAAGCCCTATCGATCCCTGATTCACTTTGGGAATGTAAAGCTTCGATCCTAGACATCATAGCCATAATTGAAAACCTAAAATCATCTTGTGCGGCGGACCCTGATGGGATATCTAACTTGGTTATTACAAGTGATCCCCCACTATGGGGTGCTGCTTTGCACATTCTATTCTGTCATATTGGCATACATGGAAAGTTACCACCCTCCTGGAAAACGAGTAATATTCTGACAGTGAACAAGAAGGGTGCTTGGGATAATCCCTCTAACTTCAGAATGCTTGCGATGTTAGAATCCACCTCTAAAGTCTTTATTAAAGTATTACTTTATGAATTGAATACTTGGATTGATACTCAGAAGATTCTTCCTCTCAATCAGATTGGTTTTCGACCCAGATCTAGTACCTGACATAATCTTATAATTTTAAGCTCGGCAATTGAACATTCTTGGGGGCAGTGGAATCTAGATGTTTACTGTGCTTTTATTGATTTTTCCGCTGCGTTTGACACGGTATGTAGGAATCAACTGTGGCATAACTGACAGAGTGGGGGATTCCAAGTGGTTTGCTTCGTATGCTGATGCTACTTCATGCAGACACATCAGTTAGTGTTCGTCTCAATGCTTTTGGGAAAACTATCAAATTCTATGTGCTCCAAGGATGTATGATTGCTGCAATGCTTTTTAATTTATATCTTGCTGATATGATTTTTTTTTTTAACATCCACGCCGCCAACCCTATTAAAATATAGAATGTGAGCCTGGGCTGGCTTGCGTATGCTGACGACCTCCTACTTCTTGACTATACTCCAGGTGGGCTACAACTCATGTTGAATGCACTAGCCAAACATGCATCTAACAATGGCCTCATGATCAACAACCTCAAAAGTAAAATTATGGTCTTTACACAGAAGCTGAGGCCGAACCGTTTATATTGGTCCATATCTGATGCCCAACTGGAACAAGTGTCTTCTTACAAATATTTAGGGGTTGTCATTGTTGACAAGCTGAAGTGGGACCTTCATTTGGCTGAAGCAAAATTGAAATGTGAGACCTCTATTAACATCTTAAGTGCATTTATTGGTCGGAACAATGGTTACAGTGCATCGGCCGTTATATCCATATACAAATCGAAAATCACTGCAATGCTCTCTTATGCAATAGTGATTTGGGGTCACAAATTTAAAATAGCAATCATCAGATTTGAAGCCAAACTATTGAGGCGCGTGTTTCGACTTCCCAAAAGTATAAGTATTGAATATTTGTACCTTGAGTTTGATTTAAAGGGTATTTGTAATGTCTATCTATCACAATGTGTAATGTTCTTCCAGCGTTTGACAACTGTGCCAACTGATACAATAATTGTCCCATATGTACAGGCCTTTTTATCTTTGGATGCTATTACACCAGTGGGTACAATTGGTATTTTAAAGCGTATTCATAGTGTCAGGAACTGTGAATGGAAGGTTTGGAAGCGCTGGAAGCATTGGCTTGCGCACGCTCTAGTCCTCACCCAATATGGTGGCCGTGCCTTTTTTATTCTGGCATCCTCCCACAAACCGATGCGTTGTATCTGTTACAGTACGCTCTGGTTCGTGTGGAACTTCGTTCGTGAATTTCCTCCCTGCCGATCCTCCTCTGCTGCTGCCTTTGCCTTCCCAGTGCCTACCTTCTGTGTTCGCCTTTATTATCCTCCCGGGTTTCCTGTTTTCCTGGGTCTTGCTACTTCCACCTTGTGCATATTTTTTCTCCTCGTCTGTTCTTACGGCTCCGCCTTGCCTGAGCTACTGCCTCCTACATCTCTTTGTTTTCCGCCAAAGCATTCTATTTATTTGGCTCGGCGCTTTCTGACTTTCGGTTTCTCTGCACTCTACACTTCTCGTTTGCAACTTACTTGCGCTCTGCAGGCATATTCCTTACTTTTCTGCTTGTGGCCTGGGTATTTTCTTGCACACTATTTCTATACTTTCCTACTATCTTGTCACTGTTATTTACAGGCATTCCTGTCTATTCTTTCATTCCTTAAGATGTATTATTTGTTTCCTCTCCGTGCCTCTATTATGTTATCAATTTGAAAGGGTACCTCCTATTCCCTACTGTCACTGCCAAGCTTAACAGACTTTCTCCACCAGAATTGGAATCCGACTTCCATCGGTTTCAGCTGAAAACAGACCTCCATTCTTTGTGAAGGGAACTCACTACTCCCTAATAGAACCCATCTGGAAACAGGGTTTTTTCTGCCTTTGTGCTTTTTCCCTCGAACTAGGACTGGCCCCCTGGGGGTCCCCGTGGACAGGGTTCCATCACTGCCAAGGTGGCCTCTGGAGGGGCCAGACCCTATCTACACAAAAAGAAAGTCAAGACACCAAAGGACAAGACTCCTATAAGGAAGAAGGACCGTAAGAAGACGGAGTCGAATCCTAAGGAATCCGCCACAGAAGATTCAAGTGAGGAGGAAGGGGAGAAGGCCTCTAATCCTGACAGCATACAACGCCAAATATCTACTATGGCATTGTTAGAGCAATATCAAGAATTGGTAGCAGCGATGCAGAACCTTACTATGGAGGTCCATGCTTTGAGAACAGAGAACATAGCCTTCCGACAACAGGTTGTGTTGCATCGTGACGACAGGGGAGACCTGCCTATGATGCTGCTCTCCTTTGGCAAATATGATGGACAAGGTCGGGTTCATCATTGCCAACCTAATGGGTAATGCTCTCTCATGGGCCACACCGTTTGTCACTGAAAACGACCCGATTTTGGGTGACTATGATCGTTTTATGGAGGTGTTTAGAGAACGTTTCGACCGACCACAAGTCTTCTATTCATCTCTAGAAGCTATCCTAGATGTCAGCCAGGGAAACACTGACGTCCAAACCTATCTATCTCGTTTCCAGAGGCTGGCAGCCAAAGCAGATTGGCCTGATTCCGCTCAACAAACAATCTACAGACGGGGCCTTGGTGATGAAATCAAGGATGAGCTGGCCCGCATCTTTTCAGGATCTGGTGGATTGTCTCTTCAGATTGAGTTCCGTCTACAAGAGAGACGATTAGAAAGAAGACGAACAGAGGCTTTCCACAACCAACCAGTCTTCCCTCTCCTGTTCCTCCCACCAGAACTACCTGTCCTCCAGATGAACCTATGCAGATCGGGGCTGCCCGAGGACCTCTAACTCAAGAGGAAAGAAGGAGAAGAAGAGAGGCTGGATTGTGTATGTATTGCGGCTCCTCGAAGCACTTATTGAGAGATTGTCCTGAAGTCCCACCTCGAAGACAGGGAAACTTCAACCCCCGATCTACAGCAAGGGAAGTTTTGGGGGAAGTAACAAGCACCCTTGCAACTACACAAGAGCAGTAAGCACTCCGGATGATAACCGTCTAATGGTGTTTCCAGTTGACTTGTGGCTGTCCGATGCAGGTCCCACAGAGGTATTCGCCATGCTTGACTGTGGAGCAGCAGGGAATTTCATCGACTCCAAGTGGGCAACGGAACATCTTGTTCCCACAATATCCAAGGCCACTTCAATTCCGGTGAAAGGGGTGGACGGGAAGCCCTTATCTTCTGGACCCATTACCAAGGAGACCATTCCGTTGAGAATGAGGTTAGGCCATCACGAGGAGTTCCTGGTATTTGAACAGATCAGAGCAGCTCATTTTCCGTTTGGTCATTGGCATTCCTCGGTTAAGGAGGCACAACCCTCAAATTGATTGGACGGCTAACAAGGTGGTCTTCAATTCTGCATTCTGTAAATCACACTGCATGATCTTGTCTTTGACTTCCAACACCCTAGCGTATGACCGAAGCAGTAACCCAGATCCAATCACAGTGGCCTCAGTTCCCATCCATTATCAAGAATTCTCAGAGGTGTTCCTGGATGCTGTTCCCCGTCAACTCCCGCCTCATAGAACCGAGGATTGCTGTATAGACCTGATACCTGAGGCGGTGGTTCCCTTAGGGAGGATGTACCCTTTGTCTCTACCAGAGAGGAAGGCTCTGAGAGAATACCTCAACGCAAATCTTCAAAACGGACTCATCCAAGAGTCCAGATCGGCTTGTGGGGCTTCCTTATTCTTCATTTCCAAAAAGGACTCAGCAGAGCTGCGCCCTTGTATAGACTACAGGGGGCTCAACAAGGTTACCATTCGGGATAGATATCCCATGCCTTTGATCCGGGACATCTTGGAGGCAGTACATGGGGCGGTGTTCTTTACCAAGCTTGACTTGAGAGGGGCTTATCAACTCTTGAGAATCAGGCAAAGGGACGAGTGGAAGACGGCGTTCCGTACCCCTTTTGGACTCTTTGAATACCGAGTGATGCCATTTGGTCTTGTGAACGCACCGGCCATCTTCCAGAGGTACATGGACAAGGTTTTCGCAGATATGCTGTTTGTGTCGGTGGTAGTGTATCTGGATGACATCCTCATCTTTTCCAAGACTCTATCGGAGCATAGGTCACTGGTCAGACTAGTTTTACAGCGTCTGCAATCCCATCATCTACTGGTAAAGCCGGGAAAATGCTCATTTGAAGCTACGTCCGTGTCCTACCTGGGATATATATTATCCAAGGATGGTATCGAGATGGATTCCAATAAGGTAAGGGTGATCAGAGAATGGAGAAATCCTGTCAATGTCAAAGAACTCCAAAGCTTCCTAGGATTGGCCAATTTTTATCAGAGGTTCATTCCAAACTTCTCAAACAATGTACTTCCACTGACCTCTCTATTGAAGAAGGGAGTCAAGTTCGTATTTGATGAAGGGCCCCAAAGAGCCTTTTGTTTTCTAAAGGAATGTTTTTCTACAGCCCCCATCCTGGTACAACCGGATCAGAACCGACCCTACATTCTGGAGACAGACGCTTCTACAGGGGCGGTGGGAGCAGTTCTACTTCAAAGGTCAGAAGACGACTATGAACATCCAGTAGCTTATTACTCCAAAACACTTAGCAGTAGTGGACGCAACTATTCAGTCATAGAAAAGGAGCTGTTGGCTATCAAGTTGGCCTGCCAAGAGTGGAGACATCTTTTACAGGGAGCTACTCATCCGTTTACTATTAGAACAGACCATCGTAACTTTCGGGTTTTGCAACATTTGGAATGTTCTAATGCCAGGCATGCCAGATGGGCGTATTTTTTTTTACAATATGATTTCGTAATTACATACTTTCCTGGTACAGAAAACATGAAGGCTGACGCCTTGTCAAGAAGTCTTGGGGATAATTCTGGTTCCTACACAGGACACAATTTGGTTTTCCCAAATCTCACGGTGTTGGCTTCAACTGTTTCATTCCTTCAAGACCTAATTCCACAGTATCAGATGGGCACTGAGCTTCCGTCAACTGTCATTCAGGATAAGGACGGATTGTATTATCATGAAGGAGCTCTCTATGTACCCACTAAGAAGCTACAGAAACAAATACTTTCTTGGTGTCATGACACCCCTTTAACTGGACATTCCGGAATTAGGAAGACATTTGATTTGCTACGGAGGGGTTTCTGGTGGCTGACCTTAAGAAGAGACGTAAGCCAGTACGTTTCCACTTGTTCGGTTAGTGCTTCTAACAAACACCGAACTGGAAGACCTCTGGGGTTACTGCAGCAAAATTCCTTACCGGACCATCCTTGGGAACACATCTCTACCGATTTTATAGTAGACCTCCCTCCGTCATATGGCATGACAACGAGCATGGTGACAGTTGACTCATTTAGCAAGCTTGCCCATTTTTCGGCCTTCAAACAGGTTTCTTCAGCCTCCGAAATGGCCGCAACTTTTCTTCAGGACATAGTCCGTCTACATGGTTTGCCCAGGACCATAGTGTCGGACAGAGGACCCCAATTCACCTCTAAATTCTGGGCTTCTCTCTGCCAAGTTCTAGGGATTCACAAGGCTCTCTCTTCAGGATACCACCCGCAGAGCAATGGCCAAACTGAAAGATTAAATGCCAGCCTAGAACAATACCTCAGGTGTTTTTGCAGTCCACAACAAGAAGAATGGTATCGTTTCCTCCCACAGGCAGAATTTGCCTACAATAACTCTCTCCATACCTCGATCCAGATGAGTCCTTTCTATTGTACTTACGGATTTCATCCTC
The DNA here is from genome assembly GCF_040938575.1 of Ambystoma mexicanum. Lineage (NCBI taxonomy): Eukaryota > Metazoa > Chordata > Amphibia > Caudata > Ambystomatidae > Ambystoma > Ambystoma mexicanum. The sequence goes on from NC_090941.1 coordinate 85,958,405, forward strand.
AACATGTACCCTGGCTCAGTCCTCCTTCTACTAAGATTCTGGCTCTAGATGGGGTTTTACAGGACCTACAGGAGGTACACAGACTCGCTAAGGAAGCACACCAAGCGAGTCAACTGACCCACAAGAAATGGGCAGATAAGGGTTGTACTGTCAATCCGAGCTGGAAGATAGGGCAACTAGTCTGGTTGTCCACCAGATTTCTACCCAGATGGGTTCATAAGGGGAAGTTCTCCTCTCGTTTCCTTGGGCCATTTCCCATTCTGCAACATATCAACCCTGTAGCATATAAACCCAAGCTACCAGAATATCTCAGGAAGGTGCATCCAGTCTTCCATGTCTCCCTTCTCAAAGAACATAAGGAGGACCCTTTTAAGAGGCCTATGTTCAGAACGTGTGCTCAAGTGAGCCCTGCACCTGAAGAATATGAGGTGTCTCATCTTGTTGATTCCAGATACCGCAAGGGGCGGTTGCACTATTTGGTTCATTGGAAGGGTTATCCAGTGGAAGAGAGGACATGGGAACCTGTGAGCCATATACATGCCCAACGCCTAGTGCAAAGGTTCCATCGACTTCATCCGGGCAAACCGGGGGGTCCCCCGAGAAGACGGGGGTATACTGTCAGGAACTGTCAATGGAAGGTTTGGAAGCGCTGGAAGCATTGACTTGCGCGCGCTCTAGTCCTCACCCAATATGGTGGCCGTGCCTTTAAATTCTGGCTCCTCCCACAAACCGATGCGTTGTATCTGTTACACTACGCTCCGGTTCGTGTGGAACTTCGTTCGTGAATTTCCTCCCTGCCGATCCTCCTCTGCTGCTGCCTTTGCCTTCCCAGTGCCTACCTTCTGTGTTCGCCTTTATTATCCTCCCGGGTTTCCTGTTTTCCTGGGTCTTGCTTCTTCCACCTTGTGCATATTTTTTCTCCTCGTCTGTTCTTACGGCTCCGCCTTGCCTGAGCTACTGCCTCCTACATCTCTTTATTTTCCGCCGAAGCATTCTATTTATTTGGCTCAGCGCTTTCTGACTTTCGGTTTCTCTGCACTCTACACTTCTTGTTTGCAACTTACTTGCGCTCTGCAGGCATATTCCTTACTTTTCTGCTTGTGGCCTGGATATTTTCTTGCACACTATTTCTATACTTTCCTACTATCTTGTCACTGTTATTTACGGGCATTCCTGTCTATTCTTTCATTCCTTAAGATTTATTATTTGTTAAATTGGGTTCCTGTTTCTTTCCTCTGCGTGCCTCTATTATGTTATCAATTTGAAAGGGTACCTCCTATTCCCTACTGTCACTGCCGAGCTTAACAGACTCTCTCCACCGGAGTTGGAATTCAACTTCCTTCGGTTTCAGCTGAAAACAGACCTCCATGTTTTGTGAAGGGAACTCACTACTCCCTAATAGAACCCATCTGGAAACAGGGTTTTTTCTGCCTTCGTGCTTTTTCCCTGGAACTAGGACTGGCCCCCTGAGGGTCCCTGCGGACAGGGTTCCATCTCTGCCAAGGTGGCCTCCGGAGGGGCCAGACCCTATCTACACAAAAAGAAAGTCAAGACACCAAAGGACAAGACTCCTATAAGGAAGAAGGACCGTTAGAAGACGGAGTCAAATCCTAAGGAATCCGCCTCAGAAGATTCAGGTGAGGAGGAAGGGGAGAAGGCCTCTAATCCTGACACATAGCCAATGGCTTTATGAAGGAAGCAACCCATATGCATTCGGGGATATAAAACAGTGGCTTAAAAGGAAATTATCTGTGACTGCCTTCCACCAAAATATGCTCCATCTTGAATCTCTGGTATGTGCCACAGAATATTGCCAGTATAGACGAGCTCGAAAAGCTACTCCGAAATTAATATCGGCATATCCGAGTCCAAATATATTTCGGGTCTATCTCCTCTTAAAATTTAACGTATCAGTTGCGCTATCGCCAAAAAGCTGGTTGAACAAAATTGAATACAATCATAAACATTGTAGATTATGTGGCAATATGTTGGAAGAAACATTGTTCCATCTCATTATTGAATGTGAAAGCTTGAATTGTCTTCGTTTGAAATATTTGAAATCACACAATAATGCTGCTAATGTGCTAGATATTCCTCAATTATGGTATGAATTTTTACAGGGGAATGATATTAATCTAATTTATTTTATTGTTAGATTGTATATGCATATTGTTGATATTTTTAAATATATATTATAAGTACACCTGTATTAATCGATGAAAACCTGTTTACGCTGTTTGATGATGATATGTTTTTATTTGTCTAGTTTACATACTGAGTGAATTTTTAAATGTTGTGATATCCAATGTTATACAAAGCTTTGTGCTATACGTATATTCATTAAACAATTCAATTAAGTAGAAAGACATTTCAACTTTTCTCACGATATTTCAGCAAAAATCCAGACTTCCAGGAGCACTTTCCTAAAAGTAAATCAAGCTCTGTGAGCCAAGAATATTAAATACTCTATGATGTTCCCACCCATGCTAAGTATTGTATATGATGGAAAAGTCCACTTCTTTGATTCGCCAGATGCAGCATACCACTTCATAGGCACTTTTCAGGATAAACCTAATAAGGATTTCTCTTTGGGAGAAGCCAGTACTTCACAGAGGAGAGGTTCCATAAGCATCATTTGTGATGGATAGAAATTATGAAGAAGGACCTGGCTGCCTAAGAAATTGGAGAGTATAACAACAAAAGGAGAATATATGGACTTCTCCACGACCTTTACCTCTCTCTCCTCACAGATGATATTGGTCAATACTAGTATAAGCATGGGTGTCATTGGGTGGCCTACTGGGCCCCTTTAGCAAGTTCTGCTGTAAATTAAGTTTAGTTTTCTTTTGTAAATGGGCAGGAATGTCACTGGCCATTGGGGTTTTCAGTTGTGAGTGTGGGAAGGGAGAGTATCAATGGATACGCCACGGTAAGCAATGACATTCATGACAGTAGAGACACAAAATGTCAACTGTTATATTTTGAATGGTATACGTATCTCATTGCAATGGCATGTGTTTTGATTCAGATCATTAATGGAATATATATCTTGCAACAGACTCATACCCCCCCTTCTACAGTTCTGGAAGAAGCTCAAGAATCTCCTCTTCAAGGAATGGCTCCTCACTAGCACCTTGCGCCACACACCCTCCACTCCCGTACCTGAGACTTGGATATCTGCTCCCCGCTGTTTCATACCCTGCTTAGGTCTAGATCCATTGGTGCCAAATTTCCTGCCCCCCTGCACTGTTGATAGCTCCCCACTCCCTTGTGTCTCTCTTTCCCTTACTGTGCTCTTCCCCCTATGATGGTAAAATACTCTGTTGCTTGCTGAAGCAAAGTCTGTGGTCAATAAATATAATAATAATAATAATAATAATAATAATAATAATAATAATAATAATAATAATAATAATAATGGTTATAATTATTATTACATAGGAATGGAGGAATGTGTTCATTAAGGGGTGGTGTAGAAATGATAAGGTCACTGCATGATAAAAGTAGATCGTAAGGACTGGTAAATGTATTAACTTGGAATGTTAGGGGGTTAACCATCAAGCTAAGGCCAGAAAGATCAAATTATATCTGTAAAGAAAAAATTATAATATTGCCTTCCTGGAAGAGGCACATTTGACTTATGCAACTGTGTGACAGGATTTGCCGGAAGGTGGGGATCCCAATAATACTCATCCTCGCACTCCACCCATGCCAGGGGAGCGGTAATATTGATCCTCCACTATCTAAGTTTTAGGATCTATGAACATGTTAAAGCCCAGGAGGGCAAGTCCTTTAACGTATTGGGTGAAAGCTATGGTGCTAAAATCACACTGATTAGTAATTATGCACCAATACCCCTGATTTCTATTATTGGATGGCAAACCAAATGTTGAAATTTAAAGAAACAACAATTTTCTCGGGAGAACCCAGTTGTAGACATAAAATTACACAGTTACAGCACCCTCATGATCCGAAGTAACGTAAACAAATGATCAGATTTCTGATCTCTATGGCCTGGTGGATATTTTGTGGAGCAATGATCCTTCAGACTGAAACTTCATGTTTTACTCACCTATTTATAATACAGCATCTCGCACAGATATCTTTTTAATATCCAAATTGGAGGCTGCATGAGTAACATACACTACTATATACATGCAAATAATATCCGATCATTCCCTAGTAGCCTTGCACCTTGGTCTCCCAATGAGTAGAGCCGACACTAGGGGTTGGAAATCTAAAGCAGATGCTCTGGCTGATGTAGGATTTTGATTCAATCTACAAGAGGAAATCTCGAGAATCTTCGAAATAAACACAGGTTTGATTGACTCCTCTGGTATAGTGTGGGAGGAATTTAAGTGCTATCTGAAAGGGGTCGGCATCTCTAAAGATGCTGGGGTACAACATTTATAAGAAAATAATTAGATAAACAAGAAAAGAAGTTGAAGGAATTAGAAAATGTCCTTCCCAGAAAAAGATCCTCACATACTAGCTGAATTGCATACTATGTTACAGGAATTTAAGGAGACTGCACAACGGAAGGCCAACTATTTAGAGCAATTGTCTTTTTTTGTGCAGAGGAGCACAAGACAATCAAGAAAAGACAATACGGGGAAGGATAAAAACCAGGTAAAATAATAGCAAAATGCTAGCATGAGTAAAGCTGAGAAAAATACATGTATTCACGCAACAAGGGGAGAAAATGATAATCTAAAACTTACTGATACGAAAACACTACAATAATTGTGGTTGTTCGTCCATTAAAGCCACATAAAGACTCCATGAACTGTTAATCGTGTTGCCCCATATCACTCATAAATATAGATAACAAGATTCTTGCAAGGATCCTGATGTATAAACGGTATAACGTTCATTCATTGACATGTATTTTTTCAATGGCTTTTTTGCCAATTTGTTTTTTGAAAAAAACATCGAAATAATAGGGGGCTGTATGGAGTGGGGGGTCGGGAATTGCGTTATATTAATAAGGGGGTTAGGGGAGTACCCCCAAAAGAAGGAAAGAAATGTTAATACGTTTTTTTGAGAAAAGAAAATCTTCAAAAATCCCATCGAAAATAAGCATGTCAATAACTCAATATAGAACTGTACACACTTCTCCTGCTAATGTCCCAATGTGTATAGGCTGATCAATCTGGCTAGGAGGTCTACCTCTCAGAGCCTATGCCAGTTGTTTGGCTTGGTGCAGGAGCTCCAACCAGAGCTTCAGGCACGTTCATGCCTTTTTGGATCCTGGAAATGCTTCGGAATGTATTGAATGGAGATTTTTTTTCACAGCACTGTGTAAAATGGTCCATATTTCTTTCTATAGTCATGATGGTGTGCAATCAAGCGACCCCTATGATATATGTTAACCGATATTTGTCTGGTAAGATCTCTTTGAGTAGAGGGGAAAAGAAGGGGTTCCCCCCTCCCCATTCATATGCAAAGAGGCATACAACTATACTCCAATAAATGAACTATTTCCCGCTATGCAGATGACTCAGTGTTAATCATCAAGAACCCTATTGATAACTTATTCCCAGTCATGTAACATAGACAGAATTATGTGAGTACTCTGGACTCGGAATAAACCCCAGCAAATTTGAATGATTTCCGCTCACACAGAACACAATACGCTTACGGGATTCACTAGGACTCGAGTGGCAGGCTGTCTAGAGGAGATATTTAGGCATAGTTGTATGAAGAGATCCAAACATTTTATTAAATGAAAACTACAGTGGCTGTAGTGAAATTGAAACACATGGTCACTATGTGGAAATACCTCTGCTTATCTTTATGTGACCGGATCTACCTGGTGAAAATGACAATACTATCTAAATGTAACTACCTGTTCTTAAATGTTCCAGTTGGCTTGCCAATATCCTACTTTCAGAACCTGAGAACCATTTTTTTGCAGTTCATATAGGCAGGCAAAAAAGCGAGGAAGTGCTGCAATACATGTATTGCCCCTTTTGGGAAGAGGGGGGTTGGTGGCCTTAAATAATTGCTACTTTGTGGTGCAAGCACGTTTACTATAATTTTGGTATTCCCCATACCCTGCCCGTCCACATGTGCAAAATGAATGTGCAATAGCAGCCCCATCACTTCTACCAGTAACTAATATAGCTGACATGAATATCAACTCTGACATTTTTTAAATACAAACCATGGATGTCACCAGTATGTACCCGCTGCTCAGCAGCTTCGGCAGATTATTTTCAACTATTGCCATAAGGACAGGAGGATAGCTGAGGAGAAACGCATTTGTTTTGTAAGCAAGACAACACATAGCAGCACAGGTTCGAATCACGGTCTCGCACCTCCAGTAAAAAGTGCCTTATAAAAGAAGAATTATAAGTATAATTTAGCTTGGGGTGTGGTGGGATAACTGATTTTTGAAGGGAGGTTTTCAAAATAATGAGAAATATTGTGTGAAGTGATTACAACGTCCCCCTTTACAGGTTTATTGGGCGACACACAGCATATAGCAGCCTAGGCTCGGAACCTTGTACGGCTCCTACAGGTATTAGCTTGAAGATACGCTGCAAATTCATGTTAGAAAGGTCCAGTTCCGACCGTGCAAACATGGTTGTGTGATATTACGTACTATTAAGACATTAAAGAAACTTACATTAATACAGTAACATTATCATCTAATCCAGCAGATATCTGGATTCTCCAAAAACTATCTTCTCAGTAATCAAAGGTCATCACACGAGTGCTCAAGGTCATCTGCTGACAAGGTGGCATGACCAGGTAGATTTACTAGCTGATTGATAGGAGGACACCTTACTCAAGCCATATTGTGATGATGGTTGACTACACACATTAACTAAATGGACCATATAAGTGTGTACGGAATATAGAAACCCTTTCTTCTCAAGCCTATTGTTAGACTATATAACGCTTCAGTACTGGTCTGTTGGTATGGAGCCAGTGATTACATCATGTCGGTAGTACAGTTTTTGGCTACCAGAGTGATGGAATCACTGGCTAATTCCAACTCTGCGGGTGAATGCAGCCACCATAGCCGGAACCGTTCCTAACGGCATGACGGAATCACTATCAAAAAAAGCAATATTACGGTGTTTCCGTGATCAAATGTGCCATTAACAGCGAATCCGGAGTGTCTCCTGATGGAAACACTGGCAAAGCTGCAAATGATTACAGAAACACCAGCAATGGTAACGCTGTCACCGCAAACAGCATCATCGTAGCAACTGGAAGTTCTTCGGCAGCCATTTTGGAAAACACAGTTCCCTTAAATTGGGCATTTCCTGTTGCCAACCACTCCCGCAAACCCAGGAAGCATGTCTGGAAGCTCCAAGTCTCGCTTTACCTTTCTCTGCCTGAGGTTCAGCAATGCAAGTCTCGCTTTACCGAACCACAATTAACAGAGCTGATAGACTACATAGTGGTAACATGCTTATGCATGGGTCAGGAGTGACATCAGACGAACCAGCCAGCAACGCCAGACAGCTATATGGGAGGAGGTTGCCCAGAAGGTCAGGGCAGTGGGTACAGACCCCCGCACACCCAAGAACTGGGATGAAAATCGCCTACGAGTGTGTAACATCCTGTCAGCACATCGGAGGGAATCCCAGGCCACTGGAGGCGTGGCGGCCTCACCCCTCAAACTGACACCTTTAGCTCAGAGATGCACATGGAGGGGTAACAGAGAGTAGCATCTGCAGAGGGCTGGAGCAGGGAGCCAATATGGAGACATGTCAAAGTAAATGGGTACTGCACATGACAACCACAGATAAAGTGTCCAATCACACACAAAGCCAGGGTCATATTCAGAGTAAGTCATGCACAAGCATTGTACACAAAATGCATAGACGCACATATGGGTACATGCGTACTGGCCATATGTGCAAAGGGAAAACATGCCAATTAGAACATCCCCAATCCCCCAACTACAAGCCACCGTGGATGGAGAACATCCAATCTGCACTCACACCACACACATATACATGCAAGCATCAGAACAAATTTGACTACCAGTCATCATGTCCAGGCCAGTGCACACACAATGTGGTATCTGCATAAAGCAAGTCTGTTGATTTGACACACAGGAGACTAACTGCATGCTCATCTCACCCTAACAGGCACATCCTCTGACAGTGACAATTGCTGTCCCTCCACACCCTGGGCAAGCTCACACAGGATGGCTCCACCACGACATCATGCCAACACCAGCTGCACCGCCACAGACATCGGCCCAGCCATCCGCCCCAGCTGCACAGCCAGCTGCTGTCCCACCAGAGCCATCTGCACAGCCAGCTGCTGCTCCACCACAGCCAACATGACCAGTCTACACGCTCATTCCACATCAGGCACCGGCCTCTCCGGCACCTCCAACAATGATGATCAGGTGACAAATGGACGCAATTTCACTTATGAATCACTGGACCACATGCCTTAGCACAGGCCTACCGTCAGCCCCTCAACCTTGCACAGCCCCCTCCAGGATCAATGCCCAACATAAGGAAAATGGATGCCTGCATACGTGGGATTTAGGCGAGACACACCGAGATGGCGCACATGGTCCAGTAGCAACTTGAGGAATCCGGACTGATGCGAGAATGCCTGCAGGCCAGGAGCCAGCGCTGTGCACGTGGCCTGGGCTGTACTACTTCATCTCTATTAGCACTGGTACAGCGGGTCGGGGAGAGCAACAAAGGGTGCCTGCTCTCACAAAATCCCTAACACACACCCTGCATTTCACCCTGGGTCCCATGAGGGCCCAGGAATCTGACCCCCCCTTCAAGTAAAACCACCCTGACAAGGTCTCACCAGGGCAGCCCAAGTCGCCAGTTCCAGCTCCTTACTGGCTCACCTGACCATGCAAAAGGGCTGTGACACCAGGAAGCACAAGAAATGACATTCATGCCCTAAATCCATGCAACTTTGTTTCTGGGAGTGGGTGTTTAGAGGGAGGGGGCACAGGGTATTAATTCTAGAACATTTGAATCAATACATCTTGTTTAACACTTGCAGCAATGAGTGGACAATCCTTATTCATGTGGCAGAATGTATTGTGTGTGTACATTAGATGCAGTAAGGAGCATGCTCAGTGCATTGTGAAGGGGGAGTCAAAATTATTTGTCAATGAGGTCTTGATGAGAATGCATCCATCCCTGGCATCCATGTGCACATGCCTGTGCCTGACTGCTGCTGCGTCTCCATCTTCATCATCTTCACCTTATGGCAGTGGTATGTCCAGATCTGGGGGCAGGGGTATGTAGTGTCTGATGCAGATGTTATGCAACATTGCACAGGCCAGGACTAGCTCCCACACCTTCTCTGGCCTGTACATGAGTGCACCCCAAGACCTGTGTAAGGTACAGAAACGTGCCTTCAATAGCCCGAAGACCTGCTCGATGGTTGTCCTGGCTCGCACATGTGCACAGTTGTGGGCCATCTCCTACTGCATCTGGGGATCTCTCAGAGGGGTCATCAGCCAATGAAGCAACGGATTGCTAGAATCACTTGCAAGGGGAGCACACAAGGTTAGCCATGTCATGCATGTGGCAGGACAGCATCTTTCACTTTGTCCGTCTGTGTATGTAGTCAAAATAATGCATCTGGTATTGTAGGATGGCCCTGCCTCATACACCCTGCCATACCCTTGAACAGCTACTGTATGATATGCAGTCTGTGCTGGCTCTTATCCCTGGGATGGATTCCTGGGAATAGGACATGACGTGCCACTCACTGGCACTAGTGGGAATCACCAGTTTGCATATGTATCCTCATAGTCTAGTGTGAGCATCTCAGTGCACCTGCCATAGCAGTGATTGATCACACTACATGACACCTGCATTGCAGAGTTGACATAATCTGACATGCATTGATACCATGTTACTGCTCACATGCACAGAAGGCCCGGAAATACATTTGCCGGTTTGGACACACTGAAGCTGTCAATGGCACAGCATGGACGTCATGCCCCTATCCTTCCAAGCCCACTGATTTTCAACCCCTTACACTGCTAACATTGCAGACCCAGCATGAGCACCAGGAGTCAATACCTATGGAAACAGTGTGCTATATGAGTACAATTGACGTTCACATTGACAATGACAGTTGACAAGTTTGAGTGATGGTGCACGCCAGTGGTCTTGCCTATGAGTTCAGATCTATGCAGTGGGTTTGTGAATGCATGTACCAAGTCTCTCCAGGGCATGGTTTTTTGGGCCTAGGTCGGCTTGGTTTGATGGATGGGTGGTGTTGCATATTAGTACCTGTAGTGCATTGCATACCGCAAGCACCTAAAAACTTGGCTCTTCTGATAAGATCAAGAAATCAGAGATGACCGTTAATCTAGCCTGCTGGACAATTGTGCTCGATAAGCTCTCCCACATCACATTAAGCTTGCAAGTACTGACTTGCCTTCTATGTAACATTTTCTTTTCTGTTGTAACCAACGCCTTGGTGCCCCTGGGCTTAGCATGCTTTATGAATTCCAAATAAATAAAAATAAAAAAAACAATTATAAAATAATGTCCTTATGTGTTGGGAATGGTTTAGTCATTGAATGATACTTCTCAAGTATTGTGATACTCCAGGGAGTTGTGGGCAGTCAAGTGGGTGTGCAATGGTTGACACTGCATATACAGGGGGATTGTGGGATGTGCATTTGTGCCATCACCCTCCACCCCCTTAGACTGTGACCCATGCAGCAATGTCTGTGTAGTGGTACATGTACTCACCTAACATCCAGGTCCTTTGTCTTCCATAACACGCCATGTATGCTGGCAGAGTACTGTTCTGCAGGACCATGGAGTTGTGGATTTATCCTGGGAAGCAGGCACAGCAGTGCATGATCATCAAGAAGGCATCACAGGTGACCTGAACATTGAGTGAATGGTCCTGCTTCTGTTCCTGTGCACCTCCTCTGAGACATATGGGGCCACCAGCCCTGCATGTGTGCAGTCCAATGCTGCCAACACATTGGGCATGCCTGCGATTGTATGGAAGCGGGCCTTGATAGCATTTGCCTGTGCCTGGGTGGTTGGGGGGGCAATGTGCTGGTTATCCTCCAATACATGCACCAGCACGCTGGAGAATGCAGACTGTGATATCCCTTGCAGCTGGCTCACAGAGTGCTGGAATGTGCCTGTGGCAAAGAAGTGCAGAACCGACAACAGCTTCAACAGCGGTGATGTGGCGGTCCTGATGCCAATCCTGCTTCTAATGTAATCATGGATGAGGTTCACATGTTTCAGTATTGTCTCCCTATTTAGCCGGTACAAGATGTGTATCCCCCCATCTGTCAGGGCCAAGGGTGTTGCCCTTGTGTAGAGAATTACAGCATGTTTCTACATCGCCACTTGCATCCGAATCATCATTCTACTCTTCCTCCTCCTCCTCATCCTCCAACTCCTCCACACTCTGCCCTCCTGTACCCACTGATGCAGTTCCAGCTCAATCAGCTGCACTCCAGGGGGTAGCACCTCCATGTCCATAGTTACGACAATGAGTGGAAGCATGGTTGTGTTTGGGAGTGTTGTAGGTGGGGGTGGCCCTTTAGTACTGTTCATGTGTGTATTGGGTGCACCTGGGTAGATTGGGTGCATATGTGGCCTTCCTTCCCCCACCTCGCCCCATTTATCGGCTGCTCTGCAATGCCAGTGTTTCTGGCATGGATTTGCCAGAAGAAGAGGCCTTTTTCTGTCTGTATTACCTGCAGGTCCATGCTGGTAATGTATCAATGTATCTATGGATCAAAAGAAATTGCACACCGAAATTTGAACTAAAAAAACACTAAGAAATAACCATTAAAAAATTTAGGAATCGTGGACACAGCCCAAAACACCTGAAGCAAATGGCTTTAAAAACCAGGGACAGACATAGGCCAGACCTATTACAAGCAAAGCCAACATAAACCTCAGAACCAGACCAACTCAGGTTCATCACAACCTACAATACAAACGATTGGACCATCAAGAAAATCTTAAAAAAGAACTGGAACATCTTGACAACTGATGTAGAATTGAATATGTTTCTGAACAAAAATCCAAATATGGTATTCCGAAATGGAATCAACTTGAAGAGAATGATTAGTCCGTCATACTTTGACAATAAGAAATATGAGATCTACAAACAAAACCAATTGTGAACCAGAGAAACTTGGCTTACACCTCCCACGCAAGGCAATTTCAAATATAGCAACTGTCAGATCTGTCCACACATGTGCAATGCAAAAAAAGAATTTATACAACCAAATGGAAAAACAACTAAGATCAAACAATACATTAATTGCAACAGCCAATTCGCAATTTACAGTATCATCTGTGCATGCAACAAAATATACATTGGCAGCACGGTAAGGAAACTAAAAATCAGACTTGGAGAACACCTGAGAGCAATCAAGAATAAGGACATGAAATCACCAATATCTTTTCATTTTCAACAACAACATTTGGACACAGATTTAACTAAGATCAACTGCCATGGTATAGAAAAACTATCCTTTCCAAAAGGAAGAGGGAAATCTGGAGGTACTTCTACTCAAGAGAGAGGCTTTTTTGGATTTGGACTATGGACACAATCCATAGTGGACTCAATGTTGATCAGGAGCTACACCATTTCCTTTAAATTTGTTTCATTTGACATAATTATACCGTTTTCTCCTTATATAAAAAAAAAGTTTTTTTCATTTTTTTGTTTTCACAGGGATGTTGAACCCCAAATGAGTATGAAGAATGTTAGGCCAACTCTCATTGGCATTAGTCTTATAAATTGAATTTGTTTGCGACATCTAACCTAGCAACAAAATGAGGATGTTTAATAATGTGCATATGTGAAGTCTTTTCTGACACCATTTGTATTTTCAAATTTGTTTTATGCCATTTGGCACAGAAGTAATTTCTGCTTAGTGAATTGTTTTGAGTAGACAAATGATACACGTATCACGTCCGCCTCCCTATATCAATTCAAGTGATTTAAACTCCACTTTCATTTTCTTAGCCTACCAATATACCTGAATATAAAATGATAGGTATTCCACAACAGGTTTTCTCTTTCTTGAGCATCAATTTATAAATAAATATGAGTTTTTTTCGGTCAACTGTACACATCCATCTAGTAAAAATTGGCAGATTTCGTCCACTAACCGGTTGCTTGTACTGATTATTCGAGATGCGTTTTCTTTTGGGACACTAACATACACACACCCTTTTTTCAAATTTTGGATCATAGTATATCAAGTCAGGACACGGCAGCACCCCATTCAAAGATGGCGTGCAAGGTGACCACAGTGCATAACACGATCACGTGTCACTTACGATCCGAGTCCCGAGGCCCATAACTTCCAGATTACAAACGCCAATGCCGACCCTACTGTCGAGCGGCAATCGTACTGTTTTTTCACTGTGTTCTCAAACGAACCGCCCTTCGAGAATTTAAGGTAAGAAGGACTCTAAAGGTTTATATAACACAACAATACCGACGCCAATACGCTTATGTAATTCAAAACAGAGCGATAATATATCTGAACATTGGAAAATTAATAGTTACTCTCTGGCTTTTCTTAAAGGACATGATTGGGAACATTTAGAAACCAAAACGCCACTGTCAAACTTTCAAATCTCCACATAGACCAACGTGATCAGGCTAAAACATGTACGTGTATATACACTGAATGATTGGTAGCACTAATAAACCCTTTAAAACCTGTCCTGAAAACCGCATTTTATATTTCAAAACCTCTTACATTATTTGACAATCGTTCTTTCTCTTTGTCTCATTAGGTAAAAATGCATATTTGTCAACTGCACAAAGTGTGACTCAGTCAAAGTAAAAATGGTTACAAATGTGTATGCCCCCATACCCCTGAGTAACCGCCAGACATCAGACGGGGAAACACGTGTCGGGACTAGTTGTCATGAACCTGTTCGGATGGCGGTGGTTACCGCCATTGAGCGGTGCCAACACGCTTTTCACGTTGCTGCTGTAACGTTCTAATGGTTTTCCGCCTGGCCTCAGCCAGAAGTATTTCTTCCCAGCTTTCCTTGCGGTCTGTGCGTTGCAACCGTCTTAGCTCTGCTCCTACGGTCACACGCTAGATTTTTCCACTTTCGCTTCACACAGAAGCCTGCCTTTCTCTATTGATTTCCGTACCTTTTCTTTTCTACCTTTCTTTTCCCTTCAGTTCGGTACGCTCGCCTTGCGAGTTTTCCGCTCTTTCCTCCTCTTGCCTCGTACCTGCTCAGCTTGTTTACCCTTTTCTGTTCCTTTTCTGCCATCGCCTCGGCTTGCCCCAGCGCGGTATTTCCTTTCCGCTCTGTAGTGGAACTTTGGTGTCAGACACTGCTCCGCACATTGTTGTGCTCTCTTCCTCTTACCACCACCAGCCTCCGGCTCCACTTCAACGGGGTTCTACATTCGGGGCAGCCTTGGACTTTGGATTCAACTGTACCTGTTGGCCAGCAACGAGGGATATTCACGGGGGTTTTATCTGCCTTTGGCTTTTTCCCCCATACATTTCCTGCTTCCGGGACTGAAGTCGTGGAGTGGTCCAGTTTGGGATCCACCATGGCTACTTCTTGTGACAGGATCCAGGCATCAAAATCGAAGAAGGTCTATCTGGCTCACCGACAAGGAATCAAGGAGACAGACTCTGAACAATCAGGTGAGGAGAGTGGTAATTCGAGGGAAGACATTGACACTAGTTTGTAGATATGTAATTACCAACTATTTTCTTTTTGGCTGACAAAGTCGAAGATTGAATGAATATATAATTCAATGAACTATATTTTCTAATTTGGGAATTAAATTTGTCAAAGGCTAAGACACACCATTGCTTTGTTCTTTTTTCAAGTGTATACTGGATACCAACCTGTTTTCACATCTTTTGATTGACTGCACAAACTAGATATATAATCTTTTTTCGTGTTAAGCGCGGACCACCTAAAGGTCTAACTAATTCTTCAGAGCTTTCCTTCCCTCTACAGTCTGAGGGTAATAGACCTTTGTCCTGCTGCTTGTACCCTTATAACCACCAGTCAGCGAGTAGCGCCGGAATCAGCAGCAGACTGTACTGTTTTTTGGATCCATGCTGGTAATGTGCCTGTGGTTCTGTGATGCCAGTGTTAATGGCAGGTGCCCAGGGAGTTGCCACTGGAACTGTTTCATGTGTTACTGGTGCTGATGGTACAGTTTCTGGTGTTACTGGCACCAGTGTTTCTGGCATCATAAATCTGGATATGCCAGTCTGTTCATAGTGCCAGAATATGGCGATAATGGGCACTTTATTACCGGGCCCGCACTCTTGTAATGACCACTTATGTCTTCACTCTTACTGTTGTGATAATCTTTATTTGTTGGTTTAACTAATGAAAGAACTTAAAAAAATCAGGTGCTATTAACACTTGTCTTTATAATGTATTTATATCCCTTAATAGGATGGTACACTATGTTCTTCCTATCAAGATTTAAATATGTGACTGTGACGAAGTGTCATCTGGCAAGGGTGTAGATGTGCTCGCTTTTTTATTTTTATTATTGAACAAAATGATGTAGGTGATTACATCTTATTAAATGTGACTTGGTAACCAGGTCCCCCTTTCATAAATTCAATGTCAATGCCAAAAACACATGTGCCCTGCTGAATTAGTAGCGTGATTTGCAGAGCCTGCTCTCCAGTGGCAGAGGGCAGGCTCAGGTCACAGGCACCCTCCTGACAGCTGCAGTGACATTCAATACGCTGCAGCACAGAGCTGTATTTAAGATATGACCCTCTGTTCCGATAACTGCATAACTCTGAGAGTTACTATCCTAGTGGCATGTTAAACTATAAAATATAATTGATCCCATCCACATCGATTTGATGTAACACATGTGTTAGCCCTGTGAGCCAAGCACAGCTGAAGAAGGGCTATATTTTTTAATTTATTTTTTATTTCATATAGTTTGTGCAAACTTTTGAAATATAAAACTCAACACAAACTCACAATAAACACAAATACTTACAATAACATCTACACTCAAATTAGGTTTTTACATATAATCATAAAACAAAAGCATTGAGTGTTGGAGGAGAGAACACAACACAAAAGACCAACGCTATGTCCATCTGTTTCTCATTCACTGCTTAATGAGCTCCCTTTCGGTTCGTACTGGCTGATACCGACTCAAGCATCAATTGCAGTTGTTCTAGGAATCTCATTGTTGCTAACATCAGGGATTTGCTCTCGCAGTTGTGCAATTGACTCACCATTCTTCTGCGTTGTAAGTCAGATGTTTATCCAGCTCCTTCCTTAAGCATTTCTCGCGTTGGTCTTTCAATTTGATACAAAAAAGAACTAGGTGTTTTAAATTTTCTTCCTCAATTGAACAGAATCTGCATATTGTATTTCCTGATGGAATCATCCGTCGATTTCTCAAAATTTCTTTAGTTTCGAAGATGTTGAGACGGAATTTTAGGTAGAGTCTTCTTAAGCATTTACAGGGTGCGATGGTCAGATATTCTGGAAGACTATTAAGTTTTTTTGCTTCTGTAGGTGAGTTTTGCATGGATTTATATATTAGTCTTCGCTCACCAGTTTCTATCCAGTCAAGCTCTAGCAACTTTCTTTTAACTGCAACCGGGTTATTCTATAATGTTGTTTTGTCTGTGTCCAACTGGTTCAAGATGTCTTTACATTGTTGTTATCATTCCAGCAGAGCAGATTTCCTTTGCGTTTTCTTATCGATTAGTATTTTCAAGGGTGGCAGATCTGCTTCATCATTGGTCTTTCTGAATAATGCTAGTTTATTCCATATTATTCTAGCTTTAGCGTGGAGATCCTGACTTCATACAAAACGCAGGAAGTCGGAGTACTTTGAGGAATCTGTAGGATTTTCTTCCAGAAAGAACCTTCGCATCTTGACCAGATCTTTGAGTCGCATCCAAACATATTTTCGGCTCCATAAGTTAGTATTGGAGTAACTTTACTTTGGTAAAATTTTCTTACCGGAACATAAGAGAATTTTCCGTATTTTTTTGTATTATGATTCACTGCGATGTTAGTTGCTTGCAGTTACTTAGAAGTTTTTTCTTCATGGGTTCATCATTTATGCTGGAATTAATAACCGTTCCTAAGTATCTTGTATGCAGAACTTTATTCAACTTCTTCATCCCGAGGGCCCAACTTGACCTGAGGTTACTTGACAACCTCTTTTGTTTTCCAGGACTAGAATTTCTGATTTTGATACATTGATTTCTAATCCTAGTTCTTCTATGAAGATTTTTAAAGCTATCAATTTTCTTTGCAAGCCGATGGGTGTGTGGTCTAAAATGGACATGTCATCAGCATACAGGATGTGATTTAGTTGGAATCTATTCACCTTTGGTGAAAATGAAATCACACTTGCTAGAGCTCCGCCAACTTCAGATGTGTAAAAGTTGAGCAGCATGGCTCCAAGTGGGCACCCTTGCTTTACTCCCCTTTCTGTTGGTATGGGGTTTGTTAGATTTCCTGAGTTATCCAGACGTACTTTAATGTGGGTGTCTGAATATAGTTCTTTAATAGCTTGAATTAAGCTGACATTGCATCCTCTTTCCTTTAGTTTTGTCCACAGCGTTTCTCGATCTACACCATCGAAGGCATTAGCCATATCGATGAATGCTAGATAGACTTTTTGACCTGTTCTGATGGCTTCTGTTTCAACAGGTTTAGGATAAAGAGGTTTAAGCTGCAACCCACTCCTTTTATAAAGCCGGATTGACGCTCGTCAAAGATCTTCTCTTGTTTGATCCATGTTGTCAGTTGTGCAAGCAGTATGCTTGCAAAAACTTTCCCTACCACATCAAGTAGGGCTATTGGCTGATAATTTGCGGGGTTGGTGCGAGTGCCCTTCTTGAATATCGGTACGATGATACCCGATTTCCATGTCGATGGAAACCGTCCTTCTTTGATTATTAGTTGGAACAGGATATCACAGAATTCGGTCCACTCATCAATATTGGCTTTCAGGTCGGCATTGGAAAGGCCATCCAGCCCTGCTGCTCTGGAGGCACTGCTTTTTTTAATGGATGAACGAATGTCCATCCCGATCCATCTTGAGTTCCCACGGTTGGCTTGATTGTAGGTTCAGGCAGTTTGAGTTTTCTGTTTTTTTTAATAGCTTTGTGAAATGACTTTCCACTCTTTTTCGGTTACCATGTTCGTTAGTACTTCTTTTTCTGGATTCGTTGATTCATTTATCATTGTCCAAACCCTTTAGAATTTCTATGGTTTAGCGCCGTCAGCATTGTCTCGGCGTCACTCCTTCGTTGCTCTGCGTGCTTTACACCAGTTCTTGTATCTATATTTCGCTTTCTTTGAAAGACTCTTACCGCCTGGCTCTTTAGAAGCAAGAATTCCTCTTAGGGTCTTCCTAAGCTCTCTTTTTTTTTGTGCGACTTTGGGATCATATTCGTGCTTTTGATGACTGGGTCTATTTTGGGCATTCTTCTTTTTGATTTTGTAGATTTAAAAAAAATGGTGATATTCTATTGAATCCGTTTGGCAGTTTTTGTATTTCGGTTCCAAGATTTCAGTTACTGCTATAATGTCGTCATTTCTTAGTCGTAGTCTATTATGGCCAGGTTCCACCACAATATTTTGATTACATTTTGTGTGATGTAATAGTTTTTTCCTGTGCCATTCCATTGACACCACATTGTGGTCACTTTGTTTGGTCTTGGTAACTCTGAGGGATCTGATTTCTAGTGATCATGCTTCAGAAACAAAAATATAATCTAGTATAGAATTTTGGGGACCTCTTTCCCAGGTCAGCTTCGGAGGGATATCTCCATTTGTCGTACCATTCAGCATTACTAGATTTCTTTTTGCCATTTCTTCAAGCCAACTTTTGCTTTTATGCCTCTCGTTGTGGTTTGCCGCTGCCTTTGATTGTTCTACTTCAATCAGCTTCAGATTAAAGTCACCACATAGTACAATCCGAGCACTTGGATCCGTTACTAAGATGTTATCGATGGCATCAAGGAGATCATCCTCAAATTTTTGGTGGGTTATCGAAGTTGTATTCCAATATACATTTAGCAGATGAACGGTTGTCAAGGTCAACGTCGTCTGTTCTATTGATTCGAGACATGCCGTCTGGAGGTAGGGAGAAATTATCTCTAATGACTTCATTCTTAATCCACAGTTTCTTTTTACGAGGATCAGTTGGCCCAACATTGGGCGACCCTTTTGGCTGGATTTATGGCGACATCGAATCCCTCAACACATGGAGTTTTTGTTAGCCAAGTTTCCTGCACAATATCAGGTCGGCTGACACTAGGACTTCAGGGATTGACCTTAGAAGATGTGAAAAGCCTCTCGTGTGCCAAGTGGCTAGCACGACATTGTTCGATTGATCCTGGCACTAACTCCTAATTGGAGCATTTAGTGATTTTGCAATGCATGACCAGTTGTTTATCTCATCATCAGTGGATTTTGTTTCTTCATTTGTTTCGTCGTCTGTTTTTTTAATCATAGCGTTCTCTATGGTTATTTTGATTTTCTTTTGCCTTATTTCCTCCGTTGAGAACGATGAGTTAGGAACTGCTTCCTCAGGAATTGTTTTAACAAACGCTGGGACATCTGGTGGGTTAATTGGCATGTTAGCTTTTCTCTTTTTTGTTGGTGAATTTAGTTCCTTGATTTTTCCAGGCTCCCTAATCGCCAATGCATTGTTCACCTCGTATACTTGGTATCCAGCGTCTAGCAGCTGTCTCTCGCACATCATTACAGCTTGAACATCCTTTTATCACCGATATGCAGCAGGACACATTTTTGATTCATATCGGCAATGATCTCGACACAATCAATTTGTGAGCTTTTTTAATGCTCTCAGGACAGGAATTGTTTGAAATAACTGTAGAATGGAGTGTCTGTTCCACAGCGCATCTTTTATTCTGTATTCGATTCTTTCAACCAAAATTCTGTATGGCTGAATTGTAGTTGGGGCGTTCAAAGTTGACGGAGAACTCTGGACCTCCTGACAGTCACCCTCTTTTAACTTTTCAATATAAGCCTCACTTATATTTTCCTGATCATTCGACTTATCTTTTCACAGTTCAGTGCTAGAGTTGCTTGGCGTGGGTGCTTTGCTTGACTCTTTAAGTATTTCTTTTGCTTTGCTGAACTTGGCTTCCATTTTCTGCGTACTTAACCCACGTTTCTCTTCTAGGGTGTGGAAGCCTTTAATTTCTGTCACCTTCCCATTTTTACTCGAATTTTGGGTACAGTCTTTTTTTGGCATTGTTGGCCATGAAATTACTCTTTTTTTCAGTCCTGTTCTCCTCTCTTTCCTGGTCACACTTTTGCAGTGACAACAGTGAAGAATTCGTATCATCAACATATTCAGGCCGACTGGCTTTTATCTCGTTTGTCTTCTTTGCAGTGGTCGGATTGTCGTCATCTGTTTCATCTTCCACAGGATTGCTGTAAGTCGGCATGTTCAGTAGATCCTCGGGCTCATCCTCAACATCTTCAACCACTATGGAATCTTTGTTCTCTTTTGTCACTCTGCCTACCATTCATTGGGTATCGTTTAGCTCATTTGCAGCGGGTTCTGCTATTGCTTCTCTGTTTTTATTTTTCGTTTGTTCTGTATTATTTACATTAATATTCAGAGCTTTAATATTTCTAAAGAAGTTTGCATAATTTCTCGAGTTTTTGTTCTTTTGTGCTTGCAGATTTTTTTTGCATTTGCCTTCTTTTGTTTCCACAACTAGGCCTTTATTTGTATTAGCTGATCCTGGTTGCGCTTTAGGTTTTTCGAATATGTCGAACCACTCCCCAACTTTTTTAGTTGTCACAGGGGACGCAGATTTGTTTTCTGATGCCACAATTTGGAGATCGTGACTCCTTGTCCAAGGATCAGGTCATCCGTTGGATGTTGCTACGCTTCTTTTTCTTTTACACTTATTGTGCCGTCCGATCGCGCCTCGGTTACTGGCAGCTTGTTCATGGGACAGGGCTCGATCGGGCTCGCTAACTGAGACCCATCCTCTTTCACATTCTCTTTCGATGGACTATTTTTGCCGTCTGGACTGATTATTAATTCTTTCCCATAGCAACAATTCTGATGCGGCTTTTTCTTAAGGCTCTTTGCCATTTCTTCAGGCTACTGTTGGTTTCTTTTAGGGCTTTGTGTATTTTCGGGTACTTCCAGATAAATCACTGTTTCCGTGAGTGGGCGATTTTTGGGACAAGATTCTTTTGGGTCAATTATTCCCATGCCCTCTTGTTCTTTTTGCAGTATAGGGAGCACTTGTCTCGTCACTTCTGCTAAGAGTCTCTTATCTTCTGAGTTGTTTTTTAGAGACTCCTTCAATGTTATTAGTGAGATATTGTTGCCTCTTCTTGTTGTCATAATCTGTGATGTCATTTCCATCAAATCAACTTCCAATTTTATAATTTTGGAATTGAGAAGTGCAATCAGAGTTGTTTGATCTCGAAAGTTATCATTTAGGTTCTCGTATAGCTTCAGCAGTGGGGCCACGGTCAATGTAGTAGCAGACATCAAGATTGGGCTTAGTTTTGAGATTATATTCTCTACAAGGACAGATGTTGCTTGATCGCTCCTTGATTCACTCAGCCGTCCGGCTTTTATATCCTGCTGACTCCAGTTTCTTATCTCTGGAGAGCTGTCTTTATCATCTGAATCTGAGGAAGTGAACCTCTCAAACACCTCATGAGCTTTTTTAGATATTAGTTCTCCCCCCTCGTTTTTACTGTCGTTTTTACTCATTTTGCCCCAACCTTTAAAACGTTTATTCGGGCCGCAAGCTTCATTTTCTGCACTTTCAGTGCATCTAGACCTTTTTTGAGAGGCCATAATCTCATTGTTTTGAGCCTCAAAGGAGGTAATGTTTGATTCTAGGCTCAATACTTCACGAATGCTCCTGTCCTTGTATTGTGGCCAGTCGAATTGAGGCATTGTTCTTCCGCAGGAGCTTGGTTGAGAGACTCTCATTGGTTGTATTAATTTTGCGCCTCGATTCTAGCTTTCCAAGCCTCTGTGTGTACCCAAATATCATCGGTTCCTTCAGTCAAGGAGACTGGTCTTAAAGCCTGTTGGTTGTCATCAGCCACCAGCCTCCCTTTTGGGTCCTGGTCATCCTTCCTTAGGTTTATATTCATTTTTTTTTTTTTTTCGGTTCGGGCTTGTGCATCTCAGCGACCCTTAGCCAGGCCAGTAGTTTTAATGAAGAACCTGGCCGTGGCAACTTTTCAGTGTTCCATGATTGTGCAGGGGGTCCTGCAGGTGGTCCTGTGGTTGGTGTTACACTCCTTGGGTTTGGGTAACAGGCAATTAGATGTTCACATGCGACTTGATCCCCACTGGGCAGTTATCAGTGATGTACAGCACACTATTTTGGGTATTATTAGAAAATGCTGTGCAGCAAATGGAACAAAAAATGGATATGCTAATGAAAAATGTCAATCTTTTAAAACATTTTGTGGAGGATCACATTAAAGAAAACATTAAATATCATTGTCCCACATGTACCAGTTCCCCCTCTCCATGTCCCAGTCAACTATTCCCAAACCCTCACCACCAACAAAAACATTATGATGAGACTTCCATCCCATCATCCCCTCCCATCCATCATCTCCAAGGCCCTAATTCCCCTGTATTTGTGTCAGTTTCTGCTTCCCCCTCTCTTTCAAACATTTTTTATATATGTATATAATAATAAAATATTATGTGTGTTATTACTTTATTCCTCTGTGTCTTATTTGTTTTGAAAGGGCAGTTAGGGTGTATGCGGACAGCGCAGGTGTCCAGAATGTCCGTAATTGACCAAAATGGAGGTGTCCTAAGAACACTATACCTGTCCGTACTGTCCGCAATCAAAATGAAACTGTTCTTAGAACAAACTTGATGTGTGGGATGTCTGCAATTAACAAAAATGGGGGTGTCTGAAGAACACTATACCTCTCTGTACTGTCCCCAATCAAAATGGAACTGTTCTTACAACACACTCGATGTCCGTACTGTCTGCAATCAAAATGGAACTGTTCTTATAACTCACTCGATGTCCGCAATTAACAAAAATTGAGGTGTCCTAAGAACACTATACCTGTCCGTACTGTCCGCAATCAAGATGAAACTGTTCTTAGAACACGTTCGATGTCTGGGATGTCCGCTATTAACGAAAATGGAGGTGTCCTAAGAACACTATACCTGCCCGTACTATCTGCAATCAAGATGAAACTGATCTTAGAATACACTCGATGTCCCGGATGTCCTCAATTAACCAAAATGGAAATGTCCTAAGAATACTATACCTGTCCGTACTGTCCGCAATCAAGATGGAACTGTTCTTACAACACACCCGGTGTCCGGGATGTCCGTAAGTAACCTAAATGGGGGTGTCCTAAGTGCACAATATCTGGCTGTACTGTTCATAATTAAAATGGGCGTGTCCGCAGGACACGACATCCATGTCCGTAATTATTTAAATTAAAGTGTCCTAAGAATATCCCCCTGTTTGCAGTGTCCGCAACCAGAATGAATATCTCCATAGAACACTTAACCCGTCCACCTGTCTGCAATGTTATGACACACATTCATTTTATTCGGGGTCTTGCACACTGTCTGTAGAACATCTATGCACATGCGCACCAAACCCATAGGTCCTACGAACATCGCGCCTGTCCATAACTGTCCATCGCACATGTGTCGCACTTTAAATTAGTTTGGGGACTAGAACACTGTCCGTAGAACACCCGCACGCATGCGCACAACTGAACATGCACATTTGGTGTCCTACGGACAGCCTTCCCATTCACAAAAATGTCTGCGACGTCCTCATGTGACCGCACCCACGCTGAGCGTGTGTCCTTATTTGCGGACACTGTCCACGTCCCCGAAAATTTTAAAAATACTTTTTTGGACAATCCAAGGTATTTTACAGTAAAAGTTCACCATTGCACATGTCCCAGACAATGTCCCTGGCAATCTACAAAGTTTTTGGAACTTTTTGAGCCTTTTTTTGGGGTTCAATGTGTCCGCGGACAGCATGGGTGTCTGCGAAGCACGCACCTGCACCCCTATTAAAGGCCACACTCCTCATTGTGCTTCTGGCTACCTGACAGAGCATTGCTTCTGACTTGCATTCACTGCATTGCTGCTGACTTCTGCCTGCTGTCCTCCAGATGGCGACAATGGCTGCTTCAGCTTCATCACCATCTCCACCCCCTCCAGCAAAACCACCTCCCTGAGGGCCTGCAGAGGGGAACAGGCGTGATGATGCAGAGGAGATGGATGAAGAGGATGATGAGAATGAGGTAGTGGAAGTCCCTACTACCAGCACTCGCTGTGAGTCTTGGGTGTGGCAGTTATTTACCACTCTTGATGGAGTGCCAAAAGATTGTGCGAATAAGGTCATCTGCAATCAGTGCCGCATGGTGCTGAGTCGTGGAAGGCCTGGTTCATATAGCTTTGGTACGACATCAATGAAGCAACACCTAAGGTCGTTCCAGGGTGGGGCTTTTTGCAAGATTGTATGTTGCGATAAACTTAGTAGGTTGAGTTCCTCTACAGCATCCTCCGTTTTTGCTCCTGTCACCACAAGAGACACTCCTGTGGGACAGCGCATCCCTCCAGCTGCCTCACAGGCCATTCATGATGCTGTTGACCCTTACCTTTTGAGGGTTGCAATATTGTGTATGTACTGCGATGCACTATTCTGCAGGGGGGAGAACCTTCAGAGTGCTTTCGAGACTGCGGTCAAGGAGCATGAGATGGTCTGTTACCTAGCTAAATAAGGCCCACCCTACATCTTCCTCTTTCCACCTGCCCTTTCTTATCCCTGTGGTTGGTGTCCCTTAGTTACCCTCCTTTCCACTCCCTTCCTTGTGTGTCATGTTTAAAAAACCAAAAAAATATAAAACAACGAAAACAAAACAAAAAAATGCTCTTTTCAGAGCCGCCTTTCACAGTTTAAAAATAGAAGTGACAAATAAATAGTGCAGTGCTCTGTGCATTTATTCGAAGTCTGCGGACAGTCCACGGACATTTAATTGTTGGGGGTGCTGCCTTATCAGAACAATTGCACTTTTCAATGGGAGAAAGGGGTGGCTCTGAAAAGAGCCTTTTGGTGGTGTTTTTTTGTGTTTCAAAAACTTCAAATGATTAACACCTACTGCAAAATGTATTAATGTACTTACAAAAAAGTTTGCAATGCATTTTGTATATTTCGCACAAAAATCTGATTGCCAGCATAAGTAAGATCTACTCCATCTCTACGAAAAATGTATGTGCTACGAAACATAATATTATCATTGTGAAAAGAGGACATGCCAACATCTCTTAAAAAGGCACAAACAGCCTTATTGACATTGCGCCTCGCTTTCTCCATTTGTGGACCAAATGAAGAAGAACGCAGCCACATTTGTCTCTGTGAAATACGAGAAAAAGTTACTTGGGAATTTGGAAACATGTCCATGACCTTCCCAAGTCCTTATTTCATTGCAAATTGCAAAGAAATTCCAGACACATGCCCTAAACGATTCCCTCCACAATGAATATTTTTTTTTTTTAATTTCTTTATTGATTTTTTTAACAAAGTATAACAAATGATCCTCGGTTTATCATTGCAACATGCTTACTTCCAAAGAACATTCCCCTTCCCTCCCGACCCTCCCCCCTCCCTCTGAGACCACAGTTGAATCCTCAGTCCTCATTCGGCCATGTGCTGGGCCGGGACTATCTGTACTGTCCGAGGCATTGTCTGGCGCCGCTGGGTGGAGCAAAGGTACAGTTAACGCTACCCAACGGAGTAGTTCCTCGCTGGAGTCCAGTCTCTGCACCTGAATTGCTGTTTCCCATGCAGCAGTCTCAATGGCTATCCATCTTTTGAGGTCTCCCCACCAAAGGGCCTCACTCAGGCCTCTGGCGCTTTTCCATCCCATGGCTATGCGTCTTTTTGCCGTTATGTATATCAGGTCTTTAAGTTTATTTAGGGGCTTGTTCATGCTGTTTCTCTTGTATCTAACCAATATGCAGGCTGCTGGTTCATGAACTTCCACTTTGATCTCCGCATTTGCCACCCTTTCCTTCACCTGGGCCCAAAACCCTCGAATCACCGGACAGCCCCAGAACATGTGGGTCATTCTCACCTTCGGTTCGTTGCAGTTGAGGCAAGTCTGGATTGTAGCACCCTTGATCCTTGATATGGCTTCTGGCGTTAGGTAAGCCCTGTTGGTGATATATAGCTGGATGAGTTGTAGACGGGCATTTCTAGAGATTGTCTTGTGATAATGGGTTATCTCCTCCCATGCTTTGTCTTCAAATTCAAGGCCTAGTTCAATCTCCCACCTCCTATTGCATTTGAGTTAGTTCCTGGTCGTACCTAGCATCAAGGCTTTGTATAGTCTGGAGCTTTCGTGGCCTCCCTCGGCAGTATCTAGCATCGTCTCAATGATCTCTTTCTCTATGACCTGGTCGGCAGCCTCTGGCCATCTTATCTTTATGGCCTGTATTACTGCTCTGTGGAGCAGAAACTGCCCTGTGGGTAGACCTGTGGCCTCGCTGAGTTCAGTGAATGACATAAGCTCCTGTTCCTGAGTAAGGTCTCCCAGTACTGCCACACCGCAGGGTTCCCACTGGGTGCGTGTTTCTATTTGACTCCATGAAAGATTTGCCATAATTGCCACAATGGGAATCTGCAGAGAGAATGGATCCGTCGACCCCACTGTTCTGCAGGCCCCCTTCCAAAGCTGGGTCCCAAGCTTACCCAGGTATGGGTAGTGTTGCAGAGCCCCCTTCTTGACCCATAGTAAGTCTCGGAGTAACAGTCGGGGTGAGGCTGGTTGGAGAAGTCGGGTGTCTGTGGTGGTCTCATCGGCCATCCATTGAATCACGTGTCTCAGCTGACTTGCCAGATAGTATAGCTCAAAGTTAGGGACTTTCAATCCACCCCTCTCGTAGGGTCTTTGGAGAATTTCAAGTGCCACCCTATGCCTACCTCCCTGCCATAGGAATCACCTACAGAGTTAGTTTAAGTCTCTGAAGAATGAGGGGGGGATGTTAAAGGGGACGTTGGTAAAGTAGTGCAGAAATCAGGGGAGTGCCACCATTTTGAGGAGACCTGCCCACCCAGCTACCGAGAGAGGGAGCTTACCCCAAAATTCCATAGATTTCACAAGGGAGTCTTTGGCCCTGTTGAGAATGTGTTCAGTGCTAGGATTTCGGTGTATGGTGATACCCAAGTATCTAAAGGATGTCGCCTGCCATTTAAATTCTAAGGGGGTAGGGATCCGTGTTCGTCCCTGTACAATGCAGCTAGGGGGTAGAGGCAAGACTTGTCTTTGTTAATCTGGATCCCCGTATGTCTATGGAAGCCATTTAAAGTCTCTAAAATGTAGGGCAAAAGGTGTTCGGGGTTGTGTAGGTACTGCAGCGTGTCATCTGCGTACATGGAAACAAGGTGAGTCACCCCATCTATTTCAATGCCCCCGTCTCCGTATTCCTGTCGGAGGTATGCGGCTACGGGCTCCGCAGCGATAATATATAACATTGGGGACAGTGGGCATCCCTGCCGGGTGCCTCTATGGAGATACCACTTATCAGAATGTGTTTTGTTTGTACGCACCCTAGCGGTGGGGTTGGTGTAGATCAGTTGGGTCCATTTAAGAAAGGCGGGTCCAATCCCCATCTTGACCATGGTGGCATATAACCATTCCCATCTCACCGAATCAAAGGCCTTGGTGGCGTCTAGTGATGCGACTGCATATTTCTGAGGCCCTCGCTCCATGTTGCATATGACGTTATGTAACCTGCGCAGGTTCTCGGTGATGGCGCGCCCGGCACGTAGCCGGCCTGATCTTGGTGGATCAGCAGTGGGATTACTCTGCGCAATCTATTTCAAGGAGGACATTTAGTATCTTGCTATCTACGTTTAACATGGAAAGTGGCCTTTATGACCCGCAGTCCGCCCCATCCTTCTCAGGCTTCAGTAAGGGGATTATTATGGCTTCTCTCATGGAGTCTGGAAGGGTACCGCGCTCATAAGCCTCGTTGAATACTTGTGCTACCAGTGGGGCAAGGGTTTCCTCATATGCCTTATAGAATTCCCCGGGTATACCATCCGTGCCCGGCGCTTTACCAGATGGTAAGGATCTGATTATTGCTTTTACTTCGTCAGGGGTAATTGGGTCGTCTAGGGCTCTGGGCCAACTGTGCATCTAATTTGGGTAGCTCTATGATGTCCAGGACATCTTCGATCTCGCTGTCCGTGGGGGACAGGGTCTTGGAATAGAGGCCTCGATAGAACTCAGAGAAGAACGAGTTGATCTCTGCTTGGGTATGTGCGATGGTGCCATCAGATTTGAGTATGTGGCAAATGGGTGTCCTGGGGGTTTCCCTCTTATAGAGCCAAGCTAAAAGCCTGCCGGGTTTATCACCCAGAGCGTGGGTTCTTTCAGTGTGCTTAGCATAACTCAATTTCCCCAAGGATTCCCAGTGTGATAGACAGGATTGTCGCAGTTTGGTTATTTTTTGTATATGTTCTGGGGTCGATTCAGCTCTGCTCTCAAGCTCTCCTAGCTCTTTTTCTGCACCCTCTAAGGAAGTTATGATGGATTTTTGGGCACCCCCCACCGCAGCAATCATCTCTCCCCTCATAACTACCTTGTACACGTCCCATGCTGTGCTGATATGTTCTACGCTGTTTAGGTTGTTCTGCCAATATTCTTCAGTACTGTCCCTTATATCTTTGCGGAAGGCTGTATCAAGCAGGGCCTCAGCCCTAAGTCTCCTCGTAGGTACCGGGGGTCTAGGCGGGCACACTTCCCAGGTGGCCAACATGGGGGAGTGGTCTGACAGCACTCTAGGCAAAAAGTGTGCGTCTCTAAACATGGCTTGTTGTCCCTGACTAACAAAGATGTAATCCAACCTAGTGTGGACATTGTGTGGCGGGGAGAAGAAGGAGTATTCGCGTTGATCAGGGTTCCGTTCCCTCCACAGGTCGCAGAGTAACAGCTGATGTACTAATTTAGACAATATTTTGGCGGAGGGGATGGGCGGCAATGCTTGGTGTCTGACCTGTCTTTGGGGGGGTCTAGGGTGCAATTGTGGTCTCCCCCCTAATCATAATGCTGTCTCCATGAGGGCTAAGTCGAGAATATAGGGAGTGGAAGAAAACAGTGGCGTCTTGGTTAGGTGCGTACGTGCTAACCAGGCATAGCTCCCTCCCTTCAATAGTACCATACACAAGTGCCATCCTGCCCTCATCATCTGTCTTGATGCTCACTACCGTGTAGGGGATGTTTGAGTCAATCCAGATCAGGACCCCTCTAGCGTAGGAGGAGTAGGAGGATCCAATCAGGGTCCCCCGCTATGTCTTGGCCAACGCTTCAAGTTTTTTCGCTGTGAGGTGTGTCTCCTGAAGCATAGCAATTCCGACCTTACATCTACGCAGGTATGCGTATATTCGGCGTTGTTTAACAAAGCTGTTCATGCCTCTGACGTTCCACATCATAACCTTTATTCTGTCAGCCATGGGTGTCGTGCCGTCCGTCGCTCATTCCCGGCCTTGTACGAGGTTCTACCAGTGATGTTGCAATCGTGGAGTTTTCCTGTGGTCTCTGTGTCTCTCGGTCAAAGTTCCCAACATTGGTGCTAATGCCCCTTTTCCCTCCCCCCTTTAACTGCAAACTCCCCAAACATAGAACAGGTCCAGCGAAGTTACCCTCGTTATGACAGTCCCGTTTCCGCTCCGTTGGACCGTACATGGTCTTCGGGTGCCCCACGGGTGGGTAAACGTACCCTAAAAGGAAACTCCTGGGGGTGAGAGAACTCTGGCTCTGTCGTCTCGCTACGGAGGATCATATCAGCTGCCTCTTAGGCACGATCCATCTACTGATAAGCAGCTGCCTTTAGGAAATGTGCTCCTGCATTCCTTGGGAGGTGGCTCGGTGTGGCTTTCGCCTCTTGTCTTCGATGTCGGGGAGCTGCAGCCCATCCATCCAGTCCCGGGCCTGTGCCGGGGTGTCAAACAGGTGGGCCCTGTTGTTATGTATTACCTTTAACCGTGAGGGGTACAGAAGCATGTATCGCAATCCTGCCGCTTTCAATCTGGCTTTTCTATGTATAAACTGCGCTCTGTTCATTTGAACCTTGAAGGTATAATCAGGATAAATTGCGATTTTAGCTGAGTTCCTCTGGGTCTGGCCACCCGATCATGAATAAACTAATATGACCTCTCGGTCCCTGTAGTCCAGCACTTTTGCTATCATAGGTCTGGGTGGGCCACCTGGTGGCGGTTTTTTGATGAGTGACCTATGGGCCCTTTCTATGGAGAAGCCTTGCAACAGCTTTTCTGCACCGATTTCCTGCAGCAGGAGGTTCTCTACATAGTTCTTGACTCTTTGCTGGAGGCCATCCACATGGTGAAGGAGCTGGGTTTTTGCTTCTGTCTTCTCTCGGACCTGGGTCTCGAGTGCTTCGGTTCTACCAGCCAAGGAGCGGATGTCCTGGCACAGGAGGCCCAGATCCGTGGCCACGGTGTCGATTTTGTTTACAATTGTTGTTTGGAACAACTTGATGGCCTCGAGGAGCTGGGTGTTGCTGGGTTCGGCCGCCGCTTCGGCGGGCCCAGATCTCTTCTCAGATTTGGTCGTGAAAGCTTCTATGGTGGTTTGGCGCTGCTTGGACCTAGCTCCCCTCCCTGTCATTTTATCAGCTGGTGACATCTCCCCAGTCCCGGCGCAAGGGGCAGGTTCGGTGGTGCGTTCCTGCCATTGTGGTCCTGGTTGTGATTTCGCTGTGTCAGGATGTGAAGGCGTCAGTGCTGGAAGTGCAGGGACCCTTGGCGCTCTTTGATCAGTTGACTGCACCAGCCTCCAGCCGCTGGACGGGCCAGTATGTGGTAATGCATTGAGAAGGCGCTGTCTTGGGGATCCAGAGGGCGTATTTTGTCTACCTCCGTATTTGCATGCAGGTCATGGCCCACGGGAGTAGTATACCCTGTGGGGTAAAGTTCAATGAATGTGCAGTTTCACTCAGCGTTTCCCCACCAATGGTAAGGCACCCTGTCTTGATTCCTGAGCCAGTTGTGTCGCTTAGGGAGGGGGGGTGTCCTGCAGGCCGGGATGTAATTTATGTATTGTCTGCAGGCGGCATCCGGAGCTCCGATGTCATCCACTGCTATGGGGACATGAGTACAAGGCCTGCGCTTGATTGCCGGTGTAGGGCGTGAGGGGAGAATCCTATGGAGGGACTCACACCGGTGTGGCTCAGTGCCACGTCTCCAGACAGGTGGGGTCTCCACCTCAGCCACCACCCGACCCTGTCCCTCGGTGTGTTCTATCCCTGACCTCTGCGCCTCTGGGAGGAGGGGGAGCCTGGGACCCTCCGGGAGGGGCGTCCCGCGTCCCAGCCAGGGCCCGTTCAAGTCTTGTTGTTCGTGCCACTAGTCTCAGCTCCCCCGCTCCCGCTTCCTCCTCAAGGGCCGCAAGGTTATTGTGGGTGATCAGGCAGCGCTTGTAACTCGGCCTCAGCCGGGTGGTTCATGTCTTCTGCCCAGCGGCAGGACGTGGCTCCAGGGGGGCGGGGCAGCGGGTCGTCTGCGCCCTGCTCGGCGTGTAGACCTCAAATCAAGTTCACCCTCACCTTGTCGGGCTGGCTTGCTTCTGATCCCAGCTCGTCTCGACTCCTCACCGCAGGGCTGGTAGGCATCTCCCACAGCCTCCGGGCACTCGTGTGTCCCAGCAGCCCACCTGCGGTAGGCCGGGCGCAGCGCCGCCGGTGCTCCCTCCTACAGCTGCACTCCCGGCCTAACAGGACCCGCTCGGGTCAGGACTTCAAGGCTCCCCTCCTCCGCACACAAACAAGGCGGTCCCGCTCGATCTTGTGGGCGAATATGCGGGTCAGTTGATTTGCGGTCTGTTAGGCAGGCACTGGGCTCTGGGGGATCAATGCGCGGAAGCCGCCATCTTGACATCTGTTCAGCCAATTTTTCCACGGGCAACGTTGAGGGTCTTACGGGCTATCTCTGGTGTGTGAGAAGAGTCGTGGAGCTTCTGGTTGGCGTCAGCAGAAGACGTAGTAGTTTGCAGGGTCTGGAGGTTTCAGGAGCCTTAGGAAACAGCTTATGGATGGCACATCGAGCGGAGCGCACCAGAAACACGTCCTCTCTACATGGCGGTTAGCCACACCCCCCTCCACTCCACAATGAATAATAATTATGTCTGGGTGACGCTGTGTCACCAAAGTAGCACAGAGAGGTACCAAATTCAGCCACTTCATTCCACCCACTCCATGCCAGTGCACTTCCATATGAGGGAATCCAAGATGTGCAGCCACTCCACAGCATTCTGCATGCACCTCCAACCAATTTATCCAGGAGTCTCCCAAAATCCAGATAATCTGTTTTCTGAAAAACACAGCCATAGCTATCTGTTCTACTCAGGAAAAATACTTTCTGACAAACTCTCTCCTTACCCAACACACCCAGTAAACCTTATTGACCAATCCCTTGCTCTGATCATTCTCATTTGCATGCCTCTCAACCCCAAAATCCCTGTATGTAATATGTGTTGTCCGTGGACAACCACGGTGTCCGCAGATAAATTGAAAAATCTGAGCGTGGTGAATGTCAATTTAAATAGTGTGCCCCATTTCCCCTTCAAGGTTGGCTCTGAAAAGAGCCTTTTTTGTTTTTATTTTGCAGATGCTTGAGACACATTTTATTTTGTATTTTTTTTTGTATTTTCCTATTTCACTCCTAAAATCTTCACATAAGCTTCTCCAAAGCAACCCTTATTTTCCAAAACAGCATGGCATTTCCCATAAAAGATAAAGAAATGCCATCTTCTTTAAAATAAACAGCATTACCAGAATCAATGTTCTCATTATTACAAAAGAACATTGGAGCTCTAAGCATGGAAGAAAACATGCCTCGGTTGATTGCACACCTAGCAATGTTTTGCGGAGGACAAAAAACAGAACTTTTGTCCCTTATTGCCCTAGGTACTAAACGAGAAAAAATAACTTTGGCATTTGGAAGGACTTTCTATACTGCTTGAACCAAGTGTTCCAAATCTGCCAACAAAGTAGGGGCACTGACATAGCCCAACTGCAAAGCACCACAGTGCAAAACTACCAGATGGGGACTGTTCATCATGCCCATATCTTCACAAACTTGTACAATTCTCTGCACATTGAAATCAAGCACAGTGCTCCACACCACCACCACTCCTTTAACATAAAAATTGTTTGACACATTCCTGCATTTAGCATACTACTCCAAACCATGCACAAACAGATCTCCAACCACCATCACCCTGACTTTCTCCACCTCTGCCATCTTCACTACACACAGCCTCTTTCAACACAAATCCACAACCTCAATACCTGAATGACTGATCCCTTCAGACCTATTTCCATGCCACATATGTTGATAAGTCCTGTATGTGGCACTCCCTGTCCGCGGACAGCCGCGGTGTCTGTGGAGTGCGTAACTCTTGGGCAGCCCTTACACCCTTTCCACTTCACTCTCTGTACCATTCCCTCATTGGCTACAGCTAAGCAGTCACACAACTATCCACCAATCACATCCAAGAACTTTACATCTAACTCTATCATCATAGTTCAGCACTTCAGATGTACTGTTGATCACTCTGAGTACAAGTCTCATGCCATTGGAAAGCACCTACTACAGAAACTACTATACACGTCTCCAAGATTTCTACTTGCAGCTTCATCCATATCCACATGCATAAATACAAACTACAGGAACACCCTGCCACTCACCATTAGAAATCTACCGTCATTCAACTCATTCAAACACAAAGCAAAGCTCTGGCTAACCTCTACACATGAACCATTGGTTACAGCCTGACTCTCAAGATGACTATGGGGACCATGGGGTCTATTTACTGATCTGTATGATACTGCACCATTGTATAAATTGTTTGCTACGTAAATTGTAACCTTGTCTTAATTGAAACCATTCATCTAACTATGTGTCATTCCTGTAATTTATTGTATGTGTAATCTATTATTGAAGATATGCGCCCGGTTGTCTCCGGGCCTGGCTGCGCTATACAAATAAAACAAATACAAATACTAATACAAATACGGGTATGCGGATTCTCTGCACAGTACATGAGCAGCTCTTTTATAAATGCATAAAAACAGAGTACTGCCACTTAACCTGTATAACCTACAAAACAAACTTACTGTCAGTTTTCCCATCTGCTATAATCAACTGTCACTTGCAAACCTGTCTGCTCTCCAAATCATTATTTTACACACCCAGCTATCTAAAAAAGTGTAATTTAATATTAAAAGATGGGAGAAATAACAGTATAATTTTAGAAAAACACTTTCTAGTGTATTATAAAATTGCACACAGCCAAGATAAGTTCATGCTTCTTTATACACTCACACAGATAGAGACTATCATTAAAAAGGCTCCCAGCTGAAACAACACCACTGCCTCTACATCACATACTTCTGATTTCTTACCCACACCTTTACAAATGCATACATTCCATGCTTTTCTATACAGTTTCTCCCATTTACCCTATAAAAATAGCAAAATAAGTATATGATTATTTCTTTTATCTCCTAACATCCAATAACACAGCCTTAAGAAGCCAAGTGAGTTTCATACACTTAGGGCCTCATTACACGGACGGCGGTGGGTCCAGGCCGGTAAAATACTGGCACCGCCTTGGTGGAAAGGGGAATTACCGCCCTATTCCAAGGGTGGTGGGGCAGTAATTCCCCCTTCCCCCATTGCCTTCCCCATTCTCCATTTTTGCCCCATAGGGAATAATGGGAATGGGGAAGTTGCTAATTACGGCCCTGCAAATTGCGGTACCGTAATTAGCTCCCTGGTCCCTTTGCGGGTTGGTTGTTAATGCCTGCAAAAAGCAGGCGTTAAATTCCCCAACCCGCAAAGGGACCTCGTAGTAAGGCGGTAAGGTTTTACCAGTACCGGTACAGTCCGTGTAATGAGGCCCTTAGTATTATATTCATTTGCAAAGCATGTTCAACTAACAGATTCTAAGTAAAAAAATACAGGCTGCACATAGGCAAAGGTAACTGCATGTACACATTATGTTCGGTTATCAAAAAATACTACTAGTACAAAAACATAAAAATCAACGTCTAAATTAACAACATTGCTATAAACACACACATTTACTAACTTCTTTCTTTTACAATTGCAGTGAAGACCACTCTCTTGAAAAGCAGCGGCATCTGAAGTACCAACAACTCAGCAGAAACCTACTCTTTCCATACAAAAAAGTAACTACAATACTACCATAATATTCTAACTGTTACTCAAACACACTTGAATGTCAGTATTCCCCATTTTCAAATTATGTCAGCTATGCAATTACTACAAAATGTGCAGGAAAAGATGAGTTTCTACAATCAAGCATTACAAATCTGTTAGCAAACATGCGTAGTATAAAAGAATACTGGTTCCGACGTCACAGAGATGTACGCTGTATGATAAGAAACCTTGGCCCACCCACTTGGCTTTTTACATTAATTTATGCAGAATATGCATGGGAAGATTTACATGATTTCCTACTCATAGCAAACAAAAACAAAACAAACATTGATATACTAACATCTGGAGAACTCTGTGCTCTCTAGATCATGTTAATGTTTCAAGATATTTCCATCATTGCTTCATTGATATGCTACACTTTATTTGTAATAAAACTGTTCCTCCCCTCAGAGAAGTGCAACACTTCTTTTGGAGAAAAGAATACCAAGCTCGAGGAGCACCACATATCCACATGCTTTTATGCATTAAAGATGCTCCTAAATTTGGTCAAGACAGTGATGCCACTGATTTACAGTTTCTCAAAAAATATGTAACTTGTGAAATTCCAGTACAAACAACAAATAGTGACCTTCATGCACACATTTTACAATTTCAAAGACACAAATATGGGAAATATTGTCGTTGCAAATATAAAAACAAAGGGGAATACTACACCAAATGCTGCTTTGTTTTCCCTAGACCAGTTACAACAACAGGTCAAGTAAACAACTTCATGTCTTCAGTTAGATATAGTGTCAAAGGTAAATCACCTGAAAACACATGTTACATAAAAAGGACAGAAGAAGCAAAATATATCAATGATTACAATGCAATCATTGCCCTATGGAATGCAAACATAGATGTGCAGTACATTGCAGATAATTCCACTTCAGTTGCACAATATGTCACAGCCTACTTAACCAAACCAGGAAAAACAGAGCTTCAAGACCTTTGGGATGACCTATCATCTGACAAAACACTGCCACACAAATTGTACAGTTTAGGCATAAAAATGCTCTCTCATATAGAATGTGGCTGCTATGAAGCTGCAGACCATTTAACCGGTACTGCTTTGTATGGAACATCTGAAAATATAGTATGGCTAAGTCTTGGTCAAGCTAAATCTAGAAAACAAGTTCTCAAATCATATGAGGAATATAAACAATAGCCAAAAATGATCTCAACAGCCAAGACATTTTGAAAAACAATTTACTAGATACATACTACCCAAACAGGAGTACCACTTTGGAAACCATGTGACTATACTACATAGCCCAAAACTTCACATACAAAAATAATATAAAACCAGATGAAAACAAAGGTAGATACAGAGTGAAAAATGGTGAAGGCAGCTTAGTGAAACTTACCAAACGAAGCTTAATTAATCATATCAAATTGCATTGAAAACTCCTCAACATAAAGAACTATATTACATATCCCTGCTACACATTTTTAAACCATGGAGAAAAGAAGAAGAGTTACTAGATATCTATGACTCCTATGAAGACGCTTTCAAAGCAAATGAAAGTACTATAACAAAAGTAAACTTTACACAGTACAAAACAATGTTGCACAATGAACAGCAACACAAAGAAGAACTCCAGGCCCTACTAGATGAGGACACTCCCGACAGTAGTCAACCTTCTGTCACAGGAAGCCAAGAACCACTGGGACAGCCACTAATAGAAAATGAGGCAGAGTTAGCTATGACAGAAGTAGAAAACACCATGTGTCACTATGAACAAGATACAGAAGACTTCACTGTACTGAAAGCAAAACTGAACAATGAGCAATATAGCATTTTCCAAGAAGGAACAAAACAAATTGAACATGGTGTACAACATGAAAATAAAAACTGTACCTGCCAAAACTACAAACGTATACTGCTATACGTCAGTGGTCAAGCTGGTTCAGGAAAAACATTCTTAGTCAAAATCATCAGCAAGTTCCTTCGACATTTGACAAACAACAAACTGCCAGCTGTTGTAACTGCCCCCACAGGTTTAGCTGTCTAAAACATAGGCGGTGACACTTTACACCAATTACTACTCCTTCCAGTAGAACACCAAAACAAATTAGATTATTGCAAACTTTCTACAGAAGCTGCAATGGAACTATGCAGAGTTTTGAAACAAATGAAAATGCTACTAATAGATGAAGTGAGCATGGTCTCCACTCTAATTTTGGCTTTCATTCACCTCAGATTGCCAGAGGTACTCAAAACAGACTACGAAGAGCTCGTTGGAGGAAAACACATTATTGTTTTTGGAGATCTTCTTCAATTAACACCAGTGAAAGGTGAAACTATTTTTAAAAACTTAAGGCACAAACTCTGTCGTAATACTGTTGGCCGCATAGGAAATGGCAATCTTTGGCAACATTTCCAATACAGAGAATTAACAGAAAACATGCGCCAGTCTGCAGTCCTCATGTACACCAACATTTTAAGAAGTATTAGAGTTGGTGTACTATCTCAAGAAACACAATCAATATTAAAAACCTGGCTCATCCATGTACTCTATGGCCATAACTCATGTCCTCCTGATGTCATGGAAAAATTAGCACACACAAATGTCAATTGTATGTCCTTGATGCCGACTCTTGCAAGCTGTTCAAAATTCAATGAAACAATGTTGAAAAAAGAAATGCAACCAATTATTGAAATTTGATCCACAGACAAACTGGACGTACATGGTATGACACTACCCATGTGTCATCAAGCCACAACAAGACTAAATACCTTAGAGAACTCTATCACCAACACAGCTAGTTTGGAGAAAATATTAAAATTATCTTTAAACTGTAGAGTAATGCTTAAACGTAACATTGACGTGGAGCAAGGACTAGTTAATGGAGCACTTGGTACAGTTGTTGGCTTTCAAACATACCCACGTGACAACAACATTCAGTTTGTCAATATTCTCTTTGACAAACTATCAGACGTTAAAAGGATAGGACGCTCAACAGCCCGATTCCTTCTTTTCAAAGACATGTATGTGCACAGAGAACAATTTTCTCTAACTCTAGCATACACAGTCACCATTCACAAATCACAAGGTCTTACCCTAGATAAAGCATTGATAGATATTGGGAACACAGTCTTTAAAGAAGTCATGAGCTATGTAGCACTATCATGCTTACGTACACTTGACAGACTATTTCTAATCAACCTTGATGCAAGTAAAGTAAATGCTGATATTCCTTGCATTCTAGAATACAATAGACTATGTTCACTGTACACCCCCACCTAAAAACCTATCCTGTTCCACAAAAAGCAAAATGTAGCAAAAGAAAACTACTTCAAACAGAAATGATACAGGATGTCACTGCAAGTCAACCAATATCTGGCAACTCTCGCCCGCTGTATTGCCATTTTCTGCTCAAACTTCCAGTGCTACGCAGACGACACTCAACTCTTTTTCAGGCTGCCCACGGCCACCTCCTCCACCTCTCTCATCACTGATTGCCTAACTGCCATCCAAGATTGGTGTGCCACCAACGATCTTTGTCTTAATGCCAGCAAGACAGAGATCCTCCTCATTGGCACACCATCACCTTCCTTTCCTCTCACTCTCTGGCCAGCCTCCCTTGGCCCTCCTCCTATCCCCACCTGCGAGGCCCAGAACCTTGGTGTCACCTTTGATTCCACACTCTCCTTCTCTGCCCAGATCGCTGATGTATTACAAAAGTCAAACCTCCTGCTCACCTCCTCAGAGGTATTCTTCCTTTCCTCTCATTCCCCCAGAAACTCACTGTCTCCCAAGATCTGGTTCTCTCTAAGATGGACTATTGCAATAGCCTCTTTCTTAATCTACCTGCCTCTACTCTCTGCCCTTTACAACTTATCCAGAACAGGACTGCGAGACTTGTCCTTCGCCTCAAGTCCTGGGATCGTATCTCTCCAGCTTTGAAATCTCTCCATTGGCTCCCTGTGGATGCAAGGATTAAATTCAAAACCCTCTGCATTGTCCACAAGGCTTTCTGGGGCCTGGGTCCAACATACCTTCAGCTATCCCTCCGCAAATACCTCCCATCTTGAGCACTCCGCTCCTCTACCTCTAAATCCCTCAGTGTCAGTCGTTTCTCAAAGAAACGAGCTAGGGGTAGATCTCTGTCTTCAGCTGGGGCCTCCCTCTGGAACAGCCTCCCTGCCACTCTAAAACTTGGGGAGAACCATCTCCGGTTCCGGAAGCACCTCAAAACCTTCCTCTTTGCTTCTGCTTTCTCCTCCCCTCTCCCCTGTTGATTCTGCTCTCCCTCGGCACCATGCACCTGGCCACCCTCTGTCCTCTGGGCCCAGGTACCTGCTCATCTTGCCACCCTCACGCACTGCCTCCAGGCCAACCCCTGCACTGGGGTCTGTATCTGTACCCATACAGCCCTTCCCTTTTCTTCCTGCACTTTTAGACCTACACGGCCTGCTGCCATAAACCCAGCACTTGCCACTTGCTGGCTGCACTCCCATTGTTTGTTGTCTTTTTATTTATTATTTTATTATTATTTTTGTTTTTTTTCCTTCTCGCTCCGCACTCTCCTTTTGTTCCCCCTTCCATGCACTTCTCCCCCTTCTCCCTCTACCCTGCACTTGCACGTTCTCAATGTCACTGGGCCTAGTAAGATTGTTGTTTTTGTTCTCCCCTGTTCCCTTTCCCTGCCTGGTCGTGCTCTGAAACACTTGTGTTTGAGCGCGATAGAAATAAAATATCAATCAATCAATCAATTCCTCCAAAGAAAGTAAAAGAGGCTAATACTTCATCAATCACCACAACCAAAGAACAATCTGCTGCTCAAAGTAACTCAAGTACTTCTTCAAAGAAGCAACACACACTCCGAACAAATGACTTGGCCACAAAACTATCAGGTCCATCCAAATTTTCAAATATAACTGGTGTAAATTGCTAGGCAAATGTAGCAATACATATTCTATTCCAATTGCCACCAATTATTGACATTTACTTACACAATACGGACCAATTGTGTTTTCAAATGTTAGTCCTTCATAGAAATGCAACCAACAATCCTGACAACACCTACAGTGTTCATGGAATAAGACAAGAATTGGACTACTGTGCTGGAATGTTCAAATTCACTATAAACCACAAGAAGATCCACAAGAATGTCTAATGTACTTACTACAAGTACTGGAAAACAAAAACATACCTATAAATGAAATATTTCAGATTTCATACATGTGGAAACATACATGCACTCTCTGCAACCATGTGGCACAGGAACAGATCCCTAATGAACACTTTGTGTATGTATCCATACCTAACTGTGAATCCATTCCATTTCAGCAAATTGTACAAAATGCAAACCATGGACAGATTATTTACTACCTGCAATTCAGATAATCGCTCCACCTTACAAATACAGACACATAGTAAATACGTAATAGTAATTATTTTACGTTACAATGCAGATGGTACCAAAAACATCTGAAAGCTGAATGGATTCACATATGGTCAAGTATCACTTGGTAAGAAAACCTTCACAACAATAGGTATACTCTACCACGCAGGAGCCACAACCAATGCAGGTCACTACACTGCATATATAAAAAAGAATTGTGGATGGATCGAAAGTAATGATAGTACCATTACTCTGAAGCAGAGATTACCAGAAATTCTTTTAAACGCTTATTTAATATTCTTAAAATCAAAATTTTATAACTAATCTGTGCATAAACATTAACAAAACTTCAATTAGAAAACTATAAACAGCTAGAATACACCACCAGGTATCTAACGGCCACAAGATTCTGCAACAACCAAACAGATACATCAATACCACTAAAATATAACAAAAAATAAACAGTTAGAATACGCCAACAGTTATCTAACTGCCCCAAAAATCTGCAACAACCCAACAGATAGATGAATAACTTGAAAGTATGAATAAAAAACTATGACCAGTTAGAATATGCCAACAGGTATCTAACTGCCCCAGAAAATCTGCAACAAGCCAACAGATAGAAGATTAGCCAGAAACAACAAATAAGCACTGAAAACAAAGAAAGAACTATATTGTACCATAACAAAAAATCCAGCATGGATTTTTTTTTCCCACAGACCCAATGATTTAATAAACAAACACAGAAACTGAGTAAATTGCACAGTGCACTGGTTTGAAATATAGTACTTCTAAAGTACTAAATATGAGGGTCGAAATAATGCAGAAATGTCTATTATGCAATGCAATAATTCATTATGAACTACCTACGCTAACATATGATCTTTTCTTTTATCACAGAAATTGAAGAAGAATATCTGCTCCAGTTACCCAAGTCATGAAAAAATGTATCCAATCACAAAAAGTCAAACAGTAAGTATATAATAATTCAACTCACAAATACTGCTGCATAACACAACCATTCAAGCAAACATCTAACCATACACCACAATCTAAAATGTTTACTTCCATGGATATGTTATACTGCAGTGCTTGTTACCAAATTCTACATTCTTAATTGCCTGATTTAGCCAAAACGTCACATACAAACTCTTAAAATCAAACAGTCCACAAACTTTTGATTTGTGGATATGTGATGGATGTTTGATTCTATGGCTGTGTTATGCTGCGGTGGTTGTGGCCCGGACCTAGAGTCTTGGGTCCATGGCTTTAGGACTCTAGGCCCTGGCCACAACCACCGCAGCATAACACACCATAGAATCAAACATTTGAATTGTGGTATATGGGCTACTTACACAGGATATTAATTACGATCAATACTCTACTAACAACTCAAAACCAATATCATACTAAAATAAAATAGCCAGTAGTGCATTTATTTTGTCCGCGGACAGCTGTGAAGACCGCGGACATGACAAACACATAAGGGACACCTGCCACCTAATCAAATAACGCAGTTAACCCATCTCTTACTCCCCCAACCTCCCCAAGTACTCTTCCACACCAACACACTACCCAAAATAGTATTTTTCCCCATTAGACGTTGTGCTGTCCACGGATATCCGCAGATCCAAGATGGCAGGCGCATCAAAACAATGTGATGCACCTCACGCTTCACCCCATCCAATCAGCTAACACGTTGCATGTCCGTGGACATGACGCAAACCAATTAGCCAATCGGTGTCCTGTCCGCGGAGTGAACAGGGAAATGTGTCCACAGAGACCTACTTTTTGGTCGTTTTTAAAAAATCTACTGGACGGATTTCCACCAAATTTACAAAAGCACGATTTTGGGACCAAGCCATTTAGGATTTTGGGACCAAGGATTTGCCACAAATTTGGTGCAAATCTGTCCATCGGTTTGAGCTGTAGGCGTGAGCAAATTTGTTTCCCCATTCACTCTATGGGAAAAAAAAACATTTTAGGACCCCCCTATAAATTTGCCCCCCCCCTCGACCAAACCTCACCAAACTTTTCAACAAAATTCAGAGTGGGCCAGATACTTTTTTTGAAAAGTTTGGTGAGGATTCGTCCAGAGGGTGCAAAGTTATAAGCCGCCCAAAAAGTGCTCTTCCAATGGGTTTAGCAACTTAACCATAACTACACGGCCACTACTGTGGCCGTGTAATTACATGGCCACGGTAGTGCCATGTAGTTATGGTTAAATTGCTGTTTGACTATTGTATGTACATACATTTTGACACTTTTTTAAAAATAAAACATGGGTGGATTTCGAGCAAACTCGTGAGGAGTATTGGCAAGGACATTAAAGCATGGTTTTGCAAATGTGCCCATGCTTTATTTTTTGACAAGTGCAATAATGTAGGTACAAAAAATAGTCATATACCTTTGGTGACTGAGGTATAGCCTGTGGCCGTGGGCAGTAGCCAGATTGTATGGGTCATGGCATAAGGTTATTGCACAGACAATGAGGCTACTGGCCATGACCGCTAGGGACGAAAAATGGTGTTAAAGTGGCTATGTCTACCTGGGACTGGCTATGTGGTAAAGCTATTCAAAGGTAGGATAGGTTTGAAAGTGAATAAAAAGTGCTTGTGGTAATATGTTCATAGGGTTTTGCAGGATGCCATGGCAAGGGAAG
This sequence comes from Ambystoma mexicanum, assembly GCF_040938575.1. Taxonomy (NCBI): domain Eukaryota; kingdom Metazoa; phylum Chordata; class Amphibia; order Caudata; family Ambystomatidae; genus Ambystoma; species Ambystoma mexicanum. Next base: position 86,001,706 of record NC_090941.1, read on the forward strand.
AGGGGCTGTGTATGGAGCCCCGCCTTCTCTATCCATGTTGGCTGTCTTGCTATAGGAGGAAAAATCTATGTTTTAGCACCCTGGGTTCCCGCTTTGGGAACCAGGGGTGCTAATGGCCTTTATCCCCCATTTCAGGGGCTGCAATGGACGATAATGGTCCGTATCCCTCCTTATTTATTTATATATTTATAATCCACCAATGCCCGCAGACATCAGACTGTGTGGTTACAGTATTTGTTGAGGAAGATGAGGTGGAAGAAGACAGCTTACTACTTTCTGAGAAAGGAATAACCTTTCTGAGAGCATTGCGTTCATTTGATTTGGTGTTGCGGCGCATGTGGTCCCCTAGGTGTACTGTCCAGGTAGTCTGCGACTGAGTACAAATTTGCACTCAGTGCATTTCACTTTGGTAGCTTTAGCCTTTGGTACACTCCCAACAGTAGCAAAGAACTGGTACACCCATGATTCGATCTTGGTGCTAGAAGTAGGCACTTTCTCTACCTCATCTTTGTTGGTCCTCTTCATTGTCTTTGAAAGTATTGTGCTTTTTTTGTTGTGAAGGTCCTCCAGCTGGCGGTGGCGGTGGCTGTTGGGGATGAGGGATGGCATTAACTGATGCCATTTTTAAGATAAGTAGCAGTTTTGATAAAATTCTTCCAAGTATGTATTGTGTACTAGATTGGTAATGGATAATGAGTACGAAAAGGTGTCGGAGATGTGCAAGGGAAATGTTGAAGTTGAAAGTTCCTAGATCAGCAGAAAATGCAGTTCCGAACTGTCCGCGAAGGACGGATCTCATCGTGAAGTGCAGACAGGTTCTCGGACACGTCATCATGCCGCGCGCCAGCGTATGGTCATGTGGCACTGTCCGGAAGGTCAGCAATGAAGTCAGATGTTCGTAGATATCTACGGATGCAAAACTAGTTGAAATAGTTGCAAAAAGTGTATAGAAGTGTTAACAATGATTCTAGAAGGTGGGAAATGGCAGGGTTTTAACGTGACACTTTGGAAATTGGACACAAATATTGTAATATTTGGTAAGTATGATATTAATAAGTTGTAGGAAAATAGAATGCACTGTTAAAAACCCATGAAATTCACTGAAAAAACGTTGTTAAAGGGACGTGATGGTTAAGTTGCACTAACAAAAACCTATGCAATTCAATGAAAAAACTTTTTTAAAGGGACGTTATGGTAAAGTTGCACTAATAAAAACCTATGAAATTCAGTAAAAAAAGTTGTTAAAAGGACGTTATGGATACAAGTAAAATTGAAAAACCCCTGAAATTTGTCAGTTATGGTAAGCTAAGCAACCATAACTTACGCCACCACCGTGCACTGCTAAGACTAACACCCAGGACATCAAAGATGAGATGGCATCACAAATATCATTGATGACATCACTGATTATAACACATCATTATCATTTGGCATTGGATGTCTGCCACTGGATCATTTCAGTGGACAAGTGCCAAAGTGGGGGGGGTGTCACAGGCCACGCAGTCACGTTACCTACACCAGGTCTTGGCCATCATGACTGCACGGCCATCAGTCCCAGGCACATATATCTGCCCAGAACACCTGCAGAAAGGCAGGCTGTCATCCAGGATTTTTACGGGGTGGCACACTTCCCCAAAGTGCTAGGTGCCATTGACTGCACCCATGTGGCTCTACGTCCTCCCAGGGCATCTGAGCACATCTATAGAAACCGCAAGCACTGGCATTCCATCAACGTCCAGGTAGTATGTGATGCCAAGGGAATCATCACCTCAGTGTATGCCAACTATCCAGGGTCCACCCATGACAGTTTTATTTACAGAATGTCAACACTAAACCGGGACCTAGAAGCTGGGCGGCATGGCGATACATGGCTGCTCGGTGAGTATAAATGCCACAGCACATGCATGCATGTCAGATACTGAGTAATGTCACAACCCCACTAATGATACCCATCATCACCTCCCTAGGGGACAGTGCCTACCCTCTGAGCACCCACATGATGACGCCAATTCGGAACCCCACCACGCCACCCGAGGTAAGATACAACACAGCCCACATTGCAACCCAGGGCATAGTGGAGCACACATTCGGAGTGCTCAAGTCACGCTTTTGCTCCCTTGACCGTTCTGGCGGTCAGCAGTTATACGCTCCCCCAGTAGTGTGCAGGATCATAGTGGCAGCATGTGTCCTGCACAACGTTGCAACACACCGGGGTCTGCCCGTGGACACGGTGGTGCCCCCACAGCCCCAACCACATGCATGGCCACTGAGCATGGAAGGGGAAAGGGCACGGGTGAGGCAGCCCGTATGCAGCTGGTGGCTAATTACTTTACCTAAAATCACACCCCTGTGGAGTGCACACAGCCCTGGCACATACCAGCTGACAATCAATGATGATGACATAAGGGACAGTCAACTGTCACAACCATACAAGCCTGAGATAGGTCACCTGGAAGTGTTACATTGTATGCATCCCTACCTACACAAACACCACCAATGCTGTATCATCAAAAGACACACTTCTATGCTGCTAAAATCATTACCCCCTTGCAAAATACACATGACAACAGTGACATGTCACCCAACCCCTCCCCAGCACCGCCACCCAACACACCATGGCATGTCATGTTATGTGAGAGCAAACAAAGCAATCCCCAAAACATGACACAAGTGTCAAAGTACAGTGTCCCTAATGGAAACTGCCCACACACAATATGCTCCCAGTAATGTCGAACTAACAACCCACATGACCAAATACTTACCAACAATACAATGCAGCTACACAACCTCAAGCATAGCATAAACATGACAGTACTAAGTTAAAGTAGTGGTAGTCTTACTACCTGATTATGCCAGCACATCGACCACTTCCAACTGTACAGTGCTGCTGCCACGCAAATGTCTAAGTGCACTGCTTACAACATGACGGCCTTGTGAAGACATGAGGAATTAACCTGCAAATTAGGAGAAAGATATGGATGCACAAGCACATAGCAATACACCATGCAGTGTACAATTCAACAACAATATCCACTAGTAATGTATACACAGCATTGACTACAGACTGCCCACAGAGCTCATAGGATTCCTACGTCACCGTGTAAGTCACTGTCACTTGGGCACACCCTTTGCAAGCCCATGGAAATGGGAAGTAGGAGGGGTGTGTGTCTCATGAACCCAAGCATCTAACCCAAACTCAGGACAAGCCTGCATGTGCCCAGCCGGAATACAGTGGATTCCCACGGGAGCCACACAAGGCAACACACTGTAAAAAAAATAATAATAAAAAATAAATAAATAAATAAATGGCCATGTGGGGGCTGGGGAGGGGAAGGCCACCCACAAGGTCTGAGGACAGGGTGCGCACCAACAGCCACCTGTGTGGATGTTGCGAAAAAAAAAAACACCTCCATGGGCTCATTGCATGCACGGCTATGCTATTGTGGGAGAACTGCTGCTGTCGCTCTCATCACCCTCTGCTGCTGCCACAGGAGGTGGTGCTGTCACAGGAGGAGGTGGTGCTATGGGAGGCAGCCCACGCAAAGCCCTGGTATGGTCCTCCATGGCAGCAAGCATGCGGGTGTGGAAGGTCTTGTTCTGTAGGATTATAGTGCGGAGATACCCATGCAGCAAATGACGTGATGCCCGAATCTCCTCCCGAGTTGCCTGCATCTCAGCTGAGAGAGAACGTGTGAGCCGCTCCAGTTGCTGTTCTGTGCTCAAGTTAGTGGAAGCCTCAAGGGCAACAAGAGTATCACTGAGGTGAGGGAGTTCTACCCTCAGGGCTTCCCTGTGGCCCTGGGACTCTATTGATATCGATTGGCGTAGAGTCTCCAGTGCCACCTGTCTGTCCCTGTTGGATGCTAACATGTCCTCCCTGTGTGATTGGCAAATGGAATCTGTTGCCTGCTGTAGCTGCTCAATCTGCCTTTCAGGGGGGACAACGGAAGTGGCGACCCTCTCAATTGCTTGAGCCATCATCTCAACTGATGGTGCCTGTTGGCTTGCCATACCGTACATGGATTGTTCCCATACGGTATTGCCTAGTGGCGTACGGCCACCGCGTCGGCGGGCACCACACCTGTTTGGGGCAAGGCGATCTGCACCTTGCTGTGCTGGCACTGCCTGAGGCTGCAGGACTGCATTCCCCCTCTGATCTGCTGGCCCAGGAACAGGATCAGATGTTGTGGAGCGTGCCCCTGCATCCGTAACCGCCAAAGGTGGGTTGGACAGAACAGAACCCCTGCCAGAAACACTTACCTGCAACGCCACATAGGTCTCATCATTCGAATCAGCTCCTGAATAGAGGTCTGGGGAGGTGCACCCAGAGGCACCCCTCGACAGAATGTTTCGCAGCAAGATTGGGTTCTCACCCACCACCACACCACATCCCCCACTGGTGCCCGGTCGGGCCTGAGATTCCTCCTGGGTCTGCACCATCTCCTCAACCTCAACAGCATCAAGTGCGTCATCCCCTGCAAAAACATGAAAGACAAAAAATGGAAACAGGCATTAGCACCATAGAACACAAATAGTCCTGACAAGCTACAGAACAAGTACATAATTTACACATGTCCCAAATGACTATAAACCCTCCCATGCATGCACTGTCACTGAGTTGGAAGGGAGGCAAAAGGCAGACAATGATGACACCAAGATGGAAGAGCAACACAGTTGCTGCATTCTGGGTAGCACTGCCATCACACATTGGCCTGTGAGTGGCATGTCCAATACACATACATGACACATGCCATCACACAGATGGCATGTACCATAGCCATGGTACATTCCACAAGTACATCCATATGTCAGTGAATGAATACTGTCAGCCATCCATGTGAGATGGACATGATGAGATGAAAAATACTACATAGTGTGACAAAATAGGCATGTGCCATACACTGCAACACATCCAGTGTACAAAAATACAGTGATTGCAGGACGATGTACACATCAATGGTTGTGCACTTCAACATGACAGGAAACAACTATCATGTTACACATTCAAACAGGCCCCAAAAATTCCTGTGAGCAGGCCAATGTAATTTATTGTATGTGTAATCTATTATTGAAGATGTGCGCCCAGTTGCCTCCGGGCCTGGCTGCGCTATACAAATAAAACAAATACAAATACTAATACAAATACGGGTATGCATATTCTCTGCACAGTACATGTGCAGCTCTTTTATAAATGCATAAAAACAGAGTACTGCCACTTAACCTGTATAACCTACAAAACAAACTTACTGTCATTTTTCCCATCTGCTATAATCAACTGTCACTTGCAAACCTGTCTGCTCTCCAAATAATTATTTTACACACCCAGCTATCTAAAAAAGTGTAATTTAATATTAAAAGATGGGAGAAATAACAGTATAATTTTAGAAAAACACTTTCTAGTGTATTATAAAATTACACGCAGCCAAGATAAGTTCATGCTTCTTTATACACTCACACAGATAGACACTATCATTAAAAAGGCTCCCAGCTGAAACAACACCACTGCCTCTACATCACATACTTCTGATTTCTTACCCACACCTTTGCAAATGCATACATTCCATGCTTTTCTATACAGTTTCTCCCATTTACCCTATAAAAATAGCAAAATAAGTATATGATTATTTCTTGTATCTCCCAACATCCAATAACACAGCCTTAAGAAGCCAAGTGAGTTTCATACACTTAGGGCCTCATTACACAGGGGGCGGTGGGTCCATGCTGGTAAAATACTGGCACCGCCTTGGTGGAAAGGGGAATTACCGCCCTATTCCAAGGTTGGTGGGGCAGTAATTCCCCCTTCCCCCATTGCCCTTCCTCATTCCCATTTTTGCCGCATAGGGCATAATGGGAATGGGGAAGGTGATAATTACGGCCCTGCAAATTGCGGTACTGTAATTAGCTCCCTGGTCCCTTTGCGGGTTGGTTTTTAACGCCTGCAAAAAGCAGGCGTTAAATTCCCCAACCCGCAAAGGGACCACGTAGTAAGGCGGTAAGGATTTACCGGTACCGGTAAAGTACCGGTACCGGTAAACCCTTACCACCGTCCGTGTAATGAGGCCCTTAGTATTATATTCATTTGCAAAGCATGTTCAACTAACAGATTCTAAGTAAAAAATACAGGCTGCACATAGGCAAAGGTAACTGCATGTACACATTATGTTCGGTTATCAAAAAATACTACTAGTACAAAAACATAAAAATCAACGTCTAAATTAACAAAATTGCTATAAACACACACATTTACTAACTTCTTTCTTTTACAATTGCAGTGAAGACCACTATCTTGAAAAGCAGCGGCATCTGAAGTACAAACAACAACTCAGCAGAAACCTACTCTTTCCATACAAAAAAGTAAGTACAATACTACCATAATATTCTAACTGTTACTCAAACACACTTGAATGTCAGTATTGCCCATTTTCAAATTATGTCAGCTACGCAATTACTACAAAATGTGCAGGAAAAGATGAGTTTCTACAATGAAGCATTACAAATCTGTTAGCAAACATGCGTGGTATAAAAGAATACTGGTTCCGACGTCACAGAGATGTACGCTGTATGATAAGAAACCTTGGCCCACCCACTTGGCTTTTTACATTAATTTATGCAGAATATGCATGGGAAGATTTACATGATTTCCTACTCATAGCAAACAAAAACAAAACAAACATTGATATACTAACACCTGGAGAACCCTGCTCTCTAGATCCTGATAATGTTTCAAGATATTTCCATCACTGCTTCATTGATATGCTACACTTTATTTGTAATAAAACTGTTCCTCCCCTCAGAGAAGTGCAACACTTCTTTTGGAGAAAAGAATACCAAGCCAGAGGAGCACCACATATCCACATGCTTTTATGGATTAAAGATGCACCTAAATTTGGTCAAGCCAGTGATGCCACTGATTTACAGTTTCTCGAAAAATATGTAACTTGTGAAATTCCAGTACAAACAACAAATAGTGACCTTCATGCACACATTTTACAATTTCAAAGACACAAATATGGGAAATATTGTCGTTGCAAATATAAAAACAAAGGGGAATAGTACACCAAACGCTGCTTTGGTTTCCCTAGACCAGTTACAACAACAGGTCAAGTAAACAACTTCATGTCTTCAGTTAGACATAGTGTCAAAGGTAAATCACCTAAAAACACATGTTACATAAAAAGTACAGAAGAAGCAAAATATATCAATGATTACAATGCAATCATTGCCCTATGGAATGCAAACATAGATGTGCAGTACATTGCAGATAATTCCACTTCAGTTGCACAATATGTCACAGCCTACTTAACCAAAGCAGGAAAAACAGAGCTTCAAGACCTTTGGGATGACCTATCATCTGACAAAACACTGCCACACAAATTGTACAGTTTAGACATAAAAATGCTCTCTCGTATAGAATGTGGCTGCTATGAAGCTGCAGACCGTTTAACCGGTACTGCTTTGTATGGAACATCTGAAAATATAGTATGGCTAAGTCTTGGTCAAGCTAAATCTAGAAAACAAGTTCTCAAATCATATGAGGAATAGAAACAATAGCCAAAAATGATCTCAACAGCCAAGACATTTTGACAAACAATTTACTAGATACATACTACCCAAACAGGAGTACCACTTTGGAAACCATGTGACTATACCACATACCCTAAAACTTCACATACAAAAATAATATAAAACCAGATGAAAACAAAGGTAGATACAGAGTGAAAAATGGTAAAGGCAGCTTAGTGAAACTTACCAAACAAAGCTTAATTAATCATATCAAATTGCATTGAAAACTCCTCAACATAAAGAACTATATTACATATCCCTGCTACACATTTTTAAACCATGGAGAAAAGAAGAAGAGTTACTTGATATCTATGACTCCTATGAAGACGCTTTCAAAGCAAATGAAAGTACTATAACAAAAGTAAACTTTACACAGTACAAAACAATGTTGCACAATGAACAGCAACACAAAGAAGAACTCCAGTCCCTACTAGATGAGGACACTCCCGACAGTAGTCAACCTTCTGTCACAGGAAGCCAAGAACCACTGGGACAGCCACTAATAGAAAATGAGGCAGAATTAGCTATGACAGAAGTAGAAAACACCATGTGTGACTATGAACAAGATACAGAAGACTTCACTGTACTGAAATCAAAACTGAACAATGAGCAATGTAGCATTTTCCAAGAAGGAACAAAACAAATTGAACATGGTGTACAACATGAAAATAAAAACTGTACCTGCCAAAACTACAAACGTATACTGCTATACGTCAGTGGTCAAGCTGGTTCAGGAAAAACATTCTTAGTCAAAATCATCAGCAAGTTCCTTCGACATTTGACAAACAACAAACTGTCAGCTGTTGTAACTGCCCACACAGGTTTAGCTGCCTAAAACATAGGCGGTGACACTTTACACCGATTACTACTCCTTCCAGTAGAACACCAAAACAAATTAGATTATTGCAACTTTCTACAGAAGCTGCAATGGAACTACGCAGAGTTTTGAAACAAATGAAAATGCTACTAATAGATGAAGTGAGCATGGTCTCCACCCTAATGTTGGCTTTCATTCACCTCAGATTGCCAGAGGTACTCAAAACAGACTACGAAGAGCTCGTTGGAGGAAAACACATTATTGTTTTTGGAGATCTTCTTCAATTAACACCAGTGAAAGGTGAAACTATTTTTAAAAACTTAAGGCACAAACTCTGCCGTAACACTGTTGGCAGCATAGGAAATGCCAATCTTTGGCAACATTTCCAATACAGAGAATTAACAGAAACCATGCGCCAGTCTGCAGTCCTCACGTACACCAACATTTTAAGAAGTATTAGAGTTGGTGTACTATCTCAAGAAACACAATCAATATTAAAAACCTGGCTCATCCATGTACTCTATGGCCATAACTCATGTCCTCCTGATGTCATGGAAAAATTAGCACACACAAATGTCAATTGTATGTCCTTGATGCCAACTCTTGCAAGCTGTTCAAAATTCAATGAAACAATGTTGAAATAATAAATGCAATCAATTATTGAAATTTGATCCACAGACAAACTGGACGTACATGGTATGACACTACCCATGTGTCAACAAGCCACAACAAGACTAAATACCTTAGAGAACTCTATCACCAACACAGCTAGTTTGGAGAAAATATTAAAATTATCTTTAAACTGTAGAGTAATGCTTAAACGTAACATTGACGTGGAGCAAGGACTAGTTAATGGAGCACTTGGTACAGTTGTTGGCTTTCAAACATACCCACGTGACAACATTCAGTTTGTCAATATTCTCTTTGACAAACTATCAGACGTTAAAAGGATAGGACGCTCAACAGCCCGATTCCTTCTTTTCAAAGACATGTATGTACACTGAGAACAATTTTCTCTAACTCTAGCATACACAGTCACCATTCACAAATCACAAGGTCTTACCCTAGATAAAGCATTGATAGATATTGGGAGCACAGTCTTTAAAGAAGTCATGAGCTATGTAGCACTATCATAATTGTGCACACTTGACAGACTATTTCTAATCAACTTTGATCCAAGTAAAGTAAATGCTGATATTCCTTGCATTCTAGAATACAATAGACTATGTTCACTGTACACCCCCATCTAAAAACCTATCCTGTTCAACAAAAAGCAAAATGTTGTAAAATAAAATAACTACAAATAGAAATGATACAGGATATCTTCAAGAAATGATACAGGATGTCACTGCAATTCAACCAATACCTGGCAACTCTCGCCCACTGTATTGCCATTTTCTGCTCAAACTTCCAGTGCTACGCAGACGACACTCAACTCTTTTTCAGGCTGCCCTCGGCCACCTCCTCCACCTCTCTCATCACTGATTGCCTAACTGCCATCCAAGATTGGTGTGCCACCAACGATCTTTGTCTTAATGCCAGCAAGACAGAGATCCTCCTCATTGGCACACCATCACCTTCCTTTCCCCTCACTCTCTTGCCAGCCTCCCTTGGCCCGCCTCCTATCCCCACCTGCGAGGCCCAGAACCTTGGAGTCACCTTTGATTCCACACTCTCCTTCTCTGCCCAGATCGCTGATGTATCAAAAAAGTCAAACCTCCTACTGCACCTCCTCAGAGGTATTCTTCCTTTCCTCTCATTCCCCCAGAAGCTCACTGTCTCCCAAGATCTGGTTCTCTCTAAGCTGGACAATTGCAATAGCCTCTTTCATAATCTACCTGCCTCTACTCTCCGCCCTTTACAACTTATCCAGAACAGGACTGCGAGACTTGTCCTTCGCCTCAAGTCCTGGGATCGTATCTCTCTAGCTCTGAAATCTCTCCATTGGCTCCCTGTGGATGCAAGGATTAAATTCAAAACCCTCTGCATTGTCCACAAGGCTTTCTGGGGCCTGGGTCCAACAAACCTTCAGCTATCCCTCCGCAAATACCTCCCATCTTGAGCATTCCGCTCCTCTACCTTTAACTCCCTCAGGGTCAGTCGTTTCTCAAAGAAACGAGCTGGGGGTAGATCTCTGTCTTCGGCTGGGGCCTCCCTCTGGAACAGCCTCCCTGCCACTCTAACCATCTCCGGTTCCGGAAGCACCTCAAAACCTTCCTCTTTGCTTCTGCCTTCTCCTCCCCTCTCCCCTGTTGATTCTGCTCTCCCTCGGCACCATGCACCTGGCCACCCTCTGTCCTCTGGGCCCAGGTACCTGCTCATCTTGCCACCCTCACGCACTGCCTCCAGGCCACCCCCTGCACTGGGGTCTGTATCTGTACCCATACAGCCCTTCCCTTTTCTTCCTGCACTTTTAGACCTACACGGCCTGCTGCCATAAACCCAGCACTTGCCACTTGCTGGCTGTACTCCCATTGTTTGTTGTCTTTTTATTTATTATTTTATTATTATTTTTGTTTTTTTTCCTTCTCGCTCCGCACTCTCCTTTTGTTCCCCCTTCCATGCACTTCTCCCCCTTCTCCCTTTACCATGCACTTGTACGTTCTCAATGTCACTGGGCCTAGTAAGATCGTTGTTTTTGTTCTCCTCTGTTCCCTTTCCCTGCCTGGTCGCGCTCTGAAACACTTGTGTATGAGCGCGATAGAAATAAAATATCAATCAATCAATCAATTCCTCCAAAGAAAGTAAAAGAGGCTAATACGTCATCAATCACCACAACCAAAGAACAATCTGCTGCTCAAAGTAACTCAAGTACTTCTTCAAAGAAGCAACACACACTCCGAACAAATGACTTGGCCACAGAACTATCAGGTCCATTCAAATTTTCAAATATAACTTGTGTAAATTGCTAGGCAAATTTAGCAATAAATATTCTATTCCAATTGCCACCAATTATTGACATTTACCTACACAATTCGGACCAATTGTGTTTTCAAATGTTAGTCCTTCATAGAAATGCAACCAACAATCCTGACAACACCTACAGTGTTCAAGGAATAAGACAAGAATTGGACTACTGTGCTGGAATGTTCAAATTCACTATAAACCACAAGAAGATCCACAAGAATGTCTAATGTACTTACTACAAGTACTAGAAAACAAAAACATACCTATAAATGAAATATTTCAGATTTCATACATGTGGAAACATACATGCACTCTCTGCAACCATGTGGCACAGGAACAAATCCCTAATGAACGCTTTGTGTATGTATCCATACCTAACTGTGAATCCATTCCATTTCAGCAACCTGTACAAAATGCAAACCATGGACAGATTATTTACTACCTGCAATTCAGATAATCGCTCCACCTTACAAATACAGACACATAGTAAATACGTAATAGTAATTATTTTACGTTAAAATGCAGATGGTACCAAAAACATCTGAAAGCTGACTGGATTCACATATGGTCAAGTATCACTTGGTAAGAAAACCTTCACAACAATAGGTATACTCTACCATGCAGGAGTCACAACCAATGCAGGTCACTACACTGCATATATAAAAAAGAATTGTGGATGGATCGAAAGTAATGATAGTACCATTACTCTGAAGCAGATATTACCAGCAATTCTTATAAACGCTTATTTAATATTCTTAAAATCAAAGTTTTATAACTAATCTGTGCATAAATATTAACAAAACTTCAATTAGAAAACTATAAACAGTTAGAATACACCAACAGGTATCTAACGGCGACAATATTCTGCAACAACCAAACAGATACATCAATACCACTAAAATATAACAAAAAATAAACAGTTAGAATACGCCAACAGTTATCTAACTGCCCCAAAAATCTGCAACAACCCAACAGATAGATGAATAACTTGAAAGTATGAATAAAAAACCATAACCAGTTAGAATATGCCAACAGGTATCTAACTGCCCCAAAAATCTGCAACAAGCCAACAGATAGAAGATTAGCCAGAAACAACAAATAAGCACTGAAAACAAAGAAAGAACTATATTGTACCATAACAAAAAATCCAGCATGGATTTTTTTTCCCACAGACCCAATGATTTAATAAACAAACACAGAAACTGAGTAAATTGCACAGTACACTGGTTTGAAATATAGTACTTCTAAAGTACTAAATATGAGGGTCGAAATAATGCAGAAATGTCTATAATGCAATGCAATAACTCATTATGAACTATCTACGCCAACATATGATCTTTTCTTTTATCACAGAAATTGAAAAAGAATATCTGCTACAGTTACCCAAGTCATGAAAAAATGTATCCAATCACAAAAAGTCAAACAGTAAGTATATAATAATTCAACTCACAAATACTGCTGCATAACACAACCATTCAAGCAAACATCTAACCATACACAACAATCTAAAATGTTTACTTCCATGGATATGTTATACTGCAGTGCTTGTTACCAAATTCTACATTCTTAATTGCCTGATTTAGCCAAAACGTCACATACACACTCTTCAAATCAAACAGTCCACAAACTTTTGATTTGTGGATATGTGATGGATGTTTGATTCTATGGCTGTGTTATGCTGCGGTGGTTGTGGCCCGGGCCTAGAGTCTTGGGTCCATGGCTTTAGGACTCTAGGCCCTGGCCACAACCACCGCAGCATAACACACCATAGAATCAAACATTTTAATTGTGGTATATTGGCTACTTACACAGGATATTAATTACGATCAATACTCTACTAACAACTCAAAACCAATATCATACTAAAGTAAAATAGCCAGTAGTGCATTTATTTTGTCCGTGGACAGCCGTGAAGACCGCAGACATGACAAACACATAAGGGACACCTGCCACCTAAACAAATACAGCAGTTGACCCATCTCTTACTCGCCCAACCTCCCCAAGTACTCTTACACACCAACACACTACCCAAAATAGTACTTTTCCCCATTAGACGCTGTGCTGTCCACGGATATCTGCAGATCCAAGATGGCAGGCGCATCAAAACAATGTGATGCACCTCACGCTTCACCCTATCCAATCAGCTAACACGTTGCATGTCCGTGGACATGACGCAAACCAATTAGCCAATTGGTGTCCTGTCCGCGGAGTGAACAGGGAAATGTGTCCACAGAGACCTACTTTTTGGTTGTTTTAAAAAAATCTACTAGACGGATTTCCACCAAATTTACAAAAGCACGATTTTGGGACCAAGTCATTTGGGATTTTTGGACCAAGGATTTGCCACAAATTTGGTGCAAATCCGTCCAGCGGTTTGAGCTGTAGGCGTGAGCAAATTTTTTTCCCCATTCACTCTATGGGAAAAAAAGACATTTTAGGACCCCCCTATAAATTTGCCCCGCCCTCGACCAAACCTCACCAAACCTTTCAACAAAATTCAGAGTGGGCCAGATACTTTTTTTTGAAAAGTTTGGTGAGGATTCGTCCAGGGGGTGCAAAGTTATAAGCCGCCCAAAAAGTGCTCTTCCAATGGGTTTAGCAACTTAACCATAACTACACGGCCACTACTGTGGCCGTGTAATTACATGGCCACGGTAGTGCCATGTAGTTATGGTTAAATTGCTGTTTGACTATTGTATGTACATACATTTTGACACTTTTTTAAAAATAAAACATGGGTGGATTTCGAGCAAACTTGTGAGGAGTATTGGCAAGGACATTAAAGCATGGTTTTGCAAATGTGCCCATGTTTTATTTTTTGACAAGTGCAATAATGTAGGTACAAAAAATAGTCATATACCTTTGGTGACTGAGGTATAGCCTGTGGCCGTGGGCAGTAGCCAGATTGTCTGGGTCATGGCATGAGGTTATTGCACAGACAATCAGGCTACTGGCCATCACCGCTAGGGATGAAAAATGGTGTTAAAGTGGCTATGTCTACCTGGGACTGGCTATGTGGTAAAGCTATTCAAAGGTAGGATAGGTTTGAAAGTGAATAAAAAGTGCTTGTGGTAATATGTTCATAGGGTTTTGCAGGCTGCCATGGCAAGGGAAGAGGGGTTGTGTATGGAGCCCCACCTTCTCTTTACATGTTGGCTGTCTTGCTAAAGGAGGAAAAATCTATGTTTTAGCACTCTGGGTTCCCGCTTTGGGAACCAGGGGTGCTAATGGCCTTTATCCCCCATTTCAGGGGCTGCAATGGACGATAATGGTCCGTAGCCCTCCTTATTTATTTATATATTTATAATGCACCAATGTCACCAGACATCAGACTGTGTGGTTACAGTATTTGTTGAGGAAGATGAGGTGGAAGAAGACAGCTTACTACTTGCTGAGAAAGGAATAACCTTTCTGAGAGCATTGCAGTCATTGGATTTGGTTTTGCGGCGCATGTGGTCCCGTAGGCGTACTGTCCAGGTAGTCTGCGACTGAGTACAAAATTGCACTCAGTGCATTTCACTTTGGTAGCTTTAGCCTTTGGTACACTCCCAACAGTAGCAAAGAACTGGTACACCCATGATTCGATCTTGGTGCTAGAAGTAGGCACTTTCTCTACTTCATCTTTGTTGGTCCTCTTCATTGTCTTTGAAAGTACTGTGTTTTTTTTGTTGTGAAGGTCCTCCAGCTGGTGGTGGCGGTGGCTCTTGGGGATGAGGGATGGCATTAACTGATGCCATTTTTAAGATAAATAACAGTTTTGATAAAATTCTTCCAAGTATGTCCTGTGTACTAGATTGGAAATGGATAATGAGTACGAAAAGGTGTCGGAGATGTGCAAGGGAAATGTTGAAGTTGAAAGTTCCTAGATCAGTAGAAAATGCAGTTCCGAACTGTCCGCGAAGGACGGATCTTATCGTGAAGTGCAGACGGGTTCTCGGACACGTCATCATGCCGCGCGCCAGCGTATGGTCATGTGGCACTGTCCGGAAGGTCCGCAATGAAGTCAGATGTTCGTAGATATCTACGGCTGCAAAACTAGTTGAAATAGTTGCAAAAAGTGTATAGAAGTGATAACAATGATTCTAGAAGGTGGGAAATGGCAGAGTTTTAACGTGACACTTTGGAAATTGAACACAAATATTGTAATATTTGGTAAGTATGATATTAGTAAGTTGTAGGAAAATAGCATGCACTGGTAAAAACCCATGAAATTCACTGAAAAAACGTATTTAAAGGGACGTTATGGTTAAGTTGGACTAATAAAAACCTATGAAATTCAATGAAAAAACTTTGTTAAAGGGACGTTATGGTTAAGTTGCACTAATAAAAACCTATGAAATTCAATGAAAAAACTTTGTTAAAGGGACGTTATGCTAAAGTTGCACTAATAAAAACCTATGAAATTCAGTAAAAAAAGTTGTTAAAAGGACGTTATGGATACAAGTAAAATGGAAAAACCCCTGAAATTTGCCAGTTATGGTCAACTAAGCAACCATAACTCGCGCCACCACCCTGCACTGCTAAGACTAACACCCAGGACATCAAAGATGAGATGACATCACAAATATCATTGATGACATCACATGTGCAGTTACTTTTCATACAAGGGGTTGTGAATGTAATGTTGGCAAAAAAGTATCAGGGATTATTGGGAGATGTGTAATAAATTACATACTTCATCACGCAATGTAGCGTTCTAAAGAACATTCCATTGCAGTGTTCTTTCTAGTACAGGAACCTACTCATACAGAAATGTCGGTATTGGCTGCAGCATATACCACAGAGGTGCTATATTTGTACTTTTCCAAAGTTATATAATAAAACGGTGAATGCCTCTGTATCAGACTTTTCCGTACTGTGAAACATGTACTAAGTAGCTAATAATGCATCACTTGCTACATATTTCTACTAATACACACAAAACATAAATAGACTACAATGCATACAAATAAGGGGCTTATATATGGAGAGTAAAATAAGCAAACAAGAGGCAGTACCATTAGCAATTGTGTATAATCTGCATGATTGTATTCACGCACAAAAATGATTGCTGTGTTTCAGGCCTGCTTCTACCCCTATATATGTACATCATAAGATGTGATTAAATTCTAAGGAAAGTAGTGTAAGAACATGTGAGAATAGCAACATCTATAAATGTAATACCTTTAGAAAGTTAAGTTTCTGACTGTCAGTAAATAAACCCACCTGGCCTAGATATGGCAATGAACAAAAAAGAAGGGGCTAGACATGTGATGTCATCAGTGATGTCATCAATGATATTTTTGATGTCATCTTTGATGTCCTGGGTTTTAGTCTTAGCAGTGCACAGTGGTGGCGCGAGTTATGGTTGCTTAGCTTACCATAACTGGCGAATTTCAGGGGTATTTCGATTTTACTTGTAACCATAACGTCCTTTTAACAACGTTTTTTTTACTGAATATATATATATATATATATATATATATATATATATATATATATATGTATATATATATATATATATATATATATATGTATATATATATATATATATGAATAGTGTCCTGTTAAGGCAAACGTCACTTTTAAGACATATTGTAAAAAAATGTTGGACAAAAAAATAAATAAAAATCCTGCACTGCGTACAGGCCAACTCCCTAAGGCGCTCTTATTTTGTTTAATGTTATGGGCTTTCTTTCATACAGTGATAAATGTGCCCATAATTTCTTTGGAGACCTATTCTCAAAACGGATACTTTGAATTGCCCACACCATACCAATTATTTATGAAAAAGGTTCTCAATCAGCCATTGGAATATTTGGATGTTGGCCTTTGTGATGCTGCAAGCAAACTGATAGCATTAATGCAAACAAGCCTGCAGCTGTGCAGCCAGGGGACAGCCTATTGTTTGCATAAGGGCTTTCATTGATTTTCTAATTTACTAGTGTATCACACCTCTGTGGATTGTGAGGTAGGATTTATTTAATCAGGTTTGCCAACTTCTCAAATATGTACTTATGGTACATCAGTGGAACGTTTAGATAAACACAGTGTTGTCCCTTACTTAAATGTGACCTTACACTCTGTAGAACAACATTGCTGCCTATTATTCCATGTACTTTACTGAATAATTGCTCTTTAAGTATGATGTATATATGCCTCTTCTTGTGCTCCTTCCTCCTTCCAGAGTGCATAATGTTTTTCACCCAGCATCTTCCCATAATGATTTTTGATATGTTGTCAAGTTGTTTTACGGTGTATTGCTATGTTATGTAAGTTAGTTTCATTGCTGAGTACTAGATTTCCACAATACATTGTACACTGGTTTAAGAAAAAAAGATGGGACGGAAGGAGATGTAAATTGCTGTCAAAGTTCAAGCTGCTAATACAAGTAAAACTGGGAAAAAATCCCATCTTCCACACTTCATCAAATGCTTTGCTCGTCAAATTACTTTACCTCACTCGGGTGCTAAATGTCAGAACACCATGGTCATTTTGTTAAGCATCCACTATAAACTCTTGTATGGCCTAATATACTACAGGGTCCCGCTATAAATAGAGTGTCCGTGGCTGAATTGCATCTTAGTCCATTCCTGGCAGCTTCACATGTGTGCCACATAGCTATAGTTCTTTCACAGAAAAGATGACTACATTAAGCTGAATATATTACTAATTACTACAATACTTGGGATGCAGCAAAGGTTCCCTGTGGCTAGGCCACCAAGAGACTACAAAAAATAACCGAAAGACAAGATGCAGCCTGTCCTCACAATAAACACGTATAGTAATGTAAATTATGTATACCCAATGGACAACATATATTTAAATGTGGTGGTGGTAGTGTTGGTATTGAGTCTATGTTCCCTGGCCATTTATTTTTGTTCCAAAAGATTGTAGAAAGAGAAAGAGAATTTGGAACCGGAAGACCAAAGCCCAGTTACGATCCCTAGCTTCACACATAAACTAAATGATGAGATCTTGGGCAAATTACAATATATAATTGTAATGGCTGATTGAGCCTTTTACATCATGGACTGGGGATGCTCAAAGATGGCCCTCTAAATTGTAAAGTTACCAGTTCCAATCTGCTTTCCACAACTCTATTCTCACTCCCTCTTCTTCTGAGGTTCCTTGTTGTTCAGCCTCTTATTGGCTCCTTGTTCAACCTCCTATTGACTCCAAGGACGTCATTTCACCAAAGCGCCAGGGTTAGCAGAAGTGGCATCACACGACCCTTGACTGCTGATCACATCACAGGAAGTGGTGTCCCTGAAGTGACATCACGGGAAGCAATGCAACACAACCTTTTTCCCCTTGACAAAACTGGAAGTGGCATCACATAGCATTGTTCTTAAGTACACTACGAAAAATATGGTTACGATATCATTGTAATGTGATATGGATTGCATACAAGATCGTCAATATCAGTGTGTATGGGCCCATATTACCAAATTACTGATAATGCAAGCAGACGTCCAATGCCAAATGATAATGATGTCTTATTATTTAACACTTATGCATAAGCACTTTAGTTTATATCAACCTCAGAAGGATGAAAGGCTGAATTGGCCTTGCCAGGATTCGAACCTTCAACCTGCAGATCACACACATCACAGCAGCAATCGCTCAACCCACTGAGCTATAAGACCAGTTATAGTTATCTTACTGGCTATAGGAAAATTAGCAATTACAAGTCTCAATGTTCTCAAATTCAGAAAGCAAATTACACTCTGTAGTGGATATCATTAAACTGGTTATCAGAGATTTAACATGCAGTCATCTGCATGTCTGGTGCAAAGTTGGCCACATGTCAAGCCTGCGTGAATCTACTGTACACGCTTCAGAGGTTGGCAAAATACATACCATTGTGAGGGTTCATAACTGTATATTAAAGAATTTAGAGTAGGGAAGGGAAAGCAGCACACTCACACGGTATCACGTACTCTGGGCATTCGTACATGCAAAAAACATCTTAAACAGCATGCCAGGAATGATGGACACATTACAACAAAGCATTAATTGTGGCACAGTGAAATCAACGGCCACTGTAAGTGCTATGGGTAAACATTTCTACAATGTACACACGTTTTTAGGCGCAAGGATTTTGTCGATGTCCGAGGACACCAAGATGGAATGTCTTGTGATGATCATAACAGAGACAATGGCAGAAAACACATGCTAAAATTGCAACTTGCGAAAAGCAAAATATATAGTCCGAAATGGATGCCTATTCTACTCAAAATGCTTTTTGGAAGTTTTAGTCTGCATTGTGAATTTGAGGTGTTTAAGAACAGAATAAATTAGTGATTCACCAACTGAAATGTGCTTGAAATAAACCTTTAACGAGCAATTATTCTATAGAATTCCAGAAAGACAAATTATTTGTTATTCCTATTCTTTCTTATTTTGCGGCACTGCACAGTCCTACCCTTATGGAACCGCCTGTTATTTTTAAAGAGGCCTGAACAAGAAAGCCAGACACTCCAGAAACAAAGAGCCACGTGGTGCTGGCCACAGCCCAGGACCTACAATTAAAATAAAAAAGATGTTTTAAAAGTGTTTTAGGGGCAGCAAGGGAGATCTCTGGGTCGCAATTTGTGAGCCCTGGCGACCCCCAAATGACGTCCCTGGGTGGCTCCTCTAACTACTCCTTCCTTTCCTTATTCCTCCTACTTTAAGAGGCCGATTCATGGAATTGATGTGCACTGAAATTCTCAGCGCAAGCGTGCAAAAGCGTGCGAATCGCAGTGCCAGTGCGGAAATCGCAGCCAAACCCGCGCACAGCGATTCATGGAAGTC
The DNA here is from genome assembly GCF_040938575.1 of Ambystoma mexicanum. Classification (NCBI taxonomy): domain Eukaryota; kingdom Metazoa; phylum Chordata; class Amphibia; order Caudata; family Ambystomatidae; genus Ambystoma; species Ambystoma mexicanum. The sequence goes on from NC_090941.1 coordinate 86,021,771, forward strand.
TGTGCACGTGTAAATTCCAGGATGTGCGCCAAAATTCTGCGTGGTGCACGCTGGCGCACACGTCTCCAAACAGCATGCGCTACACGCACAGCGAAATCGCACATAGCGCGGCGCACACAACAAAAGTAGGAGGAACAAAGGGGGTGACACACGGAATGGGGCACAACTCGTGAAAATGTGGGCGTCACGGGGGAAGTACAGGAGCCAAGTGCGTGGAACGCCCTCACGCACGTTCAAAACACGTATTCATGGAATGGAACGGGGCTAAGGCGTGCGCCAAAAAAGACGCGCTAATCTGGAAACACGTACGCCAGCAGGAAGCAGGCGTACGTGCACCCGCGCAGCATAAAAGTGCACGCAAACAACAAACAAGCACAGACGCCAGGATGAATATACCGTTCCTAGCAGCAGTGGTCGTGGGATACCGCAGGAGGAGGAGGAGGATAGTCAGGCCCAGAATTTTTACACCCAGAACCAGCCTTTTTGTGATGCCTGATGACCAGGTGTATGGGAGGTACAGGTTTCCACCTCACATAATACTCGAAATGGTCAGTGAGTGGGAGGATGACCTCACATCACCCACCCTTGGCTCCCAAGCACTCAGCCCCCTGCATAAGGTCCTCAATGTACTGCACTTCTTGGCCACTGGATCATTTCAATGGACAAGTGCCATAGTGGGGGGGGGGTGTCACAGGCCACGCAGTCACGTTGCCTACACCAGGTCTTGGCCATCATGACTGCACGCCCATCAGTCCGCAGGCACATATACCTGCCCAGAACACCTGCAGAAAGGCAGGCTGTCGTCCAGGATTTTTACGGGGTGGCACACTTCCCCAAAGTGCTAGGTGCCATTGACTGCACCCATCTGGCTCTACGTCCTCCCAGGGCATCTGAGCACATCTATAGAAACCACAAGTACTGGCATTCCATCAACGTCCAGGTAGTATGTGATGCCAAGGGAATCATCACCTCAGTATATGCCAACTATCCAGGGTCCACCCACGACAGTTTTATTTACAGAATGTCAACCCTAAACCGGGACCTAGAAGCTGGGCGGCATGGCGATACATGGCTGCTCGGTGAGTATAAATGCCACAGCACATGCATGCATGTCAGATACTGAGTAATGTCACAACCCCACTAATGATACCCATCATCACCTCCCCAGGGGACAGTGCCTACCCTCTGAGCACCCACATGATGACGCCAATTCGGAACCCCACCACGCCACCTGAGGTAAGATACAACACAGCCCACATTGCAACCCGGGGCATAGTGGAGCGCACATTCGGAGTGCTCAAGTCATGCTTTTGCTCCCTTGAGCGTTCTGGCGGGCAGCTGTTATACGCTCCCCCAGTAGTGTGCAGGATCATAGTGGCAGCATGTGTCCTGCACAATGTTGCAACAAACCGGGGTCTGCCTGTGGACATGGTGGTGCCCCCATATCCCCAACCACATGCACAGCCGCTGCGCATGGGAGGGGAAAGGGCACGGGGTGAGGCAGCCCGTATGCAGCTGGTGGCTAATTACTTTACCTAAAATCACACCCCTGTGGAGTGCACACAGCCCTGGCACATACCAGCTGACAATCAATGATGATGACATAAGGGACAGTCAACTGTCACAACCATACCAGCCTGAGATAGGTCACCTGGAAGTGTTACATTGTGTGCATCCCTACCTACACACACACCACCAATGCTGTGTCATCAAAAGACACAATTCTATGCTGCTAAAATCATTACCCCCTTGCAAAATACAACATGACAACAGTGACATGTCACCCAAACCCTCCCCAGCACCACCACCCAACACACCATGGCATGTCATGTTATGTGAGAGCAAACAAAGCAATCCCCAAAACATGACACAAGTGTCAGAATACAGTGTCCCTAATGGAAACTGCCCACACACAATATGCTCCCAGTAATGTCGAACTAACAACCCACATGACCAAATACTTACCAACAATACAATGCAGCTACACAACCTCAAACATAGCATAAACATGACAGTACTAAGTTAAAGTAGTGGTAGTCTTACTACCTGATTATGCCAGCACATCGACCACTTCCAACTGTACAGTGCTGCTGCCACGCAAATGTCTAAGTGCACTGCTTACAACATGAACTCCATCTCCAAAGTAGACGGCCTTGTGAAGACATGAGGAATTAACCCGCAAATTAGGAGAAAGACATGGATGCACAAGCACATAGCAATACACCATGCAGTGTACAATTCAACAACAATATCCACTAGGAATGTATACACAGTATTGACTACAGACTGCCCACACAGCTCATGGGAGTCCTACGTCACCGTGTAAGTCAATGTCACTTGGGCACACCCTTTGCAAGCCCATGGAAATGGGAAGCAGGAGGGGTGTGTGTCTCACGAACCCAAGCATCTAACCCAAACTCAGGACAAGCCTGCATCTGCCCAGCCGGAATACAGTGGTTGCCCACGGGAGCCACACAAGGCAACACACTGTAAAACAAATAAATAAATAAATAAATAAATAAATAAATAAATACATAAAAATAAAAAAATGGCCATGGGGGGGAGGCCACCCAGGAGGTCCGAGGACAGGGTGCGCACCAACAGCCACCTGTGTGGATGTTGGGGAAAAAAAAACACCTCCATGGGCTCATGGCCTGCACGGCTATGCCATTGTGGGAGAACTGCTGCTGTCACTCTCATCACCCTCTGATGCTGCCACAGGAGGTGGTGCTGCCACAGGAGGAGGTGGTGCTATGGGAGGCAGCCCACGCAAAGCCCTGGTATGGTCCTCCATGGCAGCAAGCATGCGGGTGTAGAAGGTCTCGTTCTGTAGGATTATAGTGCGGAGATCCCCAAGCAGCACCTGACGTGATGCCCGAATCTCCTCCCGAGTTGCCTGCATCTCAGCTGAGAGCGAACGTGTGAGCCGCTCCAGTTGCTGTTCTGTGCTCAAATAAGTGGAAGCTTCAAAGGCAACAAGAGTCTCCCTGAGGTGATGGAGTTCTACCCTCAGGGCTTCCCTGTGGCCCTGGGACTCTATTGATATCGATTGGCGTAGAGTCTCCAGTGCCACCCGTCTGTCCCTGTTGGACACCAACATGTCCTCCCTGTGAGATTGGCAAATGGGGTCTGTTGCCTGCTGTAGTTGCTCCATCTGCCTTTCAGGGGGGACAATGGAAGTGGCCACCCTCTCCATTGCTTGAGCCATCATCCCAACTGATGCTGCCTCTTGGCTTGCCATACCGTACATGGATTGTTCCCATATGGTATTGCCTGGTGGCGTACGGCCACCGCGTCGGCGGGCACCACACCTGTTTGGGGCAAGGCGATCTGCGCCTTGCTGTGCCGGCACTGCCTGAGGCTGCAGGACTGCATTCCCCCTCTGATCTGCTGGCCCAGGAACAGGATCAGATGTTGTGGAGTGTGCCCCTGCATCCGTAACCGCCAAAGGTGGGTTGGACAGAACAGAATCCCTGCCATAAACACTTACCTGCGACCCCACATAGGTCTCATCATCCGAATCAGCACCTGAATAGAGGTCTGGGGAGGTGCACCCAGAGGCACCCCTCACCCACCACCACACCACGTCCCCCACTGGTGCCCAGTCGGGCCTGAGATTCCTCCTGGGTCTGCACCATCTCCTCAACCTCAACAGCATCAAGTGCGTCATCCCCTGCAAAAACATGAAAAACACAAAATGGAAACAGGCATTAGCACCATAGCACACAAATAGGCCTGACAAGCTACAGAACAAGTACATGATTTACACATGTCCCACATGACTATAACCCTCCAATGCATGCACACTCACTGAGTTGGAAGGGGAGGCAAAAGGCAGACACTGATGACACCAAGATGGAAGAGCAACACATTTGCTGCATGCTGGGTAGCACTGCCATCACACATTGGCCTGTGAGTGGCATGTCCAATACACATACATGACACATGCCATCACACAGATGGCATGTACCATAGCCATGGTACATTCCACAAGTACATCCATATGTCAGTGAATGAATACTGTCAGCCATCCATGTGAGATGGACATGATGAGATGAAACATACTACATAGTGTGACAAAATAGGCATTTGCCACACACTGCAACACATCCAGTGTACAAAAATACACTGATTGCAGGCCGATGTACACATCAATGGTTGTGCACTTCAACATGACAGGAAACAACTATCATGTTACACATTCAAACAGGCCCCAAAAATTCCTGTGAGCAGGCCAATACTCAATTAGCCTGAATGGTCAAATCATTCACCTAACAAGGTAACACATGTGGGCCAATGTGGGGTTCTTCAATGACAAAAGCATGTCACAAATGTGATAATCGGGCTGAGGAATGCATAGCAAAAGTGGGAGAATTGAAACAATCAGCCTGAACGAACCCTGAAAAATACAAACAATGTTGTTCCAAGATCCCACTTCAAGGGCAACTGCCGTAATGTTGCGCAAAATAACTAATGTGGGCAGAAGGGATACTGAAACACCTAAATCCAAGGCCGCTGAATGTTTTGGATGAAGCACATGGTTGACCCATACCACTCAGGCACACACACCCTCACCTGGCACTCAATCAGAACCCGTCACCCAAACAACATACACATGCATTACACACACATGCATGGGCACTCACCGGACAATGCATCATAATCAGGTAGTCCTCCCACCCCTTGGATCTGTTCCTCTGTGACGAAGGCCCAAGCAACAGACTCATGTTCAGTGAGTTTGTTGTCCTCTTGTGGAGACCCACCGCCAGTCACCAGAGTAGCGGCATGATTTGAGGCCAGCTTGTTCTTTGCTCTGCGTTTCAGGTCATTCCACCGCTTGTAGCAATCATCAGCTGTGCGCCTCACAAATCCAAGGGCACTTATGCGGTCGGCAATGATCTGCCAGTGTGCCTTACGTTGACCAGGTGTGGTCTTGCACCCTGCAGTCACCAGCATTTCGTGGCAATGTGCCGACACATAGCCCACAAGTGCATCAAGTTCTGGATCATTGAAGCAAGGCTTCCTTGAGGTACCGGAGTGTGTAGCCGTGTCTGGGGTCTCAGCCTGTCGTGCCAGAGCACCCTTCTTCCTCTTCTTTAAAGGTGGAGCAGAGCCAGAGTGGTTTACCCCGCTCTGGTCAGTAGGGGCAGAATCACCGGTGGACTGGGTAGTAGGAGTGTGGGAATGCACAATGACCATAGGTCTTGATGCAGGCATTGGTTGCAGGGTAATGTTGGTAGGGGGAACATCAGTTTGATGGACCGGGACTGACACTGTCCTGGCTGGGAGAGTCAGAGCTGGGGCGGATGGAGCTGCAGCTGCCCCTGCAGCCGCCCCACCCTGCATACTTGGGGCAGCAGATGACATAGCTCCCCCAGATCCACGTGGATTGGTGACAACAACTTGCACCGCCACACGTGGCCTAGACTTGCTGACCTGGATGTCAGTCAGGGAGTCATCCTGTGCCAGGTCAGGTGCCACAATGGGCTGGTCCAACAGGGGCTGAGCTTGTATGGTGTCAGCCACGTTTCCCTCAACCATGGGGGGGGGCATGGGTGTCCCTGATTGTTCCTCCACACATGGGGGCATAGGGGCACCCTGCAAATCTCGGCCACGTCCCATACCACGCCCACCACGCCCACCTCTTGAGGGTCGGCCACCTTTGCCTCCCTTACCGCTTGGTCGCCTCCCAACCATGGCACTGATGTTGTTGTGCGTATGGGAGTTGCAGTAAACTATTTTCCTGGGCAATTGGGGATCAAAGGGGTAGGATACAAGATGGAATTCGTACCCTAGTGCTCTAACAAGGCTGTCTGTGACCCCTGAGGGAAGATGACGGGTCACGCAACGCACAGGCAGCCCAAAATCAAAAATAAACGTGCACGCAACCCCTGGTAGACCACGTGCGTGAAAAAATAAACCTGCACTACGCTGTGGCACCCAGAAACACAAAAATAAGCGTATGCGTAATACACGCAGCCTACAATGACCTCTGAAGGGAACGCGACACACGGGGCAAGCACAGTTGTTAAGTATGTGCGGAACTCACCGTCTGCCTGGAAAAAGAAAGTGAAAAAAAACGTGCGTGTGCGCGTTGGCAACATCCCCGCCAAAAGAAGAATTGTACGCTGTCTGAGGAGACAGGACAAAAGGAGAAGTGAACTCTGTTTGAGGAAACAGGCCCAACCAAAAATCCGAAAAGAGCTGTCAGAGGTAACAGGGAGTACGAACTAGAAACGCTGTAAAGTAATCGCGTGTGAACCCACAAGAAGTACAGATTTCACCCACTCGCTCTCCAAGCACGTACAAGGAAATGGCGCCCTACACGTAGCTTTTAAACCGGCCCACACGTACACATCAGATACGCGTGTACGCGGGCGCTTTCCTCCAATTACACGCGATGACACTCGGACGTGCAGTTTTTCCACGTGTGTTCTGTCATCACGTGCTATGAGGGAAACGCCCGAGCGCGTAATGCAACTTACGCGCTTACGCGCTTAGGGCCTTTGGTCCAATGGAATCGCGTGCGTGTGCTGACGCACTTACGCGCTAAGGCCCCTTCCTCGAATTACACGCTGACGAGCAATTTTTTCAAGTGCCAAATTTCTCCGTATCAAGCTGGCCACGCGAAAACACACGGGAGACCACGCTCCTGCCCAGAAGGCCGAATTACTGCCCCCCAGAGCCCCGAGCACGCTCCCACCTGCCATCTGCTGCTGCCTGCTGCCCACGTGCCCTGCCATTTGCTGCCTGCACGTCATCCAGGGGTGTAGCTGCTGTGACCACCCCTGCTGGAACCGAAGACTCCCGACTGGGATTCCATCGCTCCACAGCCCAGAGAACCAATCCAAATAAATTTGAAAGAAAAACACTCCAAAGTCACCCTCCAACAACGCAAATCCAAAGGAAATGTGTTCTATGGATGTGTAAAAAAAATCTCCATTGCTTCATGTTCATAATACAGAAAATAAGAGAAAATAAGAGAAATCAATCCATAGTCCAACTATTAACAATCCATTGTCCAGAAAAAATAAATCCATTGCTCCATGTCCATAATGCAAAACAAAACAAAAAAAAGAATACATGATGAAACTATATACAATCCATTGTCCAAGGACGTAAAGGGTCCATGATCCCAACCAAAAAATGAAACCTACCTACCTAACTACCTAAAAATATAACTATATACAAATTTGGGTGGCATTGTCCATTGACCACAAATAAAAGGAAAACGAAAAGGAAACCTAACTCTAAAAACTATTTACAAGGGCAGTGGGCTATTCCGACGGCTCACTTTTGGATGTCCCGGGCAAGGGCATCATCGGACTCCTGCTTGATGTCCTGGAGGCGGTCCTCTTCCATGGCCCCGAGGGTTCGCAGGGACGACGACATGTTCTCCTCCAACTCCCTGCGAATTGCCTCGAGGCAGTCAGCCCGCCTCAGGGCCCTCCGCATGGAGTTCTCCGCCGTGACCATTGTGAGCCGTGCCTCTTTTGCCTGCTGCCGCTCCGCATCTATAGCATGGCCTAACCGCTGCCACACGGAAGACACTTCCAGTCCTGGGTCCTCCTGCCCTCTGGCCGATGCCTGCCCCTCCGATGTTGATGGCCCCGAGGAGTCATCTCAGTCCTTTTGTGCAAGGTTCTGTTGATCCGTCAAGATTATTTTCTGTGATGATTTGTTGTTGAATGCTTTATTTCTTTGGGTGGCCCTGTTTCGTATCATCATTCAGTTGTTTTTGGTGTTTCTATTGTGATGTGCTGGCAATTTTCCTTCGATGATGTTTCCTATTGGTTAGTTAAAGAGCCATGTTTTTAACATTTTTCTGAATTTTAGGTGATCTTCTGTTGTTTGTATTTCCCTTAGGAGTGAGTTCCAAAGCCTTGCCTCTGCGCAGGAGAACTCTGCTCCCCCGGATTTCCACTTTAAGTATTGTTTAGGTCTGAGGCAAATGCTGTTGCTGGACCTGTTGGTGTTTGGTTTGTAGATGGCCATTTTTCGCTGTGTGAATTCTGCTCTTTGGCCATGGACTGGTCTGTGTGTTCTGCAGAGTGTTTTGAAGAAAATGTGTTTCTTGAATGGTAGCCAATGTAGGGTTTGTTTTCAGATATGGTAGTCTGTGTAATGTGTGAGTCTGAGGAGTAGTCTTGCTCTGCATTCCGTATTTGTTGCAGCTATTTTATATGGTAGTCTGGTATTCTGATATAGATGCTGTTGGCGTAGACTATTCTTGACAGGACAAGAGAAATTATGGTGAGTGTTCTATGTGGGAAGGTAAAAAGGGAAGTATCTGTTTGATTCTGTTTAGGTGTAAGAAGCATTTCCTTACTACTGCGTTAACTTGGGGTTAGAATGTTAAGTCATTGTTCAATAATATCCCAAGATGTTTGACCACTTTGGATGGTTCTGGTCAGTTTTCCAATTCAGTAGGCCATGGACTGTGGTGATGCAGTGTGTAGGCTTCCATGGGGATTCAGGTGGAATTACTACTGGCAGTAATTCTGCTGGTGGTAATTCCACCAAATTTCACCAAAATGTAAAAATGTAAAAATTGTTTTTTGGAAGTAAGGATGGAATTTTTCCTCCACCCCACTGCCAAAACCATAGTTGTGTGGCGCAATATTGCAGCAGTATTGTGGTGGTAGCTCTGTTACTTACACATTACTGCTGTTTTGAGCCGCAACGCCCAAGTCCCTTTTCATATGGTGGTGGCCATCTTGTTTTAAATTTTTTTGATGGGAGATTGGGCACAATATGCACACAGCCCATCTCCCATAAAAACAAATTAATTAAACCATTTGCACCCCGGATGCACTCCTGGGTGCGAAAGACTATCACCCCCTTGTCGGTGGGTGGACATGGCCGTTATTGGCCCACAGCCCTCGCCAACGTCCTCAGTTTGCTCATCCCTGTCTAGGGTCAGGCTGGCAGGCCGTTGCGAGGCATGTCTGTCCCCTGACATTTGGGGTGATTGCCATATTCATGGAGTTAACCTCAGATTTGTATATGAACAGTAGGCCAAGATGATGAAGCGATATGAAAGAAATGAATGTTCATTCAGACCTTTTAGAGGTAATTGAATTGTTACAAGGAAACTTGGAAAAAAGGGTCTGTTTTGAGCTAGGGGGAGAATGCACTCAGAATGTTGCGATAAATAACAGTGTTCACCGGGGTTGCATGCTGATGCCACTCCTGTTGAACATATACACAAGATTCATTGTATGATAAAATGGTGTGAAACAGTGAAGATCTACCATTGGCAGGAGGGTGTTGAGTCCATTGCTCAGTTAGAAAGAACAATTTGTAATAGCTAGAAAACCCACTGCTCTACAAAATCTTTTTAATAGTTGTGAGTCCTGTATGCATGTTTGCTACCTTGGAATCAACACTACAGGAGGAAAAGAGGCCATTTTAAAAGGCATATTTTATGAATTACGATTCCCTAAAATGGGTGAAAAATGTTAAATATCTGTTTTGTTATCTGAGAAATTGAGAGGCTTTGAGCAATTTAGTAAACAACTCTTGGGTATGAAACTGTCAGGAATGGCACTCTGTCAAGAGTGGCACAGGGTACCCAAGTAGGGTTTGGGTGGCTGTGCTGAGGTAAGGTAGCAGATAAGCACACACAGCAGGAAGTTCAACAAGAAAGAAGAGAAGGAAACAGTAGCTGTGAGCCAAAAGGGGCAAAAGATACAAAGGTACAAACAAACTGGATTCCCTCTTGGGGTGTATGCTGAAATAGGAAAGAGTGTTCCACGAACCTTAGGAAACTCCAGCCTTCTGCACAGATTGCTATTACAGAGGCCCACGCTGTATGCTCATGGCTGGGAACAACAGCAGTGGGTGTCTGTAACACTGAAAACACGACAAAGGAAGGGGCAGAGGTTGCCTGCCGGAAACCAACAGGCAAGCTCTGTACAAAGGGATTACATAAGACACATGAGAAGACAAGAACAGAAATATCCAGCGAAAAGGAAGTCAATGAGCAATCTAGCAGAAGGAAATGAAGGAAAGGCAGTTAGACTGAAATACAAAAGCTAAGGTGGAGTACAGAGGACTCAAGGAAGAGAACAAGGAGCAGCAGTCAGGAAAACAGAAGGCTGCAAAGTAGGAAGCAGGTCTGCAGTCAAGAGTGGCACTAGGTGCAGGCAAACTCTATTGGACTGCGGAGGACTGTAGTAGGCTGAAAGGCAGGGAGTCCAGAAGAACAGGATAGAGAGAGATTAGTAGTAGGCGACAGACAGAGAGCCCAAAAGAATAGGGCCGCTAGGTAGGGAGCCCAGAGGAGCAGGGCTGTAGGCAGCGAAGAGGTGCAGGCTGCACGGTAGGGAGCCCAGAGGACAAGGGCTGTAGGCAGCCGGAGTGAGGCAGGCTGCAGGGCAGGGAGCCCAGCCGACAAGGATGGTAGGCAGCCGGAGTGAGGCAGGCTGCAGGGCAAGGAGCCCAGAGGACAAGGATTGTAGGCAGCCGGAGTGAGGCAGGCTGCAAGGCGGGAAGCAGAGGACTAGGACTGTAGGCAGCCAGAGTGAAGCAGGCTGCAGAGCAAGGAGCCCAGAGGAGCAGGGCAGCAAGGAGTGAGCCAGAGGAGCAGGGCCGCTGACTGTAGAAGGCTGCAGAGGACTGTAATAGGCTGCAAGGCAGGAAGCCCAGAGAACAAGGGCTGTAGGTAGAAGGCAGCGGAGCGTGATCGGCTGCAAGGCAGGGAGCCCGGAAAGGGCACTGGAACAAAACAGGATAATGCAGCAACAGGAACAAATACAAAGTAAAGGGTCAAGGCAAACAGGAGCGGGGAGAACTCAAGATGCAAGACAGCTGCTTATATACAGCCCTGCCCTGTTCTGAGGCAGGCTAATTGACAGCACCTGTAGCAGCACACCTGAAGACAATCTGCCTCCTCCCTCTCTGGTCCTGAGCAGGTGGAAGCAGCACTGGCTGCTAGGGCTTCTGGGGATTGTGGTCACAATAACGATGAATGAGGATAGCCAAGAATTGAGGACTGCAGCCAGGTGCATTATGGTAAATGTAGTTAATTGAATAAAATAAGAAAGAACCAAAGTTGAGCAAATGGAAATAAAAGCCCCAGGCGTGAAAAGGAGTTGTTCAAGGAGTATTAGGAGGAGAAATGAGTACCAAGTAGTCCATGATGGTTGCCAATGCGTGCGCCAGCAGCGCGGGCATAACAGAAACAAGCATGTGGTGTAATTAGTTAGCTTATGAATTTCCTAAGTAACAAGTTAGTTTTAACCATTCTTCATATCTTTCAGGTGAAATCTAAGCCTGTGGCAGTTTTGACTTTTGAGGTGGTGCGATTTGAGTCATGGAGCAGCTTATAACAATCAGAAGCCATTTTATTTTAAATTAATTACTTTTTTCCCTTTATTTTCCACCAACTTTGCAAGGGAATTTAACAGATGTGTATAGATATATACTGATTTTTCTTTCGTTGTCAGTCAGTTCATCAAAGAAACTTTATTCTGATATGAGTATCCCTCAAAGCATTAAAGATAAAATAAGAAGATCACAATTCAATATGCAAATAGTAAATTAAATAAATAAAAACACCAAAACACAGAGAGAGTAGAAGAGAAAAAATCAAGTCTCTCCCTAGGAATTGATCAACGCATTTTTCGGTTTTAGGGCACATCACAGGTAAGTGAGCAATGTCCAAGCTACCAACTGTGTGTAGGTCATTAATAACTAGACTAAAGTATTTCTTTCCTCAGGGCAAAGAAACTGCAATGCACTTTTTGATTTTCTGTTGTCATTCTCAATACATTCTCTGATGCAGGATCATGCCTTGTTCGGTATTAGCCAAATTGACCTTTTACAATTGACCTTTTGCACAATTGACCTAATTATAGTGGTCCTAATTGACCTTCTGCGCAATTGACCTTCATATTATTTAGTTATTTTATATATTTATTGGGTTGGTTTTGGATTATATATAATATAAGGGGATTGGGTGGGGGATTGCAGGGGGTTTTGGATTGTGCGGGGGGGGCTGCAGGGGGTTTCTCCCACATATATGTCATAAGTGATGTTCTAAATTAGGTCAATTCTCCCGAGGTCAATTCTCCTGAGGTCAATTGCGAAAAGGTCAATTAGTATACAACCGCCTGTTCTTACTCAATGTCACCCTGCCTTTTTACCCTTACAATAGCTGTTTGACCATGTGGTATCTTGGATTGTGGAGTTTATTTTTCTTAAAACCATTACGCATATAAAGATAAAGTCATTATGATGTATGTCTATGTTTTTAAACATTTGATGGCAGTTTAATTTATATATATTGTTCACTTTTATACCCTTTCATGGGTTGTATGTGAGATACAGCTTTGAAAATGTATCACGCAGGTAAAAAAAAGCAAGACAGACTTTGGAGGTTGTGTAAACAAGAGGAGGAGCCCACAGGCATATCTTTATGAGAGGTGAGACATTGACTATGCTGAGCCCTCATAGGAGGACTTTATTTGTGTACCTTTAAGGGAATTTGAGAAAACGCCGCAATGAAATTATTTATCCCATGCTAAGTTCAGACAGTAATGTAGGCTTAGAAGTAGTGTGTACTAACTGCGTCATATTACTGTCTGAATCTTTGTATATGTTCTATGGCAGTTGGGATCGATGTATCAATAGTGATGAATTAGTTGGGTCTGTTTAATCCCGTAATGTAAATAGATCGTGGGGCTGATTCATGGAATTATTTGCGCCTAAAAACGGGGATTTGTGCGCCATTCTGCCCGCAAATCCCTTCTTAACAAATGGGGATTTGCGGGCAGAATGGCGCACAAATCCCTGTTTTTTGGTGCAAATAATTCCATGAATCAGCCCCTAAATGTGGATTGATAAAGCACCAGCCCTGCACTCGTTGTTGTGTCATGAAACATTGCACATCATTTTTAAACTTGCACAAGCAGGTCATCAAGTTACCAAAAAAGAGCACAAAATAAATGCTGCCATTCATTTTAAGAAAATTCTATTTTTTGAAGGCAAGACTAAAATCACTATTGAAAGTAATGAAAGAGTAAGGATGGGTCATTTGATCACATTTTGGAGTTTTGTATACTTCAATTCAAAGCGGGTTGTGGCCTGGGGGGTGGTGGTACGGGGGTTTTACTGTAACACAGTTCCAAATATCCTCCACTTTCTATGCTTTTAGCTCCAGAAAAGGGATCAAAACTAGAGCAACAAAGTAGCAATAGGTGACGCTGGGACCACAAATGAATTGCAGCATGGATTACATTTAAGCCGGATCAATCAGGCTTTAAAATGCACCAGATGCCATATCAATGGATGGTTGAAATAAAATGGATCTTTATTTAGGGCTTGCATAGGCCATATTGTTGACAATTCTCACAACAAAACTGGGTGACTTAGCTTGAAATGTAAGCCTGAAAGTTGGATCATGGCTTTCCTAAAAGCATTCCTGCACTGCTATGAAAAGTGCATTTGGGGGTCGCAACACTTTAAGACGTTGAAAGTATTTTACAGTAGCTATTTAACAAAATGTACTATATCTGAATATCCGCTTGCACCGCAGGAAAAGTAATTAACCTCGGCTTGTTTTTGAGCCATATTAAAATGCATTAACAACGAATTTGAAGACGGATCCTGAGCCATGTTTCCCCTCCACCAATGTAACAAGTCGGGCTACTTTAAGGTAATTTATATTGCCAGACTCTGGCTGTTTGACCAATTTTATTAAACAACAAAATGAGAAATTAAATATGTATAAGATTCATTATCGCTAAAATAGTACGCATCATCGCTCTAAGCACTTCTGGCAGGACTTTCCAAAATAAGTACATTCTGTTGTGACACACCAAGCCAAATATTGAATGAAAATGATGAATGTGGTGATTTCATTCAATAGATTTTAATGGCCAGTAACAGGGTCAGTGAAATTCGTTTGCTCTGTTAGCAGAATGCTCAGAAATAATTTCATGGCAGAAGCATCAAAGCCCAGCCCTTTAGCCCTGGGTCCTCCTTACAAAACTGTTGCCATGGCGCAGTGCTGTTTTTCATGTTGATAGTATAGAGGCAAACATTACTCTGGGGCAACAAATGCATTCAACCAATATGTTTTTGCACTCGAGCAATGTTTGTCCCAGTCCTACTACCGTGATAAATTGAACTTGCGCCGATGTACATTTTCTGTAATGAGTACCGTGCTTTTCCGATCAGTGCAAATGCAATTTGTGCATGTGCAATTAAGCAAATGCTAGTGTCGCACAGAAAAGATATTTTTCACTAATTCTAATGCAGTTTTTAATGCACAAATGCTCTGGGCATACACAGAATGCCTAAAATGTCCAATAATGACCCTTAATAAATAATTCTTGCACAGATCAAAGTGACGTCTTTCAAGGTATTTGTGATGGTATTTGTCATTTTGTAAATACTTTAGCTTTCAATGCATTTTTTCACTAAGGTCATTTTTGCCTCACTGCTAACACCATGCACAATGCATTGGTGCAGCAATTCTGTAAGTAGGTTCCAAGGGTCCTCATTAACACACATTCTAGCAGTAAATATGCACTTTGACTTCAATGATTTGTTGGTGATTGCGGACACGTTTCCCTGTGAAAGGTTGAAATTTCTCTTTATTTTCCCATTAGTGTGATACACCTACAATGTGATTATCGTACAATGGCAGACACAGAAATGTGATCTGCGGGTGTGCAAACAGCATCTGCTTATGCATCTGCTTATGCACAATTACATTAGTGGCAGCGAATAATCATTAATTAAAATGGCCAAAATGATCAATTATGCATTTTTACTTAGCAATTCTTCTTATCTCTTTATTGGGTCTAATTTAATAGCCAGTGCCCCTTCCAAAGTACAGAGAAAATATATCATTGGTAGAATGTACATATGCAACAGGTACACTCTAGGCCAATCCACAAAGAATTGGCACTTGCAAAATGCACTGGTCACAGAATGATTATGACATCATTACCATACAAGATATAAGTAAACACAAAGGAGATCATTTTTGAAGTGCCTGGAAATGCACACAGTGGACAGCAATTTTAACATTATTTGACACTATTTATGATACACACATCGCCAAAAAAACCAGTTGGACAGTATGCTATTCTGATGGGATTTAATAGGGAAACACATATGTCCAGTATGCAAGGTATTAACATTGGTAATTTACTGTGTGCTATAACGCGGCCAACATATCACCATTATGTCTTCATCATGATTCACTCACCCTCTCTGCTCCTAACACTTTATGACACTTCCTTCTGACCTCAATCTCCTCGATCTATCATCTGGTTTTGACACAGACAACCATGCCATCCTGCTCAATCACCTCCGTGACAACCTGGGTATCACTGGTAGGGCCTGGCCTGGTTGACCTCCTTTCTCACTGACCCACCATCCCAGGTTCAACTGTGGTCTTTTCTCTCTTCTATCTCTCTCTCTCTCTATCTCTCTCTCTCTACATGTGGTGTTCCCCAGGGGTCTAACCTTTCTCCCCGGCTTTTCAATCACTACCTGGCACCTCTTTCCCACTGCATCGCTACTTTCTGCTCCAATGTTCAGGATTGTGCGGATGACAACCAGCTCTCTTTGAGGCTCCGCTCAGCCACCTCTGCTCCTTCTCTCATACTCGACTGTCTGGCCACAATTCAGGAATGGTGTGCCACCAATGATTTCTGCCTTAATGAAAATAAGACTGAGATCCTCCTCATTGAGACACCAGCTCCTGCTCCTTCCTGTGATGCTAAGAACCGTGGTGTCATCTTCGACTCCACCTTCTCCATCTCTCATCATACCTCCAACATCTCTAAAAAGTCACACTGATAGTGATGCTCAGAGATGCTCAGAGATGATCTGCCTTTTCTCACTTTCCACCAGAAGCTCACTGTCTCCAGAGCCCTGGTCCACTCTAGGCTGTACTATTGCAATAGCCTCTTTCTAAACATGCCTGTCTCTACTCCTTGACCTTTACAACGTATCCAGAACAGGACTGCAAGACTTGTCCTTGGCCTCAAGCCCAGAGATCATATATCTCCAGCTCTGACATCTCTTCACTGCTCCCTGCGGCTGCAAGGATCAAGTTCAAGACCCTTTGCATTGTCCACAAGGCTTTCTGGGGCCTGGGACCGCACTACCTCCAACTTTCTCTTCCTAAACATCTTCCTTCACAAGCTCTCCGCTCATCCACCTCCATCTCTCAGAGGGTCAGATGCTTTTCTAAGATGAGATTGGGGGGCAGATCTCTCTCCTCGATTCGGGCCTCCCCCTGGAACAGCCTGCCTGGCTCTCTCAAACTTGAGCATAACCACCTCTGGTTCCGGAAGCAACTCAAGACCTTCCTTTTTGCTTCCGCCTTCCATCTTCCTCTCCCCTGCTGGTGTTCCTGACTGCTCTGCACACTGGTCACCTGGTCACCCACTGAACTCTGGCCCAGGCTCCTGCATGTCCAGTTGCCCTCACACTGCCTCTGCACCCAGCACGTAAGGGTCTTTTTCTGCAACCCTCCAGTCCATTCTCTTACACTTAGAAGCAACCATCTGACATGACACTTATTGAGTTACCACTTCTAGCCCCCGCACTTCTCCCCTCCCTCTTCCCCGCACTTGTTGTTTTGTCCTTCTTCTGTTTCTCCCTCCTTGTCTTGTTGCACCTAGAAACACTTGTGTACAGGCTCATTATAAATGACTTTTCATATGAAATATCATACTGTGTGCTCTGTGAAAAGTGTTAACTGACATGAAGCTCAATATATTAACAACTCAACTATCTTGAAAATCTCTTTGCTTTGCTGTCAACTATGACCTCTGATTCAAATTGTACATCACCAAGAAGACTCAAGCAGGTGGTTCCAGCTTGCACTCCTCCACAAATTCAAAACATGTGTTCCTGCCCTGAGTTTCAGAAGAGTTGTCCAGTACCTGGTCATTTCCTCCCTGAACGGTGGTAACACCCCATTTGCAGGGGTTACAGATGCTAGCTTAGACCCTCCCAAAGCCGTACATCATGGTGCAGAAAACCTCATCACACGACTGAGAAAATTAGACCACATCACCCCATCCACATGGGGCTGCACTGGTTACCCCTTCAATATACATCATGTTCAAAATGGTCTTCATCACTCTGCTTTGTTGAAAAACTCATCATCTCTGGAGGACCGGTCACCACAAGAAGCCACAGCATCACCAGGCTTGACACAAAGAACTGCAAGAGGAAAGAATCAGGAAGCTGGCCTTTTCCTGATAGGCACCATAAACTAGTCACCAGTGGAGATAAGGCTGGCCCCCTCCATCCATCGCTTCAGTAAAGAGCTGAATACCCTATCCTTCATAGAACATCTCCCTAGTCTATGGGCACTCCACTCAACATTATTTGTCCACCTCTGGAGTCCCAGCCACCTCTCCTACTCCCACTAAACGGTTTATAGTGATAATGAAGAAAACAATAATGTCGAAAGTCATTTTTTAGAAAAGAAAATGTCGGAAAAAAAAATGTCGAATTTATTTGTCAATAGCCAGTCATGTGGCACAGCGAGTAGAGCGCTGGCTTTGACATCGTGCAGAGCCTGCAAACGCTGGTTTGAATCCGGGCAGGGCCAAACTCAGCCTTTCATCCTTCCGTGGCACCACACACCGTGGGTAATAATAAGCAGCGCTCAGATACCTGAGGGTTCGTAGCGCTATATGAATGCGAAATACGTTTTTTTTTTAAATGGGGGGGTTCCCTCCCAACCCCCCTTTTTTATTTATTTTTTATTTTACCCATTTTTTATACTTACCAAAGCCAAAAAATACATATAAATAAAAAAATAATACATTCGACTTTTTTTTTTCCACATTATTTTTTCGACATTTTTGTCATTCGACATTATTTTTTCTAAATTATGACTGACCACCCCACTAAACATCTTATCTGCTACACATGCACCCACTTGTAACCCCTCTGGTTGTACCCTTTTTTATAGTGCTCTGTTGCTTCCCAGTCAGGATTGTTTTTTTTTTATTGTTAGGTGTTACATGGTTTACAATAAAGCTTAAACACTAATAAATGACATTATCAACTATCTTACAATTTCATCCAACTACCTGGCCTCCAATCTAGATATAAAAAAGCGCATTAAGTACCAAGCAGTTAATTTATACACCTGAAATACAGGGGGTCATTACAAGGTGGGCGGTAAGGAGACCGGTGCCGGTAATCCCTTACCGCCCTATTCCAAGGTCCCTTGGCAGGGACCGTAAGGAACATGTGGTCTGACCACACATCCCTTACGGGTCCCGCTAAGGGACCAAGGCGCTAATAACGGGCTTGCAAGCCGCGCGCCCGTTATTAGCGCCCTCCCTATTCCCATTGAGCCCTATGGGGGCTCAAATGGGAATGGGGAATGGTTTGTGCAATGGGGACTTACCGGTCCCGCCAGGGTGGGACTACACCGGTAAATCCCCATTGCACAACACCGGTGCCGGACCCGTTATTGGTGGCAGTCATGGCGTAAATAGTGCCATGACTACCACCAATCTCGGAATGAGGCCCACAGTCATAAAGGGAATTACTGCCTATGTATTACAAAGCTTGTGTATCAGTCTATTTTCAACACATGCCCACACATCATAATTTGCCAGAGGTAACACCCTAGAGGTTATACCAAAAATGTAACTTTAACCTTATATCACTGAACAAGCTCAGGGCAGGGAAAGGGGAATCAACAGGAAAGGATTGCTTCGTATGAAAAGTGAGGGGAGATTTTTCCTCCCTATCTTTTAGGTTTTGAGCCCTGTACCATGCAAATTCCTTCTGTTTTACAATGTGTTTATATAGCGTGGTGTGAAGAGATAACTCAGGTTCCCAACTAATTTCAGCATGAAAATGTCTTCCTTTCAGCTTGAATTGTGCAAATATTGTGTCAGGGAAAGACAGTGGCTTACTTATTTCTTTAAACCAGCCAAACTGTGTCTTACCCATATCGTTTAACATCTTATACAAAATTAAGCTGCGTTTCACCTTGATGAGTGGAGATAGGGAAATCAACCACAATTTGAGGCAAATATCTTGGAAGGGTAAGGACTGAGTGAGCCCCAGGGTTCCACGCCATATTTTCCCCTCCAATATTTTTAGCCACCTGAGCTCACTATCTTCACACATTACAAGGCCCCAGAGTATACTGGGAAGAATTCCAATGTGATAAGCTTGTCGCATTCTCTCCACCGAATAACCCGCAGATGTGTCTCCAAAGCTCTTTATTAATCCCAATGTGGATGCAGCTTTGGTTTGAATTAACTGCTTAAGTGTATGGAAAACCTGAAGCTCAACAAATCACCCATTTATATGTAAGACGAGACCACCTTATCCTCAAGTGTATCATTTTCAATTTTCCAATTAAAATGATTCCCATATTTTCTTTTTTTCCGCACAATCATAATTTTAATGTTTTGCTTGTTCAGTTCAAGGCCACTGTTAGGGAGAATTCTCTGTAAGGCTAATTTCCCAAACCTAGTGAGTCCCCCAGCAGCTTTGCTGATTTTTGGGATTTATTTTTTCTCTCCTGCTAAGAGTGAGATTCTTTTGCTCCCACTCTTAGACATGATTTGAGGTGTTCCTTTAACTTTCCATGTGTTTTATGGGCTATAGGATCTTTTACTCCATAGGGTCTCATGTGTTTTTTTTTATGTCCGTTACACAGCACCCTCTGTGCCGTAACCCAGGGGTGTCGTAGCGACCCCCCAACATAGACTCCATACCCTGGGACTGACTACTGTCTCCCAGGGCATGTAAAGTCACCATTGGCTTTGCTAGTCCCAAATTATGAACAGAAACCAGTACAAACCATCATATTGTGGACGTACTGGTCGGGGCAATTCGATTGCCCCGGGGTCTGTTGTTCGAGGGGGCACGTCTCCGTCCCCCCTGATCGAGTTTTGGCTGGTGGCAGTGGATACTACTTTTTATATTCGACCTCAAATATATCTCTATGGGATTTTCCCATTGTTCGAGGCTATCAACTTTAATTATTTAATTCTTATAGCCTCGAACATACCGCCGGTTTATTTATTTAATATTAATTCACCGGTTGGTATTTTTTGCCAGAACTCGATTCTAAAATGGCGTTTGTGTTCTCTTCTGTGACTCCAACCCAGGTCGAGCCCCTTGTTCCACTTTTTGGCGGGCTTCTCCACAGAAGCCTCCAAAAGTGGTGCCACTCTGGGTGACACTGGGGGTGTGGGAGGGGGTTTAGGCACCCTGGACTGAGTTACCTTGGTAACTCAAGTCGCTCTCTTGTGTGATTGGCCCAAGTGGTGAGCCGGCCGTCTCACCACTTAGCATGTTTGATTGACAGCTAGGCTGAGTGAATGGGGGTGTGCTGCATAAAAGCAGGGCTTTGGGGACTGGAACTTCAGAAGTCGCCACAGGACCTAAGAATCCGAGGAGGGAGAAGCTGAGCCGACCTACACCGACGACACCACCGGTGGAGCCCTGCTGAACCATCTCACCACTTTTCCCAACGACAGAGGAGATCTCCAACCCGGAGAGTCTTCTTCCTTCGACTGGTGGGGATAACCAGTCTACCTTCTTTTCGCCTTCCTGGAGCATCTCGTGGCCGCCTTGCCTGTGCCAAGCATCTCGGCAACCGGGACACCACGTTTTCACCACTACCGCAAACCGAAAGGGTAGTACCTTTGTACCGGAGAACTCCGCAGCTGGTTTCTTCCCTGGCAGTGCAACGACCTCCATTCTTCCTCCATGACGAGATCTTCTCTTCCTCTGGACGACGTTGCGACTTGCACCCGCTGCCAGGAACAATTGCCCCACTGGAGGATCCTCTCCATTTAAGGTACCGTGTTCCGCCTGGCTTCCCTTGCAACCGTTTGAACGGGGTGTATTAAATCCTCGTCTCTCGAACCTGGGTTAGCCTGGGACACCTTAGCTAACTTTTCTGCACTAAACTAAACCTTTTTCGAACTACCTCCACAAACTTCGAAGACTCTGTGCAACTGTCTGATCTTGGGCATCTTCCGCCCGACTCCCTTCACAGTGGGCCTGGCGCCTAAACTTCCTTGCTCACCAGTAGACTGTGCCTTCCTAAACTTGCTGTGGTTCTTTAAAAAGTGTTTAGTGTCTATGCTTCCATAATTCTGCTTTTCCCTCCCTTTGTATTGAACTTGTTGGAGTGCCATCGAACGTTAAGCGCTCACCTCTGTCTGGAAATAAGTGGTACTTGTCCAACAAGTAATCAGGGATGTACACATGATAATAGTGATTGTGTTTTGGACTTATTTTACCAATTTAGTGCTAGTGTGTTTTATAAGTGTGTGTTAAATAAATAATTATATACTTTTACACCCAAGCTCTGGCCAGTGTTTGCTTGTGCTACTGTATTTCTGTACCTATTTTGTATGCTCTGTATACTGCCTAACTCTTCTTGAGGGATGTCTGACTGTTCAGCCACAGCTACCAAGTGAATCTGTGTGGTACAGACTGCTACCAAGTGGGTTTACTGCCAAACACCTGTAGTCTTAAATCTTTTGCAGTGGTCCCTAAGGGAACTGCACAGTTGTCTGCCTAACACTGGTGTACAGCGGTGGGATTTGTATTGAGTATACATTTTAGTGTGCTTAGAGATACCTTAGTGCAACTAACCACAAAGCTTAGCACTAAAATAAGTATTTTCTAAAAAAAACCTGTCAACTATGGAAAGTTATAGTCAAGAGTCCCTTGCTACAAAAACTGCTGATTGTTTAAGAGTTCTCTGTAAGCATAAGAATCTCCTGACTAAAGGCAAGAAAATGGAGCTAATAGAAACGTTGTTAGCAAACCAAAGTCTGGATGGTGGTTCAGAGGAACCTACCACTCCAGCAACTGTAGATAACAGCAATGATATTGATATGAATGTTAGTATTGATAACTTGGAGTCAGAAGCAGAAGAGGAGGTGGAAGATATTAGAGTTGTCTCCCCTGGGCCTCTACCTGCCCTGCCAGCTGTGCCTACCGGACCCTTACCAGGTCCCACACTTAATCCTCAATATATGGAACTAGAAAAAATAAAGCTTGAATTAGAATTCAAAAGAATTAATGTTCAAACAGGACAACGGCACCAAGAACTAAGGCTCAGAGAAATGGAGCTCAACCATGAGCTAGAAATGAAAAAATTGTCTGTGGAAAGTGCTTCTCTCTCTGAATCCTCTAGGAGTTCCAGTCCCAAAAGACCCCGGATGCCTAAGGAGTTGGTGGGTATGTATGAACCTAAGTTGGATGTGTTGGACTGGTTGAGTTTGTTTGAATATAATCATGGGCTCCAGAACATTACAGGAAATGAGTTACTTTCCTGGTTGTTCTCTAGGCTCCCCCCTGTTGCAACTGATGTGGTAATGGAATTGGGGGAGGAGGATAAGAAGGATTATGAATGTGTGAAGCTAGCTTTGATAGCTAGATTTGGGAAGACCCCTTCCCAGTTCCTTAAGAGGTTTAGGACCCTCAAAAAGAATGATGGTACCCCTTGGGCTACCTTGGTGAGTGAGTGTTTGGAACTCTTAGAGGGATGGATTAAGGGTTACAAGGTGAACATTTATGAGGGAATGAGAAATCTTGTAATGTTGGAGACAATTTATGATGCCTGCTCTCCTGAGCTCAGACAGCACTTGGCTGATTCAAAGGAATTAGATCCTCGAAGACTAGCTAAGGCTGCTGACTTGTGGGTTGCCAACAGGGCTACTCACAAGGATTCAGGGGTCACTCAGAAAAAGGATGAGGGAAAGCAGCCACCAAAAGGGAACCAAGAGATTTCTAATACCTCCCAAACCAAAGAGGGACCCAAACAACAAAATAACCAGGGTAAGTCCCAGGGTAAACCACAACAGGCTAGTGCACCTTCTGGTCACAAACCAGAAGGAGGTCAGGCCAAGCCACCCTTCCAGAGAGCATTTGGAACATGATATCTCTGTGGGGCAACTGACCACATCAAAGGAGATCCCAGATGCAAGCGTAGACCTGCAGGGATCAGCACAGTCTCCTTAGCCTTCACTCCTGAGGAGGAAGTCCAAATGGCTAGTGCTCACTTTGAAGTTTTTGCTGAAGAACCTTTGGGTTTCCTAGCAAGTGTAACAGTAGAGTCCATGGGTCTGGTTAGTGATCAGAATAGGAGTGTGTACAACTCCATACCAGAAAACTCTAAAGTTTATTATATGGACAGTGTTCTTGTCAATGGTCAGGATACTCCTGCCAGGCGAGACTCTGGGGCCAGCAGAACAGTAGTGGATGAAAGCTTTTTCAGGCCTGAGGATGTTGCTAAGGCACCCAAAGGTCCCACTAAGATGTCTGGAGGCCCTGTCCAAATGGTTCCAATTCTACCAGCCCTCATTCAGTGTAATGACATGACAGCGTTGATTCCTGTCAGTATTCAGACTGAGGTGCCTGGGAGAGTCCTGTTGGGGAATGATCTAAGAACTCTAGGAGTAGTATCCAGTACCCCCAGGCCTCACAGTATGGAGACCCAGAACCAAAGCAAATTGGCTAGAGAGGCCACCTTAAGGAACCACTCTAAGCCTGTGGGAACCTCTACTGAGAACCCCACTACAAGCCCTGGTGTTGGTAAGTTGACCTCTGACCCAGGCAAAATTCAGGCTAAAATGTTAGGGAAATGGGAGCCCCAACCAAGCTCCATCATTGTTCCCCCAGTTATAGAGTCTGTGACTACCCCTGCTTCTGAGGAAGAGGTGGATAGACCTACTGGAACCCTAACTAGGCCTAAGAGAACTGGTAATTCTCAGTGCTGGTGGAAAACCAGAAAAGAAAAGTCTAAGGCCAAAAGCCTTCAGACTGTTGGACATTCCACAGAAGACTCCAGCCCAATTCCTAGTCTTAAGGGGGAAACTCCTAAAGTAGGTAAAGGTAGATCTAAGAGGAAGGAGAAGCATGCACCTTGCTTATCTCCATCCCCTCCAACCAAGAGGCCCAAAACCCAACCTTCTCCCAACAGAGAGGTGGTGAGGACCTTTGGAGGCCCCTCTAGATCTAAGGGAATCATTTATAAGGACCCCTTGAAAAAGCCTATCACAGGTTCAGAAGTTGTAGCAACTTCTGAGGGACTGGTCAACCAGATCCCCTATAACTTTAAAAAGACTAATGTTCCTCAAAGGGTTTGTAGGTCATATAGCTTACAAAGGAAAACCTTTGACTCTACCACTGAACATAAGTTAGGGTGTCACCACCAAAATGCTGATGGTCTCTCTAGGGTGTTTGTAACTGACTAGAGGTATGGGCTTCATCCACGAGTGGATTAAATCCTCCTGTCCCTTAGTCTGGGGGGGGGGGGGGGCGAGTGTTAGGGAGAATTCTCTGTAAGGCTAATTTCCCAAACCTAGTGAGTCCCCCAGCAGCTTTGCTGGATTTTTGGGGTTTATTTTTTTCTCTCCTGCTAAGAGTGAGATTCTTTTGCTCCCACTCTTAGACATGATTTGAGGTGTTCCTTTAACTTTCCATGTGTTTTATGGGCTATAGGGTCTTTTACTCCATAGGGTCTCATGTGTTTTTTTTATGTCGGTTACACAGCACCCTCTGTGCCGTAACCCAGGGGTGTCGTAGCGACCCCCCAACATAGACTCCATACCCTATTACTGACTACTGTCTCTCAGGGCATGTAAAGTCACCATTGGCTTTGCTAGTCCCAAATTATGAACAGAAACCAGTACAAACCATCATATTGTGGACGTACTGGTCGGGGCAATTCGATTGCCCCGGGGTCTGTTGTTCGAGGGGGCACGTCTCCGTCCCCCCTGATCGAGTTTTGGCTGGTGGCAGTGGATACTACTTTTTATATTCGACCGCAAATATATCTCTATGGGATTTTCCCATTGTTCGAGGCTATCAACTTTAATTATTTAATTCTTATAGCCTCGAACATACCGCCGGTTTATTTATTTAATATTAATTCACCGGTTGGTATTTTTTGCCAGAACTTGATTCTAAAATGGTGTTTGTGTTCTCTTCTGTGACTCCAACCAACCCAGGTTGAGCCCTTTGTTCCACTTTTTGGCGGGCTTCTCCACAGAAGCCTCCAAAAGTGGTGCCACTCTGTTTGGGTAACACAAGGGGTGTGGGAGGGGGTTTAGGCACCCTGGACTCAGTTACCTTGGTAACTCACGTCGCACTTCTGTGTGATTGGCCCAAGTGGTGAGCCGGCCGGCTAGGCTGAGTGAATAGGGGTGTGCTGCATAAAAGCAGGGCTTTGGGGCCTGGAACTTCAGAAGTCTCCACAGGATCTAAGAATCCGAGGAGGGAGAAGCTGAGCCGGCCTGCAATGACGACACCACCGGTGGAGCCCTGCTGAACCGTCTCACCACTTTTCCCAACGACAGAGGAGATCTCCAGCCTGGAGAGTCTTCTTCCTTCGACTGGTGGGGATAACCAGTCTACCTTCTTTTCGCCTTCCTGGAGCATCTCGTGACCGCCTTGCCTGTGCCAAGCACCCCGGCAACCGGGATACCACGTTTTCACCACTGCCACAAACCAAAAGTTTAGTACCTTTGTACCGGAGAACTCCGCGCCTGGTTTCTTCCCTGGCAGTGCAACGACCTTCATTCTTCTTCCACGATGAGATCTTCTCTTCCTCTGGACAACGCTGTGACTTGCACCCGCTGCCAGGAACAACTGCCCCCGCTGGAAGATCCTCTCCATTTAAGGTACCGTGTTCCTCCTGGCTTCCCTTGCAACCGTTTGAAAGGGGTGTATTAAATCCTCGTTTCTCAAACCTGCGTTAGCCTCGGACACCTTAGCTAACTTTTCTGCACTAAACTAAACCTTTTTCGAACTACCTCCACAAACTTCGAAGACTCTGTGCAACTGTCTGATCTTGGGCATCTTCCGCCCGGCTCCCTTCAAAGTGCGCCTGGCGCCTAAACTTCCTTGCTCACCAGTAGACTGTGCCTTCCTAAATTTGCTGTGGTTCTTTAAAAAGTGTTTAGTGTGTATGCTTCCATAATTCTGCTTTTCACTCCCTTTTTATTGAACTTGTTGGAGTGCCATCGAACGTTAAGCACTCACCTCTGTCTGGAAATAAGTGGTGTTAACTAAGACTTGTCCAACAAGTAATCAGGGATGTACATATGATAATAGTGATTGTGTTTTGAACATATCTTACCAATGTAGTGCTAGTGTGTTTTATAAGTGTGTGTTAAATAAATAATGATATACTTTTACACCCAAGCTCTGGTCAGTGTTTGCTTGTGCTACTGTATTTCTGTACCTATTTTGTATGTTCTGTATACTGCCTAACTCTTCTTGAGGGAAGTCTGACTGCTCAGCCACAGCTACCAAGTGAATCTGTGTGGTACAGACTGCTACCAAGTGGGTTTACTGCCAAATACCTGTAGTCTTAAATCTTTTGCAGTGGTCCCTATCCCTAAGGGAACTGCACAGGTTTCTGCCTAACAGCCACTGACCTGGTAATATTCATATAATACAGTCAGTGAGCGCTGGAGTGCAGCTGGGGTATTGTCCATAAGGACAGTGTCATTGGCATACATTGGCCAGGCAATCAAATGGGAACCTGTCCTTGGGGGGAATTTTCACAATTTGGGAGTTTTTGGGGTAAGTCAGCAAGATACAAATTAAAAAGCATGGGTGAGAGAATGCACCCCTGTTTCTAACCTTTCCTAGAACGGAAAAACGTGGTCCCCTTGGTGGATCGTCTACATTAATATTAAACAGCTGTTTAGCATCCTTTAGTTCTAAACCCTTTATATGAGCCATGATAGATCCAAACTCCCAGAGCTGAAAAACATTCCTGACACCTATTATTCAACCCCCCACTAGCACGTCCAAGGTCACCTTTACCTGCACTTTTATTCAAACAGGCTTAGCCATCCAAGCAAAAGGGTGTACAAAGCCAGGTTTCTTGGAGTAAGAATATGTCGGCCTCCTCCATTTTAAACATACTCGCCCTTTCACGTAGCAGGTGGAAATGGCCACAAGTATTCCAGCTCAAAATACGTCAGGGGCAAGGCTTTGATGATTCATTAAATCCACTTGACACCCTCCCAAACCCATCTCTCACAAGCAACCTCCAAGGGACTTCTCTTATAGCTGGCACACCTTTTTCTAGAACACTGTCCCAAATGGGAGAGGACTCACTTACATCAACATAGCGAGAACCCACAGCCAGCAAATAACCAATGTTTAAGAAATTGGTCAACATATCCATAATAAAGTCTACTGTCAGTTTACTACTAAGATACATACAAGATTAATTCTCATTCACCGGTTGGTCAGGTAAAACTACATTGAATATGTCCTTAGAGGAGATAACGCTTAACTGATGTAAGATGTGGAGGAGATGTAATACAGCTTGCCTATTGAGAAATGGAGTGTCACACATGGCAAAGAGTTCTGTGACCATTGTCATCAATTCTTCTAAGTTAGACAATTATTTCCCTCCCATCACAGAGGGTAGAGTTGTTCTATGAGAAGGGGTACCATGACCCCCCTACTCAATGTTTGCCCCTACTGCCTTATCAAACCCTATTGTGATATGGGGCCCAGAGGAGATAGCGGAAGTGATCTAGCTATCATAGTTGACTGGATGTACAGAGGCTACCTAATGCTCCACACTGCTCTCATCCAATACATTGTCATGTCCTGACCCATGGATCCAAGGTATTACACTTTATTCTTGGATTTACTTTCAGAAACTCAGGTACCACTCCAAGACTCTTTTAGGACATGTTTATCCCCCATAGACACACAAATATGTCGAGCGTCGCCAGTCTGAGCCAAGGCCCCAGTATTTTTCCAAAAGAATCCTGTCTTTTATTTGTAGGCTGTGTTTGGGCTTTTGTCACCTTCCTCCTTCATCTTTTCTTACAGGGACAGTAAAAGTCACCATCATATTCAGGACAGCACTTTACTAACTGGACAGAAGGATCCACCTATATTACAGGAACTGTTGCCAACGCCACATGTTCTTCCTGCTCCACAACACCATTATTCCATACATAGGAAATGAGTTTCTCAACAACCTCTACCTCGTCAGATTCCATTTGTCTCAGAATTGGTTTGGGAGCTTCCTCCCACTCTTCGATTGGTGTGGATGAAGGACTCTTTTTAGAGAGATTTCAACTGTCCTGACTAGAGCGTTTGTCTGTTTATAGCCTCTGAACACTTTAGTGCACAATGCGAGGATGGCTTTTGTGAGACTATGTATTTCGACAATCTCAGGAATAAATGAGTATCACTTGAGATGGATGCCTCAGAAACCTTGTTCTCAGAGCTATCATTCTGCGAGATCAGTCTTTCTAAATTCGGCCAGGCAGAAAGACACAGACCAATCACATTGAGATGCGAAGCTGGGAGCTCACTAGATATTTTGGTATCCCCCACTTTTGTAGCCTCTCTTTGGAGGCTGTAACAAAGAGTGAGCAGAGAATTATTATTATCGATTGGGGGCAATGTCTTAGACAAGTGTCCACCCTCCTCGAGACTTTCCATCACAGGACTGTCATGAATGGGGTCCATGAGCTTCTCTCCGTCTTCCTCGATCTGATGTAAGATCGGGAAAAAAAGTTGTAATTTTTCACCCGTGTATGGGAAAAGTCATAGGATCGACAGAGCTCGTCTTTTTTAAGGATGGATCCTGGGTAGTGTTAGTCGGAGGGGATATCCTTTTGTTTTTTTTTCCCCTGGTGAGCCCTAGCCACGCAGCGGACTTCTTGTTAAATATTGTCTGCCTCTTTTTGGCAAAGCAGTGGCTAAACAAATGAACACAAGTAGGTCTCTTAATTGCACTTCTTGGGGCAGACAGTCTGTCCCTGTTTGTGCTGACTGCCGACTGTACTTCCGCACTTCGCGCACTTTGCACACTTCGAGAGCGGGGTGGTTTTATGCAGTCACTTCCGGTAGATTGCCAATAGATGGATTCCGTAAGGCAACCTAGCCTGCACACTGCAGAAAGAAAGGAAACAAGAAGGCATTTAGAACCAACGTGCCACGGGCAGACTCCCGCTGCCTCTCACTGCCGACTGCATTTCCACACTTTCAGCAAGGATTGTGCTTTATAAATCGATACATATATAGATACATACATTTGTACATACATACATGTGTTCACAGACACCAAATGTATTGTATTGCCAACTATTTTTGTATAGTCATGGCCCTCTGCAGGAATACCCATGTACAATTGACAAATCAACCGTGTTCCATACCTTAGGACTTGACACACATACACAAGGGGTTATAAGACTTATCAGTTGGTGAGATATAATTCCCACACACATTGAACAGTGACTCTCTTTGTAAAAAGTAAATGTATAAAACATTTTAAGATTTAACAGTCCGTGCAGAATCACTGGTTTTTCACATAAAGTTAAATACTTTATTTCAAATGGGACAAGTAACATACAAGACGGGCGTAAGCAAAAGTAGGACCACAGTTCAACATTGCAGTTAGTGGGTACATAGTGTGAATCAAAGTCTGCTTTTTATGCTCCTGACTTAATTTACAGAATGTTATTACAGTGTTGAAGGTGCCACATATTAAACTGGTCAATTACAATAAACATTAGTGAAACGTAAAAGTTGGAGGACTCTAAGCGCTGTGAGTACAACAAGGAAGGCGTAGAAGCCGGCGAGCAAGACACATCACCCGAGGCTGTGGCGTTGAGGGTGTCACTTCGCACATCAGCAGGAAGCTGACTGATGTCAGAATGAGCCTCAGGCCATGGCGGTAATTCTAGCAAACACAGTAGTGAGTGGGGGGATAAAAGAAAAGGAAGACACTGCTTGTGCCATGTGGAGGCTGCCACAGAGACTTTCTCTCTCCCTCTCTCCCCTCCACTCTCATCTCTGACACCACAGTGCTTGTGCCAATGCAGGCAGCCATGTGAGGTGGTCAGAGGAACTACAAAGGTACAAAAGGTACAGTGCACAGAGAAATGTACCAAAGATGTCAGATCAGGATATTCCCCAGGCAGTCAATCAGGACATTCAGGCAGCGGGTCGAGCGGCTCCAACAGTGCCACCTCCATACAGACTTCGTGATTCCCTTGCTGTAAAGGGTCTTTTGATCTATTTGACACGAGCAACATGTGGCCTAGGTGGGCCAGCTGGATTAGAGATTTTGACCCTGCATGGGAGCAACAGGACCTGTGGATGAGGAAAGACAATGGTGCCTGCTTAAGTTAGCTGTGGGGCCCGCTACAAGGGATAGTATTGATGAAATGCCAGCAATGGCCATTGACTCCATTTGTGAACTAAAAGGCGCATTGGCTGCCTACTTCACACCACACACACAAATGTGGACTATGAATGTCACCTCTTTCATAGCACAAAACAGGTGAAAGGTGAAACAATGGATGCCTAGGTTATGAGCCTACGCATTAAAATGAAGCACTGTGATTTCACAAATTACTCAAACACGGAGGACCTACAGTGCCACATCATTGCGGGCTGCGAATCCCAGACATTTCGGCTCAAACTACTTCAGATACTCGAACACTAGACAAAATCCTAACGATGGCAAGGGCAGAATTAGCAGTTGATTCACAAGTTGAGAGCTTCAACACAGCCACGCCTTCAGAGTCAATACACAGACTACAAAATTACCACAGACAAGAAGAACCTTTCTGTTATCGGTGCGAGTATGAATATCCTAACAAGGGAACCTTTATAGCCATCAAACAGAGATGCTCTGCGTGTGGCGATGAAGGACATTTGAAATCAGTATGTCGCATAGGGCGAGAGAAAGGAAGAGACAGAGGGAGAGAGTTTACACGCTCGCTACAGGCCCAGACCCCTCCTCACAGGTGACGCAAGCTCTCAAGCAGCCGCACACTCATTAAATCAAAAGAGACAGAAAGAAGAGGGCTGGAATTGGGGGATGACAAGCACAAGCAGGACAAGAAGGAGAGGAGGAGGTACGACACATGCAATCCGACAAGACAGAAGGTTGAGACACCAAGTGTGGTAACTGGTGGAACAATGTTCCTCAGACACAGATATCAGCTCATCGGAGGTTGTACACATTAAGAAGGGTTACCGGTACGCTCTGGGCAACTCCGTAGCAATGGAACACAGCCCGACTTTGCTCATGGGGCTCAACGAAAGGCCGACTGAGTTCTTGATAGACACGGGTACCACAGTGAACGTGGTAAGCGAACAGGTATTCAACAAATGACAGTGCCCCCCTAAACTCAAACCCGCAAAAGTAGATGTATAACCATGTGGGGCAACAACTCCCCTGAAGTGTCTGGGACAATTCAGAGGCACATGCAGATATAACTCACAAGAAAAGAAGGTACTCATGCATGTACTTGTCAACGGGAGTGAGAGCAGGTGTATAATCAGCATCAAGACAGACATAGACATGGGACTAATACACGTGCTGTACAAGTTAATGGTGCATAAATACATCGACCCATAACCATGATCAAGGAACTACACCCAACCCTGTTCAGAGGATTAGGAAAACTAGGCAACAAATAAATTAAGTTACACATTGGATGAGGACATTCTGCCGGTAGCACAACATTACAGGGGCATACCCGTCAACATACAGAGGAAGATAGAAGAGGAACTGGGTAAACTACTCGAGCAAGGTATAATTGAACCAGCCACTGGACCCACAACATGGGTACCTCCCATTGTCCCCATCCCGAATAAAGGCTCAGACGCCATCCATCTGTGTGTAGACATGAGGAGACCAAACCAGGCCATTAAAAGAGTGAGACACCTAGTACCGTGCATTACGGACATGATACACTTACTGAATGGCGCCAATGTCTTATCCAAACTGGACCTGCAAAAGGGCTACCACCAGCTAGTGTTGAGCCCAGAGAGCAAAAACATAATGACGTTCGTCATGCATCTCGGACTCTTTAGGTACAAAAGGCTCAGCTTCAGCGTATCCTCCGCGGATGAGATCTTTCAAGCGGAAATTCACAACGTTATCGAACATATCCCCAACTGTATTAATTACAGTGATGACATTTTGGTGTTTGGCACAGATGTAAGTAAGCATGATGAGACACTATCCAGATTGTGCATGTGATTGGAAGCGTCCAACCTCACCCTCAATCAAGAAAAGTGTGAATTCAGGAAGTGCACATTGAAATTCTTCGGACATATATTTTTGGAAAGGGGCATGACCCCAGACCCATATAAAGTCACAGTACTCAATGAACACCACCGCCGACAAACCTCTCAGAATTACAATACTTCCTGGGTCTTGCCAGCTATTGTGCTCGGAACATCAAGGACTTCGCCACAGTCAGTGAACTGTTTTGAGCTCTAAGCAAACAAAACACCACTTTTAATTGGTCTGAGGAATGGCAGCAAGCTTTCACCTTAATTTGCGGCTGGGTGGCACGTGCCGAAAACATGGCATACTTTGATGCTAGCCGCAAGTCAGAACTGACATTGGATGCTAGCCCAGTTGGGCTAGGGTTGATCCTAGCCCAAATTGACCGGGCTGATCCAAGACGCACTCATGTTGGTGCATATGCAGCATCTCTGTGGCAGAACAAGCATACTCTCAAGCTGAGAAGGAGGGTCTCACTGTAGTGTTGGCGTGCAAACACTTCCATCTCTTTTTGTAAAGAAAGCCCTTCAAAGTAGTAACCGACCATCAAGCCCTACTCTTCCTTTACGGTAACCCCCAGGCCAAAATGACACCCACATTGCCACGTGGGGACTCAGACTACAAGACTACTCTTTTGAAATTGTCCACAGGCCTGGAAAGGAGGAGAACCCGGCTGACTTCTTGTTCCATCATCCTAAAATCAGAAGTGTACCGGGACCGTCTGTGGCAGACCACTATCTCTGATATCTCATACAACAAGCTGTACCCAAGGGTATCAACCCAGTTTCCTTGATTCAAGAGGTGGAGGCGGACAGTGCATGCCACATAATCAGTGAGGGGGTCAAGTTAGGGCGGTGGAGCAAAGGAGAGGGGTCGACTTGAGTCCGATGACATCAGGAGAGAGGTGGACATGCTCATACAGGTGAAGGAGGAATTAGCCCTCTTTGAGGACAGCATACTACTAAAGATACACAAGATGGTGATTCTGACTGCCCTCAGAAGGAAGATGGTGGAACATGCCCATGAGGGGCACCGGTGCATCATTTCCACCAAACGCATGCTACGACAAAAGGTGTGATTCCCCAGTTGGACTTACTGGTGGCGGAGATCCTGAGAGAGTGTCCAACTGCTGTCTCATCACACCCAATAGACACCTAGAACTGCTACACATGTATGCACTACCAGGAGGAGTATGGGAAGTGGTACCTGGCGACTTCTTCGGAACCATTGAAGGAGGGAATTATGTCCTTGCTGTAATGGATGAGTACTCCTGTTACCCGAGGCACAGCTAGTGTCATCCATGGCAGATCACCATGTCATTCCAGTACTGGACCACATCTTCACCACCTATTGCATAACCAGAAGAGTGTAAACAGACAATGGGCCCCCTTTCACCGGCTAGTAATTCGAGCGGTTCAGCAAATACATGGGCTTTCACCATGAGAAGATCATGCCGCTCTGGCCACAGGCGAACAGCATGAACAAATGCTTCATGGCAAACCTCAAACAAGCACTACAGGTGGCCCGACTTACAGGACAACCCTACAAACAGGTCCTTCACCAACTGCTAAAGGACTACCAGAGCACCCGTTATAGCCCCACCGGGAAAGGTCTGGCAGAAGTAATGTTTGAGAGAAATGTTCATACTAGGCTACCCCAGCATGAACCGCAAGAGGCTGAGAAGCCTGATGACGCAGAACTGAGAGATCAAGACCAAACTGCCAAACAATGAATGAACTAGTACGCAGACCTGCGAAGGAAAGCTCGGGCCTCAATGGTTGAGGTAGGCGAAGTGGTGAAGTGGTGACATTGAAACAACCACAGGCCAACAAAAACACCTCAGTGTTCAAGATTGAACAATTGATCATCACTGCAAAGAGAGGGAAGTGACTGTGGGAAAGAGGAATTAATTAGTGTTATGCTGTACGAAGAAGAATAACTTGTACCCGTCTCTGTCCCTTCATTGTGCAGTGAATGCGTGGCTCTGGGCCAGGCAGTGGCACGGCCAGAGGGAATCCGACAGAGGCCCTCTGTGACCCCTGTTGAAAAAATCGGACTATTTATAAAAGTGCAAGCCCCATTCCTGCGGCCTACCTGGGTGGCGGGTGCAGTGTTGCCACCATTGTGTCTGTGTTCTCCGTTATGTTGATTAGCAACCATGAGCTAGTCTGACGTGATGTCCATGGACTGAAACCAGTGTGAGACAAAGTGAGGAAGAGAAGCATGTCTGTGAAATAGCTAATGGGCAGCAGAAGAGGAGGGCGTTGGGCTGGCAGTAAGACAACAATGTGAGTCAGAGGGAGCCATGGGAAGAGATCTGTGTGGTGGGGCGGCCAGCAGGTTGGAAGAGATCTGTGTGGTGGAGCGGGCTGCAGGGGGGAAGAGATCCTCATCTCTGATGCGGGCTGTGCAGCAGTCCTGCTAGTATTTGTTAGGTTTGTTCCGGTCTTAAGACCATGTGTGCCTGTAATTTTGCCACTGTGCTGGGGACTGGGGTGTTTCCTCACTGCGCTAAGCAGCAAACACCCAGCAGCACTTACACATACAAACACACATTTCGCTGTATAGCAGAACGAGGGCAAACACTGCAAGCTCACTGCTCAGCTTACAACTACAGAGCAAAGACATACCTGTATACAAACACACTGCATTGCAAATGTAAATCGCTGTACTTCAACCCTTGGGGATGGAGCTGACGAGACATTCACAGGTCGCGGCACACAGAAAGATTTGTTACACCTACCACATGATCGTGTGTTCCTGGACAATATAAAGAGAAAGAGGCACTTGTGAATCAACATTCTATCACTTTGTTTGCTGTCAAAATTGTGCTATGATTTCTGCAGGAATAAGACTTTTCTTGTGGCAAAGACTGCTGCTGTGAATCCCTACCATGTTGCAGTGCCAATCTTTTTAAAGCTACTTTATGCTTCCAGAAAGCACAATCAAGCTATAAAGCTCTTAAACAACTTGAGCGTAGCTTGCTTTATTCCCGGTATTTTTCTGCCTGGAACAGGATTGGCGTCCAGTATACTGGTGAATGGCTGAAGACACAGGCACCCCTCAGTTTGCCCATCCACATCTTTGTTAAGCACTACCAAGGGTCCTGCAAAGCCATCATGTACACTTTTCCAGAGATACGGCTTCACTCCTCCGGTCCCCTGTGTTTCCATTGATTTGTCTCGGTTCTACCCTTGGCTAAGGTCGCCTATGCACTATTAAAACTGACTCCAGGAGGTTCCTTGGCTATCTCCTTATCAGGGCTTTGGAGAGGGGTGGGAACTAGGATCTAAGATAATGGGGCTTGGAGGACTGCACATGCACCTCAGGAACCTTAACACAATCCCTCAGGTGCCAGCACAAGCGTGGCAAACCAAGCCTCATCTTGTGATGGAGGGCACTGGTGCTGCTTCACCCATCCAGCCTGAGCTTGACTAGTTCTGGCCCTGGGGCTGGGAAGCAGGTCTGCCAGAGCACACAAGCACCAAGGAAGCAGCTGGAACCTCAAGATGAGATAACTGTCACCTCACTGCAGTTAGCAAGCCAATGGGCCTCATTACGACCCAGGCGGTAAGTTACCGCCTGGGCCGTGACTTTACCACCATGGCGTAAACTACGTTTACGCCATGGTGGTTGGCGGACTTACCGCCCCATTCCGACCTTGGCGGGGCGGTAAGTCCCCAATCCCCATTTACCCTTCCCCATTCCCATTTTTGCCCCATAGGGCATAATGGGAGTGGGGAAGGCGTTAATTACGCCACCGTAAATTACGGTGGCGTAATTAACTCCATGGTCCCTTAGCGCCATGGATTTTAACACCCGCTAAAAGCAGGTGTCAAAAGCACCATGGCGCTAGGGGAACTCGTAATTGGCGGTAAGGGGTCGGCGCAGCTAACGCTGGCGTTAACCCCTTACCGCCAGGGTCGTAATGAGGCCCAATGTAAGTTTAAATGAAAAAAAAAATGTGTGTGCATGGCATGTTTTCATGTATTGTGTATGGCAGTTTTGAGTACTGTGTAAAATATTTGATGTAATGTGTGTAAGTGAGTGTGTGTTCAAGATTTGTAATGTGATATGGGTGCGCATGTTTATGTTTCTGTGAGACTGTATTGTATGTACGTAACATTTCCCTCACATTACATATGAAGCATGTCTTTGTCAATCATTGAAACACAAAGAGGAAACCTTTTGCCACATTAGCTTTTGTAATTAATGTTTAATTCTTGAAAGTGCATTTTAAAAATCCACAGGTCATTTTTTTCCCTTCTACTGAAATGCATGCTGGTGTTTTTTGTCTGCCATTCAAGGTGGGGGGAATAATGTGATTATTGTAATTCTTTTGCCTAGCATATTTCTATAAGGGTTTATATATTTGTGTGAGTACTTTACTATGGTTAGTGTACTTTTCAAGTTCTCTTTTTTGTATAGTATTGTTGAAAACCAAATGTGCGGGTGAGATGGGTAAGGATGAGAGGGCAAGTGAGTGATGGCTATATGCCCAGGACGCAGTAAGAGAGGTCCTTACTGGAGACCCCCAAAGGGGTTGTCCAGCCCGAACTGCTAGGTCACATCCCTTTTGCACAAGACCACAAGCATCCCCAGACATGTTTCAAGCCTGATTTGCATATGGTCTTTCCCCTTCTGTAATGGCTTGGCAGGCGAAGAACGATGGTCTGGAGGGTGCCCAGAGCAATGCCAGTGGTTAAGATTCATTCTAAACCTTCCAGCCATCACCTCTTTGTTTTTGCTTTGTCACCCCGAGTGGGACGGGTATGCCCAGACGTGGGTCCCGTGCCTGCTGGGCCTAGAGACCCAAGCTACACCTCACTGATGAGGCCC
The DNA here is from genome assembly GCF_040938575.1 of Ambystoma mexicanum. Classification (NCBI taxonomy): domain Eukaryota; kingdom Metazoa; phylum Chordata; class Amphibia; order Caudata; family Ambystomatidae; genus Ambystoma; species Ambystoma mexicanum. The sequence continues at coordinate 86,058,666 of NC_090941.1, forward strand.
AACAAGTCCAAAACATGTTTGGGGATGCTTGTGGTCTCATGCAGAAGGGATGTGACCTAGCATTTCAGGCTGGACTGCCCCTTTTGGGGTGGGACCAAGCCTGATTTGCATAAGGTCTTTCCCCTTCTATAATGGCTTGGCAGGCGAAGAACGATGCTCTGGAGGGTGCCCAGAGCCATGCCAGTTGTTAAGATTCATTCTAAACCTTCCAGCCATCACCTCTTTGTTTTTGCTTTGTCACCCCGAGTGGGACGGGTATGCCCAGACGTGGGTCCCGTGCCTGCTGGGCCTAGAGACCCAAGCTACTCCTCACTGATGAGGCCCAACAAGGACGAAACATGTTTGGGGATGCTTGTGGTCTCGTGCAGAAGGGATGTGACCTAGCAGTTCGGGCTGGACTGCCCCTTTTGGGGTGGGACCAAGCCTGATTTGCATATGGGCTTTCCCCTTCTGTAATGGCTTGGCAGGCGAAGAACAATGGTCTGGAGGGTGCCCAGAGCAATGCCAGTGGTTAAGATTCATTCTAAACCTTCCAGCCATCACCTCTTTGGTTTTGCTTTGTCACCCCGAGTGGGACGGGTATGCCCAGACGTGGGTCCCGTGCCTGCTGGGCCTAGAGACCCAAGCTACTCCTCAGTGATGAGGCCCAACAAGGCCGAAACATGTTTGGGGATGCTTGTGGTCTCGTGCAGAAGGGATGTGACCTAGCAGTTCGGGCTGGACTGCCCCTTTTGGGGTGGGACCAAGCCTGATTTGCACATGGTCTTTCCCCTTCTGTAATGGCTTGGCAGGCGAAGAACGATGGTCTGGAGGGTGCCCAGCGCAATGCCAGTGGTTAAGATTCATTCTAAACCTTCCAGCGATCACCTCTTTGGTTTTGCTTTGTCACCCTGAGTGGGACGGGTATGCCCAGACGTGGGTCCCGTGCCTGCTGGGCCTAGAGACCCAAGCTACACCTCACTGATGAGGCCCAACAAGTCCAAAACATGTTTGGGGATGCTTGTGGTCTCATGCAGAAGGGATGTGACCTAGCATTTCAGGCTGGACTACCCCTTTTGGGGTGGGACCAAGCCTGATTTGCATATGGTCTTTCCCCTTCTATAATGGCTTGGCAGGCGAAGAACGATGCTCTGGAGGGTGCCCAGAGCCATGCCAGTGGTTAAGATTCATTCTAAACCTTCCAGCCATCACCTCTTTGTTTTTGCTTTGTCACCCCGAGTGAGACGGGTATGCCCAGACGTGGGTCCCGTGCCTGCTGGGCCTAGAGACCCAAGCTACTCCTCACTGATGAGGCCCAACAAGGACGAAACATGTTTGGGGATGCTTGTGGTCTCGTGCAGAAGGGATGTGACCTAGCAGTTCGGGCTGGACTGCCCCTTTTGGGGTGGGACCAAGCCTGATTTGCATATGGGCTTTCCCCTTCTGTAATGGCTTGGCAGGCGAAGAACAATGGTCTGGAGGGTGCCCAGCGCAATGCCAGTGGTTAAGATTCATTCTAAACCTTCCAGCTATCACCTCTTTGGTTTTGCTTTGTCACCCCGAGTGGGACGGGTATGCCCAGACGTGGGTCCCGTGCCTGCTGGGCCTAGAGACCCAAGCTACTCCTCACTGATGAGGCCCAACAAGGCCGAAACATGTTTGGGGATGCTTGTGGTCTCGTGCAGAAGGGATGTGACCTAGCAGTTCGGGCTGGACTGCCCCTTTTGGGGTGGGACCAAGCCTGATTTGCATATGGTCTTTCCCCTTCTGTAATGGCTTGGCAGGCAAAGAACCATGGTCTGAAGGGTGCCCAGAGCAATGCCAGTGGTTAAGATTCATTCTAAACCTTCCAGCGATCACCTCTTTGTTTTTGATGTTTCCAGTGCAGACACTTACACACAAGTCTTGATCTGCCCATCCATTCCAGGCACAAATGAGTATTTGTTTTTTTACCACGCAGTAATTCAAAAGGCATAACCCCTGTTACTACATGCAGAATCAGCCTATACTGAAACATTCTCTCCATGATGGCTCATATCCAATCCCCACCAGTATTTACAGCAATCATGATCACATCCACCAAAGTCTGGTTAAATCCTTCCACACAGCCATTTTCCTGGGGGTGACAAATTGTCACCTGTTCAATCCCATATTTCTTCAAAACCAATTTGAACTCCTTTGAAACCGATTGAGTTCCATTGTCTGATAGACAGCCCATGCCACCTTCTTCTTTCCATGACTGTGTACAGAACATTTGTTGTCTTGTTTTTTCTTACTTGCCCCTTGTGCTCTTCTTTCTTTGAGGTGGCGGGGTTTCGGTGAAGAAAGATCCATCTCCTGCAATCAGAGGATAACTATTGCACTGCATTCGGAGTGCTGAGGAAGAATTGGAGTCGGCTACAGCTGCCCTTTGTTTTATTCCCAGAATATGCCATGAGGCAATACATTTGGCTGTGAGCTTGCTGCTCACGATGGCAGGCTGGCACTGATGAACCTCCACACTTGTGTGTGGTTTTCATTTCTTCTTTTGTTTGTCCCTTCCTTCCTAATTTTCTCTGATGTTGTCCTCTGCCGGCCACCTTGCTGTTACTCTAACTTCCTGTCCTGGGGGAGTTTCTGCCATTACCTGAGCTTCTGCCTTATGCTTTTGCTAATAGGGAGGGGGAATCCAGGTCAGGAGAAGGAAGTGTGGCAGGAAGACCAGGTCAGGAGCGGGAATTGTGGCAGGAAGACCAACAGCGGGAAACTGAAAGGGGGTGCTCCCCCCTCCGTTTTGCTTATAGATTATTGTTATGCCTCTGTGTGCCCCTATGACCCCGATTACATGGCTGTGCCCCATAGCTACATAGGCTCCCTATTCTGCGGAACTGCTCATAAACTGTGGAGGAGAGCTGGCCACTGTGGCAGTTTCTGCCCACATAAAACACAACATGGGTTACTCCCCTGACCCCCCCCACATCATTATAAACAACCAGCCACCAAAATCAGATCTTATCAGACCCTTGGTTCTTGCCAACCTCAAATGTCCTCTATGGCCTAGATCCATTACAGCTCTCTGCATGTTTTTGGGGACCCCTAACCAATGCCCCCTGCACAAGTACCATACTTTTACACACAACTCATCCCTCACCTTCCAGAAATCCTTCGCTTTCTCTTCACCAAAATCAAGAGACTTCCTTTTCACCAAGTCAAGCACCAACTGACAAGAACCATCAGCACAGCAAGCAGCATCCCAATCACCTATCTTGATACTTTCCTGCACCAGAAACATTTCAGCAACCTCTTCATCATCTTCATCAGCAGACTCAACACACACTTGGTCACACAACTCAGACCTGTACAGAGCATCTGCAACTACATTATTTTTCCCTTGAATATGTTCCATTCAACACGTTAGGCCTTGTAAACTACTGACCCACTTCATTATCCTTCTGGATACTCCCTCCAAGCCACCCTTGGAATAAATGCTAATCAGTGGTATATGGTCTGCCCTAATTGTGAATTCACGGCCCCACACATACATTTTAAATTAGTTGCCCACCCACATGCATGCCAAAGCTTCTTTTTCCACAACCAAATATCTCAAATCTGCCTCCTTCAAAGTTGTGGAGGCAAATGCTATAGTCAACAACTCTACACCCCACTCTTGAATCAATACGGCCCCAAAACCAGAATCACTGGCGTCTGCATAGATTACAGTTTCCTGTCCTTCTACAATCCCTGGTAGAACAGGGACACTGACAATACACTGTTTGAAAGCTTCAATATTCTTTTGAACACGACTCATCACATTGAAAAATGGTACCCTTCTTGTTGAGCTTGCTCATATTCTTGGTCTTGGCAGATAGTTTCGCAATGAATTTACAAAAAAATTCTACCAGACCTGAGAATGAAGATATGTCATTCTTCTATCTAGGGCACACCATTCACCTGATAGCTTCCACCGTATCATGTTTGGGTTTTACTCCCTGCCCAGAGATCTCATGACCCAGATGCGTCCTATTGGTACACTTCTCTCTGACAATCATTAAGCCTGCCTCTTTCAATATTTCTAACACACTCCTCAAATGCCCATCATGCTCTTCCACATTCACTCCACAAATCAGCATGTCATCTTGAAAGAACAACAACCCTTTCTCACTGCCAAGCAAATGATATATGACATTCTGGAATACACTTGCTGCCGACACCAAGCCAAATTACATTCTTCAGCATCTAAATAATATGATGGGTGTTATAAAGGCTGTCAGGTCCACTGAGTTCTCATGGAGCTCGATTTGGTGGTATGCCACTCTAAGATCCACAATGGAGTACACTTGACCACCAGTGATGCCTGCTAGAATATCATCAATCCTAGGCAATTGGAAATTCTCTGCCACAACATTATTTAAGTTCCTTAAATCTATGCAAAGTCTCACTGACCCATTCAGATTTCTGACTATGACTATGGGGCTGACCCATTCAGAAGACTCTATCTTCCCCACAATGCGCTCTTCCTCCATTCTGGTGTTCTCTTCTTCAACTTTTTTGCGCGATGGCAAAGTCACCATCCACCGTTTGGGGGCATTGGATTTGCCCCTTTCTTTAGTCTAATGCAGTGCACAAAGCCCTTGAGCCATCCTAGTCCCATTTCAAACAGCTTTGGATACCATTCTGCAATTTCTTTAACTCCATCATCACCTTCAACTCCTTCAATGGCAAGGACCTGTGCAGGATGACGCGCATCTAAATGAATGGATAGTTCCGCTTGATCATCCCATGACAACGATTCCTCTCCTTTGCTTGCCACATATACCATGCTCATGGCTCTCCTCACTTTGAATTCCAATACTGCACTGAATTGCCCCACTATGTCAATAGGTATATCTCCATTTGATTTGATTTCAGTTTCCTTTAGCAAGCAACAACCAACCTTGCTTCTCTACCCCTGTGTGCTCACAAGGGTGTAATCCGCCACACTGTCTACTAGCATGGACACTCATATTCCATTTATGGAAACAATGGCATTGGGTTTGCTTCTTCTTACTTTCAACGACACAGTATGTATGGAATTAATTACTACTTTTCCCAATCCTCTGTATTCATCCTCCTCATCCTCATAAACTTCTCTGACTTGACCGAACGATTTGACATTCTTTCAACAACAAGCCACATGTCCCTTGCATTCGCACTCACGACAAACTATCTGAATCACAACACAATCCTTGTCATTGGCCAGATGGGTACTACTGCCACACCTGAACATTGTCTGCTCTGTGTGAAGCTTGTTACCCTGGAAGATCACCATGCACATCCTGTATTCCTGTTGCTGCGAGACAAGGCATCACTTTGTATTTCTCTTCCCTTCTTGTCACTCTTCCTTCCCGAAGCCAACCCTTGTTTCTGAGACACTATGGACATCTTGTTTATTGCCCCATCGTCTGGAGCCACCTTGTGACCCTCAGTGTTCTTGTCAGAGTGAAGTTCTTTGATACAGCTTTCAGTGTGTTCTATACACTTTGCTATATCACTGGCTCTTGCCAACGTGAGATTGCGCTCCTTCCACGTGTCTTCTCGTATCTTGTGGTTGGTGTATTTAATCATTAGTTGATCTCAGAGATGCTCTTCTTGACAATGAGTGAATAGGCACTTCATTGCCAAACCCCTCATGATTGCGATGAATTCCTCAATGGATTCTCCCACCTTTTGCTCCCTGCTGGTGAAATGATATTGTGCCAAAATAATGTTCTCCTGCACTTAATAGTTTTTGTAAAGCTTGTCAACTGTCTTTTCATACAAGCCCACATCCTCCAAAACAGTTGGTTTAGGCAATATTTTGAGGATGTCCTGGCCTGCAGCTCCAAGACAGTGATATAAGAATGCCTCTTTCCTGTCATTGGAGTAATTGACACCAAAAATAGAAAGAACATTTTTTGTTAAAATTATCTCTCCATTCTGCCCATCATACTTTGGGTTCACCAGGGGTGGGTAGAAGGAAGACAGGTCCAGGTACATTTGCCATTGAAGTAGTACAATATTAACTTGCTCTATGAATGGCTTGAAGCCCTGATGACTTCACCTTGTTGGCTGTCTTTATCGTAAAAAAAAAGACAAAGTGTGTGTGGCCAATGGTGGAAAAATATAATTGAAGTGTAAAAGGCATTTATAATTGTAGTACAATTGAGGATAGTGCTTATTGAATATGTTTATACTTGTTACAGTTACTTACAGTAATAAAGCCGGAATCTCTGGTTCTTTTTCTGTGAAAAAAAAACAGTGTAATGTGTTAAGCACGATAGTTGAAAAGCTTTAATTGCATACAACTGTACATATAAATGTAATGTTCTGAACCTCATAAACACTTCATTCTATGTACTATGTTTGGGATAAAATTAGTGTTTGCTACACTGCTGTTGTACTGACATGAAGTAATCATTGGATCATTGGGAAAAAAAATCCATAAAGGATTTTTAAAAAAGTTTATTACAATCATGTGAGTGTAAGTGTGACAGTATGTTTGTTTGAAATGTGCTGTTATTAAGTTAATGTTTAAATTAGTTAGATGAATGTTAGCGTACTCTATGTATATTCAATTTTACAAGAAGTTTTGCAGTAACAAGAACTGGGTTGGCGTATTTGAAGTGTATTGCAATGAAGGGTATTTTTGAAGTAGTAAGATACCTGTTGGCAAATCCTAGCTATCTAGACTTTTAAAAGTACTATTGTGGTATTATGGATGTAGTCAGATCCCCGTTGGCCTATTCTAACTGTACATTGTTCTACATTTTAGTGAGTACATTTAGGTTGAAGGAATATTAAGTAGGCATTTGTTAGATTTGCTGTTAACCTATGTTTTGAAGTAACAAAGGTGTCATTACATTCAAACCAAACACTTCTTTTTTTTACATATGCAGTATAGTGGCCTGAAGTGGTTGTGGCACCAATGTGGTATATTATGCCTATTGTTGTGAAGGTTTTCTTGCCAATAGATATGTGGCCGTGTGTAAAACTAGTGAGTTTACAGTTATTTTTGCTATCATCTGCATTGCACCTTAGAAGCGTTAGTATGACATATTGTCTATGTGAGATTATTTGTATGCTGAAACGATTGTCTGTATTTCAAAAAGGGTATAATATGCCATGATTTGCATTTTGCAGAAGCTGGTGAAATGGAATGGTTTCACAATTTGGTATGGGTACATTTACAAATGTTCATTAGGGATGTGCTATTGTGAAAAATTGTTGCAGAGTGCATGTATGTTTCCACATGTATGAAATCTGAAAGATCTCATTTATAGGGATGTTTTTGGTTTCCAGTGCTTGTAGTAAGTACATTAGTCATTCTTGTGGATCTTCCTGTGCATTTATGGTAAATTTGACCAATCCTGCACAGTAGTCCAATAATCTTGCCTTATACCTGAGACACTGTAAGTGCTGTCAGGATTATTTGTCGCATTTCTATGAAGGACGAGCATTTGCAAACACAACTGGTCTGAGCGGTTGAAGTAAATTTGTGAACAATTGCTGGCAATTGTGTTACTGAATTTAAACGGACCAGACAGTTCTGTCTCTGCTTCCTTTGGTGGGCCTGCAGTTCTTTTTTGAGAAGAGATGTTTGTCTCTTTGTCTTCTGATGGACGTGTAGCCGAGTTTGTACTAGACAGATTTGTGGTTGTATTATTTGATGGAGAAGGAGTTGGTAATTGGTTCTTCAGTGGTATTGTTGGGTGATCTAATATAGAGTCTGTTTGTATTAGTTTGTTTTTTAAAGGATTTCTTTTGTGAGGTACAAGGTACATTTCTAGATGGGGTGTACAGTTCACATAACCTGTTGTATTCAAGGATGCAAGTAATGTCAGTGTTGACTTTGTTTGCATCAAAGTTAACTAGAAATAGACCATTGAGTGTACACAGACGTGAAGGTGCTACGTAACTCAAACCTTCTTTAAAGACTGTGCTGCCAATGTCAATCTATGCCTGATCTAAGTAAGTGTTTTTAGGGGATTTCCCTTTTAAACTGTGTCTAACAGAAGACATCTAGCTATTTGCTTCTCCTTTTCTACCCCAAACTGATCTATGGACGCCAAAGCAAAATATGGTATAGTATTTATCTTTGTTTTTGGAAGCATAAGATTTGTGTATGTAGGTCATTATGTGTGGTTTCTGAAGGGATGTCACAGGCAATGTATTTTTCAATAAACGGTAAAACAATGGCATCACTGTCATGGCCAAATTTGGAAGCATTTTCATCCACAAAAGCATGTGAATGTGTGACGCTCCTGTGGATGATATTCTTTTCTCAAAAATAAGTGTTGCACTCCTCCAAGCGGACAGGTAGTTTTATTGCAGATGAAGTGCAGCATGGCAATGAAGCAATGGTGAAAGTAGCTTGATACACAGGCAGGGTCAACAGAACAGAGGTCTCTTGTTTTTTTTATATCTATTCCATCTTTATTTTGGTTTGCAGTGCGTAAGAATGTGTGCAAGTCCTCGCATGTGTACTCTACACAACTTACAGTAACAAACCATGTGGGTGGGCCTGGGTTCCTTAGCATGCAACATACATCAGCGTGACATTGGAACCATGCCTGTTTGCCAAGAGATTTGTTTTACTTGACTGCAAAACTTAATCTTTGTCTTTTATCTTTTGAATTAGTTGGATAGCGGACATGTTTACAAAATGTTAGCCTATTTTTAATGTGTGTGCAACTTCATAACAGAGTTGCTACTTCACTTTCGAACAGGCGGTGGAAAATGTATTCTGCGTTTTGTCTGAATCTGGGTCTTCAGAACACATTCGTAAAGAGCGATATTCTGATGCACTCAGTTGTGTGGATCTTTCATCATATCTTCCTCCTTTTCCTGATGGAAAGAGTGGAGGAAAAGAACATGCTTCTACACTGTTTTCCCATATGCACATTGGGGATCCTTGGCTTGACACCATTGATATGTTTCTAAAGCATCTTCAATGGTGTCTTTGGAGTGTGGTGGGTGAATTGTATACTGGTCTAAATTGTTGGCTGCAGTAACAGGATCTACACATTCAAATTGGCTAGTTGCTGGTGCATCTTGAATTATTTGGGTTGTTTCTCTTATGTTTTCCTCTATGTTTATATCTTCATAGTAGTCATTATTTTCTTTCAGATATTGTAGGGCTTGTCTAACTTTCTTTAAGTTGACTAGTTGTTGCCTAATGTATTTGTCTTTTGTTGGTACACCATTAACTAGTACAATCAAAGATGGATCTATTGGCCGTTGTACTCTGAGATTTTGTACATTTTCTTTAAGATCTATTGGAAAATATATTACTTTGCAATGGTGCAATGGTGCCTTTTAGTAACTCAGATGGAGGAAATTTGTTTTCGGTTGAAGGCGTATTATAGCTTGAAATGGGTTTATTGTTTGGATTATAAGTCTCTCATACAAGTTAAGATGTTGGAGAGCTTTTGTAAGTGGAAATATTAATATAAGTTATTAGTGATAGCACGTGATGGCATTTGGTTATAGTTAAGCTTTGTATTGCAGTACGTACAAACTATTGAGGGGTCCGTAATTTTGTATTTATTTTCTGCTGTTATATATAAAGTTAATTCGAAACATTGGGATTCTTCATTGTCCTCTATTTTGTAGGCCATATGTACTATTTTTGTGCTCTTTTTCTAAAATGTTCTGTGACAACAGACACATACTTGGTCCAGTATTTCAGAAAATGTGTTTTGAAACTTAGCTATTTCTTTTTTGTATATGTTTGTTAGGAGGTTGGTGTTTGTGAGGTTTCAGCTAATGTTTTCTGAAGTTACTGAATTTTCGAAGTCAACTTCAGTTCCAAAGTATTTACTTTGGATGTGCTCTATTTCTCGAAGGACTTCTTTTGTTGTTCCAGTAGGAGAATGTTACTTAAATGTTGCAGATCTAGAGCAGGACCTTTTGCATAGTATAGTCTATGTACAAGATTCCGTATAGAAGAATGGTGTGTTGGTAACATTATGATGTGATGGAAGGTGCTTTTGCAAGCAGTTCCTGAAATGCACGCTGATGAATGTCCTCGGAGTCCAGTGTGGCTGCGCACTAGACAAGAGTCCATGTTATGTAAAGTTTTCATTTTAGTTTTGTCTTTTAGTTTCACATAGTGATTGAGGAATTGTCGTAACCATTTAAGGGATTGTTGGCATACATTACAAATTGTGCTGCATGTCCTTTTATATAGTGGACAGTTTGGGCGAAATTATATTTGTTTGCAAGTTTGTTGGGGCAATTTTTTCTATAGGGTTTATTTTGCCAGAATGCTGTATCCTACTATTTCATACCCTGGACCATTACTGTCTATGGCAATTGGGTTGTTTTTTTCTTCTTTATAAGCCTCTTCATTGAAATATTGTTCTCTGCTACTTGTGTGAACCCATTCACCTTCATAGAAGTTTGAAAAGGTATCTATATTGACACTGTACATGTTTAGAAGTACTATTTGTAATTTATCAATTCATTTAGTTAGTGGTTTCATTCTGTTTAAAATCAATATAAACAACTTTCTCTTTAGTAGAAATGTGCTGTCAATTTGAGCTTTGGGGATTAGTCTTCTGCTATAGTTTTTAAGGGTAGATCACAGCTTTTCAGCTGTCTTTATAAGATTGTGAAGAACTCCACGGTGGACATTTTTTTTATAAAATAATCTTTGGAATGCTTTACTGTGGCTACATTAATGTCTTTTTACTTTCAGGTTTTGGAAGGGGGGGCCATACTTTTTTATGGGTTGCTGATTTAGTTTTGGTTGAGTGAGTTTACTAGCTGTTTTGTTTTAATGTTTTCTATAAATTGTTTTAGAGGTGGATGACGGTATGGCTTGCTTTTATACTTATTTGCTCTATTTTTTCATTTTTTTCTACAGAGTTGCTTTTTAGTAGGCATTACGTTCTGTCTGTTGGGAAAAAAGAAAGTTTGGGTTTGAAAGTTGTGGAATGTATGTGCATGTATTGTGGATGGTTGTGTGGGTGTGATTGTAGAGATTAAGAGAGAGCTATGTAATTGTGTAGTGGGATGATAGGTGTAGTGAATGTATTGTGGATGGTTGTGTGGGTGTGATTGTAGAGATTAAGAGAGAGCTATGTAATTGTGTAGTGGGATGATAGGTGTAGTTCGGTAGGTTGTAAGAGTAAGAGTGTGTGTAGGTGTGATGGGCTTGGGTTAGTAAGTAATGGAGTGGCGGTGTGATTGAATAAGTAGGGACATTGTGATATTTTGAAGAACGCTGTGGCTGTTGTAATGGTTATGTTTAAATGGGAATAGAACAAGTATGTATGTTGCAATATAATGAGTAGGTTTGAAATACATCTTGATTCGAAAAGTATACTGTAGGCTAACATATAGTGAAAGTACATTATTACAATTCAGAAAATATACATGCGATACTGATGTACTTAGTTTGTAGGATGTGACGAGTGTTCTTTTTTTGGTAGCTGTCTTTGGCAATCTTCTGCTTTCCTGTAATTGTAAAAGAAAGTTAGTGGGTATATGTGGTAATGGTGAAGCACTTTTAGTAAGTGAGGTTGTTATTTATGAAGGTAGGGGGAGCTGTTGGCAAAAGGAGTTAATAAAGTTGTGTTATGGGTGTTGTACGGCAGTGTAGTAACTATATTGTTAAAACAATTGGATTACGAGTAGTGCTGTTTGGCACACTAGAAGGAACAGGGCAATAATGGGTGTGAGAAACAAGTGCGTATCTAGGTTATCTTTGTGCTTCTGATTTTAATGGAAGAAGTGCTGTGTTTGTGGTGCAATGCATTTGTAATATGTTGCAGTGTGTTTAAAGAATATGAAACTGTGGCATAGTGGTAATGCAATGGTGGATTGTTGTTGAAGCAGTGTTTGGTGTATTATAGTAAAGGTTTGGAAAGAAGACTACGTTATATGTAAAGTGAAGTGTTGTATATAGATACTTTGGTGTAATACACATATATTTGAGTCTGTGGAGCATGGTGGCAGTGTAAGGGATGTAATGAGTGAGGTTGGAAAATGTGAGATTTATATGAAATGAAAAATGGAAAATGCTGATCTTTTAAAAATGTTGTTTTTTAAGAGCATTTTCATTAAGTTAAAACATGTGGATGTGCATTGATAGCAGCACTGTGCGTAACATTTTTGCAAAAGAAAAGAAAAGCACACGTAAACGGTGTGTAGCACATTTTTAAGTGGCAGTTGGTTTGTGGAAATTTAATATGTTGGCAGTACATGCATACTTGCCAACATGATCAATTGTAATATGTAGGTGCATCTGAAGTTTGTTTATTTTCTATGTATTCTGGGACTTATAGTTGCACTTTTTCCATTGGAAACGTGGACTACAATTCCCAGAATGCAAAGAAGAAAGTAGGACTGGGTAAGCACCTACAGATTGGAATGGGTCATGTTAGCAAGTATGCATGTACTGTCAAGATATTAAACTTCCACGCACTAAATGGCACTTAAAAATGTTGCACAAATGTTTTACATCTGCTTTTTCTTTGTTTTACAAAGAAGTTACACACAGTGTTGCTGTAAATGTACATATACATTTCTTAACTTTCATCAAAATGCTCCTAAAAAGGAATATTTGTAAATGCACAGCATGTTCCACTTTTCATTTAATATAAATTTTTGAATCTTGCAGTCCAGGCCTGGTCATTTACTTTTTGCATTCTGGGCCTTGCAGTCTAAGTTGTGTAATGGGAGAAGTGGTATTACAAGTCACAGAATGCAAAGAAAGAAACTAAGACTTGATAAGCAACTATAGTTTAAAAAGGGGCATGCCAACATATTAAACTGGTGCACATCAGGTGCTTTCCTTTCTTTTTGAAAAAGGTTACACACACTGTTGCTATAAATGCACATATGTATTTTTAAAATGTCATTAAAATGCTGCTAAAAATAAACATGTTTAAATTCACAGCATTGTAAGTAACTGCACTTGATGTGAGCAGGTGCTGAATGCTGCAATACATGGCATTTGATAGAGTGGTTTAAAAAGAGAATATGCTTATTAAGAAGCTTATTACAGGGTAAGTGGCAGGAACTCTGTATACATACATTTAAAAAAGATTGAACAAAAAGACTTACAAAAATATAAGCATACCTGTACTATGTCTTGTCAGATGCAGAGTTTGTTAAATCTGCAAATTGAAATCTTGGAGAGTTTTAGAGTATTTTTTGGTGCAGGTGGTTTTGAGTAACCGGAAACATATACTCTGAGAGTTCAAGAGTAGATCTAAAGTGTTGAACTGAGATTGCAGGGTAACATGTAGATGTTTTGGATGTGATTTGGTGGGTGGATGTGTGAATAATTGAAAGCAGCCAATGAAAGTGTGTTACAAACATGAAAGTAGAAAGGGTAGAAAGGCTGCACTGCGCTACTGTGTCTGCGGACACCGCTGGAGTCCGCGGACCTGCACATGCCACCCCGGGTCTTTTAGGAATGCCTGGCATCATAAGGGTACTGCAGAGATCGCGGATAGTTGTGGATGTCCATGGACATCGGGGGACAGCCAATCAGGTTTCCTGGGCGTGATGTGTGGTGTGCAGGATGACTGGGTAGCAAGAATTATCTTTGTTGTGTCCAGTGAAGATAGCTATGACTTTGAGGAAGCAGACTGTCTGGATTGTGGGAGACTCTTGGATCCATTGGCTAAAGGTGTATTCTGAGCACTGTGGATTGTCTGACAATCTTGGATTTGATGAATTTCAAGTTTTATGGTATTCAGTTCAAGGAATGAAGGGGGTAGGATTCCGGCCGTTTTATGAGACTATGGTTAACTTGAAGCATCGAGAAATCATTGTAGTTCACTGAGAAGGCAGCAGTTTGGGTTATGTTACCAGAAATGCATTACAATTTGCAATGAAGACTACATTTGGAAAGTCGATGGAACTGTTTCCACATTCATATATTATTTTTTCATGGATAACTCAGAGACAAATGTGGATGTGTTCAAATTTATTTTGTCCACATATTGAGAAAGCAAGGCGCAATGTGAATAAAGTGACTGTGATGTCATCAATGACATTTGTGATGGCATCTTTCATGTCCTGGGTGTTAGTCTCAGCAGTGCACGGTGGCGGCGTGAGTTATGGTTGCTTAGTTTACCATAACTGGTGAATAACTGGAGTTTTCAGTTTTACTTGTAAGCACAACGTCCCTTTAAAAAAATTTTTTTTCTGAATTTCATTGATTTTATTAGTGCAACTTAAGTTTAATGTCCCTTTAACAAAGTTTTTTCAGTGAGTATATATATATTTATATATCAGTAAAAAAACTTGGTTAAAGGGACGTTATGGTTCAAAGTAAAACCGAAAAACCCTTGAAATTCGCCAGTTCTGGTAAGCTAAGCAACCATAACTCGCGCCACTGTGCACTGCTAAGACTAACACCAGTAAACAAAATGGCGGTGTCCTGAGGACACTATACCTGTCTGTATTGTTCGTAGTCAGGTTGAAACTATTCCAAGAACACATCAAGTGTCCTGGGATGTTCGTAAATAAACAAAATGGGGGTGTCCTGAGGACGCTATGCCTGTCCATATTGTTTGTAGGCAAGTTGAAACTGTTCTAAGAACAACAGCCTGTCCGTAACTGTTTGTTTCACTTGTGTCGCACTTTTAATTTGTTTCAGGACCTGAACACTGTCCGTAGACTATCTATGCACATGCGCACCACACCCATAAATCCTATGAACATCGCGCCTGTCCGTAGCTGTCCGGCACACTTCTGTCACACTTTTAATTAGTTTGAGGACCCAAACACTGTCCGTAGAACACCAACGCGCATGCGCAAAACAGTTCCCATGTGTTTGGTGTCCTGCTGTGTGTCACCCGTTCCCTTCGCGGACATGTTCGCAACGCCATCACTGCTTGTGTCCACGAACAATTTAAAAGTACCTTTACAGGCAATCTACAATATTTTATTATAATAAATCACCATAGCACATGTCCCAGACAATGATCCTGACTACATACTTTTTGGGACTTTTTGAGCCTTTTTTTTGGTGTTCGATCTGTCCGCGGACAGTGCGGGTGTCCCCGAAGCACGCACCAGCACCCCTATAAAAGGCCACACCCCAGAGCTCATCCTCATGGTGTTTCTGGCTACCTGACAGAACACTGTACTTTGGCTGCCAATATTCCTGATTTTTCAGAAACCTGATGGCAACCACGGCTCCTCTGCTTCCACCTGGTGCTACATCTGCCTCAGCACCACCCTCACCCCCTCCACCACCAACGCCTCTCCAAGGACCTGAAGTGGGGAACAGGAGTGAGGATGTAGAGGAGGATGAAGAGAATGAAGATGATGAGGTAGTGGAAGTCCCTACTACCAGCACTCGCTCTGACTCTCGGGTGAGGCGGTTATTTACCATTCATGGTAACATACCCAAGGCGCGTGCAAACAAAGTCACCTGCAACAAGTTCAAAATGGTGCTCAGTCGCGGGAGGCTTGTTTCGTACAGCTTTGGTACGACAACTATGAAGTGACACCTAAGGTCATTCCACGTGGGGCCATAGTAGGTTGACATCCTCTACTGCATCCTCTGTTTCCGATTCTGTCACCACAAGGAACACTCCTGTGGGAGAGCGTATCCCTCCAGCTGCCTCACAGGCCATTTGCAATGCTGATTACCCTTACCTTTCGAGGGTCACAGTTGTGTGTATGTACTGTGACACAGTACTCTGTAGGGGGGAGAGACCTTGTAGTGCTTTCGAGACTATGGTCTCAGAGCACGGGAAGACCTGCCCACTACCTAACTAGGTCCCACCCTACATCTTCCTCTCTCCACCCGCCCTTTCTTATCCCAGTGGTTGGTGTCCCCCCTTACCCTCCTTTCCCCTCCTCTCCTAGTGTGTCGTGTGTAAAAAACCAAAAAAAATATAAAACAACAAAAATCCAAAAAAAAGGCTCTGTTCAGAGCCGCCTTTCACAGTTTAAAAATAGAAGTGGCAAATAAATGGAGCAGGGCCCTGTGTATTTTTTAGAAGTCCGTGGACAGTTTGCGGACATCTAAAATTTTGGGGTGCAGCCCTATCATAACCATTGCACTATTCTCAGGGATGAAGTGGTGGCTCTGAAAAGAGCCTTTTGATGGTGTTTGTTTGTGTTTGAAAAACTTGAAATGGTCAACACCTACTGCAAAATGGATGGCAGTAATTCCAAAAAAGGTTGCAATGCATTTTGTACATTTCTCAGAAAAATCTGATTGCCAGCATAAGCAAGATGGACTCCATCTCTGCGAAAAATATATGTGCTACGAAATATAATATGTTCATTGTGAAAAGAGGACATGCCAACATCTCTTAGAAAGGCACAAACAGCCTTATTGACATTGTGCCTCGCTTTCTCCATTTGTGGACCAAATGAAGAAGAACGCAGCCACATTTGTCTCTGCGCAATCCGAGAAAAATTTACTTGAGAATTTGGAAACATGTCCATGACCTTCCCAAGTCCTTCTTTCATTGCAAATTGCAAAGAAATTCCAGACACATGTCCTAAACTATTCCCTCCACAATGAATTATCATTATGTCTGGATAATGCTCTGTCTCCAAAGTAGCACAGAGAGGTACCAAGTCCAGCCACTTCATTCCACGCAATCCATGCCAGTGCACTTCCTAATGTGGGAATCCAAGATCTACAGCTACTCCACAGCTTTCTGCATGCACCTTCAAACAATGTATCCACACATCTCCCAAAATCCAGACAATCTGTTTTCTGAAACACACAGCCATAGCTATCTGTTCTTCTCTCAGGAAAAATACTTTCTGACAAACTCTCTCCTGACACAATACACCCACTAAACATTACTGACCAATCCCTTGCTCTGCTCATTCTCATTTGCATACCTCCCCACCCCAAAATCCCTGTATGTAACACGCGATGTCCATGGACTACCGCCATGTCCACGGACATATCGTAACATGGACAGCCCTTCTACCATTTCCACTTTACTCTCTGTGCCATTCCCTGATTGGATACAGCTAAGCAGTCACACAACCATCCACCAATCACATCCAAGACCTCTACATCTAACTCCATCATCATAGATCAGCACTTCAAATGTACTGTTAATCACTCTGAGTACACGTGTCATAACATTGGAAAGCACCTACTACAAGAACTACTGTACAAGTCTCCAAGATTTCTACTTGCAGCTGCATGCATATCCATATGCATGAACACAAACTAAAGGTGTGCATATATTCTGTATAGTACATGTACAATTCTTATAAATGCATATAAACAGATTAACTGCCTTTTAACCTGTATAACCTATAAAATGAACTTACTGTTATTTTTCCCATTTGCTATTATCAACTGTCACTTCCAAACATATCTGCTATTTAATTTCTTTATACACACACAATTGCAAAGCATGTTGAACTAACATATTTAAAGTAAAATATAAAGCCTGCACATAGTCAAACACAATTGCATGCACAAACTATGTTCAGATATCAAACAAGAATACTTCTACAAAAACATAAAAATCAATGTCTAAATTAACATCAGTGCTATAAACACAGAAAATTACTAACTTCTTTCCTTTATTATTGTAGTGAAGACCACTCTCCTGAAAAGCAGCAGCAGAATCTGAAGTACAAACAACAACTCAGAGGAAACCTGCTCGTACCACACAAAAAAGTAAGTTAAATACCACCATAATATTTTTACTGTTACTCAAACACACTGTGGGGTTCATTCATGGTATTTTTGCATCAAAAAACAGAGATTGTGCATCATTCCGCCCACAAATCCCCATTTGTTAAACAGGGATTTGCAGGCAGAATGGCACACAAAAATCCCCGTTTTTCAGCGCACAAATGACATAACTCAGCCCCTAGAATGTTAGTATTGTAGAACAAAGAACTGTTTTAATTCTATACCATTAGATTTACTATGTGTGCTTCTCCTCACCACTAGCTTACTTTCTACTGTCATCTGAACCCCAATATAGTAACACACACATTGAAGAATAGCCATCCCAACTAATTGTAGTTGCCCAATGCACAATCACACACCATCACATACATCTTTACCATCAGATTCAGACACTCATGCACACAGCACACATACATTGCAGAACAGCCCAACCCATAGCTTCTTTATTTTTTTCAACAGACCACAAAGAATGCCTACCAAAAAGCAAGTCTGTTCAAAGCAACACAGAAGTAGAGCAAATGAAAATAGAAGTGTCCAAAATAGGCATCCATCTCTAGCAGAATTTGTACAAAAATGTCAAACAAAACAGCTCATACAGTCATTTAGCAAAACAAAACAAGATTCAAGTACAGAAACCTTGCCTCCTCTATCAAAATGTAAAACGAAACAGAAAACAATTAACAAGAATTCAGCTACCAGTATTGCTAAAACTGCTCCTATAAATCTTGATATAGTGCCAAGTAAGCATACCAAAAAAAGTATTTTAGCAAAAATGTTCCGCCACAGAGTACTTCAAAATCTTATAAAACAGGAGAGAAATCATGCACAACCCTTAAAACCTACAGTAGAAAATTAATCTTAGAAGCTTTGATAGACAGTGCAATCCTTCTAAAAAGAAAGTTATTTATTTTAGTGTTAAACAAAATGAAACCACTAACAAAACTAATGACTAAATTACAAAAAAGTCTTCTCAATAAACAAAATGTCAACAAAAATAACTTCTTAAATATCTGTGGAGGTGAATGGAGTCACACCACAAGCACAGAACCATATTTTAATGAAGAAGCATACAAACAAAGGCAAACAAATACAATTGCCATACATAGCAGTAGACGAGGTTATGAAAAAGTTAATAATACCATAATGGAACAAGTAATACTGCTTACAAAAATATCTCCAGAAAACTCAGAATTACCTCTCCATTCGACTGAACCAGAACGTCCAGTATACAAATGGCTATGCACCTCAATGTGTAACATTCCCAAAAAATCTTTCAAGTCTTTATGCCAATTCCTCAATCAGTATGTGAAAGGCAAAGACAAAATCAAAATGAAACTACTGCAAAATATGGATACCTGTCCAGTGCGCAAATACACAGGACTACAAGGGCATTCATTAGCCTGTATTTCTGACCTATTTGCAAAACCACCTTCCATCATATCAAAATGATATTAACACATCATTCAACCACAAGAAATCTACACTATAAACTGTACTATGCTAAAAGTCCTGCTTTAGCAGTAGCTAATTTAAATGAGATTCTTCTACATGGTACAGCCAAAGACCTACTCGAAGAAATCGACTGTATCCAGAAAAAATATTTTGGAAGTGAAAGCCACGTACAAAATACAATAGCTTTACAACAGACTAGCAACAATTCTATGCATGGCAACCTTCTACTACACACTTACAAAAAAGAAATACTGAAATTTAAAAGTACATCTGCTGAAGTACCAAACCATGTGTGTGTGTGTTGCCGCAGAACTTTTTATAAAGGTAACACAAAAACTGTAGACCTAACATACAAAATAGAAGACAATGAAGATTCTAAATGGTTTGAATAAGCTCTCTACCTAGCAGAAAACAAATACGAAATAACTGAACCCTTAATACTTTGCAGTTACTGCACTATAAAACTTGACAAGAACCAAACTCCTTCACATGCTATCACAAATAATTTGGAATTATTCCCAGTGCCAAAACCCCTACAACAACTCAATTTATATGAGAGCATCATAATTCAAACAGTGCACACCTTTCAAGCAATAATATGCCTTCAACCAAAAACAGCAAAATTACCTCCCTCTGAATTGGTGAAAGGCATTTGTGGCAAAGTAGTGTATTTACCATTAGATCTAAAACATAATGTGCACACTCTGGGAGTGCAACGTCCAATAGAGCAATCTTTAATTATCTTAGTAAATGGTGTACCTACAAAAGACAAAAAATGTGGCAACAACTGGTAGACTTACATAAAGTTAGACAAGCCTTGCAATATCTAAAATACAATAATGAATGCTACAAAGAAATGAATATTAAAGAAAACTTGAAGGAAACCACTGAAATAATTCAAGAGTCACCAGAATCTGGTCAATTTGAGCTTCTAGATCCTGCTACAGTATCCAATATTTTAGACCATTGTACTATTCATCCATTGCACTCTAATGACACCATAGAAGATGCACTAAAAACATACCAAATGCGACAAACGAAAGGATCACTAATCAGCATATGTGAAAAAAGTATAGAAGCACGTGCTTTTCCTCTACTCTTTCCTACTGGCAAAGGGGGAAGGTACGATGATAGACCTATTCAAATAACAGCATCAGAATACCGTTCGTTACGGATGTATTCTGACGATCCCAGATTTAGACAAAATGTGGAATACATATTCCACCTAGTCTTTGAAAGTGAACTAGCAACTCTATGTTACGGAGTTGCACACACATTAAAATCAGGAACCCACTTTCAAAATATGTCAGCTATGCAATTATTACAAAAAGTGCAAGAAAAAGATGAGGTTTTACAATCACGCATTACAAATCTATTAGCAAACATGCCTGGTAATAAAGAGTACTGGTTCCGACTTCATGGAGATGTACGTTGTATGATAAGAAACCTTGGCCCACCCACTTGGTTTGTTACATTAGCAGGCTGATTCATGGAATTAATGTGCGCTGAAAATGTCTGCGCAAGCGTGCAAAAGCGTGCGAATCGCAGCCCAAGTGCAAAAATCGCAGCGAAACCCGCGCACAGCGATTCATGGTGATTTGCATGTGTAAATCCATGGATGTGCGCTAAAATCCTGCGTGGCGCACGCTGGCGCACACGGCTTCAAACAGCGTGCGCTACGCGCACAGCGAAAGCGCACATAGCGCAGTGCACATAACAGAAGTAGGCGTAACACGGGGCATAACACGCGGAATGGGGAACAACGCATGAAAATGTGGGCGTCACAGGGGAAGTACAGGAGGCAAATGCGCGGAACGCCCACACGTGTGCCTACAACACGTATTCATGGATTCGAACTGGGCTAATGCGTGTGCCAAAAAAGACGCGCTAATCCGGAAACACGTACGCCAGCAGGAAGCAGGCGTGCGTGGACCCGCGCAGCATAAAAGTGCACGCAAACAACAAACAAGCTCAGACGCCAAGATGAATATACCGTTCCTCTCAGAATTTTTACACCCAGAACCAGCCTTTTTGGGATGCCTGATGACCAGGTGTATGGGAGGTACAGGTTTCCACCTCACATAATACTCAACCTGGTGAGTGAGTGGGAGTATGACCTCACATCACTCACCCTGTGCTCCCAAGCACAGAGCCCCCTTGAAAAGGTGCTTAATGTACTGCACTTCTTGGCCACGGGATCATTTCAGCAGACAAGTGCTATAGTGGGGGGGTGTCACAGGCCACGCAGTCACGCTCCCTACACCAGCTGTTGGCAATCATGACTGCACGCCCATCAGTCCGCAGGCACATATACCTGCCCAGAACACCTGCAGAAAGGCAGGGTGCCGTCCAGGATTTCTACGGGGTGGCACAATTCCCCAAAGTGCTAGGTGCCATTGATTGCACCCATGTGGCTCTACGTCCTCCCAGGGCAATGGAGCACATCTATAGAAACCGCAAGCACTGGCATTCCATCAACGTCCAGGTAGTATGTGATGCCAAGGGAATCATCACCTCAGTATGTGCCAACTATCCAGGGTCCACCCATGACAGTTTTATTTACAGAATGTCAACCCTAAACTGGGACCAAGAAGCTGGGCGGCATGGCGATACATGGCTGCTTGGTGAGTATAAATGCCACTGCACATGCATGCATGCATGTCAGATACTGAGTAATGTCACAAACCCACTAATGATACCCATCACCACTTCCCCAGGGAACAGTGCCTACCCTCTGAGCAACCACATGATGACGCCAATTCGGAACCCCACCACACCACCCGAGGTAAGCTACAACACAGCCCATATTGCAACCCGGGGTATAGTGGAGCGCACATTCGGAGTGCTCAAGTCACGCTTTCATTCCCTTGAGCACTCTGATGGGCAGCTGCTATACGCTCTCCCAGTAGTGTGCAGGATCATAGTGGCAACATGTGTCCTGCACAAAGTTGCAACACCCAGGGGCCTGCCGGTGGACATGGTGGTGCCCCCACATTCCCAACCACATACACGCCCGCTGCGCATGGGAGGGGAAAGGGCACGTGGTGAGGCAGCCCGTACACAGCTGGTGGCTAATTAATTCACCTAAAATCACACCCCTGTGGAGTCCACACAGCCCTGGCACATACCAGCTGACAATCAATGATGATGACATAAGGGACAGTCAACTGTCACAACCATACCAGCCTGAGTTTGCTCACCTGGAAGTGTTACATTGTGTGCATCCCTACCTACCGAATCACCACCAATGCTGTGTCATTATAAGACATACATCTGTGCTGCTAAATTGACAACCCCCTTGCAAAATACAACATGAAAACAGCGCCATGTCACCCAACCCCTCCCCAGCTCCGCCACCCAACACACCATGGCATGTCATGCAATGTGAAGGCAAACAAAGCAATGCACAAGACCTGACACAAGTGTCACAAAGTGCACTGTCCCAAATGGAAACTGCACACAGACAATATGCTCCCAGTAATCAATAACAAACAGCACACATGAACAAATACTTGCCACCAACACAATATAGCAACACACCATGAAACATTGCACAAACATCACAGTACTAAGTCAAAGTAGTGGTAGTCTTACAACCTGAATAAGCCAGCACACTGACCCCTTCTAACTGTAGAGTATTGCTGCCGCGTAAATGTGTCAGTGTACTGCATACAACATGAACTCCATCTGCAAAGGAGACGGCCTTGTGAAAACATGAGGAAGGAACCTGCAAATTATGAGGAAAACATGGATGCACAAGCACATATCAATACACCATGCAGCATACAACAACAATATCCACTAGGGATGTCCACACAGTATTGACTACAAACTGCCCACACAGCTCATGGGAGCCCAATGTCACTGTGTAAGTTACTGTCACTTGGTCACACCCTTTGCAAGCCCATGGAAACGGGAAGCAGGAGGGGTGTGTGTGTCATGAACCCAAGAATCTAACCCAAACTCAGGACAAGCCTGCATGTGCCCAGCCGGAATACAGTGGATGCCCACGGGAGCCACACAAGGCAACACACTGTAAAAAAAAAAAAAAAAATGGCCATGTGGGGGTCAGGGGGGGGGTACCCAGGTGGTTTGAGGACAGGGTGCACACCAACACCCACCTGCGTGGATGTTGTGGAAAAAAAAATACTTCCATGGGCTCATGGCCTGCACGGCTATGCCATTGTGGGAGAACTACTGTCGCTCTCTTCACCCTCTGCTGCTGCATCAGGAGGTGGTGGCACTATGGGAGGCAGCCCATGCAAAGCCCTGGTATTGTCCTCCATGGCAGCAAGCATGCGGGTCTGGAAGGTCAGATTCTGGAGGATTAAAGTGCGGAGATCCCCATGCAGCACCTCACTGGTTGTCTGCACTTCTGCACGCATGGCCTCGCGGGATGCCCGGATCTCCTCATGTGTTGCCTGCAACTCAGCTGACAGCGAACGTGTGAGCTGCTCCAGCTGCTGTTCTGCCCTAACATTTCAGGAAGCCTCAAGTTCAAGCAGACTCTGTCTGAGGTTATGGAGTTCTACCCTCAGGGCTTCCCTGTGGCCCTGTGACTCTATTGATATGGATTCGCGCAGAGTCTCCAGTGCCGCCCGTCGGTCCCTGTTGGACGCCAATATGTCTTCCCTGTGTGATTGGCAAATGGAGTCTGTTGCCTGCTGTTGTTGCTCCATCTGCCTTTCAGGGGGGATAATGGAAGTGGCCACCCTCTCCATTGCCTGAGCCATCATTTCTACTGATGCTGCCTGTTGGGTTGCCATACCGTACATGGAGTTTTCCCATACAGTATTGCCTGGTGGCGCACGGCCACCGCGTCGGCGGGCACCAGACCTGTTCGGGGCAAGGCGATCTGCACCTTGGTGTGCTGGCACTGCCTGAGGCTGCAGGACTGCATTCCCCCTCTGATCTGCTGGCCCAGGAACAGGATCAGATGCTGTGGAGTGTGACCCTGCATCCGTAACCGCCAAAGGCGGACCTACCAACATTGACATCCCCATAGAGGGTTCTCCCCCTGGTGCAGGTGGGTTGGACAGAACAGAATCCCTGCCACAAGCACTGACCTGCAACAGCACATAAGTCTCATCATCCGACTCAGCACCTGAATAGAGGTCTGGGTAGCTGCACCCAGAGACAGCCCTCGACAGTATGGTCTGCAGTACCAAATGTTTTTACCCACCACCACACCACGTCCCCCACTAGTGCCTGGTCGTGGCTGAGAATCCTCCTGGGTCTGCACCATCTCCTGAACCTCACCAGCATCAAGTGCGTCGTCACCTGCAAAAACATGAAATACAAGAAATGGAAACAGGCATGAGCACCATAGCACACACATAGGCCTGACAAGAAAGAGAACCTGTACATGGTTTACACATGTCCCACATGACTATAACCCTGGCATGCATGCATTGTCAATGAGTTTGATGGGGAGTCAAAAAGGCAGACAATGAGGACACCAAGATGGAAAAGCAACACATTTGCAGCATGTTGTGTAGCACTGGCATCACACATCAGCCTGTGAGTGGCATGTCCAATACACATACATGACACATGCCAGCACACAGATGTCATGTAGCATAGCCATGGTAAATTAGACAACTACAGCGATATGTCAGTGAATGAGTACTGTCACACATCCATGTCACATGGACATGATGAGAAGATTACTGCAGAATAGTGTTGCAAAATATGCATGTGCCACACACTGCAACACATCCACTGTACAATAACACAGTGATTGTAGCCAGATGTACACATCAATGGTTGGTCACTTCAACATGACAGGAAACAACTATCATGTTCCACATGCAAACAAGCCCTAAAAATAAATTTCAGCAGGCCAATATTCCCTCGCCCTGAATGGTCTAATCATTCACATAACCAGGTAACTGAAGTGGCACAATGTGGGGTGTAAACAATGACAGAAGCATGTCACATATGTGGCATTAGGGATGAAAAAAGCATATGAAAAATGGGATGATCTAAACAATCAGCCTGAATGAACACAGAAAAAATCAGAACAATGTTGTTGCCAGATGATAGTTCAAGGGCAACAGCAGTAATGTGGGGCTAATTGGCTACTGTGGGCAGAAGGGATACTGTCATACCCAACTCAAAGGCACGTGAATGTATTGGAGGAAGCACATGGGTGACCCATAACACTTAGGAGTACACCCCCTCACCTGGCACTCAATCAGAACCCGTCATCCAAACAACATACACATGGATTACATACATGCATGGGCACTCACCGGACAATGCGTTGTAATCAGGTAGCTCTCCCATGCCTTGGATATGTTCCTCTATGACGAAGGTCCCAGCAACAGACTCATGTTCAGTGAGTTTGTTGTCCTCTGGTGGAGACCCACCACCAGTCACCACAGTAGTGGCATGATTTGAGGCCAGCTTGTTCTTTGCTCTGCGTTTCAGGTCATTCCAACGCTTGTAGCAATCATCAGCTGTGCGCCTCACAAATCCAAGAGCACTTACGCGGTCTGCGATGGTCTGCTAGTGTGCCCTACGTTGACCAGGTGTGGTCTTACACCCTGCAGTCACCACCATTTCGCGGCTATGTGCTGACACGTATGTCACAAGTGCATCAAGTTCGGCGTCATTAAAGCTAGGCTTCCTTGACGTGCCGGACTTTGTAGCCGTGTCTGGGGTCTCAGCATGTAGTGCCAGAGCACCCTTCTTCCTCTTTTTCAAAGGTGGAGCGGAGCCTGAGTGGCTTACGCCGCTCTGGTCAGTAGGGGCAGAATCACCGGTGGACTGGGTAGGAGGAGTGTGGGAATGCACAATGACCATAGGTCTTGACGCAGGCATTGGTTGCAGGGTAATGTTGGCAGGGGCAACGTCGGTTTGATGGACATGGACCGACACTGTCCCGGCTGGGAGACTCAGAGCTGGGGTGGATAGAGCTGCAGCTGCCCCTGCAGCCTCCCCACCCTGCCTACTTGGGGCAGCAGATGACATCGCTGCCCCAGATCCACGTGGCCTGGTGACACCAACTTGCACCACCACACGTGGCTTAGACTTGCTGACTTGGAAGTCAGCCTGGAAGTCATCCTGTGCGGGGTCAGGTGCCACAATGGGCTGGTCCAACAAGGGCTGAGCTGGGATGGTATCAGCTACGTTTCCCACAACCATGAGGAGGGGGCATGGGTGTCCCTGATTGTTCCTCCACACATGGGGGTCTAGGGGAACCCTGAAAATCCTGGCCACGTCCCCTACCGTGCCCACCACGCCCATCTTTTGGAGGTTGGCCACCTTTGCCTCCCTTACCGCTTGGTCGCCTCCCAACCATGGCACTGATGTTGTTGTGTGTATGGTAGTAGCAGTAAACGATTGTCCTGGGCAATTGGGGGTGAAAGGGGTAGGGTACTAGATGGAATTTGTACCCTAGTGCCCTAGCAAGGCTGTCTGTGACCCCTGGGGGAAGATGACGTGTCACGCAATGCACAGGCACCCCGAAAACAAAAAATAACGTGTACGCAACCCCTCGTAGTCCAGGCGCGTGGAAAAATGACCCCGCACTACGCTGTGCCACCCAGGAACACAAAAATAAGCGTACATGTGTTACACGCAGCCTACAATGACCTCTGAAGGGGTACGCGACACACAGGCAAGCATAGTTGGTAAATGCGTGCGAGACTCACAGTATGCCTGGAAAAAGAACGTGAAAAAAACACACGTGTGCGCGTTGGCAACACCCCTCTCAAAAGAAGAATTGTACGCTGTCTGAGGAGACAGGACAAAAGAAGAAGTGAACGCTGTTTGAGGAAACAGGCCCAACAAAAAAAATTAACGTTGTCAGAGGTAACAGGGAGTACGAACTTGAAACGCTGTGAAGTAATCGTGTGTGAACCGACAAGAAGTACAGAATTCACCCACTCACTCTCCACGAAAAGCACGTACAAGGAAATGGGGTCCTACACATACCTTTTAAAGCGGCCCACATGTACAACGTCACTTACGCGTGTACACGCTAAGACCCTTTCCTCCAATTACACGAGCTGACACTCGGACGTGCAGTTTTTGGACGTGTACGCTGAACATGCACCCGTGTTGATGAAAATGCCTGCGCGCGTCATGTCACAGACGCGTAGGCCCTTTCCTCGGATTACACGCATTCACACGCGGACGTGCAGTTTTTTCAAGCGCCATGAGCCACTATGCCCACGTCACGAGGGAAACGCCTGCGCACGTCACGTCACAGATGTGCTTACGCGCTGAGGGCCTTTGGTACAATGAAACCGCGTACGTGTGCTGACGCGCTTACGTGCTAAGGGCCTTTCCTCGAATTACATGCTGACGTGCAAGATTTTCATGTGCCAAATCACTCTGTATCAAGCTGGCCACGCAACAACACACAGAAGACCATGCTCCTGCCCAGACGGCTGAATTACTGCCCCCCAGAGCCCCGAGCATGCTCCCACCTGCCATCTGCTGCTGCCTGCCTACTGCCCACGTGCCCTGGTATTTGGTGCCTGCACATCAGCCAGGGTTCCAGTTGCTGTGTCCACCCCTGCTGGAACAGAAGACTCCCGACTGGGATACTATCGCTCCACAGCCCAGCCCCAGGACCCAGTTGCCCACACACGCCTGCCTCGGGGGTCGCCATGTCGGGGCAAACACCATCTGAGACCACTGGCGACCCCCAGCCAGAGAGGCAGAGGGCCACCAGCTTCAGTGTGAAGGAAGTTGGTTTCCTGGTGGAGCATGTCCTGGGGCAGTATGATGCCCACTTCGGAACATCACGCGCCAACAAGGAAGGACGGGAGAGGATCTGGGACGATGTAGTAGTTTCCATCAACGTGGAGGGGGTGGCAACCCGCGACATCAAGCACGTCAAGAAGCGCTGGGAGGACTTCAGGTCCAGGACCCTCCCCAAGGCCTGGCGCCTCGCGGAGGGGGGTCGGGTCAGCATGAGTGACATCCAGATGAGGGTCCTGGAAAACACGTATGCCCAGCGCTCCACACCCAGATCCTTCAAGGGAAGACCCATCTGGAGTTGAGTGGTAAGTGGCCAAGCATTGTTGTGTGAGACATGGCATGTTGCAGTATGCTGGTAGTCTGATACTTGGCTGTATGTGTGACATGGGCCATGTATGGATGTTTGTGTGCAGGGACAACATGTTCATGCATGTGAGACCAGTAATGTGCGAACCACATGGTTGGTGCATGAGTTCCAATGCAATATGGGGAGCTGTATGGCAAATGCACACATGAAAGCATGCCAGTGTCTGTTCTTGCACATGGTGGGGGTGTGAGGGATGAGTGCTGCTGTCATGTACATGTATGGTGCACATGTGTGTGTGTCTGAGACTTTGATACACCATGGATTCATGACACATGTCTGTGATGATGTGTACATTCACTCATGCCGTGCGGACACCGTTGTATGCACTGTGTCTATCCAATGTGTCTGTGGTGTACAGGGCATGATGCATGACCGTCCGGTGATGTGTGTGCATGGGATCAGTGTGAGCCATGATGCATGTGAGTTTGAAGGCAACATTTTGATTAATAGAGGCCGTACATGGATGCTGATGTTGATTGTTCTATGTCTCCCTCTACGCAACATCAAGTGAAGAATAGGGCGGAGACGGCGCTGTGGAGCCAAGCGGAGGGGATGCCTCCACTGGGTGGCGACACAAGTCCCAGCCACCCTCCCAGGACTTGCCATCATCCAGGAGTGAGGGGGCTGGTGCCGCGTCTGCCACTACGGCTGTGGCGGAAGGGCCGGGTGAGCCCCCACAGAGGCTTGCAATGGTGGAAGACGGTACGGAGACATCCAGGTTGATGGTCTCCACAGAGGAGGAGCCCGCTACTGAGCCGCACAAGGGGCCTGGTGGGGGTAGTACCACTAATGCAAGTGGTGCAGTGCAGGGCCAGGGTCAGGAGGCAGCACAGGTCACCACGGAGGGGCCTGTGCATGTCCCTGTCCTTGACCCAGTGACTGCACCACCATGCACCAGCAGGGATGCCCCGTCCCAGGCACGCCCGCAGGTAGGGGAGAGTGCCATGTCATCTGCCTCTCCACTACCTGCGGACGAGGGGTCCAATGAAAGTATGGGCTCCGTCCTGATTGGTGTCACATTGTGCACGCGTGACATTCGTGATGACGTGCGTTCTTCCTGGGTGGAGAACGCACGCCATCACGAACAGCAGCGTCGCGACGTGGCACTGCTGGGAGGGGCCCTGGTTGGTGGGTTTCTACATGTGGCGCGCACTATGGCGGACCTCTCTTCCTCTGTGGAGACTATGTGCCAGTCATTCTCCCTGCTGTCTTCTAGCACAGATTCCACCAGGGCCCCCTGTGGACCTGGCCTGACCAACACAGCCAGCTTGGTGGAGATCCCATCCCTGCCACAGTCGGGAGGCGGCGGTCCAGCAGCGGTGGACACCTCAACTGGAGACCAGCTGATGGAGGATGTGCAGGCATCATCGGACAGGGCACATGGACAGCAGCAGCAGCAGCAGCAGGAGCAGGCTCTAGGTGGGAGCAATGATGGCTCGGGTCCATCGACATCAGGGGGGTAGGCATCAGCCAGAGGGCAGGAGAACCCTGGAATGGATGTGTCTTCCGTGTGGCTGCGGTTGGGCCAGCGTTTAGGTGCAGAGCGGCGGCGGGTGGAAGAGGCGTGGCTCACGATGGTCCGGGTGGAGTTCTCCATGCGTCGGGCGTTGAGGCGGGCAGAGTGCCTCGAGGCGACTTGCAGGGAGTTGGAACAAGCCATGAGTGCCTCCCTGCGAGACCTCAGGGCCAGGACAGAGGCCAGCCTCCAGCAAATAGACATGGAGTTCGATGATGCCCTGGCCGCAAACATCAATGAGTGTGCCGCAGGACTTGCCCGTCGCCATTGTAAATAGTTTTTTGGTTAGGTATGTTATTAGATAGGTTTCATTTGTTTCGTTGGGCTCATGGACCCTTGAAAATTGTATTGAACATAGTTGGACGTTGTATTTATTTGGACATTTTAATTTCATTTCACCATGGATCAATGGGTTTACCTTTTTGCTTTTTATTTAGATTTGGTTTGGTGGACAGAGAGTTTTGGCCATTTTTTTTTGGATAACTTGGGTTTTTTGGAGGATTTTTATTTTTTTTATTTGGACATGCATTTCATTTCATGTTTGCCATTATTTTATGCTTTAAGTACTTTCAATTGATTTTCATGTTAATACATTTTGATCTTTTACTTCAATGTGTGGGATTCACTCATTGGGTTCATGCATGTTGACATGTGGGTTTGTTCAATCAATGTCAACCTGTGTGTGTGTGTGTGTGACGGACATGTGTTGATGAACATAGTTGACTCTTGGTTTGTGTCATGAGATGGGCATGTCACTGCTGGGTGGGTGAGTGGGTGGGGGACATGAGTGGGACATGAGTGGGGGCCTGCTGGCAGGTGCCTCTCACTGCTGGGGGGTGGAGTGCAGGGTGACATGAGTGGGACATGAGTGTGGGCCTGCTGGCAGGTGCCCCTCACTGCTGGGGGGTGGGGGTGCAGGGGGACATGAGTGTGGGCCTGCTGGCAGGTGCCCCTCACTGCTGGGGGGTGGGGGTGCACGGAGACATGAGTGGGGGCTTGCTGGCAGGTGCCCCTCACTGCTGGGGGGTGGGGGTGCAGGGGGACATGAGTGGAGGCCTGCTGGCAGGTGCCGCTCACTGCTGGGGGGTAGGGGTGCTGGTGGACATGAGTGGGGGCTTGCTGGCAGGTGCCCCTCACTGCTAGGGGGTGTGGGTAGAGTGGGACATGAGTGGGACATGAGTGGGGGCCTGCTGGCAGGTGCCCCTAACTGCTGGGGGGTGGGGGTGCAGGGGGACATGAGTGGAGGCCTGCTGGCAGGTGCCCCTCACTGCTGGGGGGTGGGGTGCTGGTGGACATGAGTGGGGGCTTGCTGGCAGGTGCCCCTCACTGCTGGGGGTGGGGGTGCTGGTGGACATGAGTGGGGGCTTGCTGGCAGGTGCCCCTCACTGCTGGGGGGTGTGGGTGGAGGGGGACATGAGTGGGGGCCTGCTGGCAGGTGCCCCTCACTGCTGGGGGGTGGGGTGCAGGGGGACATGAGTGGGGGCCCGCTGGCAGGTGCCCCTCACTGCTGGGGGATTGGGGTGCAGGGGGACATGAGTGGGACATGAGTGTGGGCCTGCTGGCAGGTGCCTCTCACTGCTGGAGGGTGGGGGTGCAGGGGGACTTGAGTGGGACATGAGTGGGGGCCTGCTGGCAGGTGCCCCTCACTGCTGGGGGTGGGGGTTCAGGGGGACATGAGTGTGGACCTGCTGGCAGGTGCCCCTCACTGCTGGGGAGTGGGGGTGCAGGAGGACATGAGTGGGACATGAGTGGGGGCTGCTGCCAGGTGCCCCTCACTACTGGGGGGTGGGGGTGCAGGGAGACATGATGGGACATGAGTGTGGGCCTGCTGGCAAGTGCCCCTCACTGCTGGGGGGTGGGGGTGCTGGGGGACATGAGTGGGGACCTGCTGGCAGGTGCCCCTCACTGCTGGGGGATTGGGGTGCAGGGGGACATGAGCGTGGGCCTGTTGGCAGGTGCCCCTCACTGCTGGGGGGTGGGGATGCAGGGGGACATGAGTGGGACATGAGTGTGGGCCTGCTGGCAGGTGCCTCTCACTGCTGGGGGGTGGGGGTGCAGGGGGACATGAATGTGGGCCTGCTGGAAGGGGCCTGTCACTGCTGGGGAGTGGGGGTGCAGGGGGACATGACTGTGGGCCTGCTGGCAGGTGCCCCTCACTGCTGGGGGATTGGGGTGCAGGGGGACATGAGCGTGGGCCTGCTGGCAGGTGCCCCTCACTGCTGGGGGGTGGGGATGCAGGGGGACATGAATGGGACATGATTGTGGGCCTGCTGGCAGGTGCCCCTCACTGCTGGGGGGTGGGGGTGCAGGGGGACATGAATGTGGGCCTGCTGGAAGGTGCCCGTCACTGCTGGGGGTTGGGGGTGCAGGGGGACATGAGTGTGGGCCTGCTGGCAGGTACCCCTCACTGCTGGGGGGTGGGGGTGCTGGGGGACATGAGTGGGGGCCTGTTGGCAGGTGCCCCTCACTTCTGGGTTGTGGGGGCACAAGGGGACATGAGTGTGGGCCTGCTGGCAGATGCTGCTCACTGCTGGGGGGTGGGGGTGCAGGGGGACATGAGTGTGGGCCTGCTGGCAGGTGGTCCTCACTGCTGGGGGGTGGGGGTGCTGGGGGACATGAGTGGGGGCCTGTTGGCAGGTGCCCCTCACTTCTGGGTTGTGGGGGTGCAAGGGGACATGAGTGTGGGCCTGCTGGCAGATGCCGCTCACTGCTGGGGGGTGGGGGTGCAGGGGGACATGAGTGGGACATGAGTGTGGGCCTGCTGGCAGGTGGCCCTCACTGCTGGGGGGTGGGGGTGCAGGGGGACATGAGTGTGGGCCTGCTGGCAGGTGCCCCTCACTGCTGGCGGGTGGGGGTGCAGGGGGACATGCGTGTGGGCCTGCCGGCAGGTGCCCCTCACTGCTGCGGGGTGGGGGTGCTGGGGGACATGAGTGTGGGCCTGCCGGCAGGTGCCCCTCACTGCTGGGGGGTGGAGTGCAGAGGGACATGAGTGGGGGCCTGCTGGCTGGTGCCCCTCACTGCTGGGGGGTGGGGGTGCAGGGGGACATGAGTGGGGGCCTGCTGGCAGGTGCCCCTCACTGCTGGGGGGTGGGGGTGCTGGGGGACATGAGTGGGGGCCTGCTGGCAGGTGCCCCTCGCTGCTGGGGGTTGGGGGTGCAGGGGGACATGAGTGGGACATGAGTGGGGGCCTGCTGGCAGGTGCGTATCACTTCTGGGGGGTGGGGGTGCAGAGCGACATGAGTGGGGGCCTGCTGGCTGGTGCCCCTCACTGCTGGGGGGTGGGGGTGCAGGGGGACATGAGTGGGGGCCTGCTGGCAGGTGCCCCTAACTGCTGGGGGGTGGGGGTGCTGGGGGACATGAGTGTGGGCCTGCTGACAGGCACCCCTCACTGCTGGGGGGTGGGGTGCAGGGGACATGAGTGGGACATGAGTGTGGGCCTGCTGGCAGGTGCCCCTCACTGCTGGGTGGTGGGGGTGCTGGGGGACATGAGTGGGGACCTGCTGGCAGGTGCCCCTCACTGCTGGGTGATAGGGGTGCAGGGGGACATGAGTGTGGGCCTGCTGGAAGGTGCCCCTCACGGCTGGGGGGTGGGGATGCAGGGGGACATGAGTGGGACATGAGTGTGGGCCTGCTGGCAGGTGCCCCTCACTGCTGGGGGGTGGGGGTGCAGGGGGACATGAGTGTGGGCCTGCTGACAGGGGCCCCTCACTGCTGGGGGGTGGGGGTGCAGAGGGACATGAGTCGGACATGAGTGGGGGCCTGCTGGCAGGTGCCCCTCACTGCTGTGGGGTGGGGGTGCAGGGGTCATGAGTGGGGGCCTGCTGGCAGGTGCCCCTCACTGCTGGGGGGTGGGTGTGCAGGGGGACATGAGTGGGGTCCTGCTGACAGGTGCCCCTCACTGCTAGGGGGTGGGGGTGCAGGGGGACATGAGTGGGGGCCTGCTGCCTGGTGCCCCTCACTGCTGGGGGGTGGGTGTGCAGGGGGACATGAGTGGGGGCATGCTGGCAGGTGCCCCTCACTGCTGGGGGGCGGGGGTGCAGGGGGATATGAGTGTGGGCCTGCTGGCAGGTGCCCCTCACTGCTGGGGGGTGGGGGTGCAGGGGGACATGAGTGGGGGCCTGCTGGCAGGTGCCCCTCACTGCTGGGGGGTGGGGGTGCAGGGGGACATGTGTGGGACATGAGTGGGGGCCTGCTGGCAGGTGCCCCTCACTGCTGGTGGGTGGGGGTGCTGGGGGACATGAGTGGGGGCCTGCTGGCAGGTGCCCCTCACTGCTGGGGGGTGGGGGTGCTGGGGGACATGAGTGGGGGCCTGCTGGCAGGTGCCCCACTATGCTAGGGGGTGGGGGTGCAGGGGGACATGAGTAGGGGCCTGCTGGCAGGTGCCCCTCACTGCTGCGGGGTGGGGGTGCTGGGGGACATGAGTGGGGGCCTGCTGGCAGGTGCCCCTCACTGCTAGGGGGGTGGGGGTGCATGGGGACATGAGTGGGGGCCTGCTGGCAGGTGCCCCTCACTGCTGGGGGTTGGGGGTGCACGGGGACATGAGTGTGGGGCTGCTGGCAGGTGCCCCTCACTGCTGTAGCATGCGGGTGCAGGGCGACATGAGTGGGGTCCTGCTGGCAGGTGCCCCTCACTGCTGCGGGGTGGGGGTGCAGGGGGACATGAGTGGGGTCCTGCTGTCAGGTGCCCCTCACTGCTGTAGCATGCGGGTGCAGGGGGACATGAGTGGGGTCCTGCTGGCAGGTGTCCCTCACTGCTGCGGGGTGGGGGTGCTGGGGGACATGAGTTGGTGATCATATTGCAAGGTGACATGTGGCTTGGCTGGGGGGCATGCCCATGGTGGATGGGCTGCTGCGGGACATGACCAGGGGTGCAGGGTAGTTCCCTGTGTTGTGGGCTGCCTGCAGGGGACGTGGAGGGGGTAGAGGGGACACCTAGGAGGACCCACACTGCCAATTCACAAGTAGGACTCCCCGCGCACCACGCTGGATACACGTACCCTGCTCTGACAGCAAAATCATGTTTGAAAATTCACGCGCACCCCCAAAATACATGTACCCCCCTCGCACAGGGCCATCACGTGTGACACTTCCCGTGAACCCCAGTAATACACGTACCCTGCTCGCACAGGGCCAATCGCGTGTGAAACTTCCCGCGAACCCCAGTAATACACGTACCCCGCTCGCACAGGGCCAATCGCGTGTGACACTTCCCACGAACCCCAGTAATACACGTACGCCGCTCGCACAGGGACAATCGCGTGTGAAACTTCCCGTGAACCCTAGTGATACACGTACCCCGCTCGCACAGGGACAATCACGTGTGACACTTCCCATGAACCCCAGTAATACACGTACCCCGCTCGCACAGGGACAATCGCGTGTGAAACTTCCCACAAACCCCAGTAATACACGTACCCCGCTCGCACAGGGCCAATCGCATGTGACACTTCCCGCGAACCCCAGTAATACACGTACCACGCTCGCACAGGGCCAATCGCGTGTGAAACTTCCTGCAAACCCCAGTAATACATGTACCCCGCTCCCACAGGTCCAATCACGTGTGAAACTTCCCGCAAACCCCAGTAATACACGTACCCTGCTCGCACAGGGCCAATCGCGTGTGACACTTCCCGCAAACCCCAGTAATACACATACCCTGCTTGCACAGGGACAATCGCGTGTGAAACTTCCCGCGAACCCCAGTGATACACGTACCCCACTCGCACAGGGCCAATCGCGTGTGAAACTTCCCGCGAACCCCAGTGATACACGTACCCCGCTCGCACAGGGCCAATCGCGTGTGAAACTTCCCACGAACCCCAGTGATACACCTACTCCGCTCGCACAGGGCCAATCGCGTGTGAAACTTCCCGAGAACCCCAGTAATACACGTACCCCGCTCGCACATGGCCAATCGCATGTGACACTTCCCGCGAACCCCAGTAATACACGTACCCCGCTCGCACAGGGCCAATCGCGTGTGAAATTTCCCGCGAACCCCAGTAATACACGTACCCCGCTCGCACAGGGCCAATCGCGTGTGACACTTCCCGTGAACCCCAGTAATACAAGTACCCCGCTCGCACAGGGCCAATCGCGTGTGAAACTTCCCACGAACCCCAGTATACACGTACCCCGTTCGCACAAGGCAATCGCATGTGACACTTCCCGCGAACCCCAGTAATACAAGTACCCCGCTCGCACAGGGCCAATCGCGTGTGAAACTTCCCGTAAACCCAGTAATACACGTACACCGCTCGCACAGGGCCAATCACGTGTGAAACTTCCCGCCAACCCCAGTAATACGCATACTCCGCTCGCACAGGGCCATTTGCGTGTGACACTTCCCGCGAACCCCAGCAATCGCGTGTGAAACTTCCCGCGAACCCCAGTGATAAACGTACCCCGCTCGCACAGGGCCAATCACGTGTGAAACTTCCCACGAACCCCAGTAATACACGTACCCCGCTCGCACAGGGCCAATCACGTGTGACACTTCCCACGAACCCCAGTAATACACGTACCCTGCTCGCACAGGGCCAATCGCATTTGAAACTTCCCGCGAACCCCAGTAATACACGTACCTCGCTCGCACTGGGCCAATTGCGTGTGACACTTCCCGCGAACCCCAGTAATACACGTACCTTGCTCGCACAGGGACAATCGCGTGTGAAACTTCCCGCGAACCCCAGTGATACATTTCCCCCGCTCGCACAGGGCCAATCGCATGTGACACTTCCTGTGAACCCCAGTAATACACGTACCCTGCTCACACAGGGCCAATCGCGTGTGAAACTTCCCACCAACCCCAGTAATACACGTACCCCGCTCGCACAGGGCCAATCGCGTGTGAAACTTCCTACGAACCAAAGTAATACACGTACCCCGCTCGCACAGGGCCAATCACGTGTGAAACTTCCCGCGAACCCAAGTAATACACATACCCCGCTCGCGCAGGGCCAGTCGCGTGTGACACGTCCCGTGAACCCCAGTAATGCACAAACCCTGCTTCGCGTTTGAAACTTCCCACGAACCCCAGTGATACACGTACCCCGCTCGCACAGGGCCAATCGCGTGTGAAACTTCCCGCAAACCCCAGTAATACACATACCCCGCTCGCACAGGGCCAATCGCGTGTGACACTTCCCACGAACCCCAGTAATACACGTACCCCGCTCGCACAGGGACAATCGCGTGTGAGACTACCTGCACAGCGGGGTACGTGTATTCGAAGGGGTGCGCGGGGAGTTTTACAGGCGTTTTCGAGGTTGTGAGCCTGTGCGCCATGTACGGGATTTGTGCGCTGTACATGGTGCACAGGGAGGGGTTGGGGGTGTAACTGGCGCTGCTGCAGGGTCGATGCGCCACTCTGCGCCACAGCTGGTTTTGGATGTTAAAATCCATGAATACGCTGTGCGCGGAAATGGATTTTAGCGCACGCGGCTGGTGCAGAAAGTCGCACGCGCACACTGTGCGCCAGCCGCGTGCGCCACTTGTGCGCTGAATTCTATGAATTACCCCGTTGATGTATTCTTTGAACAGTTTCGACTTGCATGCGAACTATACGGACAGGTACCGTGTCCTTAGGACACCCCATTTTCATTAACTACGGACATTAAGGACAGCGCTGCTGTCCGTGGTCAGAACTAACACAACAGGGGTCCCTGCCACCTAAATAAATATAACATTTGACCCATCTCTTACTCCTCCACCCTCCCCAAACAGTCTTACATGCGAACACAATTGCCTAAATAGTAATTTTCCACCAAGTTTCACTGTGCTGTCCACGGATACAAGATACAAGATGGCGGCCGTGCCCAGAAAATCTGACGCACTACACGCTCCCAACCACCCAATCAGTGAGCACGTCGAATGTCCGCGGACATGACGCGGATCGCCCAGCCAATCAGGACCCTGTCCGCAGAGCGAACAGGGAAGTGTGTCCGCGGAGCAGACATAGATATCACTATTTTTAGTCATTTAAAAAAAAATAACTGGACGGATTTATACCAAATTAACAAAAGCACGCTTTCGGGACCAAGCGCCGCCCCTGCCGCAAATTTGGTGTAAATCCATTCAGTGGTTTGGGCTGTAGGCGTGAGCAAATTTTTTTCCCATTACGTCTATGGGAAAAAACAGATGTTTTGGGACTCCCCCCCCCTGGTGAGGATTCGTCCAGGGGGAGTGAAGTTATAACCCGCCCAAAAAGTGCTCTTCCTATGGAAACACCAACTTAACCATAACTACACAGCCACTACCGTGGCTGTGTAATATACATATACATATGTATATATATGTGTGTGTCTCTCTCGTGCAACATCACCAGAAATTAGCATATCAAGGTGAAATATGGACATTTCATTCAATTGGCTTAACGATACAAATTTTACAGGACAATTGGCATTTGCCTTTCATAAAATCCTTACACAAAAAACTAAGGGAGGATATTCTCTTCTAATAATGTTTTGAAAATGTTAAAAGGCGTGCATGACACTTTTACGAGTCCAGCTGTTAACAGAGAATTGGGTAGTCCTAGTGGGGGCTGTCAGTGGCCATTGATCCTAATGTAAGTATGAAATCTGAACTATTATTCCATTCAGAATGGTGTCTTGTCAAAGGATCGAATCCAAAGGGTCGACAGGTCAATGGATCGATACCAAAGGGTCGACAGGTCAAAGGATCGAATTTATTTTTTAATTATTTATATTTTTGGGGGTTTTCGTTTAGGGAAAAAAAGTGTTTTTTAGCAAAAAAGGGGTGTTGGCGGGGGAAGCCCCCCCCCCAAAAAAAAAGTGAAAAAAAAAACAAAAAACCAAATTCGATCCTTTGATCTCTCGACCCTTTTACTGTCGATCCTTTGACCTACAACCATCCAGAATGGCTACTGGGTGGAATGTTAACTCCCATCCCTATCCAGCCTCCATATTGGTTGATCATTTGTACTGTAACCCGACAGGTGTGAGTTTAGAGTCTATTCAGGGTTCTCTGACCCTACTTTTTAAGGACTGGTTTACCGGGGGAAAGGACAATCTTGTTATTTTGGGAGGGCACTTTAATACCAACTGTGAGGAGGGTTTGACCTACAATGACAGGGGCCCATTCCATCTGGTTCTCGTGGTGAGGTACATAGTGGAATTAGCTGGCATCACTTCCTTGGAGACTGGGACATAACCTATTTGGAATCTGAGTCAACTAATGAAGCACTGTTATATACCTGGCATAGAGAGCCTAGAACCTCGAGGATTGATTACTCATATATCCTCAGGCCTTAGAGCATAGTGTGGGCCATTAGTTCTTACTGATCGAGGTCTATAGGATCATGTATTAATATCTTACCCCCTTGAACTTGTCCTGAACAATTATGATGTGAGAGTAGATCTTACATGGATAATACCAGCCAGGGGTAGGCTGACTCTTAAGTGGAATAGCGAAATGGTTAGGAGGTTTACGGAACACCTCACAAACACTTGTGTGAGCCTTGGGACCAGAGACTATGATATTGAATGCCCCGAAGGTTGGGACATAGATCCATATAAGATTATTATGGACTGTTTTCAGATCTACAGTATATGGGATTAAGCATGGGAGCAGAGGTGAGATTAGGCACATCTTTGATGTAAGAATTAAGAGTCTAAGAGACTCAAATGTAAAAATCTGGCTCTGCTCAGAAAGCAGAAGTCACCCCCCCATCGAATTCAATAAGGGGAGAAAACGTGTGTGCAAAAAGCACAAGAACTTGGTGATATCACTGAAGAGGGATCTTTATGTTAAAGATAACCAGTCAATTAAGACACAACTCTGTAGTGGTAATGAAGAAACATGTTGGGGGACTATTAATAGCACTTTGTGTTTTACGGAGGTCTGTATGGATTCACAGATTAGGGAACATGTCTGAGTTGAATTTTATGAGAAAAATAAATCTTCTACCTGAAGTTTTTACAAACTTCAAAGATCCCTTGTTGGGTCCCATTAGTTGGGGTGTCTGCCCCAGGGAAGTTGATGATATCATCTAGTCCATAGACCATGTGAAACCCTTGCTGGCTCCTGGCCAGAAGGCATCCCCCCTTTGTTTCGAAGGACTCTCCATCTGTTTGGGCAGCCCTCCTTAAACCAATGTACGCCCAAATCTTCAGGACTCATGTAATCCCCATGACTTGGCTACAATCAATCATTATACCTATATTCAAAAAGGGTGATCCCCTGGAATCAAAAAATGACAGGCCTATCGCCCTAACCGATGCGATTAATAAAGTGTTTGCTACATTGCTTCTCAAAGACCTAAGCTATAGCATCAACCATTCCCAAACTCTGTCCAGATTTCAGGTGGGATTTAGGAAGCAATTGGGGACTTCTCTTAACACTACCATGCTTGCACATCTTCACTACAATGTCCACCGTAGTAATGTCAGGGCAGTGTATATGGCCTCCCTAGACATGTCCAATGCATTTGACTGTGTGGTTAGGTCAGTGCTGTGGACTAAACTTCTTTGGATGAATATCCCCAGATAACTGGTTCAGCTGCTCTCTCTTCTGCACAAAGGCACTATGCTGCGGATACGTCTTACTCGAGATGGCTCTTTCCTCGGTTATTAGATCTTATGTAGGACTGAATCAAGGGTGTACTCTAGCTCCAACCCTTTTTAATTTGTACATCTTATTTGGATAAGGTGTGACAGGGGTCCACTATTGTGTCTGCTAGGCTTGGAAGTCTCAGGTTGGACTGGCTAGCCTTTACCAATGATTTTATTATTTTTGATTTGATCTAACAGCCATGGGATTACAAATCAAGTTAAATATATTCTACAAGTATGCCTTAGATAATACTATGCTGCTGAATGGCACTAAGTCGAAAGTGGTGGTTTCTGCCAGGGGCCGCAAACTCAAGACCATGCATTGGGTTGTGGGACCAGAAAGCCTAGGCTTCGTAACATCTGTGAAATATTTGGGTTATACTCTTAGCAATAACACTTCTATGGATATGTTGAGCGACACCCTTATTGGAAAATGAGGTTCTTAACCCGCCCAAATGAGATGCTTATTTGCCAGACTGTGCAGATTTTCTATTATGCCTGCTGTACGCTGCTATTTGGCTAAAGTCAAACCGATTTTGCTTCATGGGTTGGATATATGGCTACTTGACGTAGGTGGTATGTTAAATATCATACAAGACAAACTATGGAAGGAAGCATTGAACTTGTCTTTGGCAGTCCACTATTCGATTATTATGCACAAACTCTGGCTCATTTCCCTGAAGGCACACCTTATGTGGAGACATCTGTGCATATACAGGAAGTTTCTGTATCCAAAGGCCAGCTCATTATACAGGGACCTAAATCACATTATGATGGAATAGTCAATCCTGTCTATTAATTCATTTAAGGGTCGGATTCACAATGTGCTAATTCTTATTGGGAGTTCGGAAGTTGAGTTGATATACAGACCTGGTGTTACTAAAAGAAGATTGTTTGAGTTCGATTGGGTGGAGATGGTGGACAGTATTGGCAAATACTCTACTTATACTGAATATGCACAGTTTATCCCAAGAAAAAAAATCTGTGTCCAAATATTTGCAATGCTTCCCATGAGGTAAGGTCCGGGCAACATACCTAAGATTTCGGTTAAACCAATTCCATTCCAGGGAAAGAGTTAAAGACTGGAAAACTTCACTTGCACTGAGCACTTTAGAGCACTGTAGATTTTGCAATAACATTGATACGAAGCAACGTCTGAAGCATTGCGTCATTGACTGTACGTATTTTAGCAAAAGTAGGGTTAGCTCTTTTAAGAACAAAGGCGGTGGTGATTCGGAGTTTTTGCGAAGAATCTATTTTTGGTGCAGATTAATGTGGGGAGAAAATGTGTCACAGATTTTAGCATTGAATTTTTTTTTAGTATATGTACTGGATTAATTATCAGAAACTTTTTGAATACTTAGTATTTATGTGTCTTTTATATTTTTCTATTATGTATATAGAATGATGGATATTTTATCTTTTTCAGTG
Organism: Ambystoma mexicanum; assembly: GCF_040938575.1. NCBI lineage: Eukaryota > Metazoa > Chordata > Amphibia > Caudata > Ambystomatidae > Ambystoma > Ambystoma mexicanum. The sequence continues at coordinate 86,100,343 of NC_090941.1, forward strand.
CTGCAAAGATGAAGATTTTAATTGTTGTATATGAATGGAAACAATAACAATGTTTTCCCTGGAACATGCAGTCCCGAAATACGACATTTCGCCTTTAGTTGCTTGCTGTTTTTCATCAGCTCATCTGGCACAGTGGTGAAGCGCCCAGCCTGCAAACCTGGTGACCGAGGTTTGCAAATTCATAAGTTCAAATAGGACAGTCGATATTTCCCATTTTACAAAGGGCCTCTAAAATACCGAGGGGGACAGCGTCCGCCCTCTGAAAAAAGTGGGTTGACGCCGAGTAAGTGCGACATGAGTCCGAAAATGTATGTTTTGAAATGGGGTAAACTCGCATAGTCGTTTTTATTTTAACCATTTGCATTCACACTTTCTCATTTTTAACTATCTATTTATCAATCTATTCTTTAACCCAAAGTGGTTTCATATATACCACTATTTTGACACTGATAGAAAGACATACCAATGCACTATCATTGATGTAATGATGTACGCTTCATTCACACTCTTGTATCTTAAAGATGTGCTGAAACAAGCTCCAAAATCATGTTCTGTAAGACTTACGTTTTTAGTACATATCATCTTGGATTCCTGTAAAACAGGCCTACAAGTACCAGAATGCAATATATTGTATACCTAAAAGCCAGGAGTGGTTGATTATATCGCACCTCACGTGGGAATTGTCAAAACGGCACCTAAATGAACACTTAAGTTAGCATGGGCCGATATATGGTTATACTCTCTGGGGATGTGTGAACCAATGCAGAAGCATTGCCCAAAAAATAATAGCATTGTGGTACCAAAATAAAATGAGTGTCCCTTCAGGGTCCTAACAAAATATAGATATGTTGTTCGTCAGATATAAGGGCACGAAAACACTAAACAATCACCCCCCTGTAGAATTAATCAAACAAGTAAACTATTTTCATCACCTCGGGATTAGATTCTCTTCTAATTATAAATGGCATTAATGGTTATGTCAGTTTTTTATTACAGATGTCTGGGGTTACACTTTCGTTTTTGAATAAAGTCGTTGTAAAAGCATTATTTCCTGCTATTAAAATGTCTAAAGTTCAAATTAGGCCTTCAGCCTTGTATGGGGCAATGTCCATTTTAAAAATTCCGAGCTGTCAGAGAGGCTCTATATTAAATGTTTGCTTTCCCTACCAAAGGTTGCTCCATCAGTGGCCATCTTTTTGGAATTGGGTTTTCCATGAGGTTAAATATGACAGAGGTGGTTACTTTGCATTGAGAACATACTGTGATTTTAGTCTCCTGTCATCTACGGATAAGGATGCAGTTATTTCACTCAAACATGTTAAAGTGGTGAACGCAGCCATTGAGGACTGGACGTGGTGTCACTTTGCTTTGGAGTGCTCTGTTGGGCCTTCTGTGTTCAATTATCAGAGAGTTAAACATGATTTGGTGTTGGAGGCATATTTTAACTGGATAGTTTAACCTAAAAAGACCACTTTAAAAAAAAAAAAAGGCTGATTATGTTACTTATAGTTTATGTTATTGGAAAATGTTCTCATCTCACAGATAAGAACTGCACTTTTACAGAACCTATCCAGAAGCTATCATATATTGTATGCTTCTGTGCGAGTTGTACCAAAACTGCAGAAGGAGATGCCCCCAACCCCATTTTTGTAAGAAACGTATAAGAACTACAAATGTTGGACTTGATTTTTCATCATCTAAAGACTTTGGGCCTGATTTACCGAAAGACGTGCAAAGTGGTTGCATAAATACCAGCTCGTGTGCAAGGATTGCGTGGCGCAAATGCATCTCATGAGGAGGCGGGCTACAGAAATAAGTGCTAGCAGGGACCTACAGTTCAAAGAAAACAGGATTACACCTGACACGCCCACAACACTCCCATACTGCAAACCAAGGACCCACTGAAATAGACTGTTTTGAGAAGATTGTGACCCGTGACAACAGATGCAGCGAAAAAGCTACAAATGACATGTTGTACCAGACCCAGGATTGCCACAAACCTGTGCCCGTCAAATGCAGTGTGTGCTTACACCCACTATTCCAACACCCCATACACCCACCAATCTCAGCCCCCCACATGCAAAGTGCACCTACACCCATTATACCTACAACCTGTACACCCACCAATCTGAGCCCCCACATGCATAGTTCACCTACACCCACTATTCCTACACCCTGTACATCCACCAATCAGAGCCCTGCACATGCAAATTGCACCTACACCCACTATTCCAACACTCTGTACACCCACCAATCCTAGCCCCACATGCAAAGTGCACCTACACCCACTAATGCTACTCTCTGTACAACCATCAATCACCTCACCACACCATACACATAGCCTCAAACCCACGCATCCCCCTCAAAGGACCAGTCCACACAAGGTGCACACACAATGCGCAAAAATCTACACCAATGCATCCCCTGCAATCAAAAAATAGGGCACATGGTTCACTCACATATTTGCCACTTGGCTGGCTGTCTCCATTAGCACCCACTCAGTGGGGGCACAATGGTGAATGAGAACTGTCCACCTCAGGAAAGCAGTTCTGTGGTGCAGCTGGTAGATTCCCCTCCTGCACCTGTATGCGTGCAACTGGAAGGCAGGAAGCCAACCAATCCACAGATGGTTTGGGCGCCCCCACTTGCAGGTGTCGCCTAATTGCACTGTGGCTAGAGTGATGCTGAACTGAGGCTGTGAGCTGTGGGCCATATGGGACCCTGCCCGTGGCAGGGGTCCCAGTGGAAGAGCTGGCTGGGCCCTTTGAGGTGGACCATGACACACTGTGCTGTCAATCCTGACCACTGGGCACCCAACAAGCTGAACAAAATGGCCAGAGTGGAATGTGAGTCACAGCGAAACACAGCAGCTGGACGCACAGACGTGCAGAAGGCTGCGAGGGAGGGACCTGGGGCCTGGACAGGGTTACACCAGGCAGTGTCCTCCTGGGTCTGCATCGCAAAAGAACTCAACCCTTTTCACAAATGTCCAAACCTCTGAATGTCAGTATTCAGCCCAATCCCCCATCAAAATCCAACAGAAGTGTCACCACTGCCAGTGTGTAGCCACAATACCCTATTGTATCTTGTTGAGGGACATTGTGCACATATCATTCAAACTTCAGCCTGTGGGTGGTAATTAGTTATAACAATAGTTGTTGAAACCCAGATTGGGCACTACCTCAATTACCGACAGTGACACTGTATGGTCTGTGTAACTACTGGTTCACCATTACACCTCTCCTGAGGATATTGACTCCACATGGCCTGCTACACCGAAAATGGCAGAGGAATACTACCTGAGTGTACCTGTAAATCCACATGAATATGTCGTCTCACAGTCCCTAGAAGTGTCAGGGGTCTGTGGGACATCACATCCCCACTCACCCTGGTACACTGGTTGTTTGGATTCAAATCTCACACAGATGTGTCTCCCTTGATGTATGCCATGGAGAAATCACTGACTACATACCTCGGAGGCACCCGTGGTACTGTTGACAAGCATTCATCTGATGCGCATGTACAACCACACACACCCTTACGAACACACTCATATGCCCTACAGATCTCAGAGTGATTTCTGGTGTGTAACACATGCATTAGCAGTCACAGTGCCTGAAATTAATGCAACTCTGCAAGACAGGCCAAATCAGGCTCCACAGACATTCACAACACATGTACTGAGCATGGCAGTGTCCATCACTGGCATTACCAAAATCACAGAGCAACAAACACCTTCACTGGCAAGATCACCACATCCAACACGCCCATGACACAAACAAGACATCGGTAAAGCCTTTCCGATAGTAATATTACCCAAAAAAGCACACCAACATCCATGACACAACCACAACCTCGTATGGGTAGTGGGTCCATATACACCAACCACATCTCCTGATCACAGGCGTGTACAAAACAACATCCATGCCTACTGCAAGGCACAGTCATTATTGTACCACATAGGTAAACATAGATCTGCACAGCCAACATACATGGCTACATGACCATCTGTGCAAGGAATGCAATGTAGATTAACTTGACTGCCACAATGATGAACCATAATAATACCCCACCACCACCGCCACCACCCTCAGACGTATACAGCCAGAGATGCACATGGAAGTCTGCACATAACAAAAGTATATGCCAATCCTATGCACATGCATCAACTGCATGCATGGACTGACAAGGTCACAATGAATACATCTACATATGCAGATCCATAAGTACATGGCTGTGAGCCTGACACCTGCATACAGCACACATGGTGCGTGTTGGCAATGTGCACACATAACACAGAATCATACCTGCACTGTGGGCAGATGCATGGACAAATGCTAAACAGAATCCAGTCAACTCAAAATAATGAGATGCTAAGTGAGGACTCACAAAAACTAAGAATCATACCACATGAGTATGCGGCATGCACCCAAAAAAAAGCCCATTGTGACATGCACACCAAAAGATGAATGCACAAAGACATGAGCGCCGGGGAAAGTGAATTACACACAAAAACACAAAATAACCACATGCATCCCATTGAACCAAAACACAACTGTATCATAGAGGAAAGCAAACTTTAAGCATGAGAACATTAGGCCAAAACAAAATCACAGGAATCCTCCTCATAAAAGAAAAAATGATGGCAATCCATAGAAAATAAAATGTTTACAGTCACTGCTGCAGTCCTATATCAGACAATGCCTGCCCCATGGTTGCTTATGTGTCTGCCACGACTTGCTGCAGGCAGGCCTCAGTGGTGTCCCTGAGGGCCTGCAGAGCCGCCTGAGTGGTCTTTTCAATTTGTTGTGCAACCCTCCTGCTCTCCCCTAGAATGCCATCACTCAACTCGACCACCCTTGCATGTGCTGCAGCGCTGACCCTGGCAGCTGCCTCTTCCATTTCCTGCAGCCTCTGTTCCTCCTGCTGCCTCATGATTTGCAGTTGGCATGTGGTGGCGACATGTATCCAGTGCCTTGCCACCTGCCTATTCTGCCGGACTACGAATGGCTGTTTAGTACTCCGTGGCATGACTCGCTGGATTGACTACCTCTGCTGCCACAACAGCTCCAGCTGCCTGGCAGCCCACCTCTGGCACTGGGACTCCCTACCGCAAGACAAATGACCCCTGGAGGTGAGTACTGTTCCACCAGTCGCCTCCAGTGCCATGTCAACCTGCACTGCACAATCCTGTGCAATGGCCATCCCAGACCGTGGGACTACCCGAACGGCCTATGTGGCCACTTGCACCCATACTGAGAATGAAGCAGACACCAGACTTGCAAATGATGTGACAGGGGCAGAGAAGCCAGAGGCGGTGGTCAGCATGGAGGCCACACCTGTGGGTGCCTGGGGCACTGTAGATGAGGACGAGGTAGGTGTCATGGGTGAAGCCTGTGCCAATTGCACCGCGCACAGCAGTCCACTAGCCATCTGTGTCATGATGTGGGCATGCCTGCCTGTAATGGCTTACGAGCTGGCCACAGATCACATCAAGAGCCTCAAGGGCATCCACCTGCCAGCCATGGCCTGACAAGAGCAGGGGCAACACAGCATCCCATATGGCATCATCAGCACTGACTGCAGGGCTTGTCTGCGTTGCGGCATTACCAAAGGTGTGTAGCCCTGTAGCCGATGGGTTCTGGGCCAGTGCGAAGATCCGAGCCTGAAACTGTGTTCCACACAACCTCTTGTCCAAGGCCCATGTCTGAACCTCCCATGATGCCCCCAACCAGAAAGCGTGGACAGGCTCACAATGGCCCCCTCCCCCTCCACCACAACTGGGCCTGACCCCCCCAGATGGCACCTCCCTGTTGATCAGCTTGTCTATGGGGATGGCAGAATGTCCTTGCCCCTCTGCCCATGAGGACTCAATTTCCATAGCAACGACTTGCATGAATTCACCAGTGCCTTCCTAAAATGTCCCCTCCACAACCACCTGACCCTCAGATGACATGTACGAAGGCAGTCGTAGCCGTCGCTTCTGGTCTCATCAGCTGAATGCGACACTGGTTGAAAAGGGAGAGAGGAGAGGCAGTTCAGCATATGTGTGTACATATGTGCATGTCTGAAGTTTGGCAAAGTACCATGCCACTATCTCACATACACATGCCACTGCCCCATCGCATGTTGACTCCAATGAATCATCTTGAACACACAGACATGTAAGCCCGTAATACATGATGACATCCCCATCAATTGTATGCATGAATTTGCACAGAATGAGCAGTCACCACTTCAAGGGCACAATAGTTACCGGGGCCAAATGGGCACATGGATGGGGCATACATGGGGGCTGCAGCAAATCAGCAAGACACGCAGCCATCATCTTTGCCCACAACACCAACATACCTCACCTTCCACTGACCAAGGACCCTCCTCATGCTTCCAACCATGGTGCATGGTCAGGGGAACACTGGACCCGGCAGACTCCCTGTTTCCCTCCACGGAATCACACAGCCTCCAGACTAGTCAGCCATCCATCACCCATTTCAATCATGTATGTAAATACCTTGCCTCTTGCTTAAAGTATGTAGCTGTTTTGAAGTATGCAATGTGGTCCTTCTGGCCACAGTCCTACTTATGTAATTATTATGTGTACTACCGTTCTGTAACCATGAACATGCATATTCTTGTAATGCGCCCAGATACCTTAGGGTGGGGTGCACAATATAAATGATAAGCAAAAAAACAAATGCCCATCCAGGGCTCAAAACCCCCTCACACGTATCACATAAGCCACCAAACAGACAATGCCCCGGCCCCAGATGTGTCACTCAGCCCTCGAATACCCCAAAAGCAAATACACATCCTACAATGGAGATGGCGGCCTGGGCCCTCACCCCTGAATGGACCACATATGTCCATCGGGAGGATAGCTCAGCGGCAATGTGCTCGCCTTGGAAGCAAGATGACACGGAGCAACACAGGTTCGATCCCCGATCCACGCTTAGAAACCTCTGGGTATTAAGCGCGTTATGAATAACATATCATATCATATCATCAGTCAAAAGACAAATTGGAAGTGAGACTGAAGGGTGAATATCCCTTAGCCTGTGACTGGTGACCCAACACCATTGACACAATCATTTAACTCCTCAAGGCCATAGCGAAATACAAGGACCCTCTTTGCACACCCTCTTCAGGCCCTCCCACCTATAAGACCTACACAGTGTGGAACCTTGCATGGACCATGGACACAGCACATATAAGCCATGCAAATGGCACCAGAACAAAATGGCATGCCACATTGTTTTACACCTTATTGTCGTGTACACTGAACAGCGTCCTCCAAACATGCATCCTCTACACATGGCATACCCATTCATCCCCATTGCACTGACAGTGTGAACTCACCTGCAGCCTTGATCTGGGCCTGAAGTTTGAGGACATGGGTGTGAAGAGGTGGGTTCACCCTCTGCAGGAGTCTCATATGTAGAGGTGAAATCCGATGATGACCGCCAGAGTACACCTCTGTGGTGGGTCCTTCACCGATGGATGCCCTGGCCTTCTCCTGGCTCTGGATCATCATGTCATCTCACATTTTCCTAATGTTCTCCGGGGTATGGACAGCCACCCTCTCAACATTGACATCATCCACAATCTCCTGCCAGATCCTTGTCGGGGTGATTATCCCTGAGTCGGCTGAGCCCTCCGCGGACCTCCGGGCTGGGAGGTCCCAACTCCTCCCGTGCTTCCCTGAATGAGTATGAGACACACACAAGGAGCAAGGTGGTTCTGCTGTTTATTATAACAACAGCAGGGATGGGTCTTGGATCGTACGTGTCCGTCCAGACTCTCAACCTTAGTGGAGCTCGCAGGCCCTTTTTACAGCAGTATGACGCGCTACTTGCGTCACCTGGGAAAGTTAGCAAAAAACCTATTGCCCCTTCGGATTGGTTCTCGGAGTGGTAGGGTTAGTATAGGATACATATAGAGAAGAATATTAGTGGTTAAGGATGAGTCAGGTGGTATACTTGGGCTGTCCCTACTATTAGATACTTGAAAATCGTTACAAGAAGACCCCTGATTATTGGCTAATGTTAGTGGCGTCAGTGATGAATCCCCCCGTGTTCTGATTGGTCCTCTTGCGAGCCCCCAAGCCTGGGACCATCGTCGTTCCCAGCTCGCGGTGTACTTGTCACTAGCAACAATGTGTAACTATGTGTTTGTGCAGACAATGTACGGGCCTGCTCATAGGCTTGTGAGCAGGTCATTCCCATCGCCGTAGGTGTCCATCTTGCCTCTTCGCTGTTGCAACCTGTGTCCAGATGTGGGGCCCAGGCGACTTCTGTCTCGTGGGTCTGGCACCTTGTCAGATCGGCTTTGTCACATGTGGAGAGACCGTAGCTGGAGCAGAATTCTGCACATTTAGGGCCTCATTACACGGTAGGCTATTAGCGCCATGGTTCATGCCGGTAAAATACCGGCACTGCCTTGGTGGAAAGGGGAATTACCGCCCCATTCCAAGGTTGGCGGGGCGGTAATTCCCCCTTCCACCATTGCCCTTCCCCATTCCCATTTTTGCCCCATAGGGCATAATGGGAATGTGGAAGGCGCTAATTACGGCACCGCAAATTGCGATACCGTAATTAGCTCCCTGGGTCCCTTTGCGGGTTGGTTTTTTAACGCCTGCAAAAAGCAGGCGTTAAATTCCCCAACCCGCAAAGGGACCTCGTAGTAAGGCGGTAAGGATTTACTGGTACCGGTAAAATACCAGTACCGGTAAACCCTTACCGCCTACCATGTAATGAGGCCCATAGAGTTGTATTTCGTTTCTGTGTGCTTGGCTTTTCTTACAGGTGTGACCTTGGCGCCGGCTGGTAGCATACGAGTTGCAACATCGTGCCCTTGGCTATGAGTTCTTGCTGGGGCTTGTTCTACGTGATCAGCACTTGTATTCTTGCTCATACAGTTTTCATGATGAGGCTCTTGCTTGCGGCCTACTCGGGCCTAGTTCATGGGTGGTGTTGCATAATCCATGGTACGGAGGTTGTGGTTTGACATGGCGTCATAAGCAATGTTAGGTCTACATTATGGTGTCATCACAGGGCGAGAGGTGGGATAAGCGTCAGCAAGCGTATAGCGACTTCTTCAAGCGTCTTGCGTTTCTGCATTACTATAAAAGGGCCTATCCGAAAAATAACAACGATGCACGTCAGTGGGTGTGTCAGTCACCTACGTCATAGCACTGAATATGTTCTTCGTGTAGGCTGGTGCGTGAGTGACCAGTGTGCATGGTGGCACGTGTGTTCTTGGCAGTTGGCTAGGTCGTTGTGGCATCTCTAACGATGTGGGTGCTTGTGGCTGTTGTCTTAGTCGAGTTCATCCATGCCGCAGGTGTCGGCTTGATTCGGGCAGGCTGGTGGGCATATCCCTGAACCAGGGTATTTTGTCATCTGGTAGAGCTTGTTCTCCCATTCTCCCACTTGAGTCCCCCCTCTGGTCGACTTGTCGACGACAAACATATCCTTTTCTTTATCTCCTCTTACTCTCCATACTTTAGTTATTCCACCCAAGTGTCCATAGTGGTTGACATGGTCTTCGAATGACCAGTCTATATATACACAGCTCCCTCCTGGTTTGCAGTATACCCATTTTCCAACATAGCTCCTCGGGTTTCTTGGGTTCTCCAATTTTACAGGTGGCGGATTCAAGTGGTTGGTAATGATCTGTTTACGCAGTCTCTCTCTTTCCTTTATTATCACGTCGGTATGCTGGTCATCATCAGTTGGCATCAAGGGATGCATGCCAACCATTTCGATCATTTCGTCTGTAGTGCGTGCTTTCCTGGCTTTCCAGAACCTTATTACAATCAATACTGCTGCAGCTAATATTATGCATCCAACTATCACCTTCAGTCCATCTGGCAGCCATGATGGCATCCATGACCATAACAATGAAAACCAACTACTATCCTTCTTCACTCCTTTGCTTTCTTCCATCATTTTGGAGTGCATCTGGGCCAGTTGTGATACTGCTTCAGTGAGTGTCCCATTATCTGCATCGTTAGCAGGGTTAAATGTGCAACATGATTGTCCTATTTTCGCACAAACTCCTCCTTCCATAGCCGTGAGAAGATCCAGTACATATCTGTTTTGTAGTGCTAGCATTCTTACCGCTCGCAGCTCCTCTTTAATGGTGTTGAATCCGTTTACTGTTGAATTAATCGTCATCATTAGTTCCCATCGGGTGATCTGAAGCCATTTTGCATTTGCATATGCTTGTAGTCCTGGGTGTATTATTGTCGAGAAGAATATTGCAGCCCTGCTGAATAATCTATGTTCTGGTGGGATGGAGGTGAGTGCTGTTTTCGATCTTCCCCACAGGTAGTTTCCTGTCAGGGGTTCTCCTTGTCTTTTCATTCTCGGTAGGATGTTATTGTTGTTGTTCTCTCCTTCTTGTGATTGTACAGACCTTCTCTTCCTCTTGTTCCCTTCGTCCATCTTGGGGAAATTGGCCATGTTGACATGATTTTGGGGCACTAATGGTGACGGTACATTGATGTGTACCATGGTGCATATTCCATTCCACACGGCGGCAAGGTGTGGTATGCCTTATCTCTGCAGGCCCAATAGGGGTCGATTATTACTGCCGTTCCAGCACACCCCTCTGGTAGTTCTAACACGCTTCCACAGTTGGTGTTGTATCCCACCTCCACATCTCCTTTGTGTTGGTAGCATAGCTTGGGTGCGGTCAGCGGTAGTATGCTTATTGGGTCTTCATCCTTCTCCATCCATGTCAGCATGGGTACATATTTACCTCATGTCGTCCAGCATCTGTCGTTGTGTTCCTGTATGGTGGTAACATTTTCTCTTGTTATCATGTTGCTCCCAACCACTCCTATTTCCCATTCATTGTTCATGTATATTTTCCCTGTTATTGTTATTAGTGGCCTTTCCCAACATCCCTGCACACCAGGAACTTCAGTGGCGTACCAATCAAATGGCAGGTATTCTAGCGTTACTTTCTTCATTTCTCCTTTATCGGGGCCACTCGTCATGTATCTGAATGCCTCAGCGTGTAAGCTGCTCTTATGGTAGCTCAAATATGACTTGAGGAAGTTGTTTTTGTATGGGTATGTGTCCCTTGTTTCAAACTGCATTCTCACCATCGTTCCTTGGAATCGTCCCCTCGTTTGGAATAGTGCCAGATACACTATACATTGCGCTGTCTTTTTCTGTATTTCTGTGGCAACGAATGTCCTTGATGCGCTCATGGCGTATGGGATCCATGAGCACACATAGCAGCTATCCTCCGTTGTCTGCTTACCAATTTGGGTCATGTGCTGGTACCACATGTTGTTTGAGACGTGTGCTGAATCTGTTATGTAATTATCGATACCTTTATTGTCAGTATATGTGCTGCGTTTAACTCTACCTCCCTTACCCTTAGGGTTGCTAGTACCACCCGATATCATACATGTTGCGGCCATGGGAGGGGGCATGTTGGTTTTGGGTGCAGCCACAAAATTGATAGCATAACTTTTCTGCCATACAGAGGCAGCCAACAGACCAGCGATGACCAACACCCCTATCAGTTTTATTACAAGAGCTAGTCTCACCAGCATTTTGCTCTTACCTTGCTGCAGTCCGGCAGCTTATTCTTGCAACGTTAAAGGTGCCCGCCTGAAAATCCTCAATGTGCTGGTTATTATTATTAGTTTTTGTTAATTAAGCTCTCCCTATCAAGTAATCGTTCAGTGCCCAGGCGAAGAGCTGTTCCCACGCTAGTCATAGTGACCTAGCTCTTAGAGCCGGTAAGTGCTCGTGTAGATGGGGGAATGATTGTTCTATGGCCAAAACAAATGCAGTGTAATATACGCGTACCCTTCTTCTTTTTAGGTACTTCGGCCTTCTTATATGATATACAAATTGGTGTGATAGGGCTTCAGGGGCATTATCATCCGCGGGCAGCATCTACTCCTGGGCAGAGCACACTGTTAGTTACTTTACTTTCTAAACAATACAATTATATGCGGTACCTGCATGTGCGAGAGAAAAATAGAGAAAAAACATACAAGTGTTTTATGTGTGTGTAACATCCAAGTTTGTTATACAATGTCCTTCAATCGGTGGTGGCCTTGGAGGGGGGGACTGGGGCTGGATTGGGCAGAAGTGTGTTTACTTTGTGATCTCGTGACCATGGGGTGGGTTATGGGGAAGCGTCCAACGTCTATGGCAGTGGTTGTGTCTGGGGAATCTGGGGGGTGGTCAAGGGTAGTGACACAATTGTCCTCAGCGGTGGTTGATGTATCCTTCCCTGTAGCCGACGCTGTTGATGTTGTTGGTCTTGCGATGGCCCTGTCGTCAACGCTAGGGCGGGTCTGAAATTTGTAGGGCTTTACGTCGTGTAGATGATTCCAGGCGCACTTATCGTGCAGTTTCACTGCTCTGGGAGCCTCTTCCTCTACCAAGTGTGGTCCGGTAAAGGGTGGGCTGTTCCACTTTCTATTGAAGTTGCGGAGAAGCACATGGTCGCCTTCCGCAACAATGCATAGTCCTTCCTTTTCCTGTTCCTTGTTGTTGAGATACAAAGGCAACACTAGTAATCAAAGAAGACACATATTGGTACATTTCGTCACCAAGAACAGTTGCAGTGTTTTCATGGTCAGTAAATGCTCTTGATGTTGGCATTAAAGGAAGGCGCATTTGACGTCTTGTCACCACCTCGTGGGGAGTGAGGAGTGATCAGACCCTGGCCTGTTCCTCAGCTCAAATAGAGCCAGCAGAAGGCAGTACAACCAGCTCTTCTTAGTTGTCTGCTGAATGTTTGCGATCTCCTCTTTCAATAGGCCATTCAGGCGTTCACAGACACCGTTGGCCTGCGGGTGGTATGCACATGCAAATTTATGTTTAATACCCAGCAAGGATGTGATGTGTTGAAACATTTCATTAGCAACGTGTGGGCCGTTGTCCGACCGCAGCACTTCGCAAACACCCCACCTGAGGAAGACCTCTCTCACTAGAGATTTAGCTGCTCTAAACTCATCCGTGTGTGAGCATGGTCCGGCCTCGATCCACCTGGAGAATGGACATACCACTACAATCATGTACCTATGTCCTTGACATACATTGATCATATCAACGCAGTCAATATGAAGGTGTAGGAAGGGTCCCTCGGGCCGGGGTATAGTACCTTTTATCACTTGCAGCGTGTGACCGGCCGTAAACTGTTGGAATGTGAGGCAGTTGCTGATGAAATTAGTGACATGAGAATTTAACTCGGGGCAGAACCAATCCTCCCTAATTCGTGCTGCAATCACTTCCTTTCCTGTATGTCCTGGATGATGGAGCTGGGCCAGGGCGGTGTTCAACAGTGCCAATGGCATGACCACTTTTCCGGTATTATTCTGACGCCACAGTGCATCTTTTGGGGACATCGTACATCCTCTTTTTACCCACAGTTCCTTTTCTGTCATTGGTGCGGCTGCCTGTAATTCCATTATCTGTGTTGCAGGGAGATGAGTGTACCCTTCCTTCATCATCATCTGTCTTGCCCTTGCCCTCCCCCTCCCTCTCTCTGATTCTAGGGGGGTCCATAATTCACCAAAATATGCTGCATGCTTGGCATGTGCGTCTGCTGTTTCATTACCTTTCGAGATATAGTCATCTCCATTAGTGTGTGCTGGGCGTTTAACCAAAGCTATCTCTTGGGGGTCATTAATTACTTCAATCAATTCTGCTAGCAGAAGGGCATGTTGTACTAGGGTGCCATCAGCTCTTCTGAACCCCCTTCTCTGCCATTTTATCAACCCGGAGTGCACTGTTGATGTGACATATGCGCTGTCACAATATATAGTAACTCTTTTGTCAACACTTTCCCTTAGTGCCAAAATCAGTGCAACCAATTCCACTGCCTGAGCCGAATAATGCTGCGATAATTGCACGCATTTTACTGGGACATACATTAAATCTTCTGTCATTTTTACTACTGCTGCCCCAGTTCTTCTTATCCCATCGCTTTGGTCAATTGTTGACGAACCATCAATGTACAAAATCTCGCCCCCTTTAAGTGCATCCTCCGCAACTTTCCTTGTGCTGGAGTACATTTCAATAGTCTTTGTGCAATCGTGAGCATAATCACCTTCCTCAACAACTTCCGCTATGAATCTGGCTGGGTTTACTGTACTGCATCTGACAATTGACAATTCGGGTCTAGATAAGATGATCTCATAACCTGACGCCCTCTGTGTGGTCAGTGTGGACTTAGGCTTGTTCAAAATTGCAAACAGCGCATGCTCCACAAATAATGTGGTGGGGCACCCCATTGTTATCGATGATGATTTCTCCACCACAAATGCAGCTGCGGCGAGACCCTGTTCTCAAGGGAAATGTCCTAGCATAACAGGGTCCAAGTGACCACTGTAGAATGCTATTGGCTTGTGTCCCATTCTAGTTTTCTGAGTCAATACTGCTTTCATTACTGCTGAGTCGCAATGTGAAAAGATGAAAAATTGATGTTCGTAATTTGGGTGGCTAGTACGGGAGCTGTGGATATGGCGTGTTTCAACTCATCAAACGCCTCCTTCATTTCTCTTGTCCACCCCAAAATCTTGTCCCCTTTTTGTGCTTCTCTCAATGCCTCGAGCAGGGGTCCTATGGATGAGCTGTAGTCAAAACCCCATGCTCTACAATAGTTGCATAAGCCCAGGAACTGTTGTAGTTCCCTCACAGTTTGTGGTTGTGGCGTGTTGGATATTGCTTGTGCTCTTTGTGGTGCAATCTTTCTTCCGTGCTGGGATATTAGTTGACCATGTATAGTACCTGTTCCTGACAGTACTGTAACATTTCCTTGTCCACCTTGTACCCCTTTTCAGCCAACACTGTCAGCATTTTCACTGAGTCCTCCCTGCACCTCTCCTCAGTTGTGCTGCAAATTATTATATCATCAACATATTGCAGCACTGTACTTTCCAGTTCAATGTTTCCCAAATCCATCTGTATATCTCTGTTGAAAATTGAGGGTGACTCGCAGTACCCTTGTGGTAACCTTGTGTGTTTCCATTTTGTATTCCTATATGTGAAGCTTGTCAAATCTTGTGAATCTGGGTGCAGAGGTATTGAGAAAAATGCATTTTTGAGGTCAATCACGGTGAACCGTGATGCCTCTACTGGAATTCCACATAGTATTGTGGCTGGGTTTGCTGCTATGGGGTATTCTGCCTCTACAATGTAATTCAAGGGCCTGAGGTCCTGGATAAAACGCCAAGACCCTCCTTTAGCCTTACACACTGGGTACAAGGCCGTGTTACATGCTGACTCTGATGGCACCAATATGCCATTATTTATCAGGTCCGTTATGGTTTCGTATATGCCCTCATCTGCCTCTTTTGATAGTGGGTATTGCTTCACTCTAGGTAATATTGCTCCCTTTTTCAGCTTTATTTTTACTCCTTCAATACTCTTTATGCAGCCCACGTCATAGGGACTGGTGGTCCACAGTGATGCTGGAACCTTAGCCATATCTTCCTCGTAAAATGGTACTGGGGTAGATGCAGGTGCCTCGAGTGCCATAGCCATTTTCAGCGCTACTTGCTTGTACGTTACTCTTAACCAGATGTCTACACTCATCATAAATACCATCTCTTCCTCTCCCCTGTTTTCTGAAAAGAGCTCTTCATCAGACACCTGGGTGAGCCTGCATCCCTCAGCCAGGGCTATCGCTGCTCTCCATGCTCTCCCTTCCCTGTCTTGGGCATGTACTGCAATATAATCTGCAGTTGCTATAATGCTCTCGATGCTCACCAAAATCACCTTCCCCTCTGGTTCACTAGCTGGTGTCTCAGGTCTGAACAAATATGCTGCTGGCCTCCTCCAAATCTTTCCTTCTATTCCTGGCATCCATGCAAATGCCATGTCTGTTCCATATTGGAACAGCTCGCCATCCACAGGCTCAGCTCGAGCTACTGTCTGGCCACAGTACTCTTGCAGTATTTGTCGTGCAGTAAGCATGTTTATTCCTGGTGTAGAGCACATTATGCCATTTAACCTGCTCATTATGTCCCTTCCAAGTATGTTTACTGGTGACTCCCTTGAATATAGGAGTGGGACAGACATGTCATAATTTCCTATAGATAAGGAGATGTTATCAGTAAAGGGAACCAACCCTCTAGCCCCAGAAAATCCTTGGGTGTGCATGTCCTTGCCTGACATTTTAAATCTACCCTCCCTTATGCAAGACCTAGTTGCCCCAGTGTCAACAAGGAAAGAGAATTTTTTGTCACCTATCGCTACCTCAATGCGTGGTTCCTCCGCACTATTAGGTGTTTTCGACAGGATGGGACACACGAAGGACGTCTGTGGCCTGTCCTATTGTGGGTACAGTGACTGACCGCTTCCTGTGTAAGGGTTTTGTCCCAAGATAGTCACCCTCCCTAACTGTGTTTGTTGCAGCTGCGTATCGATGGGAGTCAATTAATGGTCCTGTATTTGAGTGAGCTGTTGTACTGGTTGTACTTGGTGTTGTTGTGTTATTACCACCTGCTGCTGTGGTGGTGCGTATGTCTGCAACTGTTGTTGTGGTGATACTTGCTGCTGCGTGTTGCTCTGTTGTGTTCCCTGCAGTTGTTGGTAACCTTGCTGCTCCCTCATAGGCCCTTGTGGTCCTTGTTCCCCCCAGACTGGTGGGGTGGGTCTCATTCTACATGTGCGCGACGTGTCCCAACATTCCACAAACCCAACATACAGGTGGTTCCCTGGCCAGCCATGGGAAACTCCCTGCATTGTCTTGGTACCCTTGTTGCCCATTGGGGTAGTAATTCTGAAATCCTCCCCCTTGCTGTTGTGCAGGTTGGCCATATCCCCTCCCTCTCATCATTCTGCCCCTTCCCCTGGTGTTGTTATAATATCCATTTCCCGGTAGCATGTACCCTCCTCCTCTGAGAGCCGTGTGTGGTGGGGGTGGGGGCATCTGTTGTGTTATAAGTTGTGGTGGTTGTGGTAATGGTGCTATTTGTAGCTGTGGGGGATCTTTTGTAGCCACTACTTGTGTGGGGTTTGGTGTCATTGCTGTCAGTGTAGTTATTAGTGCTCCTTCCATGGTGTACTTAGTTAGTTTTTTCTGCACTCATTTTGCCTCCTCTGCTTTCCTATCTTCTTCCTTTTGTTTCATCTTTTCCTGCCACATCCTACAATGGTGTACTATTGTTAGTTGTATTTCCAGCCATGCCTTAGCTTCCATTCCCACTATCTTCTTCAGTTGTCTTTGTACTGCCTCCGGAAGCCCTTGTACTAGTATGTGGTAAAAAATTGCTGGTGTCTTGTCCCATTGCTCTCTAGTTTCCATGCGCCACTTCTCCTGAATCTCCTGGATATAATCAACAGGATCTTCATTCTCACGCCTCTTGCGGGACATAATTGCTCCTATATCTGATGTGTCTGGATACTGCACCCTCAGGGCTTGCCATAATGCATGTCTGCAGTTCGCAAATGGCGCCCCGTCATGTGATGTGTTTGTTATTGTAACTCTGGGGAATCCTGCCCTCTTCCAAATGTTGTCTGCCGCGTCTCCCAATATCTATATTAATAGACCCTTCACGTCTCCCACTGCTAGTTTCTGTCCTGCGGTGTGTTTTTCCATCTCGTATATTCATTTCCCCGCTCCTCCGCTTAGTGATGGGAGCCTGCACTTTATATTCTCCTTATCATCATGCTTCCAAAGGACGTTTTGTGGTCTAACCCCTCCCCTCTCCAATAGTGGCATTAAATTGTACCCCATCTGTCCCCCTCGTTGTTACGGGGTGGAATCCGTGTACTCCTCCTCTTCCTCTGTATCAACTAAATCTTCTGCCATATCCATATTACCGCTGCTTATCGTATCTTCTCCTTCATTTCTCCCCCTTCTCCTATTGCTCTCTTTCTTTACTGCAGGTGTGTGTGTCCGTTCTTCCTGCCTGCGTCCTGGGAGGTCTCTGAACCTGCCGGTGTATGGGGTGTGTTCAGGAGCGGGTGTGTGTGTGCGTGTTGGGCGTAATGGTGTAGGTGTAACTGCACGTGTTTGTCCTCCTGCCACTTCTCTTCCCTGCTCCTCACTTCCCTGCACTTCTTCCTTCTTTTTACATGCCCGTGGTGATTCCCTGTTTGTGCGTGTGATGTACAATTTATCTAAGCTCTACCTACCACCGCTTCTTCCTTTTCCCCCCGCTCCCTCTTCTTCTTCGCTGCAAAATTCATCCAGGAGCGACAACCCCCAATTTGTCCTTTTCCCCCTGATTTTCACCGTTTTTAAGTCTATTAAATCCGTTCCTTCCTGTTCTCCTTTACCAGTTGCTCCCCTTTGCGCTGATGTTGTAGCTACTTCTGCATCCCGACGCACATATGTTCTTATCCCACTCCCCCCTTTCCTCTCTCTTCTTTCTTCTTCCTTCTTTTCCACTAATTCATCACCTATTTCCTCTCTTTTCTTTTTGAATTCCTCCATCACCTCACTACTTACCTTCTCTAATATCATTTCTTCCTCTCTCCTCCTTTCCCATTTCTCTCTCTCCCTTTCTAATATGCTTTCTATTACTTTACCTTCTTCGTATTTCCTGGTGCTCTCTGAGAGTATTTTCTTCTTCCATAGCTCCATTTCCTTTTTTTTCTCTTCGTCCTCTCTTTTCCTGTCACGCTGTGCTGCTCGGGATACCCTTTCTGCTATTGCCTTCATCCTCTCCTCTTCCCTCTTCCTTTCTTCAGTTCGCTCCTTCATTCTCTCTAATTCATCCCTACTTTCCTTTCTTTCCCTCCTTCTTTCTCATGCCTCTTTCTCTAGCTGCTTAATCAGTGCACTCCGCTCATCCCTTAATTCAGCCAATCGTTCCTCCAACATCTCCTCCTCTTCTTGTGACAGCTCTCCGTCTCTCGGGTTGTTCTCCTCGCCTCTTATTCCAGTACTGCCCACGTCGTCCTTATTCATTCTCCTCACCACCTCTTTTTCTTCTCCTGTTAATGTCCCCCGCAGCTTTAAGAGGACCTGCGCTGCTACCCACTCGTCTTGTCCTATGTTTGAAATGGGCTCTTCGCTGTTCTTACCTCCCTTGGTGCGGACCTGCGTGCAAGTCGGACCTACCGTGCTTGTCATCTCCTCCCCCCCTGGTAGCTACCTGTAGCTGTATATGGTGGAGGGCTGTACGTGGGGTTCGAGTACCCCTCAGCTGCCGTCAGTTGTTGCCTTGCTGCTTCTGGTAGCTCCGTCACAGGATATAACCCACCTTCCTCTTTCTTCACTACCTTCGCTAGGGGCATGTCGTCTGTCCCTTCCTTCTTTACTTCTACTTCATGTACAGTGCCAGGCCTTTCATCCCCCTTCCTGTCTCTTCCCGCGCACTGTGCGGTACTGGTCGCCTTTTCCACGTTTCCTTCTTCCTCCTTAATCTCCTTCCCCTCCTTTGTTTCCTCGCTCCCCTTCCCTTCTGTCGTCCCTTCCACAGTGAACATTCCGGTTGGCGCTGGTCGGGATCCCTGGAACATCCTCCACAAATTAAACACCTCCACGTGATGTGCCAACTTCTTCCCTTTGTACGTGTTGTGTATGTGTGTCAGTAGTGAGTGTTGGACGTATTGGTCAAAACTGCCGTTAGGCGGCCATGGTGTCATCATTTTGTTGTCTGTTCCTTGTGTCCATTCTATGCTATATTTGATGAGTTTTTCCCTATGGGGTGATAGTGTTTTACAAATATGCTGGAGGGGGTAGTCAGGATGTTCCAATAATCTAGCTACCTCCTACAGGAAAACATCATCTATCTATCGAGTTTCACTGCTCGATCAATAGGGATCCTCATCTACTCATTGATCGAAAACACCAATTCGTAGGAAAGCCACACACACACCCTCTACAGGTGGCCACGATCTAGACCAATCGGTGTCTACGAGCAACCACACGTGGTGCCTTCTGGTTCCACCCACCCTGCTTCCGTGACGTGGTAGAGCCCTTGTGCCTGTCCCGTTACTGCTCACTTATCTATCAACACTAATTGATCAAATCTTTGCCACACACCTTAATAAAACCTCCCGCCGCCCTTATTACAACTCCTCCCCCGTCCCTCACAATCTCACATTGCTTTTTGGGTGTGTTATACTCACCAAGTTCCCTTGATGTGGGGCCGCTTGACTGCATGCACCCCTCCAAGCGTCTCACCACCTCCCCTTGTATGGACCACGTCTGGACACTCGCCAACCGCGGGCGGGATACTTCTCAACCGGCCCCCGAGGGCCAATATCCGGATTGCGTTGTCCGGTCTTCTCGCAGTTCCGCGATGGCCCTGTAGTCCTCAAAAGGGGGCAGCGGCAGAGGGGGCCGCGCCGCCGGGCCTCCTCACAACGAGAGGCCTAGGAAAGTAAAAACTGAAAAGGTAGAACTTAAACAGATCTCAGCAGTGCCTCCAACTTGTCGGGGTGATTATCCCGGGGTCGGCTGAGCCGTCCGCAGACCTACGGGCTGGGAGGCCCCAACTCCTCCCGTGCTTCTCTGAATGAGTATGAGAAACACACAAGGAGCAAGGTGGTTCTGCTGTTTATTAGAACAACGGCAGGGATGGGTCTTGGATCGTACGCGTCCGTCCAGACTCTCAACCTTAGTGGGGCTCGCAGGCCCTTTTTACAGCAGTATGACGCGCTACTTGCGTCACCTGGGAAAGTTAGCAAAAAACCTATTGCCCCTTCGGATTGGTTCTCCGAGTGGTAGGGTTAGTATAGGATACATATAGAGAAGAATATTAGTGGTTAAGGATAAGTCAGGTGGTATACTTGGGATGTCCCTACTATTAGATACTTGAAAATCGTTACAAGAAGACCCCTGATGATTGGCTAATGTTAGTGGCGTCAGTGATGAATCCCCCGTGTTCTGATTGGTCCTCTCGCGAGCCCCCAAGCCTGGGACCATCGTCGTTCACAACTCGCGGTGTACCTTTCACTAGCAACAATGTGTAACTATGTGTTTGTGCAGACAATGTACAGGTCTGCTCATAGGCTTGTGAGCAGGTCATTCCCATCGCCGTAGGTGTCCATCTTGCCACTTTGCTGTTGTAACCTGTGTCCCAGACGTGGGACCCAGGCGACTTGTGTCTCGTGGGTCTGACACCTTGTCAGATCGGCTTGGTCACATGTGGAGAGACCGTAGCTGGAGCGGAATTCTGCACATTTAGAGTTGTATTTCGTTTCTGTGTGCTTGGCTTTTCTTACAGGTGTGACCTTGGCGCCGGCTGGTAGCATACGAGTTGCAACATCGTGCCCTTGGCTATGAGCTCTCGCTGGGGCTCGTTCTGCGTGATCAGCACTTGTATTCTTGCTCATACAGTTTTCATGATGAGGCTCTTGCTCTTGCTTGCGGCCTACTCGGGCCTAGTTCATGGGTGGTGATGCATAATCCATGGTACGGAGGTCGTGGTTTGACATGGCGTCATAAGCAATGTTAGGTCTACATTATGGTGTCATCACAGGGCGAGAAGTGGGAGAAGCGTCAGCAAGCGTATAGCAAGTTCTTCAAGCATCTTGCGTTTCTTCATTATTATAAAAGGGCCTATGTGAAAAACAATGGTGCACGTCAGTGGGTGTGTCAGTCACCGACGTCATAGCACTGAATATGTTCTTCGTGTAGGCTGGTGTGTGAGTGACCAGTGTGCATGGTGGCACGTGTGTTCTTGGCAGTTGGCTAGGTCGTTGTGGCATCTCTAACGATGTGGGTGCTTGTGGCTGTTGTCTTAGTCGAGTTCATCCATGCCGCAGGTGTCGGCTTGAATCGGGCAGGCTGGTGGGCATATCCTTATGTTCCTGAACCAGGGTATTTTGTCATCTGGTAGATAGACAAACTCGTCCCGTGGGGGGTGCCTGGGCCGCGATCCTCTAGGCCATGGTCGTGATGAAATTGGGGGGAGCTTGTTCTCCCATTCTCCCACTTCATCCTCTTACATCCACCAGCCCCAAGCTGCTGCTCCGGGGGGAAGAGGGTGTCATGGTGAAGCAGCACCTGCTCACCAAGCACAGCAACTTCTGCTCTGAGAAGTTAGCAGCCCTTATCCACCCAACCTTGAAGGTAGAGGTGGCCGATATGATGCAGATGATGCTGGTGGCCTGGCACTTGGTCGGGAATGCACCTGTAACAGAGATGGAAGTGCATGAACCATCATTGGCATCACAACTCCGTTAGATCACCAAAGAGTGTGCCCACTGTTCAAACACTCAAGAATGTGCCTGGAACATTGCTCTTCATCCCTGACTCAATATTGAAACAGCTTGGCATGGAGAATCAAGCACTGCCAAAGTCAGAAGTGACACCCAGGGCATGGAGAGACACACAAACACATGCACACACAACGAGCAGCTGTACATGGGTCAGCAGCCTCAACACCGTAAGCACATGTCAAACGCAATTCTTACATATGCAGTAGAGGCTTCCCTATGCATAATGGTACAATTGTAAGTGAACTACGATGCAAAGCAAAAGCAACCATGCCCCATGTACATAGCAAGACAAAGGACAACACCAACCTGCCATGCACTGTGCCCTTCACTGCAGTTCCCCCTTCCCATAAGTGCTGCCATCCTTCTCCCACCGTCTTGGATGCAGCCACGGAACCACTATCTCCCCTTTTGCAATTTCCTCACTTGCCTGTACTGTGGAGCAGCAATGGAGTGTTGGTGCCCATATGAGTTAGTGGCAGTATTCAGCAGACAGTCCCAGGACTGCACAGTGGAGGAATAGCAGGTGTGACAGTACAATCAAAGCAGGACCTGGAACAGGTAGCAGGCAGAGGAATGTGGTGGTACAAGCTGGTAACAGTTAGGCCTGTGTCACGTGACCTACGCGCATCACGCTGAGCAAACTGTTCATGCACGGCGTGCTACAATTAGGATGTGCATTCCAGGATGAATCTGTGCTGAAAAATCCTAACAGACGGAGGACACAGAGCACATTGGAATTGAGCGTGACAGGCAGTACCTGAGAATACGCAGCACAAGTGCAGACTCAGAAATATTCTGTGATTCATCTGCAACACCCCAATCATGGATGGGAGGGGAACTGGCAGGGCTGAGAGACCAGTGAAGAGAAGTGGACCACCACCAAAACATGCCAGAAAGACAGCACCACGACCACGTGCTGGGGGTGCACCATTGGCACGGACGGGCAGCAGGGCTGTCGTTGACAGGGCCACTGGGACACTTTCGGGTCAGGGACAGCCACTGGAACCTGAGAAGGGGCAGAGATGGAAGAAGAAATACTCTGAGGAGGAGTTGCAGGTCCTCACAGACTATGTGGTTGAGCACCAGTCAGAGCTCTACCCTATTGGCTGGCATCACCCTAACACTGGCCCTGCCGAAGTAGAAGGAGGTCACTGATTTGATCAATGCCTGTGGGTGGAGAAATGCATACGAGAATGGACCACCTCACCAGGCGTACAAAAGACAAACCTGGTGCTAGTGTGGTCTCTGCACAGACTACTGGTGGTGAGTCCCCACGTGTTGAGGAGCTCACTACTTTTGATGAAGTTGCCTCTGGACTCACCACGAGTGAACAGGTCATTGGTGTGGGAGGCTACGACACATATGGACTGTATTGATGTTGCCCACAGGGATTCACGTCAGGGCATTTCCATTTGGGGAGTACATACATGTGCACTCTGTCCAGATTATATGCAGTGTGACTGCTGGATGCGTGATGGTCAATTCACTGCACCTAACTGGTGTATTTGTCAATGACATTGGCTACATGGCAATATGTCCACTTTATGCATGACGTATGTCACTGCACACAGTATCAGTGTCATGTCGGTGTATTGTGTACTCTCAAGGTTGGGTCCACTCACACGGCTCCTTTACTAGCAATGGATCATGCATGTGTGATTCATTCGCTGCTCCGGTCAGATAGGGTCCTAAGAAGGGGTGCATTGCCAGTGAAATGAACAGGGCGGTCCCATCCACTGCAGCCCTTATTGCAACATCCATTTGATACTTCCACAGCAAGTGTAGCTACGTGATGCTGCTCACATGTGTGAATACTGACACCAACACATACATGCACATTCTGCTAGGTGCATAAGGTCCTGCTGCCAAAGACATGACTGCTAAGACTTATTGGGCAAACTCATGATGTCTGCTTGAATGGGACATTGCACCAGCCGTAACACAATATGTGTCGCTGATAGCTGTAGGCCACTGTCAGGGTGCTCCAGGTACATCCTGATGACTTTTGTGGCGTGTCCAAGTTGCATGGATACCGCTTTCCTTGCTCATCAGGTTTACACTGCTATGATATATGTCTGGTGCAGGCTGTCTGGGGTGGAATGTTGCTTCTGCTGGGGTCAGCATGGATGTAGAATATATGGGCAGTTTGTGAGTCTAATGCATGTGTAGAAGGACCTACCACCCTATGAATGCACCCAGATCCCTCTCTTTTTATCCAGTTCCCCATTCCCTCTGCTGGACACTGTCACTCCTAACACAAATGAGAAGGCAAAGTGTTTGGTGGAGGTGGTGAGGGATACACAGCACAACAGCAGCTATACAAGGTAAGGGACTACACGGTAACACATGTGCATGCTTGTTGACCTATGCATTCCAGTAGTGTCCTGGTGTGGCACATGTAGGGTTGTGCATGAAGGTGTCAATCTGGTGATATGTGGGTGATCGTCACAGTCTATGGAAATGGGAGTGATGCAATTTTCATGATTGTGTACATTGTTTTAACCTCTGCGGCATGCAGGTTGTAGTCTGTCCACTGACGGTGCTTAAGTACACATCCTCTTTGCTCGTTGCTGGGTTACTAACTGTCATGTCCTGCCATGAGTGCTGCCAAGTAGCCACTCCATCATGCATGTGCATCCTGCACACCTGAATCTGACCATCCACATGAGGGGAGGTTTTCTGTGACATGCAGCAGCAGTATTTTGACTTTTCACATGTTTGCATGTCCATGAAATGTGAGTTATGCTGTATTTTGTTGGGTACGTCCTGGGTCAAGTCCACCCTGTGTGCGATTTCCCTGCCCCATACATTGCGGGCAACCTACTGTGTCAATGTTCCCTGCAGCCCATTGCCCTGTTAGGGTATTGCCACGCCCTGGAACCGTGGACCCAGGACCCGGATGCCTTATGACCAGCCACTGATAGTGTTCTGTGGGGGCACCTGTCATCACGTGACCCTGACAATGTCCACTCAGGCCACCCAGTATGATGGCGAGCCGGGCCAAACCACCAGGCCACCCGCTGCATATGCATTGTGGTGCAGGGGTGACCTTCAGGTTGCCCCCTGCCAGTCTTAGGCGGCTGCTACCTGCAGCCGCCAGTTCTCCCGCTGCACTGGCACCTCTCGGCCCACCTAATCCTGTGCCCCCTCTACCAGGGGAGGTGTTCCACTTTCAGTTGAATTTTAATGGTACAAGTTTATTATCAGGGAGACAATTAGTTAATTCCACTGTACTTGTTGAGGGTTCATGCGTCGTTGACGGGTTATGGATGTAGCTCTATATGGGATGGTGTGCCATGCTCTTTGTTTGACATTGTTCAATGGGTGATGTCCAAGTTACTTTGTTATTTGACCCTGATGTCTGGAGTTGTATGCTTGGGTGAGTGACTTGGGGGATGCAATGTGTAATACTAAGGACACTGCCCATGTTTTCTGTGTTTTATGTGAAGGATGTAGATGGGGGGATATGTGTGATTTTTTGAGTATGAGGCACACACCACATGTCCTCCCTGGACAGGCATTCTCAGGTTGTTTTTTATGGCCCAACTGTACTTGCCATGTTTCATCATCAAAGGCCATCAGGGATGTGGCTATGGTGTGACTCTCAGACTGGATGTTATTCATGTGAAGTATGCCTGGACAGGCTGATTGTGCATGTGCTGGCCCCTAACCCTTTGGCCTGCTAATGGTATGGGTACTGCCTATGGCTGCGGGCGCAACCCCTCATGCACCTCTACTGGTAAGCCGCAACATGTGGCTATATTATGCAAGATGCAAAATGCCAATATGATTTTTCATGTAACAGCTGGTGCATACAACAGTACACCACATGAATGGTCCAGGCAGTGGAACCGTGATTTCAGCACTCCAAATGTGCCCTCAATTATGCCTCTGGCGGCGATGTGGGCTGCATTGTAGCGGGCCTCCGGTGGTGTGGTGAGATTTCGGATAGGCGTCATCAGGAATGGTGATAGCGGGTAAGCACTGACCCCTGTAAATGACGATACGCACATTTTGTTATGGTATGTGATGTTATAGTGGCTTGTACTGGATGGGACCCCCCAACCCCCAATCAGTGTTGTTTTGTTTTGGTGTGTTTGTTGGCTGATACTCACCAATGAGTAACTTGTTGCTAAACAGTCCCGATGCCAGTGTCTGGTAAATGGGAGAATGGCGTAATATGTAGCCTATCGTGAGTGCATCCAGGGTAGTTTGCCTTCACAGGCATGATGTGACCATTTGCATCACAGATGACCTGCTTGTCAGCGAGTGCCAATTTCTTCGGTTCCGATGTATATGGTGTGTGGCTCGTGGGGGCTGTGCGCAACATGTGTGCAATCAATTGCCCCAAGCACCCATGGAAACTGGGCAGCTGCATAGAATTCTTGAGCCACTCTTTGCCTTGCCTGCATGTTGCATGGCATGTTTATATGGCTGTGCACATGGGCCATGATGCAGCTTAGGACCTGTTTGAGGCAGCGTGATTGTGTAGGCTGTGAAATGCCCCTGACAATGGATGTGGTCCGTTGAAATGTGACAGTCCCCAAGAACTGAAGGGCAGTTAGGACTTTCACCAGAGGTGGTACTGGCTGTGAGCACATCGTTGGGGACACCAGGTCATTTTCCCACTCCCTGACCAATTGAAGGATGACATGGGGGAAGCAGCATGTAGTATGTACTTCCTCATCTGGCATGCTGAATATCGTTCTGTGTGTACGGTAGATTCTGGCCCTCCTTCTACTGCTTCTCCTCCTCCTTCCATGAAGCAGTAGGTATGCAAGCTATGCAGGGACAGGCATGGCCACAACGTTTATCTACGAATGCATGGTCGAATTCTAAATCTGGGATTGCATGGTGCAGTCTCACCTTGTGCCTGGTCACGGGTGGTGGTAGAATTTCTTTCCTTTTTAGTTTGTGCAGCTTCATGAGTGAATCTGTAAATATGCGTTTGTTTGCCCTTCATGGGTCGTGTTTGTACATCTGCATGGTGCCTGCCTCCACACGCTCATGTTATCCCTCATTTGTCTAGTTTAATGGGTCCATTTGCATATTCCGCCCCCTTCTTGGTCTTTGCACCGGCCATTCACTCAGTCCTCGCGCAAGGCACGCAGGCCTGTCGCACGGAGCTGGAAACCTGCACGGAGGCCGTTCTGTAAATCATGGGATGTAGTTTTGCGCACTGCTTGAAGCCTTATTTTGGTGCGAATGGCTTATGCAACACGCAAAACTTTCTGTCAATCAGGTGCTTTGCTTTGAATGTCTCTTGTTATCCTGAGGGAGCTTGGTTTTTAAGACAAAAAAAATGATGAACATCTTATTCGAATTTGCCTTGGTGTTCAAAGCCTTATGAGTTTAACTATAACATACATTTTGTATACTATTGTTTGGTTCATGTTATTAATTGTCTATATGCGATCTGGTGGATTTGTATGATTTTCGGAAAAAGATATGATAAATTATTATAATTATAAAATAAAGATACTTTGTTCATCACAGCTAAGTTGCCAAAAACACTAAACAATCCCACCCTTGCAGAGCAAATACACATACATTGGCAAAGGTTTACATATGTGCTGAGGACTCTTGGTATAAAGTACAGGAGGGAGGAAAAATTAGCAGAAATACAGACATTTAAAATTATTACTTTAAGAATATATTTTAAGGAAGGGAATGGTATCTTAACTGTCTCTAGGGCCCAAGATATAAATGCCAGGGGGCAGAATATAGAAAAGCCTTTTTAGGGGCCTCTAGTCAAACCACAACTTTAATGCTGTCTTTTGCAGTGTCTGCATAATCTCAAGCCAGCCTTCTTTGTGCGTTTCCAATGGCAAGAACAATGGTTTGATGATTGAACATCCTGTTCGGTTATGATGTTGTGTTGTGGCGAGTCATTCTCGAAGGTATGAAATCAGTGGATTTGTGTGCTCAAGTCAGAACTCAACTGGATTCTCTGGGGTGACTCAATCCAGAGAAGTATAGCCCAAATCGCAGGGAATGGGAAAGCCAGTTTGTGTCAAGCACTCTGGTATTTGGATACCAGCTCGGTCAGCTTGATGTGGCCGCCAGCATTGCCACAACTTTGGGCTTACATCACTGTGTTTCCTTACAACCACACCCTTCTAAGGAAAATTGTGTTTGGCTGCTTTCCCCTTTGCAGGGAAGTACCTCAGAGCTGCTTGCAGGGCCAGCCATAGTGCTAAGCAGGCCCCCTGGATCAGCAGTGTTCAGTGGCAGGCAAGCTTTCCGACCAGCAGTTAACTCTCTTGTATGCAGAAGTGGTTAGGGAGGTGCTGCCAGCTCCCCTGGAAATCTTGTCTTCACCCTATGCAAGGGCTCTTGAGCAGCTGCAGCCCCAAACAACCCCAAACAGAGGTATTTCTTGATCCTACTTTAAAGATGATGCGAAAAGATGGTTTACTAATTTGAGTTTGCATCCTCAAATATAGTCAAATTCTAGCAGGGAACTGGTCCTTTTTTTAGCATCCTGTTAAAGGCTATTCTGTACCCCTGTTACCGATTTCCTGTTCCTGTACTTTATCATACACAGAGTCCTTGATTCCCAGAAACTGTGTGAGTGATGATGGGGAAAAGATATGCAGTAAAAACCAAGACAGCAAAAGTGCTTAAGCGTAAGTGCTATATAATAACACATCGTTATCATTTGACCTTAGAGGTCTGCTTGCATTCACAGTAATTTAGTAATATGGGCCTAAACATGTCGATATTAATAATACATTTGGTGATCCATTCTTGTATGAAATGTATATCACATTATAGTGTATAATAATCATATTTTCCGTTGTCTACTTCGGAACAATGCTATGTGATGACACTTCCTGTTTTGTAAAGCGGTGAAAGGTTGTGTTCCATCGCTTCCTGTGATTTCCCTTTGGGGTGGAGTCAAATGACATCACTTCCTGCAAAGTAATCGGAGGTCAAGGGTTATGGTATGTCACGTCTGCTACCCTTGGCCTTTTGGTGAAATTAGGTCCCTGGCACCAACTGCAGCCACAATTTCCAGACTCGCCAAACATGCCACAATTCCATTCACCTTTCACCCATTGGAGGCAAAGCTGATCTCTGTACCCTTGCAATATCTGCTTCTACTGCTGTAGTAAGAATTCATTGAATGCCATCAGGTCCAACAGTGAACATTATCATAACCCTTTTAAATTGTAGATTAACACTCCCAGAAAGACTGGACACATAATGTGGCTCCGGCTTCGGCATTGCAGTGAAGCCATAACTGCACTGCATCATATCCGAGGGCTAGTAATGATATTTGCCACAACTCTAAAGTTATTGCCAATACTAAGGGATACAGGTCGGAGATACCTAATCGATGTGGTGTGTGCTTCTTACTGAATGGGTGTGGGTAGCAGCGCATGAACAGTACGGCGCAGGGGGTTGTGTGAGGGAAAAGTGTTAAGTGTAGGGATGTTAAGTAAGTAAAAGGGGGAACAGAGAGCTTGAGAGGAAGAGATTGGGGTCGGACATGGGGCACTGAGTGGATCATACACCATATGAACACTTAACTGACTTTGCATCATACCCCAAAGTCCTAGCTAGCTCCGTCTGAAGGGACAATGAAGTCACAGAGTCTTTAAAAGGGTCCCCCATCTTCCCTCTCTAAAACAAGGGTGGGAATTGGATTGGTTAAGGGGCAGTTCCCCGTCGTTGTCTGCTGCAGCTCTGCGGGATTAAACAGGTAGGGGGAGTCATGGGCCAAAGTAGCCTAGGGCATGTCTTAGGCCCAGGCCCTCATTGGCCCTACCTCTGCTTCCAGTTTACCAGATGTCACCTTGACCCTGCCTTCTTTCCATATCTTACCACAGGCTGGGGTGGTATTCGAATGCATCTAATCCCAGCAGTCAGTGAAAGACAATGGCAAGGTTTGGACTGTTGGTCCTCTGTGCCCCAGATTGTCTGATGTGCTGTTTTTGGAGCCCCATCACCGGGCAGTGCCCCAAGATTGCACAAGTGTGCTGGGGCTCACTGAAAGGAGGACTCTCACTAAACATATGCAGCTATTCAACCATGTTCACGAGTGAGACACGCTGTTTTGTGCCTATTACTCATGGACACAATGGAAGTGGACAAACTGATATATTTAGGCTGTTGCAGCACCCACCCATCTTCATCAACTAGCCTCCACTACATGATGCCTACTTCCCTATCCTTGAGCACAATACAATAGCTTATGGGTTAATGAATTTCAAGTACCAAATCCAAATCCAATTGTTTAATTATACTTTTTTGCATACTTTGAATCAATTTACAAAATTGAAGTTGTTCTGGAAAGTTGATGTCACACGCAGTCAATGCTGTTTTAAGATTTTTTAGAAAGATCTGCAACTTTGCAAATGGTGAAGATTGTCTAGGTGAAGACAGCAAGACTGTGAATGCCTGACGCTGACAATGACCAGATATTTATCCATCTTTTCCAGGCAGTCCATCAACTCCAAGTGCCCCACAGACATCTTTCTGAGAAGTGCCAAGTGTCCGAAGTGCATTCATCCACAGAGAGGATTTGCACCCCCTTCTTACTTCTTGCAACCTCCCACATTTTCCCTCAAAATCACTTTCGCCATTCTATCCCGGCAACTGAGCAACCTCGAGGTTTTTACCTCGATTAGCTATTATGAATCTTTTGACTGCCATTTACCCCCTACAATAAATTGTAAACATACAGGAATATGGCATTTTTTGTCATCATTGAGAAGACATCAAGCAAGATACCATAGCAGTATCTATGGTATCTTGCTATTAATGTGCCTGTAAAGCAGGAGGAACGAAAGTATGGTTGAATTTAGAAGAGACCTTGTGGTAAAATTGATAACGTTTTTAAAACATTTTTTTTATTTTGTATCGTTTATTCAAACCTTTAAAACAGAAAAATCCATGACTTCATTTCCTGTATTAATTCATATGGTTAAATTCACACAAAAAAAATAAAAATAATCATCATATCAATCACTTTTTCATTTACATCATCACCAATAATAGAGCAAGTTATGCCCTCAGTGTTCGCGTTACGCTTTTGTGGCCACTAGAAGAGATCGAATTGCTAACTTTTGAAACCTTTGATGCCCCATCACCATATTTGACTATTTGCTTTTTTGGACGTGTATTACTTAAAAAACAATTTGGGTTAAAATTATGTCAGCAACACTATGGCATTTTTAACGGATTCATTTTTGTAATGAGAATACACATTTTTGTATGGATAATTGTATTGATAATTGTAACATTGTTTGTAGTTAAATTTGTTAAGATGAGCCATGTCTAAAAAGAAAAGACCTGTGGGGACGTACAGTGAGCCTAATATGTCTTGCTATGTCTTGTTCATATGTGTATGTGTATTGGTCCTACTGAGACCTTACACCACAGCTTACATAAATTCGGCTTCCTTTTTTGGTGTATTTAGCATTATTATCCATCCCTCAAACTCATAAACACAGATTTTATTTACTCAGAAATAATAGAGGACGACAAAAACCCTTTCCGTTACAGTGCACAATGGGTGGAAAATCTGCTGTGAACATGTGAGTCACGAGTGGCGAAAAGATCCTCATGATAAACCCACATCGTGTTAGCCCTACAAGAGATAGTTTTAGAAAATAAATATACTCCTCGCACCACAAAACCAACTTCAGGGCCCAAACGTGGAAAATAAAATCTCCACCGTGAGCGAATGCAGGGCGACAGACCTCTCTCTTCCACACACAAACATCTCACAGGGCGTCTTGTGAAGATGTACAAATTGGTCAAAAAATCCACACACACAGATGTATTGCTAATATTCTGCATGTCCCTTTCAATCATGACACGATTGCTTTTGTCTGTTTTAGTTTATCGTATTCCACTGTCTTCAAAGTGAAGGTCACAGAAAAATGTCAGCCCGAGTGAGGGTGGATAAGATGTATCCTTTTACTGCTCTTCACTGTTGAAAGGTCAAAGTTTTTTAGCAAACAATCAAGATTTCCCATTCTCGACTACAATAGCCCTATTAGACTCCTGCAAGTGCAACAGACCAGAGAAAAACGAATGCTTTTAAACATAAAATGACTGGTATTTTGAAGCTATGTACTTTTTCAATGAGTTCAAAATACTCTGCAATAGGAAAGGATTAAACGATGCAATGCTAAATAACATTTCAATAACTTTGACGAAATAAAAAAGATTTCCCTTTTTCTCAAAAACATCTTAATTCTGTTAAAATTGTTTGAAGCCTCAATAAATACAACAGCTATTCAAAATCAACTTTAGGGCCAAACTCTGATGAATGAATTGCCTGTCACAAGCAATACAAAAACCCTCTTCTCTCCAAACATAAACCCAACACAAAAAGATATTTGGCAGAGTGGGTAAATGCATCCTTTTTTCTCCTCGTCATTGATGAAAGGTAAACTCTATTTGCAAACACTAAGTAGGTCTGAATACAAAAACAAGATTTTGATTATAAATACGCTGCACACCATAATACGATATCGTGTCATGTACTTTATAAGTTTGGTTGCATTCTTAAACAAGTTCAAGTTACAATCAAAAATGAAACCGGATTAAGTATGTGGGTAGAAAACCCAGGTGCGGACCTGAATGAAAGAGTGCTTGTCCCACTTTTCAATAAGCCGTCATTGGAAAATAAAGTAGCGATTTAGGCATTGTTGATGTATATTCGTATATGGGGCCCGATTCTTGGAAATGTGCGCAGAAATCCCACAAGGGACGCATGTCAGGAAGGACACTTAGCTAGCCTGCGCGCAGAATAAAAAATGTGCACCCCGCGTATTCATGGAATTGCTCACGCAAAGTAACCATACTCGCAAGTCGTGGCCGGAACACCCCCAAAACGCCCATACGCAAAGCATGAACAGCCAGATCAGCTACCTTTGTCAGCTTGCCTGGGCGCAAATACACGCACCCTTCAAATAGTTTGTGGGGTCCCCCACAAGCAGACCTGCATCTCGGGGACCCTGCGCAGGGTCCCCTTGAACTGATCCCGGCACCCCAGCAACCTGTGTATGAAAAATCGTAACTCGGTGTAAACCCGGAAAATCTGCGTGCAACCCCTGTAAGCCATTCCTGCACCCCTCTACACTACTTTGTTACACCTGCCATCGCGTTGCAGATCTTATGGAGAACGTCCATGCCCATTCCCAGCAGAGAGGTTGTGCGATCGAATCCATGAATACGTCTCATGCCACGCAATTGTGGGCGTGCGAGGTACTGCCCATTTTGTAACAAGTTTTCCCCCTTTTGTGGTGTTCTGTTCCCTTCCCAGCCCTCTGCGCAAGCCACACCCACGCTCTGCGTGGAGTCTCGTGCAAGGCCCTCGATGGCTCTCAGAGATGTGCTGAGCCTGCGCAAACTCCATGCAAGTCCAGGAAAAGTAACGTGCATTAGATTCCACGAAATGACGAACAGGGATTTGCGCACAGAATGGCGCGCAAGTACCCTATTTTCCATGCAATTGATTCTATGAATCGGGCCCTGAATCTATTTTACAATCATAATAGAATAATTAAAATCAAATCAGCACAGCCTGTTCCATTAATTGGATAGATTTTGATTTGCGTATGCTTCTGTGATCTTACTTTCTGGGTATTCATTTAGTGCACATTAGCAATACCCCACCCTTACAGGTCGCAGTAGGCATGGGCCAACATATTTGGATAAGCTCAGAATTACCAGAATTTCATCTAATTTGTAGAACTTAATTTCCGGTATGGTCGAGATAGTCTGCGTGGGTTCTTCCCCAAAGGTTATTTTTAGGCGCAATCAGTTGCAGTTACAGATTACTCATGTAGGTCGAGGCAGTTCATTTCACCAGAATGTGAATATTTTATTTCCAGCTGTAGAAAATCTGTCACAGGTCATTGGATTCATCTAATGTCTGCACCAGTGCAGTGATCCCATTTGAGAATTCCTCTTACCTACCTTGTTAGAATTGGCAGAGTAGAGGAAAATAATACTGAGAAGTTTTGTCTGGATTTCACCTGCTTCTGCCAAGACAGAAATGATGGTGTTAGTCCAGCAGATAGAGTGCCAATGATCATGTTAAATACAATTTTAATTTGTTGTGCTCAGAAGCATGATGGTCCTGCCCTGTTATATTCTGGGGCTTCAGATTTATAAGGACCAGGCATGGGCTAATCAGTTTTGGGTTACCAGTTGCATTTAATTCCCAGGTGGATATAGTCTAAAGGACTTGGAAAAACTCAAATTAGTCCAGTGGGGCTTTTCTTGGGCAATCAGAAGCGAGGTCTGTCATTTGACCTTATAAGATTACCTAATTTTACTCTAACTGTTGTGATTCCTTGGCAAGAAAGAAATAACTTTGAAATACTCTGGACTTCCTTGTCACATATACCAGGTTCTCCTTTTAACAAACTGTCGGGACGAGGATGCTCATTGGATTCCAGAATAGTTTGAGAAAGCAGTTCCTGAGATTCCTAATACTATTTGACCAACATGGAAAAATGCAAAAAAATAAAGTGTTCAGAAATATTTTCTATTTGCATCTTTCCCTCCATAGATTTCTATGGGACACCATTCCTTTTAGTTTTTTTAGTTTTTTTGTTGTTTAATATTTTTTATTAGGTAAGTTTCTTAACAGGTAATATAAACATAAGGTATGCACATTTTTATATTTTGAGCTTTTGTAGAACATTAGAACCATAAAGCTTGATGGAACAGGTTGGTATGATAAATGAGTTACAATTATTTGCGTGAATTAATAATGAGACGAACACGGGGAGACAAACGAGACAGATAAAAATAGGAAAGGAGAAGGAGGAGGCGTTGGTGGTATATCATTAATCTTACTTTTTCAGAATATTTTAAAGGTATTGAATAAAGACATTCCATTTTTTGTTAAATTTGTGTAAACAATCGACAGAGAATGAATGACATTTTTTGATTCGATGAGGAGAGCAAATCGAGTTCCACCAAATGTCATAAAACAGGTTGAAAGTATTTTTGCAGTTATAAGTAATGTTGTGATAAGCAATGCTGATGAATAAATTAAATAGTGCAGGTGATTAAATCTGCTGCATAAAAGGATTAACAATAGAGCCAATTATAAGGTTACAGAGTGACAGAGGTTCTTTAAAGCGAAAAATCTTTTGCAGGCATGACCACATTTTTGTACAGAACGCATATACAAATTTACAATCAAAAATTAAATGAAGAAAATCAGCATTTGGTGCATGAAATGACCAGCAATTGATAGGTGAGCTACCAGCTACTTTTTCAATTCTCAGGGGTGAAAGGAACACATAGTGTAAAATAAAGAAATTAGTTTGAGTTAGATTGACAGCTACAGATGTTGAGTGATACAATTTCCAAATTTTAACCCACATTTCTGATGTAGGTTGAACGTTCCAATCAAGCTCCCATTGCCTAATAATACTAGCATTTGACAAGGTAGGAGATGGCGAATCATTTAGAAAAGCATATGATTTATCAGTTTTAATGGACGGATTATTAGTTAAGAATGTCAGTAGGGGGTAAGGGGATTTTTGAGTTAGTGTGGGTAAGGATTTAGTTAACTATTTGAGGAGAGATTTGTGAAGGGGTATATCCAATTCAGGGATATTGCACTGCATGTGCATCTGTGCAAAGGGCATTTCTACAAAACTTTGGAAACAGTGCTTGACAAATTTGCAATGGGGTTAGATTTGACAGTGCAGAGTTTATTGAACCAAAGGAAGATGTCTCCTAGTTCGGTTACAGAAAAATAACTGGTAGGGAGTTTATTCCAAAATGGATTTGAAAAAATGTTGAGAAGGGGATAGGGTGATATTAGGCCATGAGGATGTAATTAAGAAGAGAGGGAAAGTGGGGCAATGATTTTCACTTCTATATTGATCTATAAAGAGGCATTCTTGAGGTGAGTTTTGTGTTGTTTGAAGGTAATTTTTTGTTTTAAGATAAAGGCTTTATGATACAGTTGAAAGTTGGGAAATGATACTCCACCTAAATGTTTAGGAAGTGTTAGTTTGCTGATGGCAATTCTTGGTGTTTTCTGATTCCATAAGAAGTTAAGGTGTAGGGAGTCAAGTTTTTTGAAGAATTGGGTATGAATTGCTACGGGGATCATAGATAAGGAGGAGATGATTATGGGGCTGACCATCATTTTTAGGGAACCGAGACATCCCCACCAAGATAAGAAAAGTGGTGACCATCCAGAGATCATTTCAGTAACTTTTTTCTATCAAGAGGTTGGTGTTAAGGGTAATTGTAATATGAATATATTTAGCAATGAGGAATCCTAGGTATCTGATTTGCAAAGATTGCCACGGCATACCAAACAATGCAGTATTGATTAGAGTACAAGAGTTAGTGAGAGGCATAACTTCAGATTAATCAAGAGTTAATCTGTAACCTGAGACAATGTAGACATTATTTATGGTAAATATTAGATGCTGGATGGAAGAGGCAGTATTTGAAATGTAGAGTAAAATATCTTCTGCATAAGCAGACAACTTGACTTCTATGTTATTAATAGAGATGCATTTTATGTTAGTGTTTGTTCTTATATTTTGTTAAAGGGGTTCTAGCGTGAGGTTAAATAATAAGGGCCAGAGGGGTCAACCTTGACGAGTACCACTTTTTATTTGAAAAGAGGGCGAGAGGGAATTGTTGATGAGAATTCAGGTGGGATGAGAGTAGTGTAAGACTTGTATGAGGTTAATAAAATAGGGATAAAACAATGCCATTGTAAGGAGTGAAAGATAAAGGTCCAAGAAACACAGTCAAAAGTTTTTTTCTGCACTGAGGAATAGAAGAGCTAAGGATTTAGATTTTTGGGAATGAAATATAATATTAAAACTTAGTCTAGTGTTAGATGAAGCATACCGATCTTTGATGAAACCTGATTGGTCAATGTGTATGAGTTTCGGGAGATATTTTTCGAGACATTTTGCTAGGAGTTTAGCAAATACTTTGGAAGCAGAGTTGATAAGGGAAATAGGTCTGTAGTTATTGTCTAGATATGGGTCTTTATCAGATTTAGGAAATAGTACACGAAGCGCTTCACCAAAGGAACCTGGGCTTTGACTGATTTCTGCAAAGTGCAAATATATTTGTAAGAGTTTTGGTAAAATGGAATCAATAAACATTTTATAAAAGTCAATAGAAAATCCATCAGGAACTGGGCTTTATTAGGTTTAATATCTAATATGACTTGTTTATTTCCTGTTAAGGATACAGATGTATTAAGAGGGGAGAGATCAATGCGATCAGTAAGGGACTGATTTTGGATGTCATAATAGAGGGATCAGAGGAATATAGGTTGGAATATAAGTCTACAAAGGCTCCATTTATATCCTTTTGGTTAGTTAGTCTGCTGCCATCAGGGGAGGTGATGTGAGTGCTGAGCGATTTTTCTTTTTATTTTTAAGATAGGGTGGCAGCATTTTCCCAGCTTTGTTGGATCCACTATATAATTTAGATTTACATTGAAGTATAGAGTTAGCGGCTATATCTGTGTATTACTTATTAAATTCAAAGGGCTTATTCGTGAGGGTTTTTTCAATAACAGGATCCGGGTTAGCATAATAAGACCCTTCCATATCTTTGATCAAGGTTAATAATGTATTCTGAATGGATTCAAATTGTCATTTTTTGGTGCCTGAGAATTGAATTATAAACCCACATAGGGTCAATTATTGTGTATAGACGTTTGCTCTGGGCGAATATGAGAAGGAAGTCTTCAATGAAAAAGTTTTTTTTTTCAGTGAAGGAACTATCTTTAAGGATGAATGAGTTGAATGTCCATCTTGGGGAGAGTTTAGAAACAGGTATCCATTCTAGAATGGTGGATTCCTGAATTAATAATAGCATAGGTTAATGAAGTGTTAACAAAAAAATAATCTAGTCTAGAGAAAAAATTGATGGTGAGGGGGAGAGTGAAAGGTATAATCTTTTGTATCTGGGTGACAGACGTGCCATGAGTTAATCAGATTGAGATTATGTAACAAATTGAGGAAATTATTGCGGGATTTGGAGTTAACACAATTGGAAGTGGATTTACAATCAAGGGTAAAATCAAGAACCTGGTTAACATCCCCATAAAAAATAAGTCTATCAGGACTTTTCTGGGCAAGCTTCAAATTAAAATTGGCCCAGAAAAGGGGTTTAGGGACTGTGGGACCATAGATATTAATTATAGTTGCTGGTAAATTGTTAATTATAGCTTCTACAATGATCCAACGGCCTTCGGGATCTTTTTTCTTCCCTGGTAAGTGTGAAGTTTAGGTGCTTATCAATCAAAATGGAGACACCCCCTTTTTTGTCTAGAGTGTTAGAGAAGAGTGTATGACTAATCCATAAGGCTTTGATTTTGTGGTTTTCACTGTCCGAGCTTAGATGAGTCTCTTGAAGGCACGCAACATCAGCTTTTATTTTTGTGATTTCAGTAATAACTTTATTGTGCTTGATTGGGTGATTTAACCCTTTAACATTCCAGGCAACAAACTTAAACTTAATAGACATTAGCAATCAAATAGTTGTGGATGAAAAGACTGAAAGCTGCAGTAAAAAAATGGATTAGAATAAACACATAATATATTTGATGCTAAAGTAAGTAATGAGCCAGTGGAGCAAACACTTCCATATGTTGTAGCACAATGGGGGTATGTGGGGAAAAACAAAAGGGTGGGATCATGAAAAGAGAGAGAAAGACATGTATGAGCAGGTCAAAGGTATATTATGGTTGATATAGACATGTAAAAAAGTAAAAGTAGGAAGAGTCAAGTGAGTCTAGTTGGAACAGAAATAAAAAAGGATATCATGGGGGATACAAGAGCACAGAGACAAACTGAGCAAAAGCGAAGAAGAACTAGTGAACAGGAGATAAGGATAATGGCCAAAGTTATTGATAAATGGGCAAATCGGGCAACAATTAGAGTAATAAAGTGACAATATCAAAGTTATGTGAGCACTATACATTAGACAAGTGGTTAATTTGATTAAATGAGGGTGGAGTGTAAAAAGAATAGTAGTGCTATTAAGTTTGTAAGGTAGAAAGCTCAGGATCTGTGGTTTTAATAGGTGATTTCGATTTGTCTCTCAGGTGAGTAGGATTAGATGAAGGATCATGAAGAATTGATGAAACAGATATGCTACGCTTAGAGTTAAACTTGGTATGTTGGTTCTTTGACCTTCTAAATGAAAGTAGTTGAGATTGAGATTCTGGCTCAGAGGAGTAGGATGCTGAGTCTAATGAAGTAGTATCCATCAGAGTAGTTTGAAGGGACTGAAGCAAGTTGAAGAGATTGCGGGGTTAGGTGAATTCTTTAATCGGACCATGCGGAATGGTGATGATCATTTTCACTGGTTCAAGCAGTCCATATATAATGCCAAGGGTCTTCATAAGAAGTCTCATAAACTAGAAATGTCTTTCCCATGGCTTGAGTGATTTTGTATAAGTCTGGAGAGGTGAGGAACCTATGCCCCTAAAAACAAACATGGGTATTCTTTCTGGCAGCTAATAGAATTTGGCGTGCTTGTTGATGTCTTAGAAAGAAGGACATGATTGGTCTGTATGTAGAATTGTTGCCAGAGAAACAAGATCTTATTCGATGTGCATGTTGTAATTCCAAAGGAGGCAAAAAGTGATACCTAATGTAGAGGGGTTCAATTTGGTAAGAAAATGTATGGGGTCATCTGCTTCTATTTTCTCAGGGATTCTGTAAATGTGTAGGTTATCTCTATGATTTCTGTCCTCCAATTCTTTAACATCAACTTTCAGCTGTATAATTCATGTTTTCGAGGCCTTCCACCCTATCCTCAACAACATGGATTCTTTCTTCAGCTTCATCTAATCTTCCGGAGAACAATTTTATCTCATTTTTGAAGACTTTGATTTCTTCCTGTATGTTGGAGGAACTGAAGTCAAGTGTAGAAATGGAGGAACAAATACTGCTGAGTTCCTCTAAGATCTTTTCCATGCGTTAGTTGAATGCAAGATTGTCTAATGAAGGTGACATTTTGGTATTATCAGCCATAGTTGTAAGTGGAAAGTAGTTGTCATAAGTTAGAAACGGGAAATAATTGAGTAAAATACTGAGTGTAATATTGTATTTGGCCCCCGGGTGTCAGTATTGAGTAGGCCAACAATATTTAGTTAAAGCGGGGGAGTAACGAGATCTCTGGGCTGAGTGACATGAGGTAAAAAAAAGAGAAAAAGCTGCGTGAGGAAAAGGGGGCTGAAAAGGTGTATAAATGCGATGGCAACAGGCCCAAAAATGCGATAGCATTGCCAGAGATGAAAAATGAAACATTTATATTAACGTTGTAGTTCAGAGATGACTGAGAAGCCGACAAGCAAATAATGCGGCAAAGTTAAGGAGGGATTAATCTAAGGGGGATGGTCATGGTTCTTATCGGCATCAAGGCTGTGTCATCGCTGACAACATCGGAGGAGGGCTAGACGTTAGCAAAAGTCCTCTCCCATGTAACTTGGCCCACCATCCAGCAGAATCCAGGAATATAAGATGATGGAGGAGACCTGAGAAGAGGTGGGTGTAGAGTTACCTTGTATGAGGAGTCACCGTTCCTACGGTAAGAATGTTCTTTGTTTGTAGAGACCGAGAAAGGTACCTAAAATAGAAACACACTGATATTTAAAACACCAAAATTATATTTAGAAGCTGTGAAAGTCAGGAATAAGTAGCCCCTGTTTAGGTTGTTATCTCTCTGTTCGAAAGAGCTACCCACTTTAGCCAC
The DNA here is from genome assembly GCF_040938575.1 of Ambystoma mexicanum. Taxonomy (NCBI): domain Eukaryota; kingdom Metazoa; phylum Chordata; class Amphibia; order Caudata; family Ambystomatidae; genus Ambystoma; species Ambystoma mexicanum. The sequence goes on from NC_090941.1 coordinate 86,141,238, forward strand.
CATCTACATTGCCGCATGGCCATGCCACTCCCACCCCCATTTTGTTTGCTTTGAACCCTGTCCTGACTTTTTGGAGGCAAGTAATGTGTTCTGCTTTACTTACCTTGCCTGTTTTGCTCATTCTTATTGGAAAATTGAATAGTTCCTAAAACTGTCAGTACTCAGACACTCGGGCCACATTAAGAGTATGGCGGTCTAGAAACAAGGGTGCCGGTAGCAACGTACCACCACCCTTTCCGGACCGCCATACTCTGAGAATGCCGGTAGGAACATGGAGCCCTGGCAGACCTGACCTGCTGTGGAATCAGGCCACTACCGGCATGTCTCTCACTGAAGCGCCAGCACCATCAGCAACGGTGTGGGTGCTTCAGTGTCCCCATTCCCATTGAGTCCTAAAGGACTCAAGGACTCCTAAAGGACTCCTAAAGGACTCAATGGGAATGGGGATTTACCATTCCGCTGCCACTTGTGATATCCCTGTGGCACCGGGATATCAGACAGCAGAATTGGTGTTACAGGGTTGGCAGCAACCTCGTAATGAGGGCCATTATGTCTTCTTGTATTGTTACAATTGCACCATAATATTATCAGTTAGTGACACATCGAAAACCGCCCATAATGTATCTTCCTTAGCAAGGGTTCGGTGATTGACAGTTATGACGAGAATGACACCTTCTAAGACATTTATTTAGCAACAGTTGCAATCTGCGAAGGCGCAGACACTATTCTTTGTTACAGAGTTTATAATGCTCTTGTTCTCCGAGCAAGCTGTGTTCGTAGGAGAGACATATTCCAAGACCTGCTATATCCTAGTTTCTATGTGCGAGCCAGAGGTCGTCTCGATCTAAAGGGGCCCAGGAAAGGGGGGCCGTGAAAGAGAGTATAATTCAAGCCATTAACTGTCTATTTCTACAGTTTCTGCCGTTTCAGCGAGACCAGCTGGCACCTGCTTGGTGATTAAATGCCTTTCTGCTTACTTCCAAGGACTTGTGAGGGAGGAAAACAGTGCATTTCTGTCTGGGCTAGTCTCTCAGCATGTAACTTGTGGCCTTGCTCTGTGCATGGGCAGAATGAAATAGAATCCATTTTACCAAAGCGCTTGAACAGAAAAGCAAGCAAAAGCAAAAATTAGCAAAATGGCGAATTCTGTTGGTACAAAATGTACGCTCTATGGTTAAGCTGACGATTCTGTACTGGCGATGCTGGGCATATGATGCGGTTGGTTTTTGGCCAACATAATATGCCGTCTATGCTATGGTAGGGTATTTTCCAGGCTAACAAACCCGCCTCTTGGCCGTAAGCCAAACGCATCAACCATACATCGCATCTTCCTCTGACCAAGTATCTGATTCTGAACTATGCATACTGCTGTAATCGTCATCGTCATCATCAATATTAATGGAAATGAATTCTTTCATAGTTTGCATTTCATGATTTCTATTCGTATCCACTTTGCTTTGGGATTTCTTTATTGTGTCACCATGTGCATGCATTCATCACTTATTTCAGTGCAAATTATTGGCAGACAGTGTATGCAAAAACAACATGTTAGGAAGATTCCGAGGACTGTTGCTAAAATTGCAGCTAATTTCCATCCCCATGAGCGTAATAACTCCCAAAACCAGGAACTTATGTTCAGTTCCCAACCACCTGCCGGGGGGTGGAGGTCGGAGCTCAGGACGTGTAACTTTTTTATTGCCTCAAAAATCGTAGGGGAGGAGTCACTTACAAATACGCAGCACGCTGACCCCACGATTTTGCAAACTCCTCACGGTCAGCCAAAACTATGTCAAGAGCCATTCTATTCTGAAGGGTCATTAATCTAATTGCCTCTCTTCCAGGGTCACATTATTCAATATATCCGTTGTTCCATTTATTGTTTTCTCCAAGATTCTGGACAATTGTCTTATATTATACAAATGTATTGCTTGACCCCAAAATGGTATAAATGATTTTGCTATGTCTCCTGCAATAAATCCTGCTTCGTCATCCCACCGTGGCAGTGATCTGGATATTTTCGCTATGCTTGACGTTTGCGAAAGGAATACCCCTGGGAAAAGGATCCCTAAGTGACAAGTACCTCCCCAATTTCTAGGCAACCAGGGATAAGCTTTTTCTCCCACATATAAAATAGACGGGGGACCTACATATACTGGTTCTTCTTCTCTCTCGAGTACTGCAACATTCATGCATATATTGAATGTCCCTACTGAATAGGAGCCTTTCTTTCATAAACAAAATGGAACAGTGCGAGGCCTGTAATTTATTGTATACGAGGGGGGCACTATATCTTTGTTCCCTACTGGGTTCATGTGGAACGTGATTACAGATGATTTATAGGGCCCATAGAGTCCGTCTCGTGGCGTTACTATTGGTTTTATCACCCTCGCTCTGTTAAATATGGAACAGCCTACAGGTTCCATTACCACTTTTTCGAATTCATCCATGTTCATCCTATCTAATTGACCTGTGCCACTCTTATTCCACTTCCCATAAAAGAGTGCACTCAGTGATACATAGAATGCTGTGTTAAGTGGTAATGGCTGTACATACCATCCTATTCCTTTTCTGCTATGCTGGGGTAAATGTGTGCAGACCCAGCAGTTAGTTTTGTTCAGGATTGAGTGAGTCATATTCATAATTAAAAGCAGTACGTTATTGCCATACACTTCCCTGTGTCTTTCTTCTATTGAAGGGAGAGTATAAGAGAGTAGATGGACTGGACTGTCTGTGACAGATACTTTTGTGGCAGGCAAGAGAGAACTCAATGGGTGCACGCTCTCCAAATACCATAATACTGGAATAATTGTACATAGAATACCCAGAAGCGTCATAATCATTAGCATTACTTTCTTTATAGTAATTCTTTCTATAGTTCTTTATAGTCTCAATATTTATTACATCATCAGCGTTGGTGCAGGAGGCGGCAGAAGCAGGTATGGGCATCATGCGTGACTCTTCATCTCCAACAATGTTTGTCGTGAATACTTCTTGCAGCAGCACTCGTTGAAACACTGCCAAGTTCGAAAATGTTTTCAATGTGTTTTTGCCAGTTCTTGGCAGCCTGGATTGCTAAGCGTAAGGCAATATTATAGTGCTCCTGCATATTGCTCAAAACACTCCAGAGCAAACATCAATTGCCATTGTACCCGCTCGTTCACACAGGGTGATCAACAAATGGATTTTTAATTTCATATATAGCACCTGGAATGGCGTTCCAGAGCTTCGAAATTGGTACAACCCCCATGCTCCACTTCCCTAAGCCTCTGATTCCAAATTCATCCATGATGGGAATAGAGGCAACAAAATAAAACACGAAGATCAGATCACTTTCGATTTTGAGAACGTAGGTTGTACCGTATTGCTCGAGGTACTGTGTGGTCAATGAATAGTGCCGGTGCACTTCAAGATGCAGGCTCAGAGTCAGCATGTGACGCAGCAAGTGATGATGGGCACCAAAGTGATGATGCAGGCTTTATTTCAGCCTGTGATGGTGCAGATTGAGCTGGTCAAAGTTGGGGCACATTTAGCCCTTTCTCCTTTTTAGCAATCCTCTCAGGCTTTCTCTCAGGCTCAGGCAGAATTTGTGGCAGAGAACTGGCAACGGTGTCTTTCGCGTCAGAGGCAGCCATCTCTTTCTGGTCGTCTGGATCATGCAGTTCTTTCAATGGTGATGGAATTCTTTTTGTGTGGGTGGCATGGATCCACGCCTTTCGACCATCCACACGAACTGCAGTTTGTGTGCCAGGAGTACCTGGTAAGTGCCACGCCACCTTGGTGCAAGCGATGACCTCTGATCAAAGTTCTTTACCAGGATCCAGTCCCCGGGCTGCAGACAATGCCCCAGACCTGTATATCTCACAGGAAGAGCCTCCTGCACCTGCTGATGAATCAAACAAAGCTTCTGCGTTAAAATGTTACAGTATGTACTAAGGACAGGGTATTCCACTTCACTCAAGCACCTGGGCTTTGGTGCACACCGTACATTAGCAGGTCTCCCCATCACGATCTTGTATGGGGAGAGTCCATTCCTTGCTTGCACAGATGTGTGCATGCACAACAAAGGTAAATGCCTCTGTCCATTTTAGTTTATTCCCTGAACATATCTTGCTAATCTTGCTTTTCAATATGCTGTTCTGGCGTTCAACAAGACCAGCACTCATCGGGTGTCTGGCTCAATGGAATCGTTTAGTAATCTGAAGGCCTGCACAAATCTGTAATATCACAGTTGCAACAAAATGCAGGCCGTTATCTGACCATATGACCCGTGACAGGTCGAATCGGGAAAAGTATTCTTTTAGCAGCACTTTTGCCATACTTATCGCTGTGCAGTCCTTTAGCAGGTATGCTTCATCCAATTTCTGAACGCACACACTACCACCAGGATGTATTTCAGATTCTGACATCTTTCCATTTCTATGAAATCAAAATGGATCACTTCAAAGAGCATAGAGGGGGGGCCAAAACTACCTGCTGGAGTAGCTGTTCCTCTTCGAATATTGTGTTGCAAACATGTCATACAATTCTGAACTAGTCTCTCAGCATTTTTTCTTATGTGCGCGTTCTGCCATCCTGTAGCCAGATGCTAAACCATCTTTTTCGCGCATATGTGAGTGGGGCTGTGGGCCATGGTGACTATTGCAGTTACGTAGGAGTTGGGCAGCATCCACTTTCTACTTTCTTTGTCCACCCAGCAACCTTCTAAGTCTATTCCTGCAGAGCCTTAGCCCACCCTTTTATTTCATCAGCAGTTGCATCCGCCTGCATCTCTTTGACTGTGGCAATCCCATTTTCTATCATGCAGGGCACTTCTCCTGACTGTTCTATCAACATTTTTGTGCGTAAATCAGTGGCCGTTTGTTTTGCAATTTTGTCTGCAAATGCGTTTCCTTCTCCCACCGTACATGTTATTTTCTTATGCGCCCCATATTTCATTATTGCCAGTCGCTTTGGACACTTAAATGCAGACAACAACCATGCTATCAAAGGGCCATGTTGGATCTTAGTTCCATGTGATGTTAGGAAACCCCTCTCAGCCCAGAGTGGGCCAAAATTGTGCACCACTCCAAATGCATACTGACTGTCAGTATATATGTTTACATTTAGATTTTCAGAAATTTCACATGCTTGTGTCAATGCTATTATCTCTGCTGCCTGCGCTGAATTGTATGGAATTCCTTTGCTCTCTACAATACTCTTTAGTGTCGTGATGGCATAGGCAGCAGTTGACGTGCCATCAGGTAATTTAAAACAGGAACCATCACAAAATAATTCTCCGTCTGGCTCTTTCTGTGGGGTGTCTGTTAGATCAATTCTCCCTTTCGTTTCTTCCTTCATAACCATTAAACAATCATGGGGAGGTGATTCATTCTCACCCACTTCTTCATTGGGAGGGGGCATTCATTCTGCAGGATTCAAAGCGCAACACCTCTGAATTTGAATATGTGGCGCAAACTGGACAATTTAATATATAGTCAATCTAGCTGATATGAGATGCTGCGTCTGTTTATTTTACTGACGTGGCAGCTTCAGCAACAGCTCGCAAACAACGCGGCACAGCGCATGCTACAGGGTCCAGCACGGAAGAAAAATAACTGCATAGTCTATTTCTTCCTCCTTGTTCCTGTGTCAAAACAGCCAGCGCGCAACCCTCATTCTCATGCACAAATAATTTAAAAACATTTTCATAATTTGGTGTGCCCAAAACTGGAGCTGTTCACAAAGCAACTTTGAGCAGATCAAATACATTTTGACATTCCTCATCCCATGGCAAAGGTAGGGCAACATCCTTTTTTGTTAATGCCACCATTGGTTTTACAATCATTGCAAAATTCGCTATCCACTGCCGGCAATATGAAGCCATGACTATTATTGCTCTGACTACTTTCTCTGTCTTTAGAATAGGCATGCCAGAGATACTCTCTATTCTTTCTGGTGTCAGTCTTCTCCCCTCCTTCGAAAGTAGGTAGCCCAAATAGGCCACCTCCTTTCGACAATACTGGAATTTTTTTAAAGACGCTTTATGACCATGCAATGCTAAGTGTGTCAACAACATGGCGGTTCCTTCTTTGCACATTTTTTCTTTGTCAGCAGCAATCAACAAGTCCTCAATGTACTGCAATAGTACACAACCCGCTGGTAGCTCTAACATGTCTAGTTGTTCTTTAAGTGCTCTGCTATAAATACTTGGGCTCTCAGTGTAACCTTGCGGAATTCATGTGATTGTGAAAGAACGCCCTCCTAGTGTGAAAGCAAATAGGTATCTGCTATCTTGATACAGTGGAATGCAAAATAACGCATTCTTAAGATCAACTACACTAACATATTTAACCGAAGCTGGAATCATTGTCAGAATGGTAATGACATCTGGGACCAATGGAAAAGGGGGATCTACTACTTTATTTAATGCACGTAAATCAATTATAAAACAAAATGGTATGTCATTACCTCCTTTCTTATAAACTGGGAGAATGGGACTGTTACAAGTGCTACCAGTAATTTCTTCAATCACGTTTCTTTTAACCAAATCTGAGACGATGTATTTCAATGCTTTCTCTCCTTCCACCAAAATTTTATATTGGGGAATACGCGGCAATGGTACTCCCTCTTTCAAAACAACTCTCACTGGCTCTATTTTGAAACAACCAACATTGTTATCATTCATCGCCCATATGCAAACCAGTAGCTTACTTAACTCTGTTTTTTTTTAGAACAGGGGGGTGGTCCTGACCTCAAACATTTAAGCTACAGTTATTTACTATAGACACAATTTTCATACATCTCCAAATCCAGTACTGCTCACTTAACAGATTATGCATTTTGGGAGGAAAAACATACAAATCCAAATTCTGAAAGGGCTGGAAAACCAGTTTCTTTACCTTTATTACTTAAGGTTACAACATAGCGTCCCCACTGTCTCATAAGTTCTCAAAGGAATAGTAGACAAAAACATTTACAACTTAATCATCAATATACTCTGTTTTTTATGCAACAAAGATTAGAGTATTTGAATAGGGGGAGAGAAATAAATGCAAATTTTTGTATTTTATAAGCGTACCAGATTTGAGCTGGACTTTAAGCATTCGTTATACATTTTTCAAAAAGAACACATTGTAGAAAAGAGGTGTAGTTTGTTGACTTCACAATACTACTTTTTTCAGGAAAAGAAACTCAATTCTATTACCTATATATTTAAACAAAATATTGATTCATATTTGTCATCAGCGTTTTGTACCAAACCAACATTTGCTTAAGAGAACCTGAAAATAAGGTCTACACCTAAAAATAGGAACTGCTGGGAGGCTAAACAAAATATTGATTCATATTTGTCATCAGCGTTTTGTACCAAACCAACATTTGCTTAAGAGAACCTGAAAATAAGGTCTACTAAGAGGCAACACTTTTGTGGCCAGTATTTTGTACAAAACGTTTTTTTGCTTCGTGACACCTAAAAATAGGAACTGCTGGGAGGCGTATTTTGTACAAAACGTTTTTTTGCTTCGTGACACCTAAAAATAGGAACTGCTGGGAGGCGACGTCCACACTGGAGGTGGTAGAGTTAATGTCTGTCGTAGGTCTTAATGTTGGACCGTGTGACGTAGGACGTTTCGGCTGTATAGAGATAGCAGCCTTCTTCTATGGCCCAGATTAGCAGGTCTTCCTTGCGTTAGAAGGGGTGGGGAGCTCTGGAGTGGGCTCCCGGGGGCGATGTTGGAGACCCAAAGGTTTGGTGTGAGGATGGGTTGTCTTCTTAATAGTGCTCCAGGATTGTGGGGTGCTGGGGGGGTCCCTCGGTGGGGAACCGCTCGGTGGAGCGAAATATCCTATCCCGAGGTGGGAGAAGTTCAGGCACACGAATCTATTCCATCGTGTATGGGCACACTGAATGTGCTGTGTCTCCGTCTCTGTTGGCAGGGGTTTGGACAGGAACTGAGACACTGGCATTTTTTGTGGAGCTATCGTCAAAAACACTCCATCTGGAGAACAATGAATAACCGCACTTAGTTTCTTCAACAAGTTTAAAACTAATAGATTCTCGCCACAATTCTGTGTCAACAGGAACGGGCAAGACTCAGTGAATGGTCCTAGTGTTATCGGTACTGACAGTGACACAGGACTAATTACTGGGGTGCCTGTGAACCCTACTGAAACGTTCTTTTGTCCTGACAGTGCTATTTCCGGAACCACGTGATGGTCTATTGAGCACTTCTGTGCACCTCTGTCCACTAGAAAAATGTGCTCCTTATTCCCAACTTTCATTTCTACGTAGGGTCCTTTCTGGTCAACGGGAATAGACACTGGTTCCGACCCCAGTCCTGGCCTGTCCTAGCGGAACAATACATCATCTGATGTATAGTCACCAGAATAGTATGTATTTGATTGAGTAGCAAAAACATTTCCATCCCCAGTTCCATTCTGCTGATTTTGATTTTGGTTTTGATTCTGATTACTATTTCCTTGATTATTCTGATTTTGTTGTGTACTATTGTTTCTATTCTGCCCCTGTGCTCCCGGGCGACCTCTGTTCTGTCTTCTTGGGCCATTCCCATTTCTATTTTGCAAATGTGGGCACTGTGCTCGCCAATGACCCTCTTCCTTACAGTATGCACATTGGTTAAGTCCAAGTGGACCTCCATGCATGTTCGTGTAATTCCCTCTTCCTTGTGCATTTCTTCTACCCCTATTATTATTTGCTACCTGCTGTAGTAACACTCTTGTTTTTAGATTCACTCTATCTTTCACCTCTTTTTTTCTGTATTTACTCTATTTTCATAGTACTGGGCCATGTGTAATACCTCACTCTGTGATTTTGCTTGCGACGCACTTTCAGATGTCATTATCAAATTTTGGATTTGAGGTAACACCACTCTCACATATTTGTCAACAAACAGTCTTTTCCCAGGTTCAGTGCTTAAATCTTGACCACTAAAGTCTATAAACACTTCTTCAAATCTATTGAAATAGTCAGTAGCCAACTCATCTTTGCCGTACATGCTTGCAGTTAATTTGTCCCATATTATTCTTCTTTCAGGTACTATAACCTTCAATTTCTGTACTATTTGTGCCGGTAACGCTGACATATGTGACGATGGCTTTTCGCCAGCTTTTCTGACTGCATCCTCTTTTATTAAATTCTCCCATGTAGCACCCTAACTTTCATGATCATCTACATTTCTAATTTGCTTCCATATATCTGCAGGGAGAATTACAGGAAATAATAGGTCAATGTCGCTCATTGTAAAAATGGACGATTTCAAATATGACTGAATTTCTTAATAGAATCCCGTCTGATTTTTTTCTCAAATCAGGGATTGTTTGTTTTATATTATTCACCTCTTGTCTGGAGAAAGGGACATGTACATATTGTGCTGTGTAATGCAAATCTGTCACCTGCGCTGGTTGCCCATTTGCGGCAGGCATTTCAACTTTCGGCACAAAAGTGGGTGGGACCTCCCTCATAGGAAATATTGCACTCGCTCTTCCTTCTTCCTCTCTCTTATGAAGCACTATAGCTAGATCAAGGGATAGGGCAGTCTTTCCAGTGTCCCATGAAAACGCTCTTTTGTATACTGCCATCATTTGAGGTGGGCAGCACTGCTTTTTCTGAACACATCCATCTTGCAAATATTCAACCATTACCTGCAATACCTTTCTTTGCATCTCTATTGTATACTGGTCAAATGTATCATGCACCCATTGTAGGAATGCTAGCATCTGTAATCCATCTAAGCGCCCTTCGCATACATATTTTAATTTCTACACTAACAGGTTTTGATGGCGGAAAAAAACGCTGTTGCACATATGGTACTGTCTCTTGTCTCCCTCTTCTTACCTTTTTGTACCGAAACCCAGGAACATAAAACATCTCTGAATACAATTCATCAAGTTCATTTTTAAACTCAAAAAGCCTGTCCACATGTTCCTTCATCTCTGAATCACTTTCCCTTAAACGTGAAAATGCATTCACATCCCGCAACTTCTGCAGCAGCGCATTTCAGTTAATTGCTTCCATCTTTCCATAAGATATTCTCCCTTGCATTCCAACCATACCTGTTTTTGACTGAGTTTCTTATAATCATAAATTGACCCCAGCGTCGAGGCCTCATCATTTCCTTCTATATATATTTCTGCCTGTTCTTTCAACTCCCTCTTTCTCTCCTTGCTGACTGCACTACAGGTTATTCTAGCGTACACGCTTTGTGCAGGCCCCGTCTCTCCAATGCTGCCTTCTCTGATAGCTGCGGATTCAAGCTCAGTAGGTGGAGGGGGGAGTGGGATCACGTGTTCAGGAGGGGCTGGTGCAGATGGAACAACTGGAAGGGGGAGTGGTAACTGTAACAGGGGCTGAGAAGCGGGGATGGGCTGGGGCTGAAGCTGAGCAATGGGCACTGGTGCAATTATGTCAGTTTTACTTTTAGGGCATTCTTGCCTTTTCTCATTTAAAATCTTATTGATTAGTTCATCTGATGCATGCAACTTTTGTTGAGGATATATTCTTTCTATGCCTAATTGAAGGCTTCTGTCTGCCCTTCTGATATCCTCATCCCACTGTTTTTCTTCCTGTTCTAACGCGCTATCTGCATTAGATTTGAGCCTACGTGCATGTTTCTGTCTGCTTCTTAAGCAGAGTTTAGCTTCCTTCCTCCAGTCGCTAATGGCGTCAAATGTCGCACGGCGTGCTTTCTTGTGCACTAATGCTGATTCCAAAGGCTCTATTCACAGCATCTCAAAACTGCAATCTTTCAGCCATTGCAAATCTTCTACTTCTACGTGTCTGGTCTGCCTATGCCAAATTTCACAAAACGTTATTGCCCAAATTCCATACTTCACATAGATCTCGAACGCTGGTGACCCTATGGGTGGCACAGCCTGGCCAGTTTCCAAAGATTGTCTACCGCAGTGGAAAAATCTCACTAGGCAGGAAGACAATTTCCCAGGCATGTTTGATCCTATTCGTACCTTACCCTGGGCGTTTGATCTTGCAAGAGCAACTCTCAACCAATATCAGGGCTGTTTAGCATCTGGGCACGACTCACCTAATCAATCAGTTCGTCTCTCAAGATGCAATTCGTCTGTATACAGACGCAACCAAGGATCGTCGTGTCTGCGTATCTGGCTCAATCTGCCTCGCTTCGGGACCCTCGCCTTCTTGCTCTCTGGGTGGGCGCGTCGATCAGGGACCGGTTGTGTACAGATCTACACAGGAGTCTCTCATCACTTTCACAGGGGTGCCCCGAACACCTCTTGATCCTGGCTCGTCCTCGATTCGTTTTTTCGCCTTCTTCAAATTTCAACGTAAACGATGGAGCAAATTGGGGAGGGTCCCTGTTCGGGCACCATTTTTTGACGGGCCCCTGGGGACCCTCGCACATGGAAACAAGGCACAATCATCATACACAAACTGATACGCCAGACACAAGGTTCAATTCCAAAAATCTAGGGTTTATTTCAAAGCAAATAGTCTCAGTCGGCCGACCAGATCTCACGTCTCGCAATGTGTGTTACCCAGACCTCATGAGATGCAAGAGAGCGAACATTCTACAACAGTAACATATATACAAAAAGACCATCATATTATCAGTTAGTGACACATCGAAAACCGCCCATAATGTATCTTCCTTAGCAAGGGTTCGGTGATTGACAATTATGATGAGAATGACACCTTCTAAGACATTTATTCAGCAACAGTTTAAATCTGCGAAGGCGCAGACACTATTCTTTGTTACAGAGAACATAATGCTCTTGTTCTGTGAGCAAGCTGTGTTCGTAGGAGAGACACATTCCAAGACCTGCTATCTCCTAGTTTCTATTTGCCAGCCAGAGGACATCTCGATCTAAAGGGGCCCAGGAAAGGGGGGCCGTGAAAGAGAGTATATTTCAAGCCATTAACTGTCTATTTCTACAGTTTGGCACCTGCTTGGTGATTAAATGCCTTTCTGCTTACTTCCGAGGACTTGTGAGGGAGGAAAACAGTGTATTTCTGTCTGGGCTAGTCTCTCAGCATGTAACGTGTGGCCTTGCTCTGTGCATGGGCAGAAATAAATAGAATCAATTTTAGCAAAGCATTTGAACAGAAAAGCAAGAGAAAGCAAAAATGTGCAAAATGGGGAATTCTGTTGGTACAAAATGGACGCTGTATGGTTATGCTGACGATTCTGTACTGGCGATGCTGGGCATATGATGCGGTTGGTTTTCGGCCAACATAATATACTGTTTATTTAGGGTATGTAGGGTATTTTTTAGACTAACACAATTAGGCTACTTTGTATCCTTATTTTGTATATAATGGTGTTTGGTTACTTTTACAATGTGCCTAGAAAGTAATTTGCTGAGCCGGTATGGTGACCGGTGGCTATCCATGATAGCATGATCCTGAATGAAGATGTGGACGGTGAAGGCATTTTACTTTAGGTCAGTGGACATGGTGGTGCCTTGGATGGTGCAGAATGGCAGCAATCATGATGCATTGGCCTAGCTTCCACATCATGCTTAAGGGGTAGTTGCATTGAATAATAGCGATTGGTTGGCATCTGACCAATTACTTATAAGGTTGTGTGAAGATGAAGTAAGCCACCGTCCGAGGCTCTGGCACTCTTACCTACACCCCTGTTATGTTCATAAATTGGATACTCATAAAGGATACTCAGGTAGTCATTAGTAATCTCCATGTGGCTTTATCAGGTTACATTACAAGGAGATAGGAAGTAAGTCACAGGGATGCCCACTGGCTACAACCACCCAGGCTACATCATTACGAACTGCCCTGGGTGGAATCTCATACACACTCAACATTCCAGTCAGTCACACTCCTGGCATTCCATTCATGAACTCATACCATTCATGAACCCATATGACTCCATTCATGAGTCACACACCATGCATTCAACAGGAAGTATTAAGGGGAAGTAAGATAAACAGGTCCTAGGAGACAATTCCTAACACCTCCATTCCTTCCACACAGCCAGACACACATCATAACACACCACCTTTTCTCCCACACAACCAAACACATACCTCAACACATCATCACTCCACCTCAAATAACAGGCACTGAACCCAATTCAGAAGACAAGAGATGATTTTTCAAAACAGGCATGTCTAACCCACTGGCAACAAGACCACACCAAGAAAACTACCAACCAAACCATCAACACAATACAAAACACCTTCTGCCCACCGCTGCTACCGGAGAGCCTCACACCTGCCACGTTTCAGTACTACCTGCCCCACATAGCCAACCAGGCACACAACCAGAGACCCTAACAAACACAAAACACCTTCTATCCACAACTGCGACTCGTGGATCTCGGGACTGCCACTCCCAAGCACATGCTCTCCCTATATGGACGGGCATGTGGTCCCACTGCACCAAAAACGAGAAATCTAGCTAACCTCCAGATATAACCAATCCAAGCAGATTTAACCAGAAAAGACCGGAACGTGCAACCCATATGCACTCTTCACACATACACAAACCCAAACTCACTACAAACACACCATTGCAACAACCATGCATGGTAGGCTTCCAGCCATAAGAAAATGTGAATAAAATACAATAAAAATACAATAGAATAGAAATCTACATTGAGATGGCAGGGCTAACTCTCTTGCCCCAATCACCAGGGACCCTGCCCCAAAACTAACCACCACCTGCAACACGGGCACTGGTCATCTCAATTCAACTTATCTCCATCCAATTCACTTACCACTGCACATAGATACTTAATATCACACCTGGGTGACTCTCCCATCCAGATACCACACCTGGAAGAACACTCCCATCCAGCAAACCATCAATGGTCATTTCCCACTGGACACTGTAAATCACAACAACAACAGAAAACTGCACATGAAGGCATCCCAACCATACTACTAGAAATAACAGCATGCGGATAGGGCCCTGCCCCACACCTAACTCAACATACTCAACATCAATGGGCTACTATTCTCGCCCATACTCCAAACATCTAATGCATGCAACTCAACTCATGTTTTACACACATCATATGGGCTACCATTATCACCCATACTCATAACATCAAAGGCATGCCCTCACAGCTACACAACATCAATGGGCAACTATACTCACCCAAACTCCCCCATAAGTCGGGTACTTATAAAGGATACTCAGGTAGACAGTAGTAATCTTCACATTGCTTTAATCAGGTTACATCAAAAGGCGATGGGAAGTCTAGTCACATGGAAGCCCACTGGCTGCCACAACCCAGGCTACATCATTATCAACTAGCCTGGGTGGAAAGTCATAAACACTCAGCATTCCAGTCAGTCACACTCCTGGCATTCCATTCATGACCTCACACCTGTAGTCACACACCATGCATTCAAAGGGAAGTATTAAGGGGAAGTAAGATAAACAGATCATAGGAAGACCATTCCTAACAACGCCCCATGTTAAATCATGACTGCTGGTTAAGCCTCCTGAAAACCGTAATGACGACCATGTGACTGTTGCATCTATGGTTTGTATTGGCTAGATGTGATGTAAAACTGCCAAAAAGCAAGTGGTCTATTACACGTGGTTGGGCCGAGTCGCATTGCATCGAGCTCATAAGGTCCTGTAAAGCCATACCCCAATGGTGTTCCATTAGGATGTTCATTCTTAATGTAACAGATTAAATTTATTTTACTGACTATTTTCTTTGAGGTACATTGTGTTAAACTGTTACTGTGCTCAAGGCCCACATTTTTGGACAGGGATATGATGCTGACTTCCCAACCAATTTCTGTACAGCCCGGTCACGGGAGGACAGCTCAAGGGGCAACGTGCTCGCCTTGGAAGCACGACAACACAGAGCAACACAGGTTTGATCAATCGGTCCAAGCTTAGAAACCTCTGGGTATTAAGCACGTTATAAATAACCTATCATATCATATGACACAGCAGCATAGAAATAAACCTTGTCTCTTCCGTTGCTGCCTCTTTCTCTGTTGGATTATTCAGTGATGAGTTGCGTTTTACTGCAATTGGTGCCATCACCCCTCCGATTTGCCATGTCCAGTTTAGACAGTAACGGGTGCAGCAGAATTCTTTTCTTCGAATCTCCGTGCACACAAAAAGTATAAGTAAGAGTTCGAAATGAAACCTCTAAAGGGGTTATCAAGGGAGAGCTGCTTGTGAAAGTTGGTGTTTCTTCTTGGGTTGTGCGAAAGCCATGAATATTTAATTTTAAACAGCGTGGGTAGATAAGGTATATAAATGTAATTGTTAAAAGGGGAATAGTTAGTAAAAAGGATAAATAAGACTACAAAATGAAAATAAATAATAGTTGGAAGTGTAAAACGCAATGCAGAAGATCCGATAACATTGGAGGTAATGCAAAATGGAGTGAATGGAAACTGAGGGCGGGGCCAAGGGAGGAAAGATGCTGTGGACAGAGGATTGAGATATGTTAGATTTAAAAAAATTGAAAGCAACTTATCAAAAGAGCCAGTACTATCAGAGAAAGGTTTCTCAGCATATTACATGTGTATAAGCAATCGACCAGAAACATGTAGCTATCTCCAAAAATGTAACATCTTAACAAAGTGTTACAGAATTTGACAGTTTGACATAGATGGGCATTCGATGCGGTGATGCTTTTCACCTGAAAAGTGTTCTGAAAGCCAATGCCTTATCAATTTAACTAGCAGAATAGGAAGCCTTTCCAAATTGGTTTGCAGTGGGTGCAAAAAATGTGTTGACTCAAGATTAGGAAATTTAGAAGAAACACTCATGCAATTACACCATAAACCAGATTGAGTCCAATAACATTAGAAAGGACTAACAAAAGGGGAGATATGTAACTCGTCTGCCTCCATGGCTACATTTTGTCTGCAATTAACAGAAATTAAGAAGGAAGATGAAACAGGCAAGACAGGATCAGCGGAAATTCTAGGGATGGATTGTGTAACACAAACTGCTCAGGCGCTCAGGTGCAAGCGGCATGACCAATGTAACCCCAGCAAGCACGCTACTCCTGCCCCAAGATCTATCCACCCAGGAAGGAAGAGTGTACATCAACTGCCCCTCCCATACCCGTTCTAGTGCAATTTATGGTGCAGAAAATGCACTCTTCAAAGCCCCACTGGGACAGTCACCAGGAGTTGGTGCTGATGGAAGTGGTAGCCTAGTAATATATCAACACCCACCCCAAGGACTCCAGGGGATTTGAGGAATTTGTTTAAAGAGTTTCCAAAAATTATAGAGGATTCTGAGAAAGTCACTGAGAAGTTGAGCATGGTTATACAGTGCTACAGTCAGTCATGTGCCTATGACAGTGATTGTACATGCTGAAGTGTGCCAGCATTTGATTAAATAAAGCAGTTGGACCATGTTGGATTTAGGGTATAGTGCTGAATTGCAGAGACATCACTTGGGGGTCGCTAGGGGCCGCAGCCATTACCCCTATGGTCTCCCCTGCTACCACTATGGTCTGCCTTGCTACCCCTGTAAAAAAAAGTTTTTTCAAAACATTTTATTTTTTAAATGGAAGCTCCAGTCAGACAATGATTCATTCTGCCTTCGCTTACCACAGATGTCTATAAATGGCCCAAAACATTCAAAGCATACATGGAGAGGGTGGGAGCTTACAATCCATTAGCAGGCACCCTTACTGATAAATGCCCTAGAAACAGAGGACCAGAGATCATCCGATACACCATATGGTGAACATATTGCCAGTATGAAGATTCATTGGCAAGGCAGCACAATGTTTTCAAACTGAGGAAAGTTTTGTAAAACATAGCAGATATTCTATTATATGGATCAAAGCGCTGTGGAAATCATAGATTGGCTGCCTAACAACTTTGTGTAAAGTTGGGCCCTCCTGCAGTCTGGGGCCAACCAGGATGAGGCACCTAAGGACATGGTGCTGGTCTGTTGAAAGAACCCTCACACTCAAGCCAAGTTGGTACAAAGAAGAAACCCAACTCAGGAGGAGCTATGACCATCGCCAAAAGCTTGGAGGAAACAGAAAGTCATGCAGCGATCGAGAAAACCAGAAAACAAGAACCAAAATTGAGAGCGAGAAACGTCATGCAACACCAAACCACCAGACAGGGAGAGAATATATGGGCAGATGGCAAAAACCCAAGGGAGGAAGCAACAGAATAGAAAGAGAATGCTATCGATGTGGGTACAAACGTATGCCCAATAACGAACACTACCCTGCCAAAGATGCTAAATGCACCACATGTTTATAATGTAGTCACTTCGCCAGCTGTTGCACAATGTGGAATGTGTGTCTGGTGACCGGGAGGGAAGATAGTTCCGGCAGATTAAGATCGCCAGAAGGGCAAAACAGAGGGGTCATATTATGAGTGAGATGCCAAACACAGATTAAAAATACCGAAACATTTTTACAAGTTCAAGAGCAGATCATAAAGAGGCAGAGTCAACATAGCCAGCACAGCGTGACTCGACATCAAGCTCAACTCAAATGCAAGAGAGCAAGTCATGTCGATCCAGTTGTGTGAGCTAGAAGACATCTTGAGTATATGCAAATTGGTGTTCGATAGGTGTGCTTAAGAACTATACACATGTAAATTGATTGAAAACGCATGCAATCACAGTGATGTCACTTGGGGCTGAGGTCAAGTGACATCACTTCATGTACATCATTGGAGGTCAAGGGTTGTGTGATGTCACTTCCGCTACCCCTGTCATTTTGGTTAAATGACGTCCCTGCTGAATTGTTTCAGAATAGATATGCTTCATGCTACAGTTTGCCTAGATCAGACAGATTGGAGAAAAAGTCTAATTGCAAATAGAGAAAAGGTGAATCACTAGTTGATTTTCTAAACTGTTTAAAGGTTAAGCATTATTCAGTAATAATTAACCCGGCTGAGCTAGAACATCAATCAGTAGCAGGGCTATTTGTACACAGGCTGCTGTTAAGGCACAGCATCATCTTAAGCTGGTTTTTATTAGATGGCAGATTTAGACCTTTAAATAATTTCCATTGTGTTTCATGTCAAGAGCAGAAGAAGGCAAATGAGAGCAAATTAATGGCCCCAAGGTATGGAATGTGCAAAAACAATCATATTGCACGCATTAGTACCTGTAAAACAAGAAGGTATGTATGTTAATTTTAAAATCAATGCTAAAGAAGTCCGATGTCTAATAGACATGGTGGGTCGAATTCCTATGCAATAAAAGCAAAAGACTTTATGGAAGTTGGCTTATCCTCTGAAACTGTGTGAGAAGTCAGCATTTCTAACAAACCTGTGGTTCATCCTGGGACTGAACTGCTTGCAGTTTCTAATGCTGCCATTACAGAGTAACATACTGTAGAGGAGGAGTGAAGTACCCCCACTAGAAGCTCCGCCCCCATGTTGCCTATATGTTGGGATCTGGAAATTGCAACACGTGCATTACCACTGAGAAAGCCCGTACCGCAGATAATACTTGAAACAAGGTATCCATTGAGAAAGCCCTATATGCATGCACAAAGAAATAACGTTCTTCTGGATGAAGTCCCGAAAGAAGTATGAACATTTATGAGAAAGAGGACTGGTGATGTCACGCGAAGCAGAATTGAAGCACCCTGAAAAGATATGGAAGACAAAAGAACATAAACATTCTATAAGATCTGAAGAGGAGGTGTCGAAGATGAGCAACATTTCGGGCTCAAGATGAAGATACTCATGCAAAAAAACACTGAAGAAAATGCACAATCTGTTTACACGTGTACAGATGCAGTAACACAAGTAGACAAAGTGATCTTAAGGCTGGCTACATTGTGAATAGTTTGGGGTGATGCTGCAGGTTGTATATATAGAACCTGGATGTTCCACGATGCGCTTTAGCAAGGCTTGAAATCCCGTGATTGGAAAGGGTTTTTAGTGTGGCGCATTTAGAAAACAACTAATGGCGAAGGAGACATTCAAGAAAGGCTTGGCTGCCCAGCACCAAGAATTGAGGCCACTGATGAAAATAGACATTGGGTCAAGCTACACCAAAACCAGAAGATAAGACCATGCCATACTCCCTTTAATTCTCAGGCACAGAGAGCCTCTGCAAGGCTAAGTTCAAAGCCTTTATTGAATGGCAAACGGCAAGAGTGATGATGGATGCTGAGCTAATTGGGTGGGAAGGTATGACCACACCAACCCTCCCTGCACCTGGAGTGGTAGCCTGTGTGTTGCTAGTATGTAGAATATTGCAGAAGGGTACAAGCGTGCCAACCAATTGTAGAAGGGCACGTATTAAGAGAGCCCTATAGTTTGTGTAACCAATGACTTGAATTAGAGGAGGGCTTACTTTTCCACCTGATGCTAGAGACCCAATCACCACCCCCGTTAGTATGGAACGTATACTTAGATGTTCCCTGAAAGCCTATCACATCCTCAAGTAGGTTTTTGTAGTTTGCCACATAGTGTGACGTCATTGATGACAAATTTTGACTATAGAATGTATGTTTGTTATGAAATGTATGGAGAGCTTGAGTAATCGTCGGATGATGTCCGTTGTAACCTCCCTGTTTTAAACAATTGCAAATAAAGCAGAACAAAGTTTTGCCAACTTCTTGAGTCAGTTTTCCGTTTCTAAGTATTGCTACCTCATCTTAAAGGGCCCGAGGTCTATTGGTTCAATGTTTTCCTGTTGACCACCCTGACTCCACTTAATTTTTGAGGGAGATATCTCCTGTGCAAATTAAGATGTGCTATTTATTGTGCCCTGGGTTTGGAATGTATTTAGCTACTCCAATTGGATGAAGATTAAATTAACACTATGCCGCGATACAAACCAGAAAATCTGATCAGCAGTATAAGTCGTTGGGAATCATCAGTGAGTTGAAGCGGTGCCCCATAAACATGCAGGTCCTCCATGCAGACTCTGAAAATGAAAGTTAGAACAGCCACTGGAAGCAAAATCAAATAAAATCTCATTAAAGGCCTGTCTCAATCATGTGTTGTCTATTCTGCCTCATATTTTCTTCGTAATTCTTCCAAGACTGTGAAAGGACGTGCCATGTACTGCTTCTAATGCAAATGTTTCAGTGAGGTTCTACAAATGCAATTTCTTAATCTTTTAGGACATGCTGTGCACATTTGTCTTGGGAGAGATGTTTTAGGCTTCCATATTCATATTCCCTTGTCAGATCTGGCAGTTCTTCACAACATTTTAGGTGCAGACAATAAACAAAACGTTGTCAGTATTTCTCCATACTTGCGCCAATTGAGCCTAACAAGTTCTTAAAATGGCACCAAAAGGGAAACGGGACCAACATTTAGTACACTAAAATATTTAATGAGAAACACAGAAGTGTCACCTATGTTACGTTGCGCAGCCCAAACACTCTTAGGTGAGTACAGATGTTAATTAGTGTCCTAAACAATGAACATATAGTAACAAATCATGCTGTATAAAGAACCCTTCAGTAGTCTGTAGTCTTTATGATAAAGATTTTATATGTGTAGTCCAATATAACTTCAGAAATGCCGTCACATGTTTCGACCCAAAACAACAGGTCCTTTTCAAGGCAAAACTGTTCATAGAATAAAAGGAAATTCAAAAAAACAGATACATGTGCACATAGTGCATTAGGGTCAAACAATGCAAGATTCACATTGAGAAATTATTTGGATCAGAAAATTGACAACGACAGAGGAAGGGATGGGGCCAGAACGCATCAGGAGAGAGCAAGAAACAAATGCATATGCATGGTTACCATAAGCAACAGATAAATGAAATGGCATATAGACAATGTAATATGAAGTAGGATGTTACCATTGGATATCAGACATTCAATGAGCATGGTCCAAAGATGGAGCATCCATTGTGACAATCATAGAAGGGAATCAAGAACATATAGGACACACAATCAGCTCAGCACCATGGGATCATTAATAGTGCAGTTATAACACATGCTGTGCCCTATACAATGGCCTAAATGACTACTTAGTCAAGTTTCATCGGAGTCTCAAGCACCAGTGTTAAGGTAAAAGGAAATTACAGTGATGTTCAAAAGTGAGTAGCCAACTCCAAGTAATGCTCGTTTGCTAGCTAAAAAAAGTCCTTTGCTCTCTACAATACTCTTTAGTGTTGTGATGGCATAGTCAGCAGTTGACGTGCCATCAGGTAATTTAAAACAGGAACCCTCACAAAACAATTCTCTGTCTGGCTCTTTCTGTGGGGTGTCTGTTAGATCAATTCTCCCTTTCGTTTCTTCCTCCATAACCATTAAACAATCATGGCGAGGTGATTCATTCTCACCAACTTCTTCATTGGGAGGGGGCATTCATTCTGCAGGATTCAAAGCACAACACCTCTGAATTTGAATATGTGGCGCAAACTGGACAATTTCATATCTAGTCAATCTAGCTGATATGAGATTTTGCATCTGTTTGTTTTACTGACGCGGCAGCTTATGCAACAGCTCACAAACAACGCGGCAAAGCGCATGCTACAGGGTCCAGCACGGAAGAAAAATAACTGCATGGTCTATTTATTCCTCCTTGTTCCTGTGTCAAAAACAGCCAGCGCGCAACCCTCATTCTCATGCACAAATAATTTAAAAACCTTTTCATAATTTGGTGTGCCCAAAACTGGATCTGAGCACAAAGCAACTTTGAGCAGATCAAATGCTTTTTGACATTCCTCGTCCCATGGCAAAGGTAGGGCAACATCCTTTTTTGTTAATGCCACCATTGGTTTTACAATCATTGCGAAATTCGCTATCCACTGCCGGCAATATGAAGCCATGCCTATTATTGCTCTGACTACTTTCTCTGTCTTTGGAATAGGCATGCCAGAGATACTCCCTATTATTTCTGGTGTCAGTCTTCTCCCCTCTTTCGAAAGTAGGTAGCCCAAATAGGCCACCTCCATTCGACAATGCTGGAATTTTTTTAAAGACGCTTTATGGCCATGCAATGCTAAGTGTGTCAACAACATGGCGGTTCCCTCTTTGCAAATTTCTTCTGTGTCAGCAGCAATCAACAAGTCATCAATGTACTGCAATAGTACACAACCCGCTGGTAGCTCTAACATTTCTAGTTGTTCTTTTAGTGCTCTGCTCTAAATACTTGGGCTCTCAGTGTAACCTTGTGGAATTCGTGTGAATGTGAAAGAATGCCCTCCTAGTGTGAAAGCAAATAGGTATCTGCTATTTTGGTACACTGGAATGCCAAATAACGCATTCTTAAGATCAACTACACTAAAATATTTAACCGAAGCTGGAATCATTGTCAGAATGGTAATGACATCTGGGACCAATGGAAAATGGGGATCTACTACTTTGTTTAATGCATGTAAATCAATTATAAAACGAAATGGTATGTCATTACCTCCTTTCTTATAAACTGGGAGAATGGGATTGTTACAAGTGCTACCAGTAATTTCTTCAATCACGTTTCTTTTAACCAAATCTGAGACGATGTATTTCAATGCTTTCTCTCCTTCCACCGAAATGGTATATTGGGGAATACGCGGCAATGTTACTCCCTCTTTCAAAACAACTCTCACTGGCTCTATTTTCAAACAACGAACATTGTCATCATTCATTGCCCATATGCAAGTCAGTACCTTACTTAACTCTGTTGGCAGGGGTTTGGACAGGAACTGAGACACTGGCATTTTTTGTGGTGCGATCGTCAAAAACACTCCATCAGGAGAACAATGAATAACCGCAATTAGTTTCTTCAACAAGTTTAAAACTAATACATTCTTGCCATAATTCTGTGTCAACAGGAACGGGCAAGACTCAGTTACTGGTCCTAGTGTTATCGGTACTGACTGCGACACAGTGCTAATTACTGGGGTGCCTGCGAACCCTACTGAAACGTTCTTTTGCCCTGACAGTGGTATTTCCGGAACCAAGTGATGGTCTGTTGAGCACTTCTGTGCACCTCTGTCCACTAGAAAAATGTGCTCCTTATTCCCAACTTTCATTTCTACGTAC
The DNA here is from genome assembly GCF_040938575.1 of Ambystoma mexicanum. Classification (NCBI taxonomy): domain Eukaryota; kingdom Metazoa; phylum Chordata; class Amphibia; order Caudata; family Ambystomatidae; genus Ambystoma; species Ambystoma mexicanum. The sequence goes on from NC_090941.1 coordinate 86,164,142, forward strand.
GGTCCTTTCTGGTCAACGGGAATAGACACTGGTTCCGACCCCAGTCCTGGGCTGTCCTAGCAGAACAAGACTTCATCCGATGTATAGTCACAAGAACAGTATGTATTTGATTGAGTATCAAAAACATTTCCATCCCTAGTTCCATTCTGTTGATTTTGATTTTGGTTTTGATTCGGATTACTATTTCCGTGATTATTCTGATTTTGTTGTGTACTATTGATTCTATTCTGCCACTGTGCTCCCGGGCGACCTCTGTTCTGTCTTCTTGCGCCATTCCCATTTCTATTTTGCAAATGTGGGCACTGTGCTCACCAATGACCCTCTTCCTTACTGTATGCACATTGGTTAAGTCCAAGTGGACCTCCATGCATGTTCATGTAATACCCTCTTCCTTGTGCATTTCCTCTACCCCTATTATTATTAGCTACCTGCTGTAGTAACACTCCTGTTTTTAAATTCACTCTATCTTTCACCTCTTTTTTTCTGTATTTACTCTATTTTCATAGTACTTGGCCATGTGTAATACCCCACTATGTGATTTTGCTTGCCACTCACTTTCAGATGTCATTATCAAATTTTGGATTTGAGGTAACACCCCTCTCACATATTTGTCAACAAATAGTCTTTTCCCAGATTCAGTGCTTAAATCTTGACCACTAAAATCTGTAAACACTTCTTCAAATCTATTGAAATAGTCAGTAGCCAACTCATCTTTGCCTTGCACGCATGCGGTTAATTTGTCCCATATAATTCTTCTTTCAGGTACTATAACCTTCAATTTCTGTACTATTCGTGCCGGTAACGCTGACATATGTGACGATGGCTTTTCGCCAGCCTTTCTGTCTGCACCCTCTTTTATTAAATTCTCCCATTTAGCACCCAAACTTTCATGATCATCTACATTTCTAATTTGCTTCCATATATCTGCGGGGAGAATTACAGGAAATAATAGGTCAATGTCGCTCATTGTAAAAATGGACAATTTCAAATATGACCCAATTTCTTTATAGAATCCCGTCGGATTTTTTTCTCAAATCAGGGATTGTTTGTTTTATATTATTCACCTCTTGTCTGGAGAAAGGGAAATGTACATATCGTGCTGTATAATGCGCTTCTGTCACCTGCGCTGGTTGCCCATTTGCGGCAGGAATTTCTACTTTCGGCACAAAAGTGGGTGGGACCTCCTCATGGGAAATATCGCACTCGCTCTTCCTTCTTCCTCTCTCTTATGAAGCACTATAGTTAGGTCAAGGGATAGGGCAGTCTTTCCAGTGTCCCGTGAAAACGCTCTTTTGTATGCTGCCATCAATTGAGGTGGGCAGCACTGCTTTTTCTGAACACATCTATCTTGCAAATATTCAACCATTACCTGCAATACCTTTCTTTGCATCTCTATTGTATACTGGTCAAATATATCATGCACCTCCATTGTAGGAATGCTAGCATCTGTAATCCATCTAAGCGCCTCTCGCATACATATTTTAATTTCTTCACTAACAGGTTTTGATGGCGGAAAAAACCGCTGTTGCACATATGGTGCTGTCTCTTGTCTCCCTCTTCTTACCTCTTTGTACCGAAACCCAGGAACAGAAAACATCTCTGAATACAATTCATCAAGTTCATTTTTAAACTCAAAAAGCCTGTCAACATGTTTGGAATCACTTTCCCTTAAACGTGAAAATGCATTCAAATCCCGCATCTTCTGCGGCAGCACCATGCCAGTTAATTGCTTCCATCTTTCCGTAAGATATTCTTCCATGCATTCCAACCATACCTGTTTTTCACTGAGTTTCTTATAATCATACATCGACCCAAGGGTCCAGGCCTCATCACTTCCTTCGATATATATTTCTGCCTGTTAATTCAACTCCCTCTTTCTCTCCTTGCTGACCGCACTGCGGGTTATTCTAGCGTACACGCTTTGTGCAGGCCCCGTCTCTCCAATGCTGCCTTCTCTGATAGCTGCGGATTCAAGCTCAGTAGCTGGAGGGGGGAGTGGGATCACGTGTTCAGGAGGGGCTGGTGCAGCTGGAACAACTGGAAGGGGGAGTGGTAACTGTAACAGGGGCTGAGAAGCGGGGATGGGCTGGGGCTGAAGCTAAGCAATGGGCACTGGTGCAATTATGTCAGTTTTACTTTTAGGGCATTCTTGCCTTTTTCTCATTTAAAATCTTATTGATTAGTTCATCTAATGCATGCAAATCTTGTTGAGGATATATTCTTTCTATGCCTAATTGAAGGCTTCTGTCTGCCCTTCTGATATCCTCATCCCACTGTTTTTCTTCCTGTTCTAACGCGCTATCTGCATTAGATTTGTGCCTACGCTCATGTTTCTGTCTGCTTCTTAAGCGGAGGTTAGTTCCTTCCTCCAGTCTCTAATGACGTCAAATGTCGTAGGGGGTGCTTTCTTGTGCACTAATGCTGATTCCAAATGCTCTATTCACGGCATCTCAAAATTGTTTCCAAAGATTGTCTACCGCAGTGGAAACATCCCACTAGGCAGGAAGACAATTTCCCAGGCATGTTTGATCCTATTCGTACCTTAACCTGGGCGTTTCATCTTGCAAGAGCAACTCTCAACCAATATCAGGGCTGTTAAGAATCGTGGCACGACTCACCTGATCAATCAGTTCGTCTCTCAAGACGCAATTCGTCTGTATACAGACGCAACCAAGCATCATCGTGTCTGCCTATCTGGCTCAATCTGCCTCGCTTTGGGACCCTCACCTTCTTGCTCTCTGGGTGGGCGCGTCGATCAGGGACCTGTTGTGTACACATCTGCACAGGAGTCTCTCATCACTTTCACAGGGGTGCCCGGAACACCTCTCGATCCCAGCTCGACGTCCTCGATTCGTTTTTTTGCCTTCTTCAAATTTCAACGTAAACGATGGAGCAAATGGGGGAGGGTCCCTGTTCGGGCACCATTTTATGACGGGCCCCTGGGGACCCTCGCACATGGAAACAAGGCACAATCACCATACACTAACTGATACGCCAGACACGAGGTTCAATTCCAAAAATCTAGGGTTTATTTCAAAGCAAATAGTCTAAGTCGGCCGACCGGATCTCACGTCTCGCAATGTGTGTTACCCAGACCTCATGAGACGCAAGAGAGCGAACATTCTACAACAGTAACATATATACAAAAAGACCATCATATTATCAGTTAGTGACACATCGAAAACCGCCCATAATGTATCTTCCTTAGCAAGGGTTCAGTGATTGACAATTATGATGAGAATGACACCTTCTAAGACATTTATTCAGCAACAGTTGCAATCTGCGAAGGCGCAGACACTATTCTTTGTTACAGAGAACATAATGCTCTTGTTCTGTGAGCAAGCTGTGTTCGTAGGAGAGACACATTCCAAGACCTGCTATCTCCTAGTTTCTATTTGCGAGCAAGAGGACCTCTCGATCTAAAGGAACCCAGGAAAGGGGGGCGTGAAAGAGAGTATAATTCAAGCCATTAACTGTCTATTTCTACAGTTTCTGCCGTTTCAGCGAGACCATCTGGCACCTGCTTGATGATTAAATGCCTTTCTGCTTACTTCCAAGGACTTATGAGGGAGGAAAACAGTGTATTTCTGTCTGGGCTAGTCTCTCAGCATGTAAATTGTGGCCTTGCTCTGTGCATGGGCAGAATGAAATAGAATCAATTTTAGCAAAGCATTTTAACAGAAAAGCAAGAGAAAGCAAAAATTAGCAAAATGGCTAATTCTGTTGTTACAAAATGGACGCTGTATGGTTATGCTAACGATTCTGTACTGGCGATGCTGGACATGTGATGAGGTTGCTTTTCGGCCAATATAATATACTGGCTATGCTATGTTAGGGTATTTTCTAGACTAACACAATTAGGCTACTTTGTATCCTTATTTTGTATATAATGGTGTTGTGGTTACTTTTACAATGTGCCTAAAAAGTCATTTGCTGGGCATATATGGTGACCGGTGGCTATCCATGATAGCATGATCCTGAATGAAGATGTGGACGGTGATGGCATTTTACTTTAGGTCAGTGGACATGGTGGTGCCTTGGATGGTGCAGAATGGCAGCAATCATGGTGCATTGGCCTAGCATCCACATCATGCTTAAGGGGTAATTGCATTGAATAATAGTGATTGGTTGGCATCTTCCCAATTACTCATAAGGTTGTGTGAAGATGAAGTAAGCCACCGTCCGAGGCGCTGGCACTCTTACCTACACCCCTGTTATGTTCATAAATTGGATACTCATAAAGGATACTCAGGTAGTCATTAGTAATCTCAATGCGGCTTTATCAGGTTACATTACAAGGCGTTAGGAAGTAAGTCACATGGATGACCACTGACTCCAACCACCCAGGTTACATCATTATGAACTGCCCTGGGTGGAATCTCATACACACTCAACATTCCAGTCAGTCACACTCCTGGCATTCCATTCATGAACTCATACCTGCAGTCACACACCATGCATTCAACGGGAAGTATTAAGGGGAAGTAAGATAAACAGGTCCTAGGACACCATTCCTAACACCTGCCTTCCTTCCACACAACCAGACACACATCATAACACACCACCTTTTCTCCCACACAACCAAGCACATACCTCAACACCTCATCACTGCACCTCAAATAACAGGCACTGAACCCAATTAAGAAGACAAGAGATGATTTTTCAAAACAGGCATGTCTGACCCGCTGGCAACAAGACCACACCAACAAAACTACCCACCAAACCATCAACACAATACAAAACAGCTTCTGCCCACCAACGCCACCGTGGAGCCTCAAACCTGCCACGTTTCAGTACTACCTGCCCCACATAGCCAACCAAGCACACAACCAGAGACCCTAAGAAACACAAAACACCTTCTATCCACAACTGCCCCTCGTGGATCTCGGGACTGCCGCTCCCAAGCACATGCTCTCCCTATATGGACTGGCATGTGGTCCTACTGCACCAAAAACAAGAAATCTAGCTAACCTCCAGATTTAACCAATCCAAGCAGATTTAACCAGAAACGACTGGAACGTGCAACCCATACGCACACTTCACACATATACAAACCCAAACTCACTACAAACACACCATTGCAATAACCATGCATGGTAGGCTTCTAGTCATAAGAAAATGTGAACAAAATACAATACAAATACAATAAAATAGAAACCTACATTTAGATGGCAGGGCTAACTCTCTTGCCCCAATCAGCAGTGACCCTGCCCCAAAACTAACCATCACCTGCAACACGGGCACTGGTCATCTCAATTCAACTCATCTCCATCCAATTCACTTACCACTGCACATAGACACTTAATATTACACCTGGGAGACTCTCCTATCCAGATACCACACCTGGAAGAACACTCCCATCCAGCAAACCATCAATGGTCATTTCCCACTGGACACTGTAAATCACAACAAAAGAAAACTGCACATGGAGGCATCCCAACCATACTATTACAAACAACAGCATGCGGATAGGGCCCTGCCCCACACCTGTTAACTCAGCATACTCAACATCAATGGGCTACTATTCTCGCCCATACTCCAAACATCTAATGCATGCAACTCAACTCATGTCTCACACACAACATCATATGGGCTACCATTCTCACCCATACTCATAACTTCAAAGGCATGCACTCACAGCTACACAACATCAATGGGTAACTATACTCACCCAAACTCGCAACTCACACCTATACAACATCAATGGGCTAATATTCACTCCCATAAGAAAACCCAAATAAATGCCCATTCATTCCCCTTCACTCACACAGAGACTCTGCAGAGGCTAACATTTCCATGTTCCTGTTCACTTGCCAGCTAAAGGGATATTTTAGCCGCTGCGTGTAGCATCAACATTCTAAACATGTAAAGAGCTAAAACATATTCCCCCATAAGTCGGGTACGTATAAAGGATACTCAGGTAGACAGTAGTAATCTTCACATTGCTTTAATCAGGTTACATCAAAAGGAGATGGAAAGTCTAGTCACATGGAAGCCCACAGGCTACAGCATTATCAACTAGCCTGGGTGGAATGTCATAAACACTCGCATTCCAGTCAGTCACACTCCTGGCATTCCATTCATGACCTCACACCTGCAGTCACACACCATGCATTCAAAGGGAAGTATTAAGGGGAAGTAAGATAAACAGATCATAGGAAGACCATTCCTAACAACGCCCCATGTTAAATCATGACTGCTGGTTAAGCCTCCTGAAAACCGTAATGACGACCATGTGACTGTTGCATTTATGTTTTGGTATGCCTAGATGTGATGGAAAACTGCCAAAAAGCAAGTGGTCTATTACACGTGGTTGGGCCGAGCCGAATTGCATCGAGCTCATAAGGTCCTGTAAAGCCATACCCCAATGGTGTTCCATTAGGATGTTCATTCTTAATGTAACAGATTAAATGTATTTTACTGACTATTTTCTATGAGGTACATTGTGGTAAACTGTTACTGTGCTCAAGGCTCACATTTTTGGACAGGGATGTGATGCTGATTTCCCAACCTATTTCTGTACAGCCTGGTCACGGGAGGACAGCTCAAGGGGCAACGTGCTCGCCTTGGAAGCAAGACAACACAGAGCAACAAAGGTCCGATCCCTCGGTCCGCGCTTAGAAACCTCTGGGTATTAAGCGCGTTATAAATAACCTATCATTTCATATCATACAGCGGCATAGACATAACCTTGTCTCTTCCGTTGCTGCCTGTTTCTCTGTTGGATTATTCAGTGATGAGTTGCGTTTTACTGCAATTGGTGCCATCACCCCTCCGATTTACTATGTCCAGCTTAGACAGTAACGGGTGCAGCGGAATTCTTTTCTTCGAATCTCCGTGCACACAAAAAGTATAAGTAAGAGTTCGAAATGAAACCTCTAAAGGGGTTATCAAGGGAGAGCTGCCTGTGAAAGTTGGTGTTTCTTCTTGGGTTGTGCGAAAGCCGTGAATATTTAATTTTAAACAGCGTGGGTAGATAAGGTATATAAATGTAATTGTTAAAAGGGGAATAGTTAGTAAAAAGGATAAATAAGACTTCAAAACGAAAATAAATAATAGTTGGAAGTGTAAAACACAATACAGAAGATCGGATAACATTGGAGGTAATGCAAAATGGAGTGAATGGAAACTGAGGGCGGGGCCAAGGGAGGAAAGATGCTGTGGACAGAGGATTGAGATATGTTACATTTAAAACATTTGAAAGCGACTAATCAAAAGAGCCAGTACTATCAGAGAAAGGTTTCTCAGCATATTACATGTGCATAAGCAATCAACCAGAAACATGTAGCTATCTCCAAAAATGTAACATTTTGACAAAGTGTTACAGATTTTGACAGTTTAACATAGATGGGGCATTCGATGCGGTGAAGCTTTTCACCTGAAAAGTGTTCTGAAAGCCAATGCCTTATCAATTTAACTAGCAGAATGGGAAGCCTTTCCAAATTGGTTTGCAGTCGCTGCAAAAAAATGTGTTGACTCAAGATTAGGAAATTTAGAAGAAACACTCATTCAATTACACCATAAACCAGATTGAGTCCAATAACATTAGAAAGGACTAACAAAAGGGGAGATATGTAACTCGTCTGCCTCCATGGCTAAATTTTGTCTGCAATTAACAGAAATTAAGAAGGAAGATGAAACAGGTAAGACAGGATCAGCGGAAATTCTAGGGATGGATTGTGTAGCACAAACTGCTCAGGCGCTCAGGTGCAAGCGGCATGACCAATGTATCCCCAGCAAGCACGTTACTCCTGCCCCAAGATCTATCCACCAAGGAAGGAAGAGTGTCCATCAACTGCCCCTCCCATACCCGTTCTAGTGCAATTTATGGTGCAGAAAATGCACTCTTCTAAGCCCCATTGGGACAGTCACCAGGAGTTGGTGCTGATGGAAGTGGTAGCCTAGTAATATATCAATACACACCCCAAGGACTCCAGGGATTTGAGGAATTTGTTTAAAGAGTTTCCAAAAATTATAGAGGTTTCTGAATTTTTTACTCACCAGCCAGCAAGTGGTTTGGGCAAGCGACCAGGAAGATTGTACTGGATGTTGCTTGAAGAGCTCGAGATGGAGCCTCCACCTGAGCCTCCTCTCTATTGAGGGAATAAGCTCTTTTTGATGATATGACTCTCAGCTGCACTAAATTACAGACTGAGAGACCGATCACCCAAAAGAGCGGGGAGAACACACAGCCACGGACCCAGCTAAAAGAAAAAGACAATTGGTAAATATATGGGAAGAGCAAAGACCACCACAAGAAAAAAGCCTCTCAAAAGCAGAAAGTACCTGGGTCACCCACTAACCTTGTAATCGAAAAGGAACAGAAATGGAATTTCCCCTGTAAGTACAGGAACGAGATTAACTTAATAAAGAAAGTTAAGGAAGTCTTACCAGAACAGGAATTGAAATAATCTAATAAACAATCCAGGTTAGAACAACGGAGGTACAAAACAATAAACAGGAAGGTTAGTAGGGATGCTATAACAGGGCGGCACGAGGGGCACACTAGATACGGGTAGGTGCACACTTCTCAGCAAGGCGTCCCTGTGTGCACTTTCAGAAATGAGTCTTTGTGTATAAGCAGCAAAGCGTCCTTGCGTACACTTGAGGGAGCAAATCCAAAACAACGGGATGGAGTCGGAATCCACAAAGAACAATGGAATTGAATAAGGAAACAGTACCCAGTACTTGGAGTCACCTGGGAAGGTGGGGAAAACCAGTTGAAGGCGGTGGTAGGTAATCAGGACAGAAGGAAGGCAATCCAGTAAACAGGCAGCAAGATCTGAGACACAGGCGGGCTAAGGACGGTACAGAATCAGGAAGTAAGCAATCCGTAGGACAGGCAAAAGTCTGGTACACAGGTAGGCAGAAGACAGTACAGAATCAAGAAGCAAGCAAACCATAGAGCAGGCAAAGGTCCGGTACACAGGTAGGCAGAAGACTTGAGAAGTCTCAAGGCAGTCCGTAATTGGAAAAACGGGAATTGGTGCACGGGAAGGCAATGATTGGAAAGGCACAGAAGACAAAACTTCGGATGCCGGTTGCAACTTTAATCAGAAGCAGCGTCCTTCCCGCTGCAGTGCCTAATATACCCAGGAGGCGGAGCGCCGTAAGCCCGTCAGAGCTCACGTTCCGAATAGTCGGAACTACACGCAAAAAGTAGGTTCCCTGGGAGTTGTAGGCAAAGGCTGGGTTGTCGATACCTTTGATGTTGTTGAGCCCAATCTCCAGGGTAACCGCCACCGAGAGAATTAAGGGGCTGAGAAACGTCGGATACTGTGGCGAAGCGTCACGACTTTGGTAGGTACCTTGAAAGTAATTGTTTCACCTGGCGTGATGAGGAGGCACGCGGTTTCACCTGGCGTGATGAAGAGGCGCACGGGTCATTCAGACCCCGAGGTGTGACAGCATCCACCCCCAAAGGCAGCGCCAACCCCTTGCGGGCATGAAAGCGGCACAGAAGCACAGGAGCTTGAATGTTCTCCAATGGTTCCCAGGATCTATCCTCCGGGCCGTATCCCTTCCAATCAACAAGGTAGTACAGACGACCCCTGCGCAGCTGGAAATCCAGGATATCCGCCACCTCGTATTCAACATCGCCATCCACCCTGATCGGGGGAGGACAAGCAGGCAAACGAGTAGAAAGCGGGCAAGGCTTAACCAGGGAAACATGAAAAACCGGATGCACTTTCCAAGAAGAAGGCAAAGAAAGCCGCACAGCAACCGGTCTAATCACCTCAGTGATGGCCTACGGACCCACGAACTTGGGAAGGAGCAAGCGTTTTCCAGGGATCTTCAAGTTGCGAGAAGACAACCAAACTTTTGCACCCACTTTATAACTGGGAGCAGGAATCCTATGCTGATCCGCATATTTTTTAGCCTTAACCTGAGCATGGAGGAGATGTTCCAGAACAGATTTACGAACAGATTTGAGATCCGGAATACAAGCGTGTGCAGCCTGGTTGTCAATAGGAAGTGTAGGATCCAGAGGCAAAGACCGAGGATAGTATCCATACAAAGCAAAGAAAGGAGAAACACCAGAAGCCGAATGTCGCAAGTTGTTATAGGCGAATTCGGCGGGTGGCAACATCGCCAACCAGGATGACTGGAAATGAAGACAGAGACAACGCAGGCATTGTTCAAGAGTTGCATTGAGCCTTTCGGTTTGCCCATCCGTCTGCGGATGATAAGCAGAACTGAACCTGTCATCAACACCAAGAGACGATGTCAACGCACTCCAGAAGCGGGATGTAAACTGAGGGCCGCGGTCCGAAACCACAATGGAAGGGAGCCCAAAGAATCGGATAACATGCTTTAGAAACATGGAGGCCAATATAGGTGCAGAAGGCAGCCCGAAACACGGAGTGAACAGTGCCATTTTAGTGAAATAATCGATGACAACCCAAATAATATCAAAGCCATCCACAGAAGGTAGATCAACTATCCATAGAGACCATATACCATGGTTTGTGTGGCACTGGAAGAGGCTGCAACAAACCCACAGGTTTAGATCTAGAGATTTTAGACTGAGAACATACTGAACAGGAGGCCAAATAATCAATTACGTCGCTGGACATAGAAGGCCACCAAGCCCAACGGCGCAAAGAGTCAATGGTCTTTTGTTGTCCCGGATGAGCCGCCATAAGCGAATCATGAGACCAAGCAAGTGCACGTAAACGCGCATCACCAGGAGGTAGAAACAATCTGCCCTGGATGTAGGGCAAACCCTGCACTATATCGAGGTTGAGAGCCTCACACTCCCTTGCATGTGAGGAAACCCAGTGGAGGTTGAGGAGTGCACCCACAGACCACTCTACAGGGTAGCAAGAGAGAGTGGTCGTTAGTTTTACCACCGGAATTGTAAGACAAATGTGACAAAGCGTCAGCACAGGTATTGAATCGAGCTGGCCGATAAGTAATGGTGAAGTTAAATTGTGAAAAGAAGAGATGCCAGCGAGCCTGTCTAGCGGTAAGACATTTCATGGACTTGAACTCAAGAAGACTCTGATTGTCTGAAAAGACTGAAAAAAGTCTGAAAAGACTGTGACAGGATAACGCGCACCCAGCAAATGATGTCTCCATTCAGAAAAAGCGTCCTTGATGGCCAACAACTCTCTTTCCGTGATAGGGTAGTTCTGTTCATATTGAGTCAACTTCTGTGAATGAAAAGCAACAGGATGGATTTCACCTGAATCGGGACAACGCTTGGATAGTACTGCTCCAATGGCGGAACCTGAGGCATCGGCTCCCACTAGATATGGTAAGAGTGGATTTAGATGTTGCAGTACTGGAGCAGTCGAGAAGGCGGCTTTCAGAGCTTCAAAGGGCTGTTGCACCTCCGGACTCCATTGAAATGCCCGCTTAGAGCTGGTCAACGCTGTCAAAGGAGCTGAGATGGATTGAAACGAGTGAATGAATCGTCTATAAAAGTTTGAAAAACCCAAAAAGGATTGTAAGGGCTTGGTAGTAGTAGGCACAGGCCATTCAAGAACAGCTCTGACTTTAGAACGGCTCATTCTAATGCCGTGATTAGTAAGATTGTACCCTAAGAACTCTACTTCAGCAGAATTGAATACACATTTTTCAGCTTTAACAAATAAATGATTGTCTCGTAGTCTATGAAGCACGAAACAAACATGGTCAATGTGTTCCTCCATTGAAGAAGAGTATATCAAAATGTCGTCTAAGTAGACAATGACAAATTGATCCAGACAGCCTTGGTGTAAGGCGCACAATAAATAAATAAATAAATAAATAAATAAATAAATAAATAAATAAATAAATAAATAAATACATAAATATAGGACACACAATCAGCTCAGCACCATGGGATCATTATTAGTGCAGTTATAACACATGTTGTGCCCTATACAATGGCCTAAATTACTACTTAGTCAAGTTTCATCAGAGTCTCAAGTACCAGTGTTAAGGCAAAAGGAAATTACAGTGATGTTCAAAAGTGAGGAGCCAACTCCAAGTAATTCTCGTTTGCTAGCTAAAATAAGTCACCGAATGAGAAAAGCAGAGTGTAGTGCCACAATTCAAGCTAGTCCATCCTTTGTCCGCCTAAGTGTTATCATGCAGTGATTACAAACAGTGTGAGTACCCCGTTCGCCAATGTATTCGAGAGTAGCTCTAGTTAGTACACATAACTAGCAATATTACCGCGTAGGTGAAGCAGTATAGCCGGTCAATAAAGGCGTGTTCGCAGCCCGTTTCAGGGGTCCAAATAGACAATGCTATTTAGTTTCGTGATTTGGCAATGATATCCTAAATGAAAATAAAAAAGGAGTGATTTCGGGTGGCCTTGAGCAACTTCCCACTGGCGAAATCTGGTTGTACAGGGCTTGTCTGCCCATAACTTTGGTGATGAATAGGGAGTAGGTAGAATCACTGAACTTGGCCCATTGAGCCCATTGAGCCCTATTAGCCCAGTATAGCAAATAATCAGTGTAACACACTAACAGTGCTAAGCTAGGTGGATTTACCGGAATAGCTAGTCCTCTGCTATCAACCTAAGCAGATAATACCTGGAGACTGCGGGCTGAAGCCTTTGATCCAGAGCTAGTACAATAACAGTGTGCTAGTGGGAAAATAAAGTGGGCGATACCCTGCAAACTGTGAGTTGTCGTAGCGAGTGGTCTTGGTACTCGTAGATAGTCCACTCGAGACGTCTCTAATGCAATCAGACAAGAATCCTAATTATCCTGTGTACAACTTAAGGAAGACCAAGTCAAGAACAGTTGCTTGGGGTCCTGCTAACAAGAAGGCTGAGATGGATAACCTGATGCCCAAAATAAAAGCAAAAAAAAGCTCTCCGATCAAACAAGGTGTGATTACTTCCTTCTTCCCCCCTCGAGAAATAAACTCAACTACAATTGAAGAAGTTGCATTTGACCAGCGGGACAATCCTTTGTCGAGTATATCTAATTTTGAAGACATTGACAATAACTCACTATTAGACCTATGCTTAAATATCCAGAGAAACATGACACCACAACCTGAAGTAAGATTCAATAACAGCTGTCTATCGACAGATAAACCTATGGACATAATTTCAGGGTCTTCCATGGTCAGAGATCGACCAGAGAGACTCTCCAAATCTCCTAATTTGGCGTTAGCCTCAATGGAAGATGACCCTGATGAAATAATAGACCTCATTGATAAATCTAGTACAGGGCTAGCCGAAATAGCGGAGATTCAGGCATCGGTAGCCTCGCTGCAATTCGCACTTAAGATCTTGCTGAAAATGTCGGGGCGGATCCTAGCCAATATGGACATCCTCATCAGGGGAAATAAGGAGAGAACGATTTCGGTGGAAGATGTGGAGGCAAATCTATCTGAGGCAATCCATGCTACTAGTGAGATGGATAAGCGACAAAATTTGGAGATTAACGAGGAGTCAGACAGACCTGATCCATTCTTTTCCAAAAAACAGAAGCGTTTAGCAAGAAAAATAAACAAGGGCAAAAAAGTCAGTGTTACACAACTAACATCGACAGAGATGAATGAGAGGGGAATGACTACTAAGAAGAGTAGGAAAAGAGCCGCAAGAGCCAAGAAAAGAAAGGCAACTCGCAATGGATATTTGACCAGCTGGCTTCTCCCCGAACAGGGACCGACAGTGGGCCATGAAGAAAGTGCAGAGATTGTGGAAGGGACGGAGGCGAGCCATAGCAGTGCAGTAGATACAGCCAAGGTAATCAGTCAACCGACGGTACAGGAAGATCTACCCCTTGAAGTAACAGGCACTTTGGTCAATAAGAACGAGAAGAAAGGCAGTCGAATTTGCCTTATTAAAAATCTATATCAGAGTAAGGTTAATAAATGGCTATCGCGATCAGAGTTTTTGACAAGATTATATTCTGTCCCTCAACTGCGGGTATTAATTTCAGATGACTTCCAATTTATCGAACCACTGAAAGGTCAGAACCCCAATGTCTCAGCCATCCACTGTAAATTTGCAGCCACGGCGGATCTATTAAGAAAGTATAAAGAGGAATTAAAATCAGTAGACGTGGAAGTGGATGCTGATTTAAATGAAATAGACCCCAGCTGCCGGGAGGAAGAGGTTGCCATTGCTGTGGATACAGTACCCTGCCCCAAAATACAGATGGATAAGAAAATAGAAGCGTCTGATGTCCAACAGGTCTTTAAATGGCTGGCCGACGCCCTTCCTGAGATCTTAAAGCAATCATGAGATCTATTTGTTGTATCTTGGAACTGTTGGGGTTTTATGCATTTACGCACACCAGAGGGCTCCACGAAACTGTTGGACAAATCTAGTTGTTTCTGCCTGCAAGAGACTTGGACATTGGACCCTTTGGTATTAGACGGGTACACGCTGTTTCATGCTGCTGCAAAAAGAGGCGACAAAGGCCGGCCTTTTGGTGGTCTGGTGATAGCAGTGGCCAACACCTTGGGCTCCAGGCAGATTGGTTCTAACTGTTGAAACAACTTACTCGCAGTTGAAGTGATACTTGAGGACATAGATTCTATGTTTTCTTTTTTGTTGGTAAATCTTTACAATCCACCTGGAGCTATACTAAGCGAACATTTGCAAGACTCACTGCAGGATGTGTTGGCAAATTGGTCACCTATAGCTACTAATTTGGGAGTAATGGTTGTGGGTGATTTCAATTGCCATATGAGAGGATGGGTGTGTAAAATGCAAAATCCTAAATTGAAAGAGAAGAGCATTATGCTGCATAACAAAAAAGATATTGAGGGCAGTACCTGGGGATCCCTGTTTGAATTATGGGATATGATAATGCTTAATGGCAGAACAGCTAGTGATCACCCTGGACAATATACTTGGTCCAACGGTGCTACTAACAGCACATTGGACTATATATATATATGTCCAGGGCTACAAGAGCAGATTGACGATCTGATAGTTATGCCCAACGTGTGGAGCGATCATGCCGCATTAAAATGTACAATGAGTATTCCTCGAAAGCAGCCCTTAATTAGCAATACGGGTATTGTAAAAGTCAATAAGACAGGAACCAGGATTTCCTGGTCAGATAAGAATATAGCACTTGCGGCAGAAACTCTGGGAATAGTAGTGCTTAAAGAGCTACATAAATTCAATGATATGTCCATCAATTCCATAGAAGACTGGATTAGGGCTTTTTCAGGTAAACATGCTGCGGCCCCTCTGGGGTGTATGATAAGTAGTGTGGGGAATAAACTACCATTCGATAAAACAATCAGAGACATGAAGCGTAATCTTAGAGCCGAACTTCGCAGAGTTAAGAAATCAATGGCCCCAGGGGAAGCCTATTATCGGACAATTAGAGTGATTAAAAATAGATATGGATCGGACATTAAGGAGAAAAAAAGGGCGGACAAGGTTCTTACCTGGCAAAAATTAGTGAAGACTGTATGCAAAAAAAAGACCCGTAATATCTGGTCTCTCTTAAGCGAGGCTCAGGGTACACAGAGGGGGATTTATACATATTTATTTTTATTATTTTCCAAACAACAAACAACTTCTCACCCACATTAGGGTGGAATTATCCTAGCCAAGACCTCCCCGCCCTCCCCCCCCACCGCCCCCCCACGCCTCCTGACTCTTATATGTTATGTACTGCACCAAAACCATGAATATGCGTCCGAAACAGATACTGTTTTACTGAGTGAGGGTCGGGGAGGCCGGAGCCCCCGCCGACTCATTCATCAAAAAAGTTACCAAGGGTCCCCAGATGTCAGGTGGGCGTGCGTGCTGTGGTAGCAACTTAATGAAATCAGTTTCGACATCCTGACAATATAGTATGTCTCTACGCCATGCGGTGACAGTTGGGAGCGGACCGCGGCACCATGCTATGGCGACTCTTCTACGGGCCAGAGTCAGAAGAATGCCCGCTAACTTTCGTGTAGGGGCCTTCAGCAGTCTGGTCATGCCCAGCAGAGCTGCGGTGTTGGCTGGGAGAATCGGTTCACCGATTATCTTACTCGTGATTTCCAACACCTGAGACCAGAATGGGGCCAACTTAGGGCAGTCCCAAGCCAGATGTAGGAAGTCTGCTGAAGTCAAACCACACCTCTCACATCCGAAGGAGGAGTCTGGATGCTGCATTTTTGCTTTGGCAGGTGTAAAGTACGTTTGATGTAGGTAGTTAAAGTGGATTAACTTGAGGCGGGTATTGAGGGCAATCTTCTGGGTCTGTCTAAGGATGAAGGACCAATCGGTGTCGGAGAAAGTTAAATTTAGGGCCTTCTCCCATCTGGATTTGGTACGGGATACTGTGGAAGACGAGTCTGTAGTTATGGTTCTGTAGATCTGTGAGAGAGGTCTCCCCTCCCCTTGAGACTGAATTGCTGAGTGCAAGAGCTGCCATGTTTGGGGTTGCTGCGGAAAGGAAGGTAGGATTGCTCGCAGCGTGTGGCGTACCCTGAAATAGAGAAAGATGTCTAGCGAGGTCGTGCCGCCTTTTTCCCTCACTTGAGCGGGAGTTAGGAAACCGTCATCTGTGAAGAGGTCCCCAAGGTTTCTGATTTGGAGTTTCTCTAGCCATTGGAGATAAACTTTTTCGGACGTCAACGAGATCCCAGGTATGAATCTTGCCGGTAGGAGTGGAGAATATCTTGTGTCGATATTGTATTTTTGCGCCAAAAGCTTCCATATCTTGTACGTTATTAGGATTACATTCATCGTATCGTTGGGGACCGGTATGTTCCCGAAGACGACGGCTCTCAGTAGGTTCGGCGAGGCAAGGGCTCTCTCAACTTGCACGTGTGGTCGGACAGGGTTTGTGGCGTACCAGTGGCTGAGAAATTGTGCCTGGGCCGCCCAGTAGTATTTCTCCAAGTCGGGGAGCGCCAGGCCGCCTTTTGTTACTGGGAGGGTTAGCGTGGAGTGAGCCACTCTGGCGGGTTTGCCGGCCCACAGCAATTCCAGGACCAGACTCCTCAGTTTTTTCAGGAAGAGTTGTGGAAGTAGGATGGGAATGTTAGTGAAGAGATACAGAAGTTTTGGTAGAATCACCATCTTGACAAGAGAGGCTCTACCCCATAGCGTTAGGGGTAAGGTTTTCCAACGGGCCACCTTTTCTGTCAGGGACTTGAAGACCACTTCGTAATTGTCCTGGAATACTTCTTGCTGATTTAGCGACATTTGAATGCCCAGGTAACGTACTTTGGATATTTTCCAGGTGAGGTGGAAGTCATCTTTAAATGGCTGGGTCGCAGGGGTGAGTGGGAAGATAATTGATTTTGTTTGATTAATTTTGAGGCCAGATGCTGCCCCGAATTTGATCACTTCGCGCATGATAGTGTTCAGGTTATCTACTGGGTTTCTTATGTAAAGAACCACGTCATCCGCGTACAGTGAGATGATGAGTCTGTGCGGGCCTATGACCAGACCTCGGTGTTGACTATGCTCACGTAAATTGGAGGCAAGGGGTTCCATTACCAGGGCGAATAGTAGAGCTGACAGTGGGCAGCCTTGCCTGGTGCCTCGTTGCAGGTTGATGGTGGACGATCTGGCTGTGCCGACTATTATGTTGGCTGTAGGTTTAGAGTATAGTAGTGAAACTAGTTTAATGAATCGAGCCCCCAGGCCCATCCTTGCGAGTACTGAGAATAGGAATGGCCATTCCACCGAGTCGAATGCTTTTTCAGCGTCAAGCAGGAGGGCGACGGCCTGTTGGGCTGGGTCCAGTGCTCCCATCACCCCAAACAGTCTCCTGATGCCGAATGTGGTATTGCGGCCTGGTATGAACCCCGCCTGGTCGGCAAGAACTAGAGCGGGCATTAGCGGCATCAGTCTATTCGTTAGGATTTTTGCTAGAATTTTGTTATCTAAATTCAAGAGGGAGATGGGGCGGTAGGAAGCACATTCATCTGGCGGCTTGTCCATTTTGAGCAGGAGAATCACATTGGCTTCACGCAAGGTCTGAGGTAGGGTACCCCTCTCCAGGGCTTCATTATATACATCGGCCAAATGGGGAGCAAGGGTGGACGCGAATGCTTTATAGAATTCACCGGTTAGGCCATCAGGGCCGGGGGCTTTGGTGTTTGGAAGCGATTTGATTGCCTCCGTTATTTCTGCAGGGGAGATCAGTTCATTGAGGGGTTCTCTCAGCTGTGCCTCTACCCAGTATAATTCGGTCTCCCTCAGGTAGCTCAGTGGCGCGTCGGAATTTTCGGGGTGTTGGGAGCTATAAAGCTTTTGATAGAAGCGTCCAAATTCTTCTGCCATGTCGACATCTGTGGTTAATGTTCTTCCCTGTTGACTGCGGATTTCTGTAATAGGCGTCGGTGTGTGGTCAGCTCTCACCAACCTTGCCAGGAGAGCTCCAGGTTTTTGCCCCTCGCCATATTGTCTGATTACTGCGCTGCGGTGGAGAAATTTCAGTTCGCGCTCGGCGAGTGCGTGAAACCTCAGCAGTTCCTCTTTCAGGGTGGTTTTCTTCTTTGGTTCGTTCGAGTCTGTGGTTTGGCATTCGAGGTCTTTGATGTGGCTCTCGCAGGTTGTCAGTTCACGTCTTATGAGTTTGATGATGCCATTCTCCTTGGCCTGGCATACGCCTCTTACGAAGCATTTCAGGGACTCCCACAGCACGCCGGCCGAAGATACCGACCCAGTGTTGGCTTCTAGAAAGATCTCAATCTCCTCCTTTAGTTCAGCTGCGAAGACCGTGTCCAGCATGGAGCCCGTCTTGAAGCGCCAATTCTGTAGCCTGGGAGTAGATTGGGAAGGGAGGAGACAAAGGACTAATGGAGAATGGTCTGATAGAGTCCGTGGCAAGATGTGACAGGGACCGGGCTGCAGGGGGCCTGTTCTGGATGAGAATAAGTAATCGATGCGAGAGCTGGTATTGTGGACTGCTGAGTGGAAGGTGTAGTCCCTCAGATCTCCGTTAACCGTTCTCCAGGCGTCTTTTAGGTCAAAGGCTCGGCAGATTTCTGTTATTTGCAGGCTGGCTTTAGAGATCTGTTGCGACGAGGAGTGTGATCTGTCCTTGGTCGGGTCTATGACAGTGTTCATGTCGCCACCCCAAACCACCGTGGAGTGCTCGAGTGAGGAGAGCTGCGACATTACCCAGCCAAAGTTGTCTGGACCATCTATATTGGGGGCGTAGGAGTTAATGAAGGTTATCGCCTTGCCTGCTATTATGCCTTTGACTAGGACGGATCTTCCTATGGAGTCTTTTGCCACGTGTGTTAGACGGAAGTTGGTTCTTCTGTGTACCAGAATGGCCACTCCTCTAGAATAGGAGGAGTATGACGAATAGTATCTATGGCATCCCCACGACTTGGCCCATGTGCGTTCTTTCTCGGGTGTCAGGTGGGTTTCCTGTAACATTGCCACGTCAATTTCATGCCTCCTTAGGTATTGCAGGATTTTGCGGGTTTTGGATGGGATGTTACCTCCCCTTATATTCCATGTTACAATCTTGAATGTTGAGAGTAAAAGAAAGTTTGAAATTGTGTTGGGAACGCCTTGGTCCTGTGGTTGATGTACCTTGTTTGTGCCAAGGTAGGCTTGGAGCGTGCCGTGATATAACACATGGGGCATGGCGCTTGGCGACTGGGAGTAGAGAGTGGGGCGTGAGACTGAGGGGAGGCATCTTGGAAGGGTGCAGGCTTTTCAACGTGAGAAATTCGCACGTAACAAGTTTTGGCAGCGCCAGGAGGGTGGTTGTTAGTCCATCCCTGAACAAAGAACGGTAAACAATCGAACAGTCCTTAAAACTAATCCCATTTCGCGGACAACCCCCAACATGTCCGACGGGATCCCCCCCAGCCTGAGCAAGGGAACAGATGCTGTGCTCGGGGCGCTTGGGGCCTCTCCAAGACTTCTGCCCTATAGTTTAATGGATCGTGAGCGTGTTCCGGCAGTTTGTGTGTGTTTCGGGGCTTAGCCCGGGTTTTACGGAGGATTCCTGGGGACCCTCTCTCTCCGTGCGCGGGGTCGTTGAGGGTCGTGAGCTGGGCAACCTTTACGGTCCAGAAATAGATGTACTTCCTCAGGAGAATTAAAGAAGTGAGTCTGCTCATTATGTTGTACCCTGAGGCGTGCAGGAAACATCATAGAGTATACGAGTTTCGCCTCTCGGAGTCTTTGTTTGGCGCTAGAGAAGGCTCTTCTCTGGGTCTGTACTGTCGACGAGAAATCGGGATAGATATGAACTCTGTCTCCGTCGTGGTGTAAATCGCCTTTCTCCCTTGCAAGTCTCAGGATGGTGTCACGATCTCTGAAGTTGAGCAGCCTTGCTATGATGACTCTGGGAGGTGCGCCTGGGGCTGGTCTGGAGGACGGGGCCCTGTGGGCTCTCTCTATCATGAACATTTGCGAGAAGGAGTCTCGGTCGAAGAGGGAGAGGCACATAGACTCCACGAAGTCCTCCATCTTCCTTGGGGTGACGCTCTCCCTAATCCCTACAATACGGATGTTGTTTCGCCTAGAGCGACCCTCCAGGTCCTCGCATTTGGCCATTGTTGCGGCCATTTGGTGTTCAAGTCGCGTGACTTTGTTGGAGAGGGATGCGGCACCGTCATCGAGGTTTGATATCCTCTGTTCAACGTCATTTAGTCGTTCTGTGTGTGTGTCTAGGCGATGTTGCATCAGATCGACTTTTGAGGATAGACTGTCCAGCTTATTGTCTAGACTCCCTATGCCTGCTTTTAGATCTAAAAGTAGTTCTTTTATTTCCATCGGAAAACTTTCGGATACTGGTTGACTAGAGCTGCATGGTGGTGGGTCATCTTCTTGTTGTGGGTTTGGGGTTTTGGGTGCCGTGTTGCTGTCAAATGTTAGCTTCTTTTGTAGTTTGTCTACCTTGCCCATCTTGGTTGATGTATGTGAGCCTTCCAAGCAAAGAGGGTCGGTGGCGGTTAGGTGGCGTTGGGCTGGTGGACCACCAGTATAGTGTCAGGAGGTTTGGGGCAAGGTGGCTCTAGGAGCTTGGACCGGGCCTCGGTGTCCTGTGGACTTCGCCGTGGACCCGGGGGGAGCCCAGCCTTCAGGGTCGTCGCCACTAGCGGTCAGTCGTGCCGGGGACCACGTTTTGGGGGTGTAGCAAGGTATTTTCGTGGCAAACGGAGATCTTCGGCACGTACTTCAGGTCTTGGTGCTTCAGACGGGTGTCTCGACCTCTACCGCTCGTGTCGTCGCCTCTCGGATCGGTGTGGCCTGGCACGGTAGCCGCGGGGGAGGTCACCCACGCTGGTATGTTGCAGTCTGGAGGAGGGGGGGCCCCTCTGGATCGCTGAGTGGCGCTGGCGAGGTGGTCTCGGGAAGGATGGGCGGCACCCGGTCGCACGCTGGACCTCCGGCGGCCCCACCAGCCTAGGCTTCGGCCTTGTATCCGGGGCTCCGGCGCTGCGCCAGCAGGCGATGGGGCCGGCCCCGCACTGGGGGGGGGCGGCGGCACCCTCCGAGGGCCGCCGGCGCTCGTGGATGAAGGATTTCCGAAGGAAGGGATGGTCGCTTCGCGGTCTCTGCTAAGCCGTGCTCCGCCCCCCGGCGTCCGCCCGGCGCTCGGGCATGCCTCGGCTTCCACGCCGATGTAGTGATGTGGGGTCTTGGGCTGGTCGATTTTCGCCCAGATTTCGCCGAGGAATGTTCGGAGCGAACAGAAACAGGGAAAAGCCCTCTATCCTCCAATATGTAGCCGGGAACCGCAGGATTCAGCAGGATTTATTGCGGGCAGAGCGGGAGCTCAGGTGAGAGCGGCCATCTTGGTTGGCCCTCTAGCGCCCTCTCGTACACAGAGGGGGATATTGGTCAATCCTATTGAAGCGAGAGTGTGGGTCTCATATCTAGAAAACAGAAACATGGTGGGTGAGGAAATAACAATATTGGGTAGGCCGCCCTGTGAGGCCCCATTTTCTGTAACGTATGAGCTCATTTTGAATAAAATCAAAGAGTTAAAATCATCAAGAGCACCGGGACCCAACGGTTTGGCTAATGTTGTCATGAAAGTATACCCAGAGTTCTGGGCAAGCTTGCTAAATATCCTGTTTCAGAAAATATTAAAGACAGGTAAAATTCCCTGCTAATGGCAGACGGCAATATTAATTCCAGTTTTTAAAAAGGGCGATAGACTCGACCCAGGCAACTACAGGTTGCTTTCCATGCTTGATGCTACTGGAAAGATATTTGCCTCACTTTTAAGGAATTACAATCCTGGGCAGAGGGCAGAGGAGTACTGTCCAGATTCCAAAGTGGGTTTAGACAAGGTTACTCCACTGCCCACAACATCATGATTATGGATATTTTGCGAACCAGAGCCTTACGAACTGGATCAGTCCCGCTCTATGCATTATATATAGACTTCACAGCGGCGTTTGATTCCATACCCCGTAGTCGGTTATGGAACAAACTGTATACAATGGGTTGTCCTGATGGCCTAATATATTATTTAAAACTCTTGCATTCAAATAATTCAGTTAAACTGAAATTAGATCAAGATGGCCATACAACTCAAAATGTTATACAAAACAGGGGTGTCAAGCAAGGATGCGTAACGGCTCCTTTAATTTACAATCTATATACCTACGACATCCCTGAAGCATTAAATAAGGTGAGAAATTGCCCGCTGAAAATTGGGAAAGCTCGCTGCCCAGTACTAGCATACGCCGATGATTTGGTGATATTTGATCACACCATCAGTGGGATACGAAGATCTGCGGTCGCACTATGGGAATACGCAGAAGAGAATGGCTTAAGCATCAATCTAGGTAAAACAAAGATTATGAGATATACAAGAAAAAAGGTCTCCCGCGTGCAACTCACAGTAGGGGCAGTGAATATTTCATATGTCCCTCGATATTGTTATTTAGGCATTGACTTTGAAAATACTGGGGATTATATGGCATGCAAACAAACACGCTGTATTAAAGCTGCACAGTTGACTGCCTTATTTTATAGGTTTACGATCAGCCATAGCGGCTTTACTCTATGGGGTATAAGGCAACTCTATATACAGGTGTTTGCCCCGGCATAATATATGGCCTGGAAGCACTATTAGAGTCTGATCTTAGATGGCTACAGATATTAGAGGGTAAATTCTGGCGACGTGTGCTTGGTCTACCTCCCTCTATTCCAATGGCCATCCTCAGATTAGAATTGGGTCTAACCTCCCTAAAGGCATTGGTGTTAATGAAGCGAGCCGCGTTATATCTTAGAATGGCTCGAGACACAAGTAATGACATATTACTAGCGATACACCAAGAAATTACAAAGGAAGGATCGATCTCTTCATTTGCAGATCAGATGAATAACCTGTTCTCCGAAATAGGCTGGCAATCCAGAGATGGTAAATACTCAGATAAAGTAAACAGAGCATTGAGTAAACGTATTGATCTCTGGGATTGGCTGGAGAATTTTGGACATTTTAAGAGTTTGAGCAGCTACCAGTTTGTGCAATATAGACTATTTGAATTTAGGAAACCCCAGAGATATTTGAATATCTGTCCATCTATTAGGCTTAGACGATTTATACTACTGCTTCGCTTAGAACAACTACCTACCCTAAGCAATACGGGGAGAAAAGACAGCATGGCTGCCGAGGAACGCATCTGCTGATTATGTAAAGTGCATAAGCATTTGGAGACTGCAAAACATTTGCTGACTGAGTGTTCGGAGATGGTTGGCACTTTTACTCCCCTTCTTGGCAGTTATGTGCATGAAACTACATATATTGGGGAAGCTCTGTTTTGGCATCATTGCCTCAACTCCAACAGTCTACGTCTCTTAATAGCTCTGTATACTATTTGGTTGCAAATTGAAATAAGATTGAGTATAACTCTGTAGAGGAATAGATTTTATGAAAATAATTCTTATACAGAAGGTATGAAATTTATTTATATCTGTGAATAATGTGAATTATTTGTTTTAAAATAGTATTTTGTATTGCAGTTCATGTATATTTAAAAATTATATTTGAAGTATGTTAGTATTTTTACCATGTTAGTCATGTTAAATTTGTGTAAAGTTTATAGATTAAACTATAGCACAATAAATATTAAATTAAATTAAATACAACGTAAATATTGTCAGAGATAATGTAATTAGGTGATTCAATTGCAAGATTTAACTGTATGGAGAGAGTAATGTCCTTGAAATATGCTGTGTCAATCCCAGGCGTAGTCTCACAGCAACTGCAATTGATATAGAAAAGGGGTGTATCCTGAAATATCATCTGAAAAAAGCGAAAGTGTTTGGGGTGCAATTAGTTTAACTAACACACCAGAATTCCAGACCACATAATATGTGACAACAGCAAATCTCCCCTTTGTTTTTTTGTTTTTAATATCATCGTTCCATTTTTATTACTATTTTTTTTTCCATTCACATATCTAATTATTACTCCACTTATATTCCTCTACAATTTTACTTGCAATGTAAACATTATGCTAGATTTTCGGATATCAAACAATAAGCAGCAATTCACATCGTTTGATCAGCGCATGTTATTTTTATGCAGCATTATTGGACGAGCCGCACGCATGTGATCCTCACACATGACTCGCTTCATGGTTCTTTCCTTTAATATACGGAAGTTGCGAGTCACGCTTTTTCCTATCACATACACTCCAGATCAGAACTCCATAGAGGATCGTAACCCAGTTCTAGCAGGTATGCACCAGCTTCACGCGAAGGGGGCACATTAGTTAAACTAATCGCACCCCAAACACTTTCGCTTTTTTCAGATGCTGTTTCGGGATACACCCCTTTTCTATATCAATTGCAGTTGCTGTGAGACTACGCCAGGGATTGACCCAGTATATTTCAAGGACATTACTCTCTCCATACAGGTAAATCTTGCAATTGAATCACCTAATTACATTATCTCTGACAATATTTACGTTGTACTGAGATACACTCTACTAGACTTTCACAGGGTAATTTATAGAATTTCGCACAAAAGTGGCGCACGCGGCTGGCGCACAGTGTGCGCGCGCGAATGTCTGCGCCAGCCACTTGCGCTAAAATCGATTTCCGCGCACAGCGTATTCATGGATTTTAGCCTCCAAAACCAGCTGTGGCGCAGAGTGGCACAGCGACCCTTCAGCAGCGCCAGTTACGCCCCCAAGAACGCCCTCGCGCAAGGAAAAGCCATCAAAATTCCCAATTCAGCACAAAGGGCTGCGCTAACCCTGGACCAGTATACAGGGCTGTCAAACAGCAAACGCCGAGCGGGGAACGTGTATTACTGGGGTGCGCGGGAAGTTCCACACGCGATTTCAGCAGAGTATGTGTATTTCTGGGGTGCGGGGAAGTTTAACACGCGATTTCAGCAGGGTACGTGCATTACTGGTGTGCGCGGGAAGTTCCACGCACAATTTCAGCAGGGTACGTGTATTTCTGGAGTGCGGGGAAGTTTAACACGCAATTTCAGCAGGGTACGTGTATTACTGGGGTGCGCGGGAAGTTCCACAAGCATTTTCAAGAGGGTATGTGTATTTCTGGGATGCGGGGAAGCTCATGTCCCCTTGCACCACCACCCCCCAGCAGTGCGGGGCACCTGCCAGCAGGCCCACACTCGTGTCCCACTCATGTCCCCTTGCACCCCCACCCCCCAGCAGTGCAGGGCACCTGCCAGCAGGCCCCCACTCATGTCCCCTTGCACACCCACCCCCCATCAATGCGGGGCACCTGCCATCAGGCCCCCACTCATGTCCCCTTGCACCCCCACCACCCAGCAGTGTGGGGTACCTGCCAGCAGGCCCCCACTCATGTCCCACTCATGTCCCCCTGCACCCCCAACCCCCAGCAGCGAGGGGCACCTGCCAGCAGGCCCCCACTCATGTCCCCCAGCACCCTCACCCCCCCAGCAGTGAGGGGCACCTGCCAGCAGGCCCCCACTCATGTCCCCCTGCACCCCCACCCCCATCAATGCGGGGCACCTGCCATCAGGCCCCCACTCATGTCCCCTTGCACCCCCACCCCCCAGCAGTGCGGGGCACCTGCCAGCAGGCCCCCACTCATGTCCCTTTGCACACCGACCCCCCCCAGCAGTGCAGGGCAACTGCCAGCAGGCCCCGACACTGTCCCCCAGCCACCATGTCATCACAGTCTAGATCCCTGGCCCTTATGGCCAGCCTCCACATGCCAAAGACCCACCCAAGTATTGCATCCACCCACATAGAAATGCCAATTACATGATACAACCCCAATGGCAAGTATATAAATGAACACATGTCCGTCACACACACAATGGGTGCAAGTGAATGTCAAAACACATATCATGACATGCATGAAAAAAATGAGATAATACCACAAATGGAAGCATAAAAAAATGTATGTTAAAGATAACATGAACGTAAATCAAATTAAACACACAACAAAGGGAATAACAAAAGAAATGGTCCATGTCCGATAAATAAGGAAAATAAAGAAAACATAAGAAAAAGAAATCCAAAAAGAAATGTTGTCCAAAGTCCCAGTCCAAAAAATCAAATCCAAGGGAAAATAAAAAGTAAAAACCATTGCTCCATGGTGAACACAAAAAAAATATTAAAAAAGATGAATCCAATGTAGAACTATGTACAATGGAAGAATCCAGGGTCCATGAGCTCAACTTAAGAAATGAAACCTACCAAAAACTACTACCTAATAAAAAAACTATGTACAAAAATGTGGTGCTGTAACGCTCACCTGACTCCCACGGAGGCGCTGGTCTAGTCTGGGTTGCTGTGGCCTCTTCGAGCGTGATGCGCAGAACTCGGAACACCGACTGAACAGGACCCTCAAATCTTGCTTGTCTGGCCCGTAGGAATATCCTTCTGCAGATGAGAAAGGGGATTAACAGTCTGCAGAATAGTGTGCTTGCTCCCCCCTTCCCCCCTTCGTTCTTCTCTAACTTCCTCCGAAATCCCCGGTTGAAGCTCACCTTATGGTTTGAAAGGATGAACTCTCCACCCTGCTTCTGGTGCAGGGGCGCGTGTTTGTCCAGTTACTTCACTGGTTTTCTGAATGGCGCTGGCAAAATCCACTTGACTTTTCCGAGCGGAACGCCGTAAGTATGAAGATTACAAAAGTTGAAGTGTTGAGCCTCCTTTTCTGTTGCCTTCCTAACCTATGATCTGTCATTTATTTCAGGTGCAGAATGAAGGCGATGCGTTGAGGGATTGAATTGCCGATGGTAAACTCAGGTGAGTTAGCGATGGGGGCGATCCCTCTTAATGTCTTTATATTCCTCCAGTAATGCCTTTTGTCCTTTTCCCATAGGGGCCAGGGTGCGGTACCTGCCAACGAAGCGGCGCCGACCCGAAATGAGGAATGGTCCACCAACAGAAGACCGGTAAGTGTTATGGCGGAAAATTAAGCCTTCCTCATATGTTCCTTCTGCTCACCTTTTGTCTCTTCTTCTCTCCCCTAGGCGCAGAGATGTGGCGACCGGTGCAGACAGTCGCGGTGGAGCCAGAAGAACTCCCGAGGACAGGTGAGTGAAGCGCAGCGCTGCAGCGAGCAACGCAGTGCTTTTAAATGAAAGTCTTTTCTCAGGAACGCTGGCGTGAAGGTTCCGGATGCAGGTAAGAAGTTTGATAAAATTCTTGGTTTTCACCTTTCTCTTCTCTTCTTTCCTTACAGGTGTTCCAGGATCGAGGCGGGCGTGGCTGGAGACCAGATGCAGGAGCAGACACGGTGAGCGTTCAGCTGCTTGGATGCAGAACAACGCGAAGCGTAAGCTACTGTCTGGGTGTGGCTTAAATAGCCCCCAATGTAGTTCCAGGTAAGTATCCTTCCCTGGCCACGCATGAGTGGCAAAATAGTCCCAATGAAAAAATAGTCCCCTTCAGGTCTCAGGGAGGCCTGAATCTTGCAGCATGGTCTGCATCAGGTAAGTGCACAAAACACCTTCTTTTATGAGCCTGGCGCCTATGGCGCCAGGACTGATGTCCAACATGAGCCTGGCGCCAACGGCGCCAGGACAGAGTCCAAAGAGCCCCTATAAGGGGCCGCTGGGCTTTTACCCGGGGGCATGATGCCTGCTCGTGGGGGTGCTGGGCCTGGCCTGCTGCTCCGGGGGTAGGTATCATGACAGGTGCATTGTCCAAGCGGTCCAAAATAAAGAAAAAACGAAAGGAAACCTAATACTAACTAACTATTTACAAGGGCAGTGGGCAAGTCCAACGGCTCACTTGTTGATGTCCCGGCCAGGGCATCATCGAACTCCTGCTCAATGTCCCGGAGGCGGTCCCCTTCCATGGCCCTGAGGGTTCGCAGGGACGATGACATCTGGATCTCCAGGTCCCTGCGAATGGCCTCGAGGCACTCGGCCCGCCTCAGGGCCCTACGCATGGAGTTCTCCGCCCTGACCATTGTGAGCCGTGCCTCTTCCGCCCGCTGCCGCTCCGCATCTATCGCATGGACAAACCGCTGCCAAACAGAAGCCACTTCCCGTCCAGGGTCCTCCTGCCCTCCGGCCGATGCCTGCCCCTCCGATGATGAAGGTCCCGAGCCATCATGGCTCCCACCTTGCTGCTGCTGCTGTGCCGCTGCCTGTGCCCTGGCTCCTGCTGCCTGCACATCCTCCTCCAGCTGGGGTGCAGTTGTTGAGCTTGCCACCCTTGCCGGACGTCCGACTCCCAACTGTGGCAGGGATGTGTCCTCCACCAGCCTGGCCGCAGGGTCAGAGGCAGCTCCACAGGGCACCCAGGTGACACATGGGTGGGAAGATGGCACAGAGGACGACTGGCGCATAGGGCGTTCAGTTGAGGAGGGGGTCGGAACAAGGTCCAGAAAACGGAGGAATCCAGCCCTGGTGAGCTGTCCCAGTGGGTCAACGCGGTCAACAAGCCATGCGAGAAGACGTGCAGTCTCCTCATGAAAAGACTGCAGGTCAGCTCGCATGGCATGTTGACGCAACGCCATCCCACCCAGGACAGGCTCAACCCGGTGCCGGATAGCCACATCCGCAGGGAGAGGAAGGCCAGTTGGTGTAAGCCGATCCCCTCCCTGAGAACGGGTTTAGACGTAAGTATCCCTGCTGGTGCAAGATGATGCAGTCACAGGATCGGGGACAGGATTACACACAGGCCCCTCCGCGGCGGCCTGTGCTGCCTCCTGTCCCTGCCCCTGCACTGCACCACTAGCACAAGTGGAATCCCCACCTCCAGACCCGTCTCTGTCCCTTGCACGGCCTCCTCCTCCTCCACCAAACCCCCCACCAACCTGGATTATTCCATGCCATCTTCCTCCGTCGGGCCCTGTGGGGTCTCAGCTGCCCCTTCGGCTGCCGACCTGGGATGCAACACCGGACTCCTCACTCCCCGACGAGATGACAACCTGGGAGGGGAGCCGGGCTGGCGGTGCGATCCCTGCCGCTGTGCTCCACAGCACCCTCTCCACCCTCTTCATCAGTCGACGCTGCAGACAGGGAGAGATAGGACACAGGCATCAGGGCACTGTACAATGGACTCATACACACATGTCAGTTGCACATGAGTGTCATTGTCAAACTTCAGACATGGCATCACAATCCCCAACACACATGTCATTTCAAATCACACACATGAGCTATTCCACAGCCATATCACAACAGCCAGCACCATCCATACACATACAACAGCATGAGCAGGCAAAGAGGAGCCAGACATCACATGAGACACAGGGAGTGCACTAGACATGCACATACGCCACCACACTTACATGCATGTGTACACCTCCACCAAGTGTCACAGTGATGAGATCGGCATCCATGTCACATCTGGCAATCAGTCTTCTACATATCAGTCTCACATGCATCCATGTTGCATGACAGTTGCACACTTGTCAGATACACATACATGCACATGTACACAGTGCAGATACATGCAGCTGGAACCAACAACCATGTGTGACACCACAACCTTGACAACTGACATACACAGTCATTCAAACATGTGTGCTCACACATCTGCATTTGGCCTGCATGCTTACCCACAAATACACCATCCATGTGTCTCACACATGAAAGCACTTGCATGTATCAGCCTCATGGCCCTGTACATACACATCGATACATGGCCCTACAAAACCACATGTGCAACCTGCACACTACTGGCACACCACCACACGCACAGCTTCCAATCAGTATGCATGTACACTTACCGCTCGACTCCAGACGGGTCTGCCTCTCAAGGACCTGGACATGGAGCGCTGGGCATACGTGTTCCAGGACCCTCATTTGGTCTTCCGACAGGTGGCCCCGGCGCCCCTTAGCATCCGCTGCCTTCAAGAGGCGCCGGGCCTTGTTCAGGGTCCTGGACCTGAAGTCCTCCCAGCGCTTCTTCACATGATGGAATTCGTGGACTGCCACCCCCTCCGTGTTGATGGCAGTCACGATGTCCGTCCAGATCCTGGTCCGTCCTTCCGTGTCGGCGTGCGACCTTCCGAAGAGGGCATCATACTGCCCCAGGACTTGCTCCACCAGGACACCAACTTCGGTGGCAATGAAGCTGGTGGCCCTCTGCCTCTCTGGCTGGGGGTTGCTAGTGGTCTCAGATGGTGGTGTGCCCGACATGGCAGCCCCAGAGGCAAGAGTGGGTGGGCAACTGGGTCCTGGGGCTGGGATGTGGAGCGATGGAATCCCAGTTGGGAGTCTTCGGTTCTAGCAGGGGTGGTCACAGCAACAGCACCCCTGGCTGACGTGCAGGCAGCAAATGGCAGGGCATGTGGGCAGCAGGCAATCAGGCAGCAGCAGATGGCAGGTGGGAGCGTGCTCGGGGCTCTGGGGGGCAGTAATTCGGCCTTCTGGCAGGAGCGTGGTCTTCCGTGTGTGAACGCCTGGCCACCTTGATATGGAGTGATTTG
This sequence comes from Ambystoma mexicanum, assembly GCF_040938575.1. Lineage (NCBI taxonomy): Eukaryota > Metazoa > Chordata > Amphibia > Caudata > Ambystomatidae > Ambystoma > Ambystoma mexicanum. The sequence goes on from NC_090941.1 coordinate 86,194,896, forward strand.
GCACGTGAAAATCTTGCACGTCAGTGTGTAATTCGAGTAAAGGCCCTTAGCGCGTAAGTGCGTCTGTGACTTGATGCGCGCGGGTGTTTCCCTCATAGCACGTGATGACAGAGCACACGTGGAAAAGCTGCACGTCCGAGTGTCAGCACATGTAATCGGAGGAAAGGGCGCGTACACGCGTAAGTGACGTGTACGTGTGGGCTGGTTTAAAAGGTACGTGTAGGACGCCATTTCCTTGTACGTGCTTTTTGTGGAGAGCGAGTGGGTGGATTTTGTACTTCTTGTCGGTTCACACGCAATTACTTCACAGCGTTTCAAGTTCGTACTCCCTGTTACCTCTGACAGCTTTCATTTTTCTACTTTTTTTGGGCATGTTTCCTCAAACAGTGTTCACTTCTCCTTTTGTCCTGTCTCCTCAGACAGCGTACAATTCTTCTTTTGGCGGGGGTGTTGCCAACGCGCACATGCGCCTATTTTTCACATTCTTTTTCCAGGCAGACGGTGAGTTCCGCATGTACTTAGCAACTGTGCTTGCCCCGTGTGGCACGTACCCCTTCAGAGGTCATTGTAGGCTGCGTGTATTACGCGTACGCTTATTTTAATGTTTCTGGGTGCCACAGCGTAGTGCAGGTTCATTTTTCCATGCACGTGGTCTATGAGGGGTTGCGTGCACGTTTATTTTTGTTTTTGGGCCGCCTGTGCGTTGCGTGACCCGTCATCTTCCCCCAGGGGTCACAGACAGCCTTGTTAGAGAACTAGGGTATGAATTCCATCTAGTACCCTACCCCTTTGACCCCCAATTGCCCAGGACAATAGTTTACTGCTCCCCCCATACGCACAGCAACATCAGTGCCATGGTTGGGAGGCGACCAAGCGGTAAGGGAGGCAAAGGTGGCCGACCTTCAAAAGGTGGATGTGGTGGGCGCGGTAGGGGACGTGGCCAGGATTTGCAGGGTGCCTGTAGACCCCCATGTGTAGAGGACCAATCAGGGACACCCATGCCCCCGCCCATGGTTGAGGGAAACGTGGCTGAGACCATCCCAGCTCAGCCCCTGTTGGACCAGCCCATTCTGGCACCTGACCTGGCACAGGATGACTCCCTGGCTGACTTCCAGGTCAGCAAGTCTAGGCCACGTGATGCGGTGAAAGTTGTCGCCAAGGCACGTGGATCTGGGGCAGCTATGTCATCTGCTGCCCCAAGTATGCAGGGTGGTGAGGCTGCAGGGGCAGCTGCAGCTCCATCCGCCCCAGCTCTGACTCTCCCAGCCAGGACAGTGTCGCTCCTGGTCCATCATACTGATGTTCCCCCTGCCAACATCACACTTCAGACAATGCCTGCACCAAGTCCTATGGTCAATGTGCATTCCCACACTCCAACAACCCAGTCCACCGGTGATTCTGCCCCTGCTGACCAGACGGCATTAGCCACTCTGGCTCCACTCCACCTTCTAAAAAGAGGAAGAAGGGTGCTCTGACACGACAGGCTGAGACCCCAGGCACGGCTACAAACTCCAGCACGTCAAAGAAGCCTTACTTTAATGACGCGGAGCTTAATGCACTTGTGAGCTATGTGTTGCAACATAGCCACGAAATGGTGGTGACTGCAGGGTCCAAGACCACAACTGGTCAACGTAAGGCACACTGGCAGACCATCGCCAACGACATAAGTGCCCTTGGATTTGTGAGGCTATCAGCTGATGATTGCTACAAGCGGTGGAACGACCTGAAACGCAGAGCAAACGACAAGCTGGCCTCAAGTCATGCCGCTACTCTGGTGACTGGCGGTGGGTCTCCACAAGAGGACAACAAACTCACTGAACATGAGTCTGTTGCTGGGACCTTCGTCACAGAGGAACAGATCCGAGGTGTGGGAGAACTAACGATTATGAAACATTGTCCGGTGAGTGCCCATGCGTGTGTGTGTAATGCATGTGGATGTTGTTTGGGTGACGGGTTCTGATTGAGTGGCAGGTGAGGGTGTGTGTGACTGAGTAGTATGGGTCACCCATATGCTTCACTATCCCTTCTGCCCACAGTAATTTAGCGCAACATTACGGCAGTTGTCCTTGAGGTGGCATCATGCAACAACATTGTTTGTATTTTTCAGTGTTCTTTCAGGCTGATTGTTTCAATTCCCCCACTTTTGCAACACATTTCTCAACCCTATTGTGACATATGTGACATGCTTCTGTCAGTGAAGAATCCCACATAGGCCCACATGTGTCACCTTGGTAGTTGAAAGATTTGACCATTCAGGCTAAATGAGTATTGTCCTGGTCATATGATGTTTTTGGGCCTGTTTGAATGTGGAACATGCTAGTTGTTTCCTGTCATGTTGAAGTGCACAACCATTGATGTGTACATGGCCCTGCAATCACTGTATTTTTGTACACTGGATGTGTTGCAGTGTGTGGCACATGGCGTATCTTTTCACACTATGTGGCATTTTCCATCTCTTCATGTCCATCTCACATGGATGGGTGACAGTACTCATTCACTGACATATGGATGTACTTGTGGAATGTACCATGGCTATGGTACATGCCATCTGTGTGATGGCATATGTCATTTATGTGTACAGGACATGCCACTCACAGGCCAATGTGTGATGGCAGTGCTACCCAGCATGCAGCAAATGTATTGCTCTTCCATCTTGGTGTCATCAGTGTCAGACTTTTGCCTCCCCTTCCAACTCTGTGACAGTGCATGCATGGGAGGGTTATAGTCATGTGGGACATGTGTAAATCATCTACTGGTTCTGTAGCTTGTCGGGCCTATTTGTGTGCTATGATGCTAATGCCTATTTCGATTTTTTGTCTTTCATGTTTTTGCAGGGGATGACGCACTTGATGCTGGTGAGGTTGAGGAGATGTTGCAGACCCAGGAGGAACCTGAGGCACAACCGGCCACCAGTGGGGGAAGTGGTGTGGTGGTGGGTGAGAACCCACTCTTGCTGCAGATGATACTGTCAAGGGGTGTCTCTGGGTGCACCTCCCCAGACCACTATTCAGGTGTTGATTCAGATGATGAGACCTATGTGGCGTCGCAGGTAAGTGTTTCTGGAAGGGGTTCTGTTCTGTCCAACCCACCTGCACCAGGGGTAGAACCCTCTATGGGGATGTCAGTGTTGGTTAGTCAGCCTTTGGCGGTTACGGGTGCAGGGTCACACTCCACAACATCTGATCCTGTTCCTAGGCCAGGAGATCAGAGGGGGAATGCAGTCCTGCATCCTCAGGCAGTACCGGCACAGCAAGGCGCAGATCGCCTTGCCCCAAACAGGTGTGGGGCCCGCCGACGCGGTGGCCGTACGCCACCAGGCAATACCGCATGGGAACAATCCATTTACGGTATGGCAACCCAACAGACAGCAGCAGTTGAGATGGTGGCTCAAGCAATGGAGAGGGTGACCACTTCCATTGTCCCCCCTGAAAGGCAGATGGAGCTACTACAGCAGGCAACAGACTCCATTTGCCAATCACACAGGGAGGACATGTTGGCGTCCAACAGAGACAGACGGGCGGCACTGGAGACTCTACGCCAATCGATTTCAATAGCGTCCCAGGGCCACAGGCAAGCCCTGAGGGTAGAACTCCATCACCTCAGGGAGACTCTTGTTGACCTTTAGACTTCTACTAACTTGAGGACAGACAGCAGCTGGAGCGGCTCACACGTTCGCTCTCAGCTGAGATGCAGGCAACTCGGGAGGAGATCCGGGCATCACGTCAAGTGCTGCATGGGGATCTCCTCACTATAATCCTCCTGAACGAGATCTTCCACACCCACATGCTTGCTGCCATGGAGGACCATACCAGGGCTTTGCGTGGGCTGCCTCCCATAGCACCACCACCTCCTGTGGCAGCAGCAGAGGGTGTTCAGAGCGACAGCAGCAGTTCTCCCACATTGGCATAGCCGTGCAGGCCATGAGCCCATGGAGGTGTTTTTTTTCCCAACATCCACACAGGCGGCTGTTGGTGCGCACCCTGTCCTCCGACCTCCTAGGTGCCCCGGCCCCCACATGGCCATTTTTGATTTTGGAGTTTTGCTTTTTTGATTTTTGATTTTTGATTATTTTTTGACAGTGTGTTGCCTTGTGTGGCTCCCGTGGGCATCCACTGTATTCCGGCTGGGCACATGCAGGCTTGTCCTGAGTTTGGGTTCGATGCTTGGGTTCGTGAGACACACACCACTCCTGCTTCCCGTTTCCATGGGCTTGCAAAGGGTGTGACCAAGTGACAGTGATGTACACAGTGATGTTGGGCTCCCATGAGCTGTGTGGGCAGTCTGTAGTCAATACTGTGTAGACATTCCTTGTGTATATTGTAGTTGTATTGTACACTGCATGTTGGAATTATGTATGCTTCTGCTTCCATGTCTCCCTCTGAATTTGCAGGTTCATTCCTCATATCTTCACAAGGCCGTCTACTTTGGAGATGGAATTCATGTTGTATGCAGTACACAGACAAGTTTTGAAGCCTGCAAGACTACAGTTGGAAGGGGGCGATGTGGTGGCATATTCAGGTTGTAAGACTACGACTACTTTAACTTAGTACTGTCATGTTTTAGTTATGTTTGAGCTTGTGTAGCTGCATTGTATTGTTGGTAAGTATTTGGTCATGTGTGTTGTTAGTTCAACATTACTGGGAGCATATTGTTTGTGGCCACTTTCCATTAGGGACACTGTACTTTGTGACACTTGTGTCAGGTTTTCGGGATTGCTTTGTTTGCTCTCACATAGCATGACATGCCATGGTGTGTTGGGTGGTGGTGCTGGGGAGGGGTTGGGTGACATGGCACTGTTCTCATGTTGTATTTTGAAAGGGGGTAATGCATTTAGCAGCATATGTGTCTTTTGATGACACAGCATTGGTGGTGTTTCTTTAGGTAGGTATGCACACATTGTGACACTTCCAGGTGACCAATCTCAGGCTGGTATGGTAGTGACAGTTGACTGTCCCTTGAGTCATCATCATTGATTGTCAGATGGTATGTGCCAGGGCTGTGTGCACTCCACAGGGGTGTGATTCTAAGTGAAGTAATTAGCCACCAGCTGCGTTTGGGCTGCCTCACCCCGTGCCCTTTCCCCTCCCATGCGCAGCGGGTGTGCATGTGGTTGGGGATGTGGGGGCACCACCATGACCACCGGCAGGCCACGGTGTGTTGCAACATTGTGCAGGACACATGCTGCCACTATGATCCTGCACACTACTGGGGGAGCGTATAACAGCTGCCCGCCAGAACGGTCAAGGGAGCGAAAGTGTGACTTGAGCACTCCGAAAGTGCGCTCCACTATGCCCCGGGTTGCAAATGGGCTGTGTTGTATCTTACCTCGGGTGGCATGGTGGGGTTCCGAATTGGAGTCATCATGTGGGTGCTCAGAGGGTAGGCACTGTCCCCTAGGGAGGTGGTGATGGGTATCATTAGTAGGGTTGTGACATTACCCAGTATCTGGTATGCATGCATGTGCTGTGGCATTTATACTCACCGAGCAGCCATGAATCGCCATGCCACCTAGCTTCTATGTCCCGGTTTAGGGTTGACATTCTGTAAATGAAACTGTCATGGGTGGACCCTGGACAGTTGGCATATACTGAGGTGATGATTCCCTTGGCATTACATACTACCTGGACGTTGATGGAATGCCAGTGCTTGTGGTTTCTATAGATGTGCTCTGATTCCCTGGGGGGACGTAGAGCCACATGGGTGCAATCAATGGCACCTAGGACTTTGGGGAATTGTGCCACCCCGTAGAAATCCTGGACGGCAGCCTGCTATTCTGCAGGAGTCCTGGGCAGGTATATGTGCCTGCGGACTGATGGGCGTGAAGTCATGATGGCCAAGACCTGGTGTAGGCAGCGTGACTGTGTGGTCTGTGACACCCCCCCCCAATATGGTACTTGTCCGCTGAAATGATCTGGTGGCCAAAAAGTGCAGTACATTGAGGTCCTTCTCCAGGGGGCTGAGAGCTTGGGAGCAGAGGGTGGGTGATGTGAGGTCATCCTCCCACTCACTGACCAGTCGAGTATTATGTGAGGTGGAAACCTGTACCTCCCATACACCTGGTCATCAGGCATGCCAAAAAGGGTGGTTCTGGGTGTGAAAATTCTGGGCCTGTCTATCCTCCTCCTCCTCCTGCGGTATCCCGCGACCACTGCTGCTAGGAACGGTATGTTCATCCTGAGCTTGCGTGCACTTTTATGCTGCGTGGGTCCACGTACGTCTGCTTCCTGCTGCCAGATTAGCGCGTCTTTTTGGGCACGTGCGTGTGTGCGTTCCATGCATTTGCCTCCTGTACTTCCCCGCCCACCCCAGTAATACACGTACCCCGCTCGCCCAGGCCCAATCGCGTGTAAAACTTCCCACGAGCCCCTGAAGTACACGTACCCTGCTCACCCAGGCCCAATCGCGTGTAAAACTTCCCGCGAGCCCCTGAAGTACACGTACCCCGCTCACCCAGGCACAATTGCGTGAAAAACCTCCCGCGAGCCCCTGAAGTACACGTACCCCGCTCACCCAGGCACAATCGCGTGTAAAACTTCCCGCGAGCCCCTGATGTACACGTACCCCTCTCGCCTAGGCACAATAGCATGTGAAACTTCCTGCGCACCCCCACAATACACACTATTTTTGACATAGCGGGTGTCCGTGTTTGTCGCGTACCCCTTTGCACGTCATTTGTCCTATAGGGCCACAGTATGGGACATCGTTCAGAGCTGTATATACAGGCTTTTTGTTAGAGCAGGGACGCTACCGCCTGCCTTCGTGTGGCGGACATGTGCTGATGTACATAGTTGACTTTTGGTTTGTGTCATGAGATCGCCATTTCCCTGATGGGGGGTGGCGGTGCAAGGGGACATGAGTGGGACATGAGTGGGGGCCTGCTGGCAGGTGCCCTGCACTGCTGGGGTGTGGGGGTGCAATGGGAAATGGATGGGACATGAGTGGGGGCCTGTTGGCAGGTGCCCTGCACTGCTGGGGGGTGGGGGTGCAAGGGGACATGAGTGGGAGCCTGCTGGCAGGTGCCCCTCAGTGCTGGGTGGTGGGGGTGCAAGGGGACATGAGTGGGACATGAGTGAGGGCCTGTTGGCAGGTGCCCTGCACTGCTGGGGGGTGGGGGTGCAATGGGACATGAGTGGGGGCCTGCTGGCAGGTGCCCTGCACTGCTGGGGGTGAGGGTGCAAGGGGACATGATTAGGGGCCTGTTGGCAGGTGCCCTGCACTGCTGGGGGGTGGGGGTGCAATGGGACATGAGTGGGGGCCTGCTGGCAGGTGCCCTGCACTGCTGGGGGGTGGGGGTGCAAGGGGACATGAGTGGGGGCCTGCTGGCAGGTGCCCTGCACTGCTGGGGGGTCGGGGTGCAAGGGGACATGAGTGGGATATGATTGGGGGCCCGTTGGCAGGTGCCCTGCACTGCTGGGGGGTGGGGATGCAATGGGACATGAGTGGGGGCCTGCTGGCAGGTGCCCTGCACTGCTGGAGGGTAGGGGTGCAAGGGGACATGAGTGGGGGACTGTTGGCAGGTGCCCTGCACTGCTGGGGGGTGGGGGTGCGATGGGACATGAGTGGAGGCCTGCTGGCAGGCGCCCTGCACTGCTGGCGGGTGGGGGTGCAAGGGGACATGAGTGGGACATGAGTGGGGGCCTGCTGGCAGGTGCCCCTCAGTGCTGGGGGCTGGGGGTGCAATGGGACATGAGTGGGGGCCTGCTGGAAGGTGCCCTACACTGCTGGGGGGTGGGGGTGCAAGGGGACATGAGTGGGGGCCTGCTGGCAGGTGCCCCTCAGTGCTGGGGGGCGGGGGTGCAATGGGACATGAGTGGGGGCCTGCTGGCAGGTGCCCTGCACTGCTGGGGGGTGGGGGTGCAAGGGGACATGAGTGGGGGCCGCTGGCAGTTGCCCTGCACTGCTGGGGGGTGGGGGTGCAAGGGGACATGAGTGGGACATGAGTGGGGGCCTGTTGGCAGGTGCCCTGCACTGCTGGGGGGTGGGGGTGCAAGGGGACATGAGTGGGGGCCTGCTGGCAGGTGCCCCTCAGTGCTGGGGGGTGGGGGTGCAAGGGGACATGAGTGCGACATGAGTGGGGGGCTGTTGGCAGGCGCCCTGCACTGCTGGGGGGTGGGGGTGCAACGGGACATGAGTGGGACATGAGTGGGGGCCTGTTGGCAGGTGCCCTGCACTGCTGGGGTGTGGGGGTGCAAGGGGACATGGGTGGGGGCCTGCTGGCAGGTGCCCCTCAGTGCTGGGGGGTGGTGGTGCAATGGGACATGAGTGGGACATGAGTGGGGGCCTGTTGGCAGGTGCCCTGCACTGCTGGGGGTTGGGAGTGCAAGGGGACATGAGTGGGGGCCTGCTGGCAGGTGCCCTGCACTGCTGGGGGGTGGGGGTGCAAGGGGACATGAGTGGGGGCCTGCTGGCAAGTGCCCTGCACTGCTGGGGGGTGGGGGTGCAAGGGGACATGAGTGGGGGCCTGCTGGCAGGTGCCCTGCACTGCTGGGGGGTGGGGTGGAGGGGATCATGCATTGGTGATCGATAGTGCAATGTGACATGTGGCTTGGCTCGGGGGCATGCCCATGGTGGATGGGCTGCCTGCGGGACATGACCAGGGGTGCAGGGTAGTCCCCTGTGGTGTGGGCTGCCTGCAGGGGGCGTGGAGGGTGTAGAGGGAACACCTGGGAGGACCCACACTGCCAATTCAGTTGTAGGACTCCCCTGCACCCCAGATATACACGTACCCCACTCGCACAGGGCCTGTCGCGTGTGAAACTTCCCACGCACCCCGAAATACACGTACCCCGCTCGCCCAAGGCCAATCGTGTGTGAAACTTCCCGCGCACCCCAGATTTACACGTACCCAGTCCAATCGCGTGTGAAACTTCACGCGAACCCCAGGAATACATGCACCCCATTCACACAGGGCCTATCACGTGTGAAACTTCCCGCAACCCCAGATTTACACGCACCCCGCTCGCCCAAGGCCAATTGCGTGTGAAACTTCCCGTGCACCCCCGAAATACACGCACATGCTATTTTTGACACAGCGGGTGTTCGTGTTTGTCGCGTACCCCTTTGCACGTCATTTGTCCTAGAGGGCCACAGTATGGGACAATCATCAGAACTGTATATACGTGCTTTTTGTTAGCGCACATTTTGGCGCACATTTTTTTCATGCGCAGGGATGCTACCGCCTGCCTTTGTGTGGCGTACATGTTTAGGCCTGTGCGCGTCTTCGCCGGTGCACTGGTTTGCCCTATTGAATTCCATGAACACGTGTTGTAGGCGAGCGTGTGGGCGTTCCGCGCACTTGCCTCCTGTACTTCCCCCGTGACGCCCACATTTTCACGCGTTGTTCCCCATTCCACGTGTCACGCCCCGTATTACGCCTACTTTTGTTATGTGCGCCTCGCTATGTGTGCTTTCGCTGTGGCCGTAGCACACGCCGTTAGATGACCTGTGCGCCGGCGTGCGCCACGCAGAATTTCAGCGCACATCCCACATTTTACTCGCACACGGACTTACATGAATCGATGTGCGCAGGTTTTGCTGCGATTTTCGCACTTGCACTGCGATTTGCACAGTTTCGCACGCTTGCGCGGGAATTTTCAGCGCACATTAATTCCATGAATCGGCCTGTCAGTCTAGACCTGCTCAGGTAGCTTCCTTTTTGTTTTCATTTAGGATATCTTTGCCAAATCACGAAACTAAATAGCATTGTCTATTTGGACCCCTGAAACGGGCTGCAAACACGCCATTATTGACCGGCTATACTGCTTCACCTATGCGGAAATATTGCTAGTTACGTGTACTAACTAGAGCTACTCTCGAATACATTAGCGAAAGGGGTACTCACACTATTTGTAATCACTGCATGATAACACGTAGGTGGACAAAGGATGGACTAGCTTGAATTGTGGCACTACACTCTGCTTTTCTCATTCGGTGACTTATTTTAGCTAGCAAACGAGCATTACTTGGAGTTGGCTCCTCACTTTTGAACATCACTGTAATTTCCTTTTGCCTTAACACTGGTGCTTGAGACTCCGATGAAACTTGACTAAGTAGTAATTTAGGCCATTGTATAGGGCACAACATGTGTTATAACTGCACTATTAATGATCCCATGGTGCTGAGCTGATTGTGTGTCCTATATATTCTTGTTTCCTTTCTATGATTGTCACAATGGACGCTTCATCTTTGGACCATGCTCATTGAATGTCTGATATCCAATGGTAACATCCTACTTCATTTTACATTGTCTATGCCATTTTGTTTATCTGTTGCTTATGGTAACCATGCATATGCATTTGTTTTTTGCTCTCTCCTGATGGGTTCCGGCCACATCCCCTCCTCTGTCGTTATCAATTTTCTGATCCGAATAATTTCCCAATTTGAATCTTGTGTTGTTTGACCCTAATGCACTATGTGCACAAGTATCTGTTTTTTGTGAATTTCCTTTTATTCTATGAACAGTTTTGCCTTGAAAAGGACCGTTGTTTTCGGTCGAAACATGTGTCCATTTCTGAAGTTATATGGTACTACACATATAAAATCTTTATCATAAAGACTACAGACTACTGAGGGGTTCTTTGTACAGCATGATTTGTTACTATGCTCATTGTTTAGGACACTAATTAACCTCTGTACTCACCTAAGAGTGTTGGGCTGCGCAACGTAACAGAGATGACACTTCTGTGTTTCTCGTTGTTTCAACCAGCAGTTTTGAGGTAACTGCTAGTACCTCACACGTGCAGCAACCCCAGTTTACATCTTGAATTTTCATTCAACGGCATTCCTCAACCAAGTTTTAAAATATTTAATGGTTCAGATTGTCTGGTGTGATGCCCTAGCTGCAAGATTGCAATTGGATTGCTGCTTACTTTGCCTGTCTGCTTTTGCCACGAGACGGGTACCGAAGTGTGAGATGTCTTTCATCTCTTTTCACCCTCAGACTTCCCCCTCCAGCTGACACCCCCCTTCTTTACCACCTAAAGAGTGGAGAGTAGCTTAGTGTGGGTGAGTTTCTGGTGTGCTGCCCTAGCTGCCGGATTGCAATTGGATTGCTGCTTACTTTGCCTCTCTGTTTTTGCCACGAGACGCCTTCCGAGGCATAGAGGTCTTTCATCCTTGTGAAGTCTTTCATCTCTTTTCACCCTCAGACCTCCTACTCCAGCTGATGCCCGCCTTCTTTACCATCTAAAACAGCATAGCGGAGTGTGGTTGAGTGTATGGTGTGCTGTCCTAGCTGCCGGATTGCAATTGGACTGCTGCTTACTTTGCCTGCCTGCTTTTGCCACGAGACATGTTCTGAGGCGTGAGAAGTCTTTCATCCTTGTGAAGTCTTTCATCTATTTTCACCCTCAGACCTCCCCCTCCAGCTGACGCCCCCCTTCTTTATCAGCTAGAAGAGCAGAGCATAGCGGAGTGTGGTTGAGTGTCTGGTGTGCTGCCCTATCTGCCTGATTGCAATTAGATTGCTGCTTACTTTGTCTGCCTGCTTTTGCCACGAGACGCGTTCCGAGGCATGAGAAGTCTTTCATCCTTGTGATGTCTTTCATCTCTTTTCACACTCAGACCTCCCCATCCAGCTGATGCCCCCCTTCTTTACCAGCTAGAATAGTGGTGCATAGCAGGGTGTGGTTGAGTGTCTGGTGTGCTTCCTTAACTGTCGTATTTCGGTTGGATTGCTGCTTACTTTGCCTGCCTGCTTTTGCCACGAGACACGAAGCATGAAAAGTCTTTCATCTTTGTGAAGTCTTTCATCTCTTTTCATCCTCAGACCTCTCCTTCCAGCTGACGCCCACCTTCTTTATCAGCTAGAAGAAAGGAGTGGAGCGGAGCATAGTGGTGTGTGGTTGAGTGTCTGGTGTCCGGTGGACTGGAGGGGCTGGGGGGGCCAAAGGATGAAAGCAGGACTTTAAAGAGTTCAAAAAGTCAGAAAGAAAATGACCTGGTGCTAACGTTACCAACAATATCTTTAAACCCGTCATTTCCTTTTGAAATGGAGACCCAAGAGCCTTCGGAGGGTAAGACAATAATCAAAACTACTGCATTGAATGTTGGGTGCCTCTCTTCTCCTATCCTGCAGGTGTTCACCCATGCTGAAACTCCCTGCCCACCTATGTTAAAAGAAACTATGGAAATATGGAGAGTTCAGTTACTACCTCCCTTTCCTCAATGACGCTGGACTCTCTGCTTAGAAGTGGGGCTACCGACTCAACTCTAACCACAGACTTAACCCGATCAAGGGCTTCTCCAACAAGCCTGCTTCCCAGGACCCCAAGCCACTCTCCAAGTTCAATCGAAAATCACGTTCTACACGAGAGCGCTCTTGAGGCAAGGTGGCTGAATCAATCAGAGCCTCCATTAGCACTAACTCCTTGCAGCCTGACTAACATTCTCCTGGCAGGCCACGTTGAACCTGCATACACTCATAACTCCGGGTCAGAATGGAGGGTTGGAGGGGGAGGCGGGTGAAGTTGAGCCCGGGGTAGAGGTAGAGCACCTGGACGCCTATCCCGTCCTTGAAATTGCAGAAGAGGTGCTACCTACTGCACCTGTGGTGCTATCTATGGGGGCACAAGTCCACAGGGAGCTGCACATTTTTCAGGAACCAACATCAGCTGCTCTAACCTATATGGGGGACAACCATCCGACCTCAACTGAGGGTGTAGTCTTGTCTGTAAAACCTTTTGCCCTGGTGGGAAAAAATATGAAAGACCTGTGTGTGGTGGCTCGGTGGCCAAGAAAATGGTGTATCACTTGCTTGTATGGATAACTACCCAACTAGAGACTATGGCTGTATGGAGGAGCACGGCACAGCTCAAATGGGCGACGAGAGCGCCGGTACCATATACAATAAATGTATGTTTCCTTTAAAGAACTCCAAACAACTCTTACACAGAGTGCCTTCTGGACGTACAGGCACTACAAACTCGGTTGCCAAGACAACAATACCACTGGCAAATAAGCCTTGCCTATACCGCAGATTACCGATGCAAGGTCCTCATTCCAGTGCCAGAGTGCCACAAATGTTCATGACAAAGGCTTTCTCATTAACAAGTGACTTAGGACTGGGAGCTTTGTCAGATCCTTAGTTGCTTGAGGGACTGGAGTCCTGTGGAAAACAACATAAGGACCCCGAGGGAAGATCAAAGAAACCTTGCTCAATGGGCAAATTGGAAACCCCATTCAATTTTTGACCATTTGCTAAAGTAATGTAGCAAAAAGAACAGACGTTGTCCAATGTGATTTGGTTGAACACTAACCAAACTTTTGGTCTTGGCAACAAACAACTGAGGACGTTGGAATCGCAGTGCTGTACTATCAATCGAAAGGAATGTACACTAACTCTGGGGCAGTTCCCCTTTGATGCCTGCGGAAAGAGGTTCACCCTAGACCCTATCGACCTCCCAACATCAGGGGACATTGTGAATTATCAGGAACCAGTTGATGTCCAGGTGGTGCCCGCAAGGCTTACAGTTTTGACTCTTTCACCTCTTATTTGTCAAATGGACAAGACAAGATGTTCACCGTCAACCTCGGATTTAGTGCAGTCTGGATGTAACGTGAGAGGAGTCGGGCCCATTGAGCTGGCACTCGAACCAAGCCCTCAGATCACTGGCAGCTGGCCTAGGTCCAGCGAAGGTTCCTTGCTGCTGAATCAGGACCAGCCCAGTTTCAACTGAATCATGGACAAACAGCATTCCTGCTAACAGCAAACAGATATGTCAACTAAGAAAGAAAAATTAGACCTACTCACTATAATGTCAACTATCATTATGGCCTTAGCACCGTTTACCAAACTCTATGAATAACTGAACGATACATTAAAAGATCATACAACGCTATTGGCAATGTAATGCTGACACTGGTGGATCACCCGCTGTTGTCTTGGAAGAAGCGCTTGTAGACGGTCCACCGCAAAGTTGATGAGTCCTTCTCTCCAAATTTTATTGGATCTCTCCACTTACTCGCTGGATGACTCAGTCGGTAGTCAGCCATAGGAGTTGGTGGTGATGGGCCCCACTCCAAGGTTGGCAGGGGTGCCTCAGTCCCCAAGTTCACCCATCGGGACCTTGGTCACACCCCCATTTCTGACAATGTTGGAGAAAAAGAGGAGGTTGGAGATTAATCAACAACATATATGGGACATTGTCACTAATCAGGTTGCCAAAAGAAAATCTGGCACGGCAAATGAAGGTGGGACTTCCCCAAGTTGTTGTGGGGGCCAGGTTCCATGTTTATTGGCAAACACAAAGGTCTTGAATGCTCCTGAGCAAGTACCTACCAGTCCACCTGCAACGACCATCATTCTTCCTGTGAGAGAAAAGGAGCAGGAAACAACTCCAGGAGATACGAGGTGGGACGTACAAACACCAGTCAGAATTTAAGGGTGGGAACCAAAAACCTGCACTCATGTTCTCTCAAATTAGAGAGAGTTCTGGTTATAGACAACAACCTCATTCTTAATCATAAAACTGCCCTCAAACTATTGCATTCTCCCCCAAATATGAGGCAACTGACATCTGCGGACCTGAAGATCATTGAATTTGGTGATGAGTACCAGAAGGACTCGATCTGCATCCATATTACATCGCCAGTCATCAAAAACATGCTGATCAAAGCACCAAAAGCATCCTGATGTTCGGCTTCGACCTGACTATTGTGGGCTCAATGGAACCCGAGTCCATTCAACTACCACAAGCAGTTTTACAGAAGAATATTCCAACTGCTGGCCACAGAGCAAACAGCACAATTGTTGGTGTCACTCAGAGGGTAACATCAGTCGGAGGCTATCTCGACCCACTAGCAACAGGCAGGCTCCCGGTTGGCTTGAGGTCGAAGTTGAACATCACATTTCAAACAGAGGTACCCTGCTATCAAGTATCTTCAATGCCTCAACCAATGAGAAATAAAACATCACATTGGTCATGGTTGCCGAGAGCATTACTACTCCAAGATAACTTCTAGCCATTCAGCTGTCCAACAGCTTTGATGCCTGGGCCACCATATATAGTGAAAAAATCCCAGAAGATCATCTATTTAAAGCTGGCCTCTTGGAATATGCAAGGATTCATCCTCCTGACTAAACCCAGTGGAACAAACTTGGGTCACTACGACCTGCTTTGCCTACAAGAAACTTGGCTAAGAAAGACCCGATCCGGGAAGGCTTCGAAATCTCAACAAGCCAGGCCATCTAATGAAGCAAAGGGCATCCATCAGCCAGTCTCTTAACAGTGGTCAAATCTGGCAGCTCTCTAAAATTACTGGAGACAGTCTCATCGAACCTCCTGTTCCAAGAACTTTTGATTGGCTGGGAGACCCTGGACTAGCCTCTGAGTGTGGGAAACTCAGTTAAATTACTAATAATCAATGTCTACTCTATTCTACTCGAATCCTATGCTGACCTCGAGTGAGGCCTTTATAGATCAAATTGCAGACAGGATAGACAATGCTTACATAAATCAACAGACCAACTACGTCGTAATTTGCAGAGATCTAAACATCCCAGGATTAATAGACAACATGCACAGTCGAAACAGGGACCTTGAAGTCTCGTGGCATATCAGAGGCGTAATGGGGAGTTCTTTGATGGACTCCAAAGATATGCACATGCTTAATGGCAACTTTAGAGGTGACATACCCCGCAACCAATGTGGGAAAGTATGGGACGTTCATCTGTGATTGACTACATCTTTGTTTCCAGTAATCTTCTACCCTTGGTGAAGACGTTTCAGGTGAACAAAACAACTTCCAGATCTGATAACAGGGAAATAATGTCCACAGCAGTTGACATGTGTAACGGTGGGTCACGCTTGAAATTATCTTACAATCGGATAAGGAAACTAACCTTGGACTTTGGAACAATATGTCAGTTAAATACGCCCCACTCTTGGAACAATAATCCTTTAAATGCATAAGAAAAACAAACTTCCCTGTAAACCATCAGCATGCATTTAACATAGAAGTAGCTGCCTGAAGAAAAGAGGTTAGGAGGCTGGCCTGGGTGGCAATTGAATCTGCCTTACCTAGAGATTTGGAATCCACACTTATAGAAAAAAGAAGGTATAAAAATGGGCTGTTCGCCACCAGACGGTTAACGTATCAGAATGATTCAGAGAAAATGCTCAGGGCAATAACAGGCAGAGACCTGAGGGCTTTTTGGACATTGATAAAATCAGAGGTGACGGTGTGCAATGACGAACAGACTAACCCAATAAGCGAAGTGAGCTGGACCAACCATTTCAGAATTGTTTTTGCCGCAGACCCCAATAACATCTCTACTAGTATCCCTGCCCAGGGGACGCAGCCTTGGATCTTCTCTAATGGGATTAGCAACATCAAAAAACGAATCCTTAAGTTGAAGAGCTCCAGAGCGCCTGGGTCGAATGGGTTGACCAACTATATGTGAAAAGAGCATTCTGAAGAATGGGCCAGCTTTATACATACTTTACTGACTCAAGTTACTAGTTCTCATCAAATCCCTAGTTCATGGAGGAGGGCGTAGTGGTACCAATTCACAAAAATGGAGATCGGGTGAACCCTAAAAACTATTGTCCTATCACCCTTCTGGACGAAATTGGGAAACTCTACAGCAAAATAATCCCAGACCACTTCCACAGTTGGTGTTTAGAAACCAGCTGCAACAACCCGTTTCAAACGGGCTTCATTAAAGGACTGGGTACTTCACTTAATATATACTACTCCATCTACTGAAAGGCAACACAGGTAACACTAAGCCAAGGATCTTTTTGGCCTTTGTGGATCTTTTCCAGGTATTCAACCAAATCGACCGGTGTAAACTATGGACTAAACTTGAAGTAAAAAGCTCCCCCACAGCCTTATTAGAACCCATAAAGGCAATGCATTTCAAAGCTACATTAAGAGTGCGGCTGAATAAATCTGGCCTTTCATCCAACAAAATCATCAACTCCAGGGGCGTCAACCAGGCATGCCCAATGGCACTGACTCGCTTTAATTTCTTCTTAGAAGACATGAAAGAGGCCTACGTGTCAACAAGATTTTTCCCACCAAAGGTCGGGAAGTCCAGTTACCAAGCTTATTGTTCGTGGATGATGTTGTCTTAATCCCCCAGGCCCCTGTAGGTCTACAAAGACAACTGGACTCACTTCAAAGTTACATCAAATTCAACGGCCTCAAATTTAACACAAAAAAACATTTTTCTTGGTATCTAGACGGAGAGGGGATTGATCAAGTGAACTCTTTCAAAATCTTGGTGTATGGCTATGGGACTCAAGATCAGAAGTCTCAATGGTGGCCTATCTCGAGCAAAAGTTAAAGGCCTTGCAATTCAAGCATGTGCCATAAACTGCAAGTTCAACTGCTTCTCAATAGTGCCGGCTACTATTTTACAAATCAAAAGTGGTCCCAGCCGTGACATTTGGAGCAGAGGCCTTCTTCAACATCCCTGAGTCCATATGGTCACGTCTAGAAAGCATATTCTGGAAGAAGTTGTTAGGTGTCCCTCCATCCACACCAATGCAAATCATCCAGAGAGAACTGGCGCTTTCGTCTCCGAAAATTACAGTATAATGGAACAGACTAGCCCTTTTTAGGAAATCTTTCTTGCCTTTATGAACTGTTATCTTTGAAATGTTGCATAAAGAGTTCAAGGCCACCTGGAATACAATACTGAATACTTGGAAATTGAAAACGTTGAACCAACGGGCATAGATCGGAGGCTCACTTGACTTATTAGTGACTAATCCAACATGGATCCTGAAAAAATTTAAGGAGCAGGACTGGATTTCAACTTTGCAGGTAGCTGGCAGTTACCAGTCTGTTGCTCTTTTGCCCCCAGAGTCTCGAAAACTAAACACAGTATGTGCTTATTTAAAACAGTTCCCTGACAGGAAGGTCAGAGATCAGTTCTTGAGTACTCGCCTGAACCTCCACCCTACGAATAAGATACGGCAATTCGTGGTCTACCACAGAGGAACAAATGCTGCTATTGTAAATATGTCAGAGGTGGAAACTTTGAAACATCTCATAATTTCTGCCCGACGCTCGGGGATATACGTACAACCCATTTGGGATCCCTTGTGTCCGAGTTTCGGAACATAGACTCAGAGGTCTGGTGGAGGTCTCTGATGGAAGGACACAAGACCAAATATGTAATTGCAGTAACAAAATTTGTATCAGAAATATTGTAAGTCATCTATGGAAGATGCCTTGCCCCACATTTTCTGGGGAGGAACTTTTCGTATTGGTATTCTTTTAGATGTATTAACATTGCAATTCGTTGTATTGCTAAAAAATAGTTTCAATGTGAATGCAATTAAAACAAATAAACAAAAATGGTTCGGATGGGTGAAGTGATGCATAATGTCCAAATGGTGTGTAGGGGTTTTGTGGATTTTTTTGGGAATGTCACTTCTGTTTGAACGTGAACGGAAGATTGGAAGGCTGTCAAGATATGCCAAATATATTGAAGGAGGTGCCCATCACTCGAACTGGGATAAGCTGTTGGGTGCCTGTGAGGTTACAGCTCTGTATCCCAGAGTTGGTACACACTGTGATGGGGGGTGTCCATGCTATACTTTTATTGCAACATTTGTGTTAAAAATCGAGTCAATCTTACCAAAATTCTTAAAGGATTTTGCATATGTTTCTGGTGTGGAGCAAAAACAGCATGTTCTAGTTTGGCACTGTGCAATTAAGATTGCGGAAGAAGTCTGTTTCTTTGGAAGCAACCCGCAGCATCTACTACCTCGGTGCAAAGCATGACATAAGCAGGTTGACTGCGGAAATAAGGTGTTGTGCTCTCGCATTGTGCACTGCATTGTGCATTTTGATGAGCATTGTAAGAGGCAGCTTTCAGATATGGGCTTGTCCTAAGAGATTTTGATATTAACCCAGGGAAAGTCATATTGACGCATCGACTGGATTCCGACCATGGATCGACTGGAGAGTTACCAATTATTTGGTCATTTAAATCGATTGCAAAAAGGAGTGGGATGCAGTGAACTGTGTATAGCCGGAGAGGTACGATAGAGTGCCACAGCTAACGAACCCACTAAAACACATCCCTCTGCTTAAGCTGCTCAAACTCCAAACATAACATAATCTATATTGCACAACAAACCGCATGCTCTTCACTACACCACAACGACGAAACAACCACACATAGCCTCATACAAACAGCACATGACAACTACTGACCGAAGAATCACACCTATGCTAAGCAAACGGTCTAAACTGAACTTCATCTGTCAACAGCACATCACAGCTCACTGGTGCTTTTTCCTCGCTCAGTCCTACTAACTTACCCTACCCTCTTGCTTTTCAGATCCGCCAGAGGGCATGGGAACTACAGTAGTTACTTCGATGGCGATAGTGTGTGGTATAAATATCCTTTAACATAACTGCAGTCGTTTTACACGTAGTGAACATAATTATTTTGTCAGAATGTTTGAAGTAGGTAGAGTCTTCTTGTGCTCGACAATGAAATACAAAACAATTGATTCAAGTTACAGATAACTAACTTTCTAAATGCGGACTATTGTCTTCTAACATTTTTATTTGAAATATTTGAGGTACTTTACATTCCTTTTACTGTCACTGGCAAACGTAGCAGATGACATTTGAAACCGGACAAAGAGCTACTTTACATTCCTTTTACTGTCACTGGCAAACGTAGCAGATGACATTTGAAACAGGACAATGAGGAAGTACGCCTGGCATTGCAAAAACAACTAGTCACAAGAAAGAACAAGCTAAGCTTCAATGCCATGTAAGTAAATAGTAACTTCAATGAATTGAACCTTATTGTAGAGAGCCACTTGACCTAATCCAACTCTTTTTAATCACTTACATTTGCTATAAGATGATGTGGAAGAAAATAAATTAAGAAGCCTTTCATCTGGATCAGTGTGATCCAGAGGAGCTGCAATCGAAAAACTGTTCTTGTGGCTTTTGTGCAGCACTGACCGCAGATTCTGAGTTTGCTTCATCCGATATTCCCCTCCCAGCGTGATCTTACCTTCCACACGATTGCTATTCTCAACCTCCTGCTCATTTTCGGACGTGCTCTTGTGTCTTCTTTTGCATCACATTATATTGGGAAAGGTGCAGATTGAAGCAATGATTAAGAAATGCCACAAGACAGGAACATTTACATTGATTATTTATGGAATAACTGCCTTTTAATCATTTTACGTTTGTGAATTCTCTGCTCCGCTTTTACCTTATTTCAGAGTGCATCATCATTCTTTTCCCCACATCTTTCCATGAAGATTCCTGTTACATGTTTTTTGTGCTTTGTAAATCAGTATTATTGAACAATGATGTCTAGATTAGCTCTTGAAAAAAACAGAACAGTTGCGAGACTTATACTTGAGATTTAAGCTCAACCAACTACATACTTTAGAGAAAACAGTTGCATGGAACAGGGGCAGTTGCTTAAATAGCACACCGCTATGTCGTTTCTGTGGTGATGGAACACAGAACAAACTTTAAAGCATCTAATATTGGAGTGTAATCATTTTGGAGCATGGCGTGCACTAATAATTGGTACTGAATTCCTTGGGACAACACAGAATTCTAGGGAATGATGCTGGAAGACGTTCATGTGGGGTTATTCCCTTAAATCGAATCTGGCACTTACTAAATTCCTTGTTATTCTTGATGAAGAACTAGACTCTAAGCATGTTAATACTGAGAAATAAATCCGTTTCTGTGAGCTACTGTCTCATCTATGTATATTGTCAAGTAATGTGCAACTTTTAGCTACTTTGTACAAAAACATTGGACTCTTTCTTCTTTACAAGAAATGCATGAAACTAATATTTCATTGGTTACGTTCCGGGAGAGACTTTGGAGCAAATTAAGATGTTGTGCAAAACATTTTTTCTTGTGAAAGTATTGTAATACTAAATGTAACTTATATAAGTGGACATTTAAAAAAAATATTTTTCTTAACTTTTATAACAAGGATGATGTTTATGTTGTAACAGTGTGTTTATCAAACTAATAAACAACTTAAAAAAAAGAAAAAGAAACAGAACAGTACAACCTGAAAAGTAACCATAAAAGCTATGGCCAAATTCCAGCTTCCCGAATTCTCCAAATATTATCCTGGGGGTCAAATCACTTTGACCCTCATTACGAGTACAGCAGTAAAATACTGCCAATTTTACTACTGCTAGAAAATTGGCACTAATTCCACCAGGGGAATTACCACCAGTGATAAATCTGTAGAGATTTGGCAGAATTAGCAATGTATTTCTGACGTATTACAAGTGGAAATACAGCTGACTTACAGCTGAAAATCGAGGGTAATTCAGCCAAAAACACATTGCCGTTACTTCCACCTACTAGGTGGAGGTAAAGGCATACAGGTGATGGAAATCAAGTCATAGGTTCACGCAATCCACTCAGTAAAAGTACAAAAGGCTGAACCCTTTCACAAACCACACCCAAGGAGCATGCAGCCACAACCAGACGTTGCCTATAGGATCCACAACCTGCTCCAGCAGCACAAAAGACCTCAGCAGGGAAGGAGCCAGGCACCACAAAGGCACTTGAGACTTGTGCTGCTGACGCCACCCATACCACTTGTCCGCATATCCTCTTGGACACTAATGGACAAACAGTTAGTGACACTATCGCTTGGACCAGTACACCATCACAGGCCTTCTCTCCCTTACTGAGGCTGAACTCCAGAGAACCATCGCTATCAGAACTGCCACCCCTCCCTGGTAAAGCGTGTGTCCGTCCAACAGTTCTGTGCCACAGGTAGTTTTCATCACACTGTTGGGTTCGCTGCATGGGATGTCCCAGCCAGCATTCTCAAAGGTGCTGGAGCAAGTCCTGTATGTGCTCATGAGGTATGCCCATCAGCATATTTCCATGCCCACCCCCTATGCCCAGGTGCACGCAACCAAGGCACATTTCTATGCCATTTGCCATTACATAGTTCCCCAACACCATAGTTGCACTGGAATGCACACGTGTGGCATTAATGCCCCCCAGGCAATGGAGCAGGCATACTGGAACAGGAAACAGTTCAATTCCATGAATATACAGATGACATGTAATGCCGACCTCACCATCAGAGACTGCTGGACCTGATTCCCTGGTGTCACACATGATACTATGATAAAGAGGAACAGCACCCTACCAGCCTACATGAACACACACAGAGGACACGGTACCTGGCTTGTGGGTAAGTAGTAGTAGTCAATCTGACATAGACATAGCACAGTGACACACATGGAGAACGGAATGAGAACACATGTGAGCAAACTGCAAGTCCCTTACCACGGTCCACATACTGACCTCAGGGGACTCCACAGGCCATCCTGGCATGCAAGGTAGCAGACTCACAATTAGTGACACGAAGCAAGGCGCCTGTCAAAACCATTTCCTGCCAGTGCATGTTCATAGGGTGGTACATGGCCTAGCGCCATTACCATTTCAACTGCATGGGTGACATCAGCAGATAGACAAACACTTGATGAACGATGATGCAGACACTGTAAACTACTGCAAGTGCACTCTGTAGACCAAGACCCCTCTACCACAATTGATGCAAGGTGTGTCATCCACATGCACAGATGAGTGCATATAGACCAATGGCACAATAGGACTATATACATGTACCTCCACAGATAAACAGCCATGTCTAACACTGTGCATTCCATTTCATGTAGGTGACTGAGGCTTTCTGTGGCTACCCTGGTTGATGGCACCTGTGAGGAACCCTAGTACACTACAGGATATGGCCTGTAATGAGGCCCACATGAGGGTCAGTACATGCATTGAGCACGCCTTCCAAATGCTAAAGGCCAGATTCAGGTGCATCCAGCGGACAGGTGGTCCACTCATGTACAACCCTGAGAAAGTCGGTAAAATCATGATATGCGCTATGCTGCACAACATGTGCATATGATGGAACATTCAAATGCTTCCAAATGAGGACTGTCCCCCCCCCCCCCAGGCTCTGATGATGAAGACGTTGCAGGTGGAAATAGGGCACATCTTGACATACATGGGATTAGAGGGAAGTATGCATTGTCCGCCAGGACCTCATGGACAACTTTATTTGACTTCTCACATAAGCACCTCTCACAACAATGATGATTCACTGACTGCACATGTATCACCACCATTGAACATACACAGTAAACATTCACTAGACTCAAAAGTACTTTCATTTTAATTTAACAAACCCTCATTTACAACTCCATCACCCACAGCTGTATCCCAAACTACATTGCCCCCACCCCAAACTCCATCACCCATCCCACACCCTCATCCCTAACTCCATCAGCCTCTCCACACCCTCATTCCCAACTCCATCACCCACTGCACACCCTCATCCCTAACTCCATCACCCACCCAACACCCTTATCAACAACTCCATCACCCGTCGCACACCCTCAGTCTGTCCCATGTGAGAGACCACCAGCTCTTCCTGTTGTCCCCTTATTTCGTGGGCAGGAGAGCATGAGTTGTTTTTCACTGGGACTGCCTGGGCAGCATGATGGCCACTGATCACTCGGTAGGGGTGGAGGGCACAGAACTCACTGACCCACTGCCCCAAAGGTGTTGCATGGTGGTTGCGGTGGGATGGACCCGTGCCTGGATGTTGTCAGCACTTGGTCAGGCCTTTTGCACCCCTGAGTTCCCTGCAGTGGTAGGGGTGCCTCAGATGCAGGTGGAGCAGCATCCTCCATCATGGCCAGAGTAAGTGGTGGAATTGTGGCCGGTGTGCCAGTACCCATGGAGATGGCTGCAACTGTGCCCTTCGACTGGGGTGTTTTCTATAAAGTCTTCTTCCTAGCTGAGGCATGACCTGTGGCCTTTTCAGTGCTTGCTGCTGAAGGTGGTCCAGGGGTACTGGCACATTCTGAGGGTTCATGAGTGTCTTGTGGGCCTGTTGGGATTCAGGAAATTGTGTTTAAATACTGTGATGGACAAGTTTGAGTAGTCTTGTCATGTAATGTTGTGTTTACCATGGTATCACAGGGTGCTGTGTCTTCAGGAGGGAATACTTAATTCATACGACAGTATGCACCTTTACTGCATTGTTTGATGTGTGTGCATATGTTCAGTGTGGGGATTGTTCCTTGCTTGGAAAGTTCAATCATGGTCATCACTGAAGTACAGGGTCTTGAGTGAACATTTAGGGCAGGATAGATGTTGCTTGCGTATCCTGTAGTACTGTCAGCTGAGGGGTGCCCTGCTAGCTGTGGTGGTTTGATAACCACATTAGGTTGGACACAGTCTGCATGGGGGCTTTGCACCCACTGGTCTGTTGCAGTGGTTGTTAGTGTGAGACTCCCATCCAGTGGTGTTTGTTGCTTGACATGCGCTACATGCTTGGAACCAGCATGGTTGAGGTGTCTGTGCATGGGTGACTGGTGTGCGGGCAAGGGGGGTTGCGATGTGTCATGCAGGTGTGTCTTACGTCATGCTCATTTCACCCTATTTGCTGGGAATGTAAGGAGGTTCACTGCTTCCATGACTCATGATGTCATGGGCTGTGGTGTCGTATAGATGGGTCATGCATTGTCAGGGTTACTGTTAGCTGGATGCATGGATGTTTGTGTATGTCAACATGCTATTAGGGTTGTTCTGCAGTGGGCCCATCATTCACTCAAGTACTCACTGGGTTTCCCCCGGCTGCTGGTTCTGTCCTCTGCCAACCACACACCCTCTCGGTCCGCTATGTGGTGGATGCTGCTGACCGTCTCCTCCCATGGGGTCAGTGGGTGTACTTTTCCTCCAACTGTGGCAGCAGTCTCCCTGTGGTGGATGGAAATGAGGGTGCAGACTTGTGCCTTGAGGTCATTCCACCTCTTCTTCATGTACTCAGTGTCCCATGGGAAATGGCTTACGGCCACCTTGTCCCTTATGTCTGCCAAGATGCCATTTTTCCACTGCTGAATGTTCGTGCACTGTTGTGACCCATTCAACTCCTACGAATGGGCTACCACGTGCTCTGCTAGGGCAGTGAGCTCCTGGTTGTTAAATGTTGGTTTCCTCACCCGCATTTTCAGTACCTTCCCCTTGCATTTCCCTTGAGACATGATTGGCCTTTCCTCTGGGAATGGATGGCACTCTTACGGGTATATAATTAATAGAATATGTTTTTAAATATGGCCGCCACAGCACTTCCTTTTCCAGCGTTGACACTCTTTCCACCAGCACTAATTCCACAAGCACTAATTCCTCTGGTGGAATTAGCACCATATACACGTCAGTAACAGTAAATCGGCATATATTCAGCAGAATTTGCTTTGCGTTGTGATTTACAATGGTAATTCTGCGGTCAGAATTACTGTTACGGCCTGATGGGTGGTGCGCACACCCGCCTACTCATGATTCAGCAGGCATAAAGCAGAACACCTCAGCGGTAATGGTAATTCCGCTAGACGGAATAACCGCCATCTTTACTGCCAAACTCGTAATGAGGGCCTTTGACTCATTGCACTGCTAAAACTACAAGCAGCTAGAGGCAATTTTGTTAAAAGGTACTATGCAAACAGCCTCACTCATGCATGTTGTAGTGGACTGCAGTGTTGCTCCATACATGACTACTCTTGTATCATCACTTGTGAGTATTAGATCTGTAACGGAAAAGTCAAATAAATGATAGACTGCTACAATGTTTGTTGGAGCAGATGTGTTCAATGGGGCTCGTGTCTGTGAGGGGAAACACAATTACAAATCCTATCCTGAGATTAAAAAAAGAAAGTAATGCATTTTTTTTCTATTAAGTGCACATTCTCTATGATTATATTTATTTGAGAGTGTGGGGGAGGATTGGCTGGTAATGAATTTACACGCTGTGAAAATGTTTTTGAGTGTCAGCCTATTGTAGAAGGTGATAAATAATTTGGAACCGAGTAACTCTGTTTCCTCACACAACCTGTGTGATCCTGGGAACATCAATGTATTCCTAGGTAGCTCAGTACATTCATCTGGGAATATTGGGAGTCCATAAAACTGTTCAAGGGATACAAACTAAGGACACTACTAAAACCAAATGTGGAGACTTTCTGTTGTGTCTTATTTTTTGGTGTGGTGTGGTCCTTTTGTGCCAATTGTGTATGCTTTTGGGTGTTTGCAGTGTAGCTTGCAACATGGAAATGTATTCAAAACCAAAAACGAGCAGGAGGGTGGGCATTCAAGAATGCTTGCTGGCTGTTGGTCAGTCTGCTTATGGACTTTTCTTGATGCAGGTCTGGAAGAGCACGGCCAGTAGCTGAGCTGAGCTGCATTACCAGACGGTTCCATGTGTTAATTTCCCTACAAAAATATCGCCATACAAGAATGGCGCAGTTTGTTTGCGGCAATATTAACCCATGGAATCTGTGGGGGACACCCCCGAAACTCCCATTTTTTTTAAAGGGAGAAGGCACACCCCTGCAGCCCTCACTCCCATTTACTGTCACGATCCATGCCCCTGACCCCCTCAGGTATAACATCCCCCTGGCAGCAGTGGGGCTAAAGCCCTTCACACTGGCCCCAAGGGCCTTAAAACACCATCAGAAACATACATGGAGTCAGGAATAAAGCAATACCAGTTTTGGACCTTAATCCAACATGGGGCCTATTACCAAGCCATGCGGTCTAGTGTTTTGGGTGTGGCTGGGTCTGGAACTACTTGGCATGGAACTACTTTACCTGGGCTATTGAAACCACACCCAAACAGCAGAACATGCTTTGCGTTATTCTGCACTCCTGCAGCGTAACGCTCACCGTGTCCAGCTCCTGCTCATCTGCTTCTCCGGTGGCCCGATCCTGAAGCCCTAGATCCGGATTCCATTAATAAGCTGGAAGAACAAGAACAGCATTAGCGAGCAAGAACACTTACCTGTGAAGTAACCGGCCTTGAATCCATCCTGTGCTTCGCTTACCTCGCCCATTTCCGGAGTTCGCCGCAACCTACAAAGGTAAATAAACAAGGACAGCATTAATAACAATTCTTACCTGGGCAAGCAGCGAGTCCTGGCAGCAGCCTGAGCTTCTCTTACCTCGCCCATCTCTGGGTTTCACCACAACCTGCAAGGGAGAAGGAACAAGGTCAGCATTAACAAAGCACTTTCCTGGGCAAGCAGCGCTTGAATCGCTCATCACTCCGGAACATCATCGCAACCTGTACAAAGAAGAGAAGAGAACACAGGTTAGCAATTAACACCAATAAACAGCGCAGCGCTCCGCGCATCAATAACTCACCGTGGTCTTCGCCATCGGCGCAGCAACTCCGAGATCGCAAACCATCCCTGTAAAAACAAAAATAGACATTGTTAGGGAACAGCAAGATGCTGAGAAGACAGAGACATTGGAGGGAAAGAAAGAGACAGAATAAAGACGGAAAAGATATTATAACTCACCTGAAGACAGCAAGCAGAGTCGGATTCACAGCCGGTCTGGACCCGAAATAAGGGCACACGGACCAGTGAAGCAAGAAGGTCCACAGAACACCTTCACCAACCACGCACCCCTGCACAGAGACGCAGGATGGAGAGTTCAACGCACAAAACCCTGAGGTGAGCAGGTGGGAGTCCACCCATCACAGAACCAGTATCTTAACCCTCCATTCTCCTGTTATAGGCGCTACCCAACGTCTGGCATATAACCAAGCAGAAAGGGGTCCAGGATAGCGCTTAGACCTCCATCCAGTACCGTGTGGCACCCATGTGGATACCAGGTGAGCGTAACAGAACGCAAAGCCTCATTTAAAATATCCACTTGGGCGTCATGGAAACATCAGAGACTGACCAACTAGCCCAGTTACTGGGAGAATTACAGGCCGAGGTGAACTCCACCCGGCAAGAACCAACACCCTTAGGAGGGAGTTGATTGTCACCAACGACCGCACTGATGAATTAGCCAGACAATTGCTCCAAACACAGGCTGGGCAGGCTCCATTGTCAGGAAGTATTCCGTTGGTTCCAGCCACATCCATAAATCCAGTGCAGGTGGTCCTCCCTGGGGCATTTCCTTTGTCCCCACCGGAACGTTTTATGGGGGACCCAAGAAAATATGCAGCATTCATGAACCATTGCCGCCTCCATTTTCTTTGTAGACCCGTAGCCTTTCCTAACTATTAGTCACGGTTGCCTTCATTCTGTCATATCTGAGTGGCAGTGCCGCAGATTGGTCCATACCGTTAGTAAGCCAGGATGACCCTCTCCTGCGGGATTTCAGGGTATTTCAACAGGAGATGGAGAAGGTGTTCACCCGACATACCCAGGTTCAATCTCTGGATGATGAACTTCTGGCCCTCCACCAAGGCAGCCAAGATTAGTTAACATATATCTCCACTTTTAACAGACTTATCATTGAAACTGGGTGGCCTGATGATAAACAAACAACGGTATTTCATGGAGGATTACGGGGGGAATTGAAAGGCCCTAGCTCAGGTGGTAAACACGCCAAAAGACTGTGCAGAGTTCATCAACCTAGTGGTGCAGCTAGACCACAGGCTGCATGATCGAAGGACAGATCGAGCCAGAACAGAGAATCGGACTGTATATGTACGCTCAAAGGAGAACAATCTGCGTTCATCAGAAAACACTTCGGAACCCATGCAAATTGGGAGGGTACGCAGCCCATTAACAAAGGCGAAAGAGACAAAAGGAGACAACAGCAATTATGCCTGTATTGCAGGAAATCAGGTCACTTCCTCAGAGAATGTCCCATAAAACCCCCTAGGAGAACAGTTGGAGCTACAGAGAAAGAAGGAGGAGAACAAGAGTGGGAAAACTTCCAGGCCCGGCAAGCGTAGAGGTCCTTTTGTCGAGCAAAGGAAAAGAGCCACAGACCTCACACTGTGCCCTGCCTGTGATTTTGATCAGTCACCAACAACCGTCTCGGATGCATGCTGTGGAGGCATAAATAGACAGCAGAGCTGTTGGTATCTACAAAGATCAAGGCCTGGCAACAAGGATGGGGCTTCCCCTCTCTCAGAAAACGGCAACTGAGAAATTCACCACTGTTGACGGCACAGAGATAGCTTCTGGTCCTGTAACTCAAAGCACAGCAGAATTGACCCTTCTGTGCCAAGATGGACATCAGGAAGTCATTACCTTCGAACTTATCAAGGCCCCTCAGTTACGGGTGATTCTAGGGATGCCGTGGTTGGTGGCTCACAATCCTAACATCGACTGGCGAGCCAAGAAATTAGCCTTCTCATGCTCATGCATGCTACCAAGTGGAAATGCCATCGTCTGACCGAGAGACACCTGTCCAAGATAAAGAGGCATTGGTACTAGGTGTAACAAGTACACTACCAAGAAAATACCACGATTTCCAAGACGTTTTCCAAAAAGAACAGGTTACTACCTTACCACCTCACAGGCCATATGACTGTCAGATTGACTCCGTACCTGGTGCACAAATCCAGTGTAGTCGAATTTATGCACTCACCAAACCTGAAAATCTCCACTTGATATCCACTTTGATCGCTCATCACTCCGGAACATCATCGCAACCTGTACAAAGAAGAGAAGAGAATACAGGTTAGCAAATAACACCAACAAACAGCACAGCGCTCTGCGCATCAATAATTCACATGGTCTTCGCCATTGGTGCGACAACTCCGAGATCGCAACCATCCTTGTGAGAACAAAAAGAGACATTGTTAGGGAACAGCGTAGTGGAGAAAGATGCCGAGAAGACAGAGAAAACAAAGGTAAAGAAAGAGACAGAATAAAGATGGAAAAGACATTCTAACTCACCTGGAAGACAGTAAGCAGAGTCAGAGTCACAGCTGGTCTGGACCCGACATAAGGGCACATGGACCAGTGAAGCAACTAGGTCCACGGAACGCCTGCACCAACCACGCACCCCTGCACAGAGACGCAGGACAGAGAGTTCAATGCACAAACACCTAAGGTCAGCAATAACCCCAAGGGAGGGGATTTGGACCAGAGGGATGTGGGAGTCAACCCATCACAGAACCAGTCTCTTAACCCTCCATTCTCCTGTTATAGGTGCTACACAATGTCTTGCACATAACCAAGCAGAAAGGGGTCTGGGATAGCGCTTAGACCTCCATCCAATTTCGTGTGGCGCCCCTGTGGATACCAGGTGAGCATAACATTTACCCCATAAATTATCTTCATAAATAATATCGCATATGCTGTTTCCCAGCGACCATATATATGGCAATATTATTTATGGGGATATTACCTGATACCATACAGACATGGTGCCAGTGCTGGCCATTGCATGAAGGAACACGTTCTAGGCAAAATATGTCCAAAAAGGTCTTGACAGGAACTGGAAATACATTGCTCTGTTTCCCCTGACAAAGTGGTAACTTGTTTTTCTTCTCTGTTCTCAGTCCATGGTGTTGCCTTAAAAAATGATTGCTTTGCTTAGCAGTCTATATTAGTTTGACTATCAAACACATTTTTTTAAGACCCATGAATGTGTTAAACCATGTGTGATGATTGTATGCATGTTTTTTACATATTATTTAACATGTTCATGTTTTTGGAAGGTTGAGCAGGGGCACATCATGAACGAAAAATTCTGACTCCACATGCCATAAATATGGCACCTGTGGGATATATTTACCCACTCAGCAGTACTTCCCCACATCACCAAGCTGCACTTCAGCAGAACCAGCAAAATGGCTGCGCTGGCTCCTGTGAGCACCATTGCACCCCACCTGCATTTGTAGCGACAAAAGGATGGCTGCACTGTTTTGCCAAAGCGGTATTGGGCATGATGGAAGAGGGAGCACCCCGAGAAAGGTTACTAGGGTGTGTTATTGCTTGTCTTAAAGAAACGGAGGGAAAAGCAGCGCTGTTTTGCTGCAAGCCCAAAATTCCCATTGAAAAAGGGAATATTTCACCTTTAAAAGGATGCTGCTCTGATGCTATTTTTCCCTGTTTTCATCAAACTGCTTTTATCAAAAAGAACTGTCATGCCCAGCAATATTTACATTGTGCTCCATCAGAAAAGAGCCTTATTCCTGAATGACAGGCTGTGCCACCCAAACCTGAGAAAATCAACAAAAGCTTTCCTTCAGCTACACGGGAAACACTTTTTTCCAAAATTATCCAAAAATCACTGCTTGAAAAGAAAATCATAGCTTTCTGTGCACATGTCAATTTCATGAAGACTTTTGCCTTGTACAAACTGTTGTGTAAAACAAGCTGACTACAGATACAAAACCATGTGGGAATCCAGATGGAAGAGCAAAACTGAGTTTGAAAGGAATATGCCAGCTTTCACCACATGTGTCAGAATGGGCTTTTACAAACCAGAGAAAATAAAATGCCTTTTTTAAAAAGTATAATGTTGAATGAAAGCTTGTCCATGCCTAGCAATGTAAAAGTTTACATTGCTAGGCACATACAAGCGTTTGTTGCTGGGGAAACATATATGGGCTGTTTTATTCAACAGGCTTGTTTTGATTCAGGACAAAATTAAAGAAAAACAAAACTGTTAAACTGCATGGGCTAGATTTTTGTAAGCTCCCAAAACAGGTTATTCCAGTTGGTCAGAGCTAAGGCTTCCCCCAAAAGGGCACCACCATAAACGTCCCGGACACCTGGAAGATAATTGCTAGGTTGGAAAACTTTGATTGACCAAGACAAAGAAACTTCACATACTAATCAGACTTGGGTCTGGGCTGAGCCATCTTACAATGGAACTTCTAGGACTCGGATGGGCGAAAAAGAAAATCACACCTCCTTGTGACTCCTACAAGAAGCCTCAAAGAAAAACCCCATGGCAAATCCTGGATTTAGGGAGGTAGCTTGGAAGCTATGCTCGTGTATGGGGAACAATACTGAGCATTTGTTTCACAAGACTATTTTAAAAATAAAATTGTAAGCCTTTTATCTTTGCCACATGACTTTGCAAAAATGTGAAAAGTTGACAGTTTAAATGTGATTTTATGGGCTTTGATTGAAGACGTCATAGACTTCACTGGCACATAGGGAATAGAAATGGCAGAGAATTGGGTATTATAAGGAACGTATCCATGATGCCATTGCAAATTTTAATACTTACATTCCTAATGATAATCCACACCCATGTGAAGTTATAGAATTTTAAGTAATATAATTCTCACTGAAAAGTGCAATAAACTGGTAGAAGGGTGAAACAAGGTCCCAGAACCATGAGCATTGGACTGCTATGCTCTACATACAATATGTAATTGGCCCATGTGATTTGTTAAAGTGCCACATATGTATAAATGTGTAAATTAGGTGATGATGGATTTTTGTCAAAAAGGAATATGGGATGGCTTTTTACCTCATAAAATGCAACCTCATAAACTGGGACTCCTCCTCAAGAAGGCAACCAACATTGATTGTCCTATCCACTTCTTGGCGGTAGGCCTAGCTCAGTTCTGCCCACCAATACTTCTGTGATGTCACCATTCCCTATAAATAAGAGTGGTTGACAGAGCTCCACACACACTCTCTCCTGAATTTCCTGCGGCTGCGTTCCTGATCTGCTCCATTCATCTTAATGATTCCAGAATTCACTACAAGGCCAACGCATTGCTTACCCTACTCCATTAAGGCCAAAGCATTGCTGATCTTGTCACAGCAAGGCCAATGATGCTGAAAAAACCCACTAAAATCCCATTAAAAAAGGGAAAAGTGGAATTTGAGTATCTCCCCATCACAGAGAAACACATAGTCTCCCCATATTGACCATTTTGTCTGTATTACACCCTCTAAGAAATCCTATTTATACCGTGGTAACTTGTTAAAACTGTTAGAATTCTCTGTGCACCCTGTCCTTGATTTCTAAGTGCTAGCGCCATCTCTCTTTTCATTTCTGTCTGGTGTAAATACTAAGCCCTTAGTTATATTTTGAGTAATCAAACTAATTTCCAGTTAAAGTTGAGCACTGGGGTTATAAGGTTGACCTTGCGTATCAACCTTGGAGCTTACTGTGTTCCTCTTTAACAATATAGTCTAGATAATTTAGTTTAAATAACATTTGCCTTTCCTTCAAAACCGAAGATTTCATCGTAACTGCTCTATTTTTCCTAAAACAGAAAAACATTCCACCTCACAAATCTCATCCAAATCTACATATCCTAATTCAAGAAGTGCTCTTATTCACTTGTGCTTTGTATATGTTCTAGGAGAAGGTTAACCAAGTGCATTGCTTCCATTTTCATTGTAATTATCACCCCATTGGTGATTTCTGCACCATATCAAAATTGTATGATTCCTTTGAATCTTAAAGTAAATAAAATATATCATTTTCACCCAACAGCCTGGTCATGGCCCATTGTGACCCGGGGTATTTTAAAAAGGGGGTGTGAAACGAGTTGTCTACCATCTCAAATTGAATCTGCATAAAATAAAGAGAAAGGCATCTCAGTTGTGCGCTACATACTTGGCTGAGACCAAGGTGTGTGTCGCCCGATTGAAATCACTCACTCTTTGTTCATCCCCATATTAGCTTTGCGTGTGAGTACAAAACTTACGAAACAGTATTTTTTGTTGTTGGAGTCTTACAAGAAAGGCTGATGGGTGAAACAAGCTTTTCCCAAAGCGTTATGTCAATATAATGTTCTCATTTATATACCCTCTTGTTGGCTGTGGTTCCATAATTAAAAGGGAGACCAATTGACATAGTTGTAAAAAGCAAATTGCAGGAAGGCTAAGCGTAAAGGAAACTAGACAACAAGCATAATCAAGTGAAATCTAAGGGAGCTTCATTGGAGATGTAGCCATCAAGTAAATCTTGAAGTACAGGGCCATTGTGTAAACCGCTTAGTCTCAGTCCATGTTCAGAACAGAGTGCTTATAAAGTGCACCATGTTCTTTCCAGTCATGTTTTAAGCTAAGCAGTGCACACATTTCTGAGTTCATTCCTTCCATGTACTGTCTTGCAAAGAGTCTCCCCTTTGGGAGGTGTTCCTAGCACCACTTTCAGCAAGGCTCTAGGTAGTTCAGACAAGCTCTGAATACCCACCTGTTCCTCTGTGCATTCAGAGATCAATTTCATGTTTGTGACATTTTACTTTGACTCTTTGCTCCTTCTATCTGTAAGTGACTTCAATCCAGCATTCCAACTAAGTTAATGCCTAGTCTGGGATGCCCAATGGTAACCCTTATTTATATATTTTTATGTCAAATGTTCTTTAAATCTGGATGATGAACCCTTATATAACGCCCCTCTCTTTGAATCTCCCCGGCCTCACTGAGCCAAGAAGTAGGTTTGTTTTGCAAATTAAAAGGTTTATTTGAATAATTGAACAATATATATATATATATATATATATATATATATATATATATATATATATATATTTATATATATCACACTTTTATGAATAGAATAATATCTGAATAGCACACTTATGAATATGAACAGTGATCAGTAAGGGTAATATTACAATATCAACAATCTCTTTAATCACTTAGGAGTAGGAATAGGAAGGATAATGTAGATGAGAATACTTTGTATGAGTTCAAGGAAATGCAAGATAGGAAAGAATGCAACACAGAAATAAAACCTGATATGATTTCCACAAAATACAATATGATGACTCTTTCCCCTGTGACTACTCACTCCCCCCACTATGAAATATGAAGAGATGGAAATGAGGGCACACAGGTTTCATGAATACAATCAATAATGCAGTTTAATCCCAGTTCCCCCAGAAAGCTTAGAGAGAACAGGTATGATTTTAAAACAGGTCAATAGGCTTATGAATGTGAAAAATGCTAAAAATGACTTTATTCGCTGAAAGGGATTCAGCACTAGTGAGAGCTACTTTGGATTGGTTCGGGTCAACACTAGCAATGATTATGAATGATTAACAGATTGAAAACGAAATTCAGCAATTGCAAACAAGAAACAGTTGCAAACAAGAAACATCTATTCTGACATGTGTTGACATGTGTTGAAATTGAGCAAAATTGCAATTCGTGGCAATTTTTCCGCGTGTGGGAAACGCGATTGCGGAAAAACTATAAGGAATTGTAGGTTCGTTGGAAAGCTTATGATTTTAGCTTCAGAATGACAGTTAAATTTCGGTTCTAGGACGTGTGGTTCAAAAGTTGCAGAGTTTTTGTGAAGGTAGATTTTTCAGAAACAGAATCAAGATTTCAAAATGAAAGATTGCGCTTTAAAGATTTACCAACAAGGATAGGATTATACCAAGGGGCTATGAAGAAGCAAGACACCCAACGGGCAGCCACCAGAATAGCGGCGCCTCCCTCTGATCTCTGTCCGTCAAAACACTTGTCCCTCTTCAGAAAAATATCAGCGCAAAGATGATTATTGCTACAATTATCACAGACAATGTAATGAGAAGAATTCAGGATGGACACAAGATTCTATAATACAGTTCAGGATAGGTTGAAATGGTTGGAATAGGATTACTTTAAACTAAGAGATGACTATGGACAGTTCTAGACTAGATACTCACTCCTATGGCTTTGGAATGGAGTGGGCCCCGAAAAAGATCTGGTCAAGGGTTTGGCTGGGATTCTCTCGCCACTGGACAGTTCTCAGGGACTCTGGTCTGCACGGCCTCTTGGACTGGATCTGATGGACTCTGGGTTATAGCTCTGCTGGACTGATCTGGATCTTGGGTCCTAGCAAGGTTTTTGCCTAGAATAGCAAAACAGCACAGCCCGGCTGTTGAATGTGAGATGCCCCTTGGAGGTTTTACAGGTTAAAATCAGGTTGCAAAAGATTATGAAAGCCTGCTGAGAAGGGTTCAGCTTTTGGGTTAGGCCTCTCTGCTTTAAGGTTCTAGAGTTTGGTTCTAGAGCTTGGTTCTTGAGTCTGGTTTCTGGATCTATATCTGGATCTTCCTGGAGCCTGGATCTTCCTGCAGGGTGCTTCGCCAAGAAATTGGTTGAGGAGTGGAAAAGTGTGTGTCCTGCCTGTCCTCAGCAGTCCCTATTTATGTATTTTTAAAGTGGGTGGGGAGGCTGAATCTCTATGCCCAAAGCTCTAAGGATCTGATAGGTCATAGGATTCCCTGTCCCCTGATTGGAGAAAGGAACAATGTGTCATTATGTGGTGTCATGTTTATGGCTTAGGGAAGAACCCTCCCCTTTGTGGCTATACAGTATATCTTATTTTTCATTAAAAACTTATTTACAATATGCACAACTTGTTAATATTACATATACACATCACAGATTAATTAAGGCATGTCTCTGTTCGTTCAAGTCCCATGTTCCTATGAGCTTTGGTTCATAAATGTCATGATTCCTGCCCCTCATGTCCCCAGCCCTCCAAGATGTCAGGCTGGAGCCAGGCCACGATCACCTACATGCCCTCAAGGGCCTCTTCATCCCTCCACAGACCCACTTGGAGTCAGACTTGGCGCTTGTGGCACCAGACCCACTCACTCCCATAGGATAACATTGGGGCTTGTACTTGTAGTGCATTGATGGGGACAAGATGGATGCCCCCACATATTTCGGTTCCCAGAACTGCATTTGCGGTCTAGTCTTTTGGGTGTGGTTCAGCCCAGAGGCACCTGGGATACCCAGAGACTATTTAAGCCACACCCAGGCTGAGAAACATGCTTTGTGTTTTCTGCACCTGCAGCGTGACACTCACCGTGTTTGGATAGGTCTCCAGTAGGCCTGCATCTTTCTTCTGTGCTCAGCTCCTTCAGAACAAGAACACCATTAGGAACAGCCTTACCTTGCGGCGCTTCTGCCCATCAGTCATCGCTCCTTCTGTTCTGCGGGCATCTTCGGTGGTGTCATTCCCATCCTGGCACACCACTTCCTAAGGAAAAGGGAAAAGAACAAAATAAAGGCATTAGTAAGCATTCTGCAAACCTTCGCTTGTTTTTAAATAATGTACGAGCTTCAAACGCTTACCTGAATCCCAGACTCTCTGGGGAACTCTGTCTCTGGAACTTCTCATTCATCTGCAAGAGGGAAAAGACACTTCAGGTTAGCGTGGAAACATCTAGAGGCGCCGCATATGCGCTTACCCACCGCATTTGTTCTTCATAACCGGCATCCACGCTGAAAACGTTGCGGCACCTAAAAGTCACCGAAAAATAACACAGTTCAATGCAAATACGAAAGGGGTGCATCACGCATCACGCTCTCACTCATCTTCAGCGCTACTCATCTCAGCAGCAAACCGCCATCCCCGGACACCGGCCATCATCTAAGGAAGGAAAGGAACAAAATTAGAGAACTGTTCAAAAGACTCATTATACTTACCTGTCGGACTCTTGCCAGTGAAGTAACTAGGCAGCAACAAGCCTGCATCAATGAACGTGCCCCTGCGCTGAACGCAGGACGGAGAGCACACAATCCAAGAGAACCAGGTGAGCTGTGGATCAAAGGGAAGGGTTGGACCCAGGGGAAGAAGGGGTTCAAGCACACAGAGACAATAGGGAGTTAAACTCTACAAATCCTGTGTTTCAGGCCCAGTCTCCAGGCGAATAGCCTCCAGGGAAGCGTTTGGGGTCGTAAGAGGTCAGAACAGGCTGAGTGACGTCCCCGTGGATACCAGGTGAGCGTTACAGAACGCAAAGCCTCACATCAAAATCCACCTCGGCGTCATGGAAACGTCAGAAACCGACCAGTTTGCCCACATGTTGGGGCAGCTATGTTCTGAAGTACATGCAGCCAGGCAGGAGACCAACACCCTGAGGAGAGAGCTGATAGTAGCCAAAGAACGCACTGATGATTTAAGCCGGCAACTTCTCCAGTCACAAGCAGGGCATGCACCATTGCCGGGAAGCGTGCCTTCGATGCCAGCGCATCAGCCAATCCCGTTCAGATAACCCTTCCTGGGGCAGTTCCCTTGGCTCCGCCCGAACAATTTATGGGGGATCCCAAGAGGTTTGCAATGTTCATGAACCAGTGCCGCCTGCACATCCTTTGTAGTCCAGGGGCCTTTCCGAATGATCAATTACGGGTCGCTTTTGTGCTATCCTACCTGATTAGTAGCGCCGCGGACTGGTCTGTACCCTTTGTGGCCCAAGACGATCCTTTGCTGCATGACTTCAGGGGCTTTCAGCAGGAGATGGAAAAGCTGTTTGCCCGTCGTACTCATGGGCAGGCATTAGACACCAAACTTCTCTCCCTACGCCAAGGGATTCAAGACCTATTAACATACATAGCCACATTCAATAGACTCGCAGTTGAAGCAGAATGGCCAGTGGAGAAGAGAACCACGTTATTTCATCAGGGGTTGCGGGGGGAGCTCAAGGATGTTCTCGCACAAATAGTGAACCCCCCAAAAGACTGCTCAGAATCCATTGACTTTGTTGTTCAACTGGATCATAGGTTGCAGGACCGAAGAGCAGATCGAACCAGACCAGACCCTCGCCCTATGTATGTGCGTTCAAAGGACAATACTGCCCGAACAACGGAAGGGTCAGGTGAACCAATGCAAATCGGGGGGGTCAGATCCCCCTTGACTAAAGCGGAAAGGGATAAAAGGAGACAGCAGCAGTTATGTCTGTACTGCGGAAGGTCAGGTCATTTCCTTAAAGTGTGCCCTGTGAAGCCACCGAGGAGGACGGTAGGGGCCACGGACAAGGAAGATGCCATCAACGAATCGGAAAACTCCCCAGCCCGGCAAGTGTATGGGTCCACTTGTCGAGGGAAAAAAGTGAACTACAGACCTCCCATTTTGCACTATCTGTGGTCTTGATCAATCACCAACAACCATCTTGGATGCATACAGTAAAAGAGTACATAGACAGTGGAGCCATTGGGAATTACATCGACCAGGATCTTGCGGCAAAGATGGGGCTTCCGTTACACCCTAAATCAACCACCGACACTGTTACCACAGTCGACAGCACGGAAATAGCTTCTGGTCCAGTTTCCCAATGCACTGCAGCTTTAACCCTTCTGTGCCAGGATGGACACCAAGAATCTATTGTTTTCAACCTCATTAAGGCACCACAGTTCCGGTTGATTTTGGGAATTCCATGGTTGGTAGCTCACAATCCTCGAATCAATTGGCGAGCAAAAGAATTGGCCTTTCCCGAGACTTGCACCCACACATGTTATCGCCAAGAGAAACAACCAATAGACACCAGAACCTCCACGCTTGCAACTGTGGCAATCGGCACCCTACCAAGTGAATACCAGGACTTTCAAGATGTCTTTCAGATAGAACAGGCTAATACCCTGCCACCGCACAGACCATACGATTGCCAAATCGACATGATACCTGGCGCACAAATCCCTTGTGGGCAAATTTACGCACTCACGGAACCAGAAAACCAGCACCTGAAGGCCTATCTTGACCAATACCTAGCCAACGGGTTCATCCGTCCCTCAAAGTCTCCAGCAGCCAGTCCTCTGTTCTTCGTACCGAAAAAGGAGGGGGACTTGAGAACGTGCATCGACTATCCCGCATTGAACCAGGTTACCGTAAAAAATTGCTACCCCCTGCCACTGATCCCTGAATTGCTTGATCAAGTCAAAGATGCCCAAATCTACACAAAACTAGACCTGACGGGGGCATATCACCTTGTTTGCTTAAAACAGGGTGATGAATGGAAAAACGCTTTTCGCACCAAATACGGCTTGTATGAATATCAAGTAATGCCCTTTGGCCTTTGCAACGCGCCTGCTGCATTTCAATACTTCATGAACGATGTCCTACGGAAATTGATTGATGTCTGTGCTCTAGTGTACATCGACGATATCCTAGAATATTCTGCATCAAAGCAGGACCACATTAAACACGTCCAATCCGTATTGGAGAAACTCTGTCAACACCAGCTACACCAAGCTCGAAAAGTGCTCATTCCACGTCTCCGAGGTGGAATTCCTGGGCTTTATTCTCAGCCCGAATGGAATCCGAATGGATGTACACAAGGTAGATGCTATCCTGAACTGGCCATCCCCAAATTCATTCAAGGGGGTTCAAAGTATGCTGGGTTTTGCAAACTTCTACCGCCGGTTCATTCCAGGATTTTCGCAAATCGTGCATCCCATCACGTCATTACTAAGGAAAAGCAACAAACATTTCCAGTGGACAACAGAAGCCGAAGAGGCTTTCCAGGAACTCAAAGCAAGATTCACATCTGCCCCAATCTTACGCCACCCTCGCCCTGATCTCCCATACCTGGTGGAAACGAACACCTCAAGCATGGCCATGGGAGCCGTCCTCTCACAAAAGGACCCCGAAACAGGCCAGTTACACCCTGTTGCCTTCTGGTCACGTAAATTCACACCCCCTGAACTCAATTACACTATCACAGACAAAGAACCCCTGGCCATTAAGTCAGCCTGTAAGGCATGGCAGCACTGCCTCTTGGGCACCAGTCAAACACAATCACCGTAATAACTGACCACCAGAACCTCCAGGACCAAAAAACGGCAAAGGCCCAATCCTCACGACAACTACGTTGGGCTCTTTTTTTTGCTGAATATGACTACTTGATTACATTTCGACGAGGGGTGAAAAACGGGAAGGCTGATGCACTTTCCCGTATGGGGGTAGCAGAGCAAGGGTATCACACCCCTGACCCAATAGCAATCATCCCGAGTGACAAGCTCCTAGGAATCACAGCAACCATAACTCAGAAAGAATTACATGAAGAAATCCAAAACCTGATGAGTCCGGAGTAATTACAAGCGTGGAGTGCACAAGGAGAACATTACATGATAAAAGATCAGTTGCCCTACTTCAGGAATCGTTTATTCTTACCAAACCAAGAACTACGAGAACAAGTCATATCCGGTTATCATGATTCCTTGATCGAAGGCCAACCCGGAATCGCTAAAAGCAAAGCCAAGGTAAAATGAAATTATTGGTGGCCCACGTGGCATAAAGACATTATCCAATTCATCCTATCTTGTGCAGTGTGTGCTCAAAACAAGTCATCCAAGCAGAAACCGGCTGGACTATTACAATCGTTGGAAATCCCACCAGCACCCTGGCACACGTTGTCCCTCAATTTTATTACTGACTTACCACCCAGTCAAGGGTTTAACACTATTTTTGTGGTTGTGGACCTATTTTCAAAAATGGCA
The DNA here is from genome assembly GCF_040938575.1 of Ambystoma mexicanum. Taxonomy (NCBI): domain Eukaryota; kingdom Metazoa; phylum Chordata; class Amphibia; order Caudata; family Ambystomatidae; genus Ambystoma; species Ambystoma mexicanum. The sequence continues at coordinate 86,235,845 of NC_090941.1, forward strand.
CATTTCATTCCTCTTAAGGGACTCCCAAATGCTTCCACTCTGGCAAAGGTATTTCTTGAAGGCATCGTACGGCTCCATGGGTTTCCTTCAGTTTTGGTCTTAGACCGAGGTACTCAATTCATATCTAACTTCTGGAGAAAATGCTGCTGTATGGCCCAGATCGACATCCGGCTATCCACCAGTCACCATCCCCAAACGGATGGTCAAACTGAGAGGACAAATCAGATGCTCAAGCAGTATCTGCAATGCATGTTACACCAAGCTGAAGAAAGCTGGTTCAACCTATTATGGATAGCGGAATATGCTTATAATAATTCCCTACACACCAGCACTGGGCAGACACCCTTTTATACCATGTATGGTAGGCACCCACGTACTTCTGAGTTGGACGTTCCTACAACCCTGGAAATGGCAGCAGTCAGAAACTTGCACATGACCATTTCTCAAACCTTTAAAAGGGCAGCTGAACACCTACTTCAAGCTAAGAATCGCCAAAAGAAGTTTTCTGATCAACACAGAGCAAAGACCCCTAACTACCAAGTGGGAGACAAAGTCTGGCTGGCGTCTAAACACGTGTCCATTAAAGGAGCCCGAACTTTCCGTCCAAGATACCTGGGTCCATTCACCGTCACCTCCGTGTTAAATTCTGTGGCGGTCAGACTAGCTTTGCCGTCAAACATGCAAATTCATCCTTTGTTCCACGTGTCTCTCCTTAAACCTGTTCAACCTGGGACCCAGGTAGCAATGCCACCGCAGCCAGTAGTAGTCGCCGGGGAGCCAGAATTTGAAGTCAAGGACATCCTAGATTCAAAGTACGTCAGAACCAAATTATACTACTTAGTAGACTGGAAGGGGTATGGTCCACAAGACAGGACATGTGAGCCTTGTGAGTACATCCAAGCACCGTGCTTGCTTAGACAATTTCATCAAGACCATCCAACCAAATCAGGACCAGACAGAAGAGCCACCTTGACTGGGGCCTTGGGGTGGAGTGCTGTCATGATTCCTGCCCCTCATGTCCCCAGCCCTCCAAGATGTCAGGCTGGAGCCAGGCCACAATCTCCTACATGCCCCTCAAGGGCCTCTCCATCCCTCCAAAGACCCACTTGGAGTCAGACTTGGCGCTTGTGGCACCAGACTCACTCACTCCCATAGGATAACATTGGGGATTGCACTTGTAGTGCATTGATGGGGACAAGATGGATGCCCCCACATATTTCGGTTGCCAGAACTGCATGTGCGGTCTAGTCTTTTGGGTGTGGTTCAGCCCAGAGGCACCTGGGATACCCAGAGACTATTCAAGCCACACCCAGGCTGAGAAACATGCTTTGCGTTTTCTGCACCTACAGCGTGACACTCGCCATGTTCAGATCGGTCTCCAGTAGGCCTGCATCTTTCTTCTGCGCTCAGCTCCTGCAAGAACAAGAACACCGTTAGGAACAGCCTTACCTTGCGCCGCTTCTGCCCATCAGTCATCGCTCCTTCTGTTCTGCGGGCATCTTCGGCGGTGTCATTCCCATCCCGGCACGCCGATTCCTAAGGAAAAGGGAAAAGAACAGAAAAAAGTAATTAGTAAGCATTCTGCAAACCTTCGCTTAATGTTTAATACTGTACGAGCTTCAAACGCTTACCTGAATCCCAGCCGCTCTGGCGGTACTCTGTCTCCGGAACTTCTCATCCATCTGCAACAGGGAAAAGACACTCCAGGTTAGTGTGGAAACATCTAGAGGTGCTGCATCGCGCTTACCCACCGCATTTGTTCTTCATAACCGGCATCCACGCTGAAAACGTCGTGGCACCTAAAAGACACAGAAAAAGAACACAGTTCAATGCAAATACGAAAGGGGTGCATCGCGCATCGCACTCTCACTCACCTTCAGCGCTACTGATCTCAGCAGCACGCCCATACCCAGACGCCGGCCATCATCTAAGGAAGGAAAGGAATGAAGTTAGCGAACTGTTCAAAAGGCTCATTATACTTACCTGTCGGACTCTTGCCATTGAAGTAACTAGGCAGCAACGAGCCTGCATCAATCAACGCGCCCCTGTGCTGAAGGCAGGACAGAGAGCACACTATCCAAGAAAACAAGGTGAGCTGTGGATCAAAGGGAAGGGTTGGACCCCGAGGAAGAAGGGGTTCAAGGACACAGAGACAATAGGGAGTTAAACTCTACCAACCCTGTGTTTCAGGCCCAGTCTCCAGTCGAATAGCCTCCAGGGAAGAGTTTGAGGTCATAAGAGGTCAGAACAGCCTGAGTGACATCCCCGTGGATACCAGGTGAGCATTACAGTAAATGACAAATTTTTCACACTTTTGGTGGGTTTCTCAATGTTAGTTCTGCACCAATTTTTATACATGCATGCATATCACATCTGGGCAAATTTTTGTAATTTTTCATGGTCCTAACATAAACACAGTAGCTACAATATGAATAAATTCTGGGGTTTAGTCTGAGGACATCGCACGGATTCATGCTTAGTCTTAAACTGTGAGCAAATTTTTCATTTTCACAATCTCAAAGTTTCACATTTTTGTCAGTTTAGTGCAATTTGTTATAAGCATTTTTCTAAAACATATATTTAATCCAATGTTAAATCCATATTTCAGTCTGGTCCACCTCCGGAGCTGGGCTGACTCAGAGGGTCACATGTCCTTCTTCCTGCCAGCAGTTTGTTGTCAGTCACACCCGAATTAGCATTCCTATTCAGCCCAAGGACTCCATTCTCTTTACTCAGAGCAACAGGCCAGGGTGCCCCTCCTAGTTCCCTTTCACAACAGCCTGTCAATCTCTCAATCTCTTAGCCAAGAGCAGGGGAAGTTTCCTTTGTTCAGGGGGAAGGTGTGGAATGTGTTTGAAGCACAGTGTGGGAAACTTTAACTCCTAAACCCAATGTCTAATATTTGTCTAGCCTTAAAATATAACTCACATTTTTCACAAATACATCAAACCATTTCTTACTTCAAGACTTTTCAGAATATAGTTTTGAATTGTATCCACCTCTTAGGCTTCTGATAGGAAGTCTTTCTTTGGCATAGTGTGGGTTCAATGTTCAACTTTACACATGATGGTTTTAAATCGCCGCCTTCTGATAGAGGTGAGTAACGGTATTACACCCATTTTTGACAGATTTCTTCCAGCAAGCAATCCTCAAAAGTGGACTTTGTTCAGATAACATGTACTTCTGTGGACCTCATATTTATGTAGATTCTTGAAGGAGAATTATGTTGACCACCCAATAAAGAGGTTGGATCTTTTTGGGCGGTTTGTGAGCCATGATTTTTGCAAATTTGACACCAAATAAAAACGGATTTTTAAAACAGCTCTGTTTCTTTTGCAATGATTTTGCTCTGTGGGCAGCCAAATGATGGGTTTTGGCAGTGGTCTCCTGTGTTACCACTGACATAGGCAAAAGTGGATGGTGGCCTATTTTTCAGCTTTTTACTGTGCACTTTCTGGTGATTTCTAGCGAGCAGCATGCTTTCCGGTGGCCATTTCTGAGGTTTCTGCTGTCAGCAATGCACAGGGAGGTTGCAGGGCTTGGACCATTGGGTTAAGACATCCCACATACCCATACCTGTCTTTCCTCATAGTGCTTTGAACATACCCTAAGAAGGAATTTAGCACTTTACAAAAAGGCTAAAAAAATTAAAACACAATATTTAATGGCTGTCCAATTCTCCATCTTCCCTAGCTGTACAGCAGTGGTAATTTAAACTCCAAACGCCATAGTTACCAAAAGTGACCCATCTGAAAGCAGGAAAGATGCAGCTTACTGCCACCTCAATTATTCCTAGACACACATGGTCATTTATTTGATTCGCCAGCAGATTATATATAGTCTAATGTATGGTCTTTGTTCTTTGGGTCACTTAACCGATTCACATTCTAGGATATCACTTCAACCTCAGTCAATCTTTGTGCTATACTTCTAAAATAAAATCCCCTGTTGGCTGCCGACAACTTCTCTTCCTGTGACATATTCTAATCCTTCTTAAGAATAATTTGTCCTACTCCCAGTCACACTTTCTTACCACTGCTCCCCGTTTCCTCTCCTAATTTAACTCCTCCAAACACATCCATTGACCCCCTTCCAGCCATTTAACCCTAGCCCGCGTACTTTCTTCTCCCTCTAGAATCATCCCTCCATTATTACACTGCTGCACCCCTGTGATGGTCCCATTTGGCTAATATTTTGCTTTGTCCTAGATAGTGACTATTCTGGTACACCACACACTTTCCTGGTACCCCTCCTATTATACTGTCTCCACTGCGTAGGCCTCGCTTCTTCTTCTCTCCCTTGTATTTATATATCTGCATCTTTCCTGCCCCTTTTCTGTGCTTTGTCACCTCCCTCCTTCTTTGTGCTCCTAAAATCCGGATATGGTTGTGAGTCTCTGCCTAGGCCCCCAATGATCTGGCATTGGTTGTAGCTCGGGGCATTTGCAACCTTTTGTGGTAGTGCCACCTCACTTCGACACTTCCCTCGTTGAATTTCTGTTCTTTCCTTCAACTTGCTTGTTCCCAGACATAACATATGCTGGTACATTTACATGTGACATAACTAGGGGAATAGCATGGGGCAAAAATAACTCCCCAAGAAAGTGCAGAGAGGAGTTCACAATAAAGAAATAAGCATACATTTTATGAAATGATATCATATGGCATTTGTAACGCACCTATACACAAGTGATTCAAGGCGCGACGAGGCAAGGGGGGGAACAAAGCGAGAACAGACAACGATCCTACTAGGCCAAGTGTCATTCAGTTCGCACAAGTGCATGGGAAGAGGGGCAAAGTGCATGGGGAAGGGAGAATGCAGTACATGGGAATAGATAATAACAATAAGTAACGGCCAGCAATTGGCAAATGCAAAGGTGTTATGCAAGAAGTCACACTTTCCATGAATAATCTGGTCACCCCTGGCATTAGTTAAACCTTTTTTCTATGTGCTTCCTCCGTTATAATGCACTAACCATTACAGACTCAGTCCCGCAAACTCACTGGTGCACTTTCTTCACAATCAAGAGCGCACTTAAGACCGGTCTCAATCCACTTGCCCATGCAAATATACTGGTGTGTCACATGAAGTCATGTTCCTCATCACAGTCATGAGTGATGAACTCCCGACTCTATGCAAAGACCAGACTTGAACATGAAGGCCAGTAGCACAGATAAGGCAGCAACTTGCTGTGCCTCCGCTGTCCACCCTGCCCACCAGGACACAGGGATTTGTTAATTTAGTTATTTTATTTATTGGACTTTTGTATGACACCTATACACAAGTGTTTCCAGGTGCCACAAGACATGATGAGCGAATCGGGGGAGGGGGACAAAAGAATAACAAAAGAACAAAAGACGGTCATATTGGCCTTGTAACAATCCTACCATGAGCCCTACCATATCAGTCTAACACAGCTACGACAGATAAGAGATTATTCAAAACACACCGAACAACCATCACCCAAAAATCAACATTAAACTAGAACAGAGAACAGCAAGAACACTGCCGCCCTGACTAACACAACAGGACCTCTGCTTTCTGACATACAGACTTAAACCCTACCTGGTCACACTGCCTATGCACTCCTAGCAACAAGACCCCTCAATAGCTTCCCTACCTACCTCTCCTTCCCACCACTCAAACTAATCTACTCACCTTTTAACCTAAAATCAGCCCAACACTACATACACTGACACCCTCACGCATGACAGGCGTATGCCTGCTTGAACTAACATCACCATATTAACTATTGTGAAGCACTGTATATCTCAAAAAATGGCCTGCAACATCCTCATGCCATGCCACCTCCTGATCCGAGACAAGTGCCTCTCCCAATATAGAGTGCTGGCCCCCAATAGATCTTGGGTTCTACCCTCTGGATAAAGCAAACACCCAATTGTGACGTGGACACCCCATAAACCCACACATAGGCGTCAGGTACCTTTGGCCGACTACCACTTCACAACTGCCTCTCCTAAACTCTCTAGCCCACCCAACCCTTATTCCAGATATTTGCACCAGGAGGATGCCAAAACCACAGAAGGGCACACACAAGGCCAATTAAGATTACTTAAAAATGAGGGACTTGTACATGCACACAATCAAGAGCCCAGTGCACAGCTGAGCTGCTCTGCTTTTGAATACCTGGACTTAAGGTCCGGAACAAAACTAGTGACTGACAAGAATATCAGAGCAGGGATTGGAATTACTCATCGTTCAACCAGATTGCTTCTTAATATGGTAGCCAGCACCACTTCTATTAAGCCTCAGACATCCAGCAGCAGTGCCATGAATTCTATTCTACGGCATGTGATGCCTTCATCTTTAGAAATGCAAAATAAGGCACATTAACTGCTAATTTAGAAAAAAAAAACTCATGGGCATGGTAATTTTAAGAAACTGTCCCTCGTGATGAATCCTCTTCTGCTCAATTGCCATTAAAAAGCGTTGACCACTTACGTTTAAAATCATCAGTCCGTCGGGAGATGACACTTGGAATTGATAGAAAAATATGTGCTTGATCTACTTTTCTAATGCAACACTTGTACTGCTGAAGACAGTGATACATCTGTTATTTAATACCGTGTCAGAGCACCTGGAATATCAGATCATTAATATCCATGGAGTCGTTGATCCCTTACAGCGTTCGCAGGCACTGTCCTGCTCGCTCTATACAGTATCAGCTTTGCGACACATCGTGCTGTCAAAATATGCACCTCCCTGTATGGCTCTTTGATGCATGTTGGTGAAAATAGCACTCTCAGAAGAACACAAAAGGCAAACATGCTTGGAAAATTGACTACCCTCAGGGCGAAGGTTCACATCTATCAGATTGAATTTTACGATTCAATTTCATTAGATTGTTCTTTTGTTTTTGTTTTTTTTTGTTTTTTTTCAATTTCACCACATTGAACTTTCAATGTGGTGAAATATAGTTTAAAACAGAATTTCTATGAATGACATGTTAAGTTTAAGGTGGCAGAATTGATTGTGGAACACAGTGTGTTTTTATTAAACATTGGCTAACGCAGAGAGGCACACAGAGTGTATGGTTATTTTCTTTTAAATAGTCACAAAACATTAATGGGTCGATTCATGGAAATAATGTGCGCCGAAAATTCCAGCGCAGAGGTGCCAAAACGTGCGAATCGCAGGAAAAGTGCGAAAATCGCAGTGTAAGTGCGAAAATCGCAGGGAAACCAGCGCACAGCGATTCATGGAAGTCCGTGCGTGAGAAAAACATTGGATGTGCGCTAAAAATGTGCGCCGCGCACGCCGGTGCACAGGTCATCCAACAGCGTGCGCCACGGCCACTGCGAAATAGCGCGGCGCACATCACAAAAGTAGGCGGAACACAGGGCGTAACACTCGGAATGGGGAACAACGCGTGAAAATATGGGCGTCACGGGGGAAGTATAGGAGGCAAGTGCGTGGAACGCCCACACGCTCGCCTACAACCCGTATTCATGGAATCGAATAGGGCAAACCAGCGCACGGTCAAAGACGCGCACAGGGCCAAACAAGTACGCCACAAGAAAGCAGGCGGTAGCACCCCTGCGACTTAAAAAAATGTGCGCCAAAATGTGCGCTAACAAAAAGCACCCATATACAGCCATGATGATACAGTGGCCCTCTAGGACAAATGAGGTGCAAAGGGGCACCGACAAACACGGACACCCGCTGTGTGAAAAATAGCGTGTGCGCGTGTTCCTGGGTGCGCGGGAAGTTCCACACGCGATTGGCCTGGGTACGTGTACTTTGTGGTGCACGGGAAGTTCCACACACGATTAGCCTGGGTACGTGTACTACGGGGTGTGCGGGAAGTTCCACACGCGATTGGCATGGGTAGGTGGGGGTGCGCGGGAAGTCCCACATGCGATTAGCCTGGGTACGTGTACTTCGGGGTGCGCGGGAAGTTCCACACGCGATTTGCCTGGGTAGGTGGGGGTGCGCGGGAAGTTCTACACGCGATTGGCCTGGGTACGTGTACTTCGGGGTGCGCGGGAAGTTACACACGCGATTGGCCTGGGTACGTGTACTACGGGGTGCGTGGGAAGTTCCACACGCGATTGGCCTGGGTACGTGTACTTCGGGGTGCGCGGGAAGTTCCACACGCGATTGGCATGGGTATGTGTATTCCGAGGTGCGCAGGAAGATTCACACGCAATTTCTGCAGGGTACGTGTATTTCGGTGGTGCCGGGGAATGCTACACATGATTTGGCCATGTGGGTCCTCCCAGGTGTTCCCTCTATACCCTCCATGGCCCCTGCAGGCAGCCCACACCACAGGGTACTACCCTGCACCCCTGCTCATGTCCCACAGCCAACCCATCTACCATGGCCATGCCCACCAGCCAACCCACATGTCACCTTGCACTACTGATCACCAACACATGTCTCCCATCACCCCCACTCCCCAGCAGTGCAGGGGCAGCCTCCACCAGGCCCCCACTCATGTCCAACTCATGTCTCCCTGCACCCCCACCCCCCAGCAGTGAAGGGGCAACAGCCACCAGGCTCCCACACATGTCCCCCAGCACCCCCACCCCCCAGCCACCAGGGGCAGCCTCCACCAGGCCCCCAGCCATGTCTACCACCACCCCCACCCCCCAGCAGTGCAGGGGCAGCCTCCACCAGGCTCCCACACATGTCTCCCTGCACCCCCACCACCAGCCACCAGGGGCAGCCTCCACCAGGCCCCCACTCATGTCCCCTATCACCCCCACCCCCAGCAGTGCAGGGGCAGCCTCCACCAGGCTCCCACACATGTCCCCCTGCACCCCCACCCCCCAGCAGTGCAGGGGCAGCCTCCATCAGGCCCCCACCCATGTCTACCACCACCCCCACTCCCCAGCCACCAGGGGCAGCCTCCACCAGGCCCCCACTCATGTCCCCTATCGCCCCCACCCTCCAGCCACCAGGGGCAGCCTCCACCAGGCTCCCACACATGTCCCCCTGCACCCCCACCCCCCAGCCACCAGGGGCAGCCTCCACCAGGCCCCCACTCATGTCCCCTATCACCCCTACCCCCTAGCAGTGCAGGGGCAGCCTCCACCAGGCCCCCACTCATGTCTACCACCACCCCCACCCCCCAGCAGTGCAGGGGCAGCCTCCACCAGGCCCCCACTCATGTCTACCACCACCCCCACCCCCAGTAGTGCAGGGGCAGCCTTAACCAGACCCCCACCCATGTCTACCACCACCCCCAAACCCCAGCCACCAGGGGCAGCCTCCACCAGGCTCCCACACATGTCCCCCTGCATCCCCACCCCCCAGCAGTGCAGGGGCAGCCTCCACCAGGCCCCCACCCATGTCTACCACCACCCCCACCCCCCAGCCACCAGGGGCAGCCTCAACCAGGCCCCCACTCATGTCCCCTATCGCCCCCATTCCCCAGCCAACAGGGGCAGCCTCCACCAGGCTCCCACACATGTCCCCCTGCACCCCCACCCCCCAGCCACCAGGGGCAGCCTACACCAGGCCCCCACACATGTCCCCTATCACCCCCACCCCACAGCAGTGCAGGGGCAGCCTCCACCAGGCCCCCACTCATGTCTACCATCACCCCCACCCCCCAGCAGTGCAGGGGCAGCCTCCATCAGGCCCCCACCCATGTCTACCACCACCCCCACTCCCCAGCCACCAGGGGCAGCCTCCACCAGGCCCACACTCATGTCCCCTATCGCCCCCACCCTCCAGCCACCAGGGGCAGCCTCCACCAGGCTCCCACACATGTCCCCCTGCACCCCCACCCCCCAGCCACCAGGGGCAGCCTCCACCAGGCCCCCACTCATGTCCCCTATCACCCCTACCCCCCAGCAGTGCAGGGGCAGCCTCCACCAGGCCCCCACTCATGTCTACCACCACCCCCACCCCCCAGCAGTGCAGGGGCAGCCTCCACCAGGCCCCCACTCATGTCTACCACCACCCCCACCCCCAGCAGTGCAGGGGCAGCCTCCACCAGACCCCCACCCATGTCTACCACCACCCCCAAACCCCAGCCACCAGGGGCAGCCTCCACCAGGCTCCCACACATGTCCCCCTGCATCCCCACCCCCCAGCAGTGCAGGGGCAGCCTCCACCAGGCCCCCACCCATGTCTACCACCACCCCCACCCCCCAGCCACCAGGGGCAGCCTCAACCAGGCCCCCACTCATGTCCCCTATCGCCCCCATCCCCCAGCCACCAGGGGCAGCCTCCACCAGGCTCCCACACATGTCCCCCTGCACCCCCACCCCCCAGCCACCAGGGGCAGCCTACACCAGGCCCCCACACATGTCCCCTATCACCCCCACCCCACAGCAGTGCAGGGGCAGCCTCCACCAGGCCCCCACTCATGTCTACCATCACCCCCACCCCCCAGCAGTGCAGGGGCAGCCTCTACCAGCCCCCCACTCATGTCTACCACCACCCCCACCCCCCAGCAGTGCAGGGGCAGCCTCCACCAGGCCCCCACCCATGTCTACCACCACCCCCACCCCCCAGCCACCAGGGGCAGCCTCCACCAGGCTCCCACACATGTCCCCCTGCACCCCCACCCCCCAGCAGTGCAGGGGCAGCCTCTACCAGGCCCCCACTCATGTCTACCACCACCCCCACCCCCCAGCAGTGCAGGGGCAGCCTCCACCAGGCCCCCACCCATGTCTACCACCACCCCCACCCCCCAGCCACAAGGGGCAGCCTCCACCAGGCCCCCACTCATGACCCCTATCGCCCCCACCCCCCAGCCACCAGGGGCAGCCTCCACCAGGCTCCCACACATGTCCCCCTGCACCCCACCCCCCAGCCACCAGGGGCAGCCTACACCAGGCCCCCACTCATGTCCCCTATCACCCCCACCCCCCAGCAGTGCAGGGGCAGCCTCCACCAGGCCCCCACTCATGTCTACCACCACCCCCACCGCCCAACAGTGCAGGGGCAGCCTCCACCAGGCCCCCACTCATGTCTACCACCACCCCCACCCCCCAGCAGAGCAGGGGCAGCCTCCACCAGGCCCCAACCCATGTCTACCACCACCCCCACCCCCCAGCCACCAGGGGCAGCCTCCACCAGGCTCCCACACATGTCCCCCTGCGCCCCCACCCCCCAGCAGTGCAGGGGCAGCCTCCACCAGGGCCCCACCCATGTCTACCACCACCCCCACCCCCCAGTCACCAGGGGCAGCCTCCACCAGGCCCCCACTCATGTCCTCTATTACCCCCACCCCCCAGCCACGAGGGGCAGCCTCCACCAGGCTCCCACACATGTCCCCTTGCACCCCCACCCCCCAGCCACCAGGGGCAGCCTCAACCAGGCTCCCACACATGTCCCCCTGCACCCCCACTCCCCAGCGGTGCGATTTGCCTGGGTATGTGTACTTCGGGGTGCGCGGGAAGTTCCACACGCGATTGGCCTGGGTACGTGTACTTCGGGGTACGCGGGAAGTTCCACACGCAATTGGCCTGGGTACGTGTACTACGGGGTGCGTGGGAAGTCCCACACGCGATTGGCCTGGGTACGTGTACTTCGGGGTGCGCGTGAACTTCCACACGCGATTGGCCTGGGTACGTGTACTTCGGGGTGCGCGTGAACTTCCACACGCGATTGGCCTGGGTACGTGTACTTCGGGGTGCGTGGGAAGTCCCACACGCGATTGGCCTGGGTACGTGTACTACGGGGTGCGTGTGAACTTCCACATGCGACTGGGCCTGTGAGAGTGGGGTACATGTATTCCAGGGGTGGGCGGGAATATTTACCCGCGACTGGGCCTGGGAGAGCGTGCTACATGTATTCCTGGGGTGGGCGGGAAGATTCACACGTTCGCCTACGACGTGCCGAACAATAAATGGTCCAATCCTGAGACACGTACGCCAGCCTGAAGCAGGCGTACGTCGACCCGCGCAGCATAAAAGTGCGCGCAAACAACAAACAAGCTCATACCCCAGGATGAATATACCATTCCTAGCAGCAGTGGCCGTGGGTTACCAAAGGAGGAGGAGGAGGATGGTGAAGGCCTGAATTTTCACTCCCAGAACCAGCCTTTTTGGGATGCCTGATGACCAGGTGTATGGGAGGTACAGGTTTCCCCCACACAAAATACTGGACCTGGTCAGTGAGTGGGAGGATGACCTCACATCACCCACCCTGTGCTCCCAAGCACTCAGCCCCCTGGAGAAGGTCCTCAATGTACTGCACTTCTTGGCCACAGGATCATTTCAGCGGACAAGTGCCATAGTGGGTGGGGTGTCACAGGCCACGCAGTCACGCTGCCTACACCAGGTCTTGAACATCATCACTGCACGCCCATCAGTCCGTAGGCACATATACCTGCCCAGGACACCTGCAGAAAGGCAGGCTGCCACCCTCGATTTCTACGTTGTGGCACAATTCCCAAAAGTGCTAAGTGCCATTGACTGCACCCATGTGGCACTACGTCCCCCCAGGGCATCTGAGCACATCTATAGGAACCGCAAGCACTGGCATTCCATCAACGTGCAGGTAGTATGTAATGCTAAGGGAATCATCACCTCAGTATATGCCAACTATCCAGGGTCCACCCACGACAGCTTCATTTACCGAATGTCTACCCTAAACTGGGTCATAGAAGCTGGGCGGCATGGCGATACATGGCTGCTTGGTGAGTATGAATGCCACTGCACATGCATGCATGTCAGATGCAGAGTTATGTCACTACCCCACTAATGATACCCATCACCTCCTCACCAGGGGACAGTGCCTACCCTCTGAGCACCCACATGATGACGCCAATTCGGAACCCCATCACGCCTCCAGAGGTAAGATACAACACAGCCCATATTGCAACCCGGGGCATAGTGGAGCGCACATTCGAAGTGCTCAAGTCACGCTTTCGCTCCCTTGACCGTTCTGGCGGGCAGCTGTTATATGCGCCCCCAGTAGTGTGCAGGATCATAGTGGCAGCATGTGTCCTGCACAATGTTGCAACACGCCGTGGCCTGGCTGTGGACATGGTGGTGCCCCCACATACCCAACCACATGCACGGCCGCTGCGCATGGGAAGGGGGAGGGCATGGGGTGAGGCAGCCCGTACGCAGCTGGTGGCTAATTACTTCACATAGAAATCACACCCCAGTGGAGTGCACACAGGCCTGGCACATACCATCTGATAAGCAATGATGACTCAACCTGACAATTAAGACGAACAAAGGGACTGTCAACTGTCAGAACCATAGCAGCCTGAGATTGTTCATGTGGAAGTGTCACAATGTGTGCATCCCTACCTACACAAACACCACCAATGCAGTGTCATGAAAAGACACTTCCATGCTGCAGAAATGAATACCCACTCGCACAATACTACATGAAAACAGTGCCATGTCACCCACCCTCTCCCCGGCACGGGCACACAACACACCATGGCATGTCATGCAATGTGAGAGGTAAGCAATTAATCCCCACAACATGCCCCAAGTGTCACCAGCTACAGTGTCCCTAATGGAAACATGTCCACACATGAAATGCTCACAGTAATGCAGGACCTACAACCCACATTACCAAATACTTACTAAGAATACCAATCACCTACACAACCTCCAACCTACCTTAAACATGACATTACAGACCTAAAAATTAGCTAGCCTCGCCACCTGATGATGACATCCCTCCGAACACTTCCAAGTATACAGTGTTAGCGCCACGCAAGAGTGTAGGTGCACTGCTTACAACATGGACTCCAGTTCCAAGGTGGACCGCATTGTGAAGACATGAGGAATGGACCTGCAAATATGGAGGATGAGATGGATGCAGAGGCATATATCAATACACCATGCAGTGTACAATACAACAACAATATGCACTATGAATGTATACACAGTATTCACTACAGACTGCCCACACAGTTCAATGGAGTCCAATGTCACCATGTACATCAATGTCACTTGGGCACACCCTTTGCAAGCCCATGGAAACAGGAAGCAGGAGGGGTGTGTGTGACAAAAACCCAAGCATCTGAACCAAATCCATGACAAGCCTGCATGTGGCCAGCCACAATGCAGTGTATGCCCACGGGAGCCACACATGGCAACACACTGTCCCAAAAAAAAAAAAAAAATCAAAAATGGCCATTAATGGCCCAGGGGGGCGGGGGAGGCCACCCAGGAGGTCCGAGGACAGGGTGCACACCAAAACCCACCTGTGTGGATCTTGCGAAAAAAAAACACCTCCATGGGCTCATGGCCTACACGGCTACCCTATTGTGGGAGTATCACTGCTGTCGCTATCCTCACCCTCTGCAGCTGCATCAGGAGGTGGTGGCACTATGGGAGGCAGCCCACGCAAAGCCCTAGTCTGTTCCTCCATGGCTGCAGCATGCGGGTGTGGTAGGTCTCGTTCTGGAGGATAAGTGTGCGGAGGTCCCCATGCAACAACTTACGGGATGCCCGGACCTCCGCCCTAGTTGGCTGCATCTCAGCTGAGAGCATACGGGTGAGACGCTCCAGCTGCTGTTCTGTCCTTCGGTTTGTTGAAGACTCAAGCTCAACAAGAGTCGTCCTGAGGTGAAGGAGTTCCAGCCTCAGGGCTTCCCTGTGGCCCTGTGAATCTATGGAGATGGCTTCCTGTCGGACGCCAACATGTGTCCTCCCTGTGTGACTGGCAGATGGAGTCGGTTGCCTGCTGTAGTTGCTCCATCAGCCTTTCGGGGGGGACAATGGAAGTGGCCACCCTATCTCTGATGATGCTGCCTGTTGGGTTGCCATACCGTAAATGGATTGCTCCCATGCGGTATTGCCAGGTGGCGTACGGCCACCACGTCGGCGGGCACCATACCTGTCTGGGGCAAGGCTAACTGTGCCTTGCTGTGCCGGCACTGCCTGAGGCTGCAGGACTGCATTCCCCCTCTGATCTGCTGGCCCAGGAACAGGATCAGATGTCGCGGAGTGTGACCCTGCATCCGTAACCACCAAAGGCGTACCTGCCAACACTGACATCCCCATTGAGGGTTCTAACCCTGGTGCAGGTGGGTGGGACAGAACAGAATCCCTCCCAGGAACACTCACCTGCGACGGCACATAGGTCTCATCATCTGAATCGACACCTGAATACAGCTCGGGGGAGGTGCAGCCAGAGACACCCCTTGAGAGCACGACCTGCAATAGTTGTGGGTTCTCACCCACCACCACACCACGTCCCTCACTGGTGGTCGGTCGGCCCTCAGACCCCTCCTGGGTCTGCACCATCTCCACAACCCCAGCAGTATCAAGTGCGTCTTCCCCTGCAAAGACATAAAAGAAAACAAATGGAAACAGGCATTAGCACTATGGCACACAATTAGGGCTGAGAGGCTACAGAAACAGTACTTGATTGACACATGTCCCACATGACCAAAACACTCCCATGCATGCACCGTCACTGCGTGTGATGGGGAGGCAGATGGCACACATTGATGACACCAAGATGGAAGATGAACACATTTGCTGCATGCTGCCTAGCAGTGGCATCACACATTGGCCAGTGATTAGCAGGTCAAATACACATGCAATCACACAGATGGCATGTACCCTAGCCATGAAGTGAAGAGGGAGAGGAGGTCACCAATTGTTCATTCAGTCCAGTTTGCTCATATAATTGATTATTTTCATTGTAATGGTTCAAATGTTTAACCTGCAGCTGCCAGTCAAAAATGGTCCTATAGCACAGGTGCATGTCTAAACTAATCATGTCCAGGAAACTGAGCCAGTCCACTGTACCATAGCCATGTCAGACATGTGACAATATGACTGAGAAATCCCGAGTAAAAATGGTGGTATGCAAACAATCTGCCTGAATAAACAGAGGTAAATAAGCAACAGTGTTGTGGCAAGATGACACTCCAAGGGCAACTGGCGTGGTGTTCGGCTGGATGTCTAATGTTGGCCGAAGGGATGCTGCTATACCCAAATGCTGGTGCCAAGAATGTATAGGAATAGGCACATGGATGACCCAAACCACTCAGGCACACACACCCTCCTCTGGCAACCAAACAGAAGCCCTCCCACACACACCATGCACATGGATGACACACACATGCATGTGCACTCACCGGACAATGCCTCGTAATCTGCCAGTTCTCCCACGCCTTGGATCTGTTCCTCCGTGACGTAGGTGGTAGGGATCCTGAGTGTCCTACGCCGCTCTGGACACTAGGGGCAGGAGCGTGGGATTGCACACTCAGCATGGGAGTTGGTGCAGGCATTAGCTCAAGTGTGGTGGTGTCAGGGGGAATGTCAGCATGATGGACTTGGACCGACACTGTCCTGGATGGGTGTGTGAGAGGTGGGGTGGATGGAGCCGCAGCTGCCCCTGCAGCCTCCCCAGCCTGCCCACGTGGGGCAGCAGATGACCTAGCTGCCCCTGATCCACGTGGCCTGATGACACCAAAAGTTCACCGGTGCACGTGGCCTAGACCTGCTGACCCGGAAGTCAGCCATGGAGTCACCCTGTGCCAGGTCTGGTTCCACAGTGGGCTGGTCCAACAAGGGCTGAGCATGGATGGTGTCAGCCACGGTAACCTCAACCAGGGGGGGGCATGGGTGCCCCTGACTGCTCCTCCACACATGGGGTGCTAGGAGCACCCTGCAAGTCACGGCCATGTCCCCTACTGGATCCACCACGGCCACCACTTGGGGCTCGGCCACCTTTGCCACCCTTACGGCTTGGTCGCCTCCCAGCCATGGCACTGATGTTATTGTGCGTATGGGAGTCGATGTGAACTATTGTCCTGGGCAATTGGGGGTCAAAGGGGTTGGGTACCAGATGGTTATCATACCCTAGTGCTCTAGCAAGGCTGTATGTCACCCCTGGGAAAAGATGACAGGTCAGACAACTCACAGGCACCCCAAAAAAGCGAAGTAAGGTGCACGCAACCCCTCCTAGACCACGTGTGTGGAAAAATAAACCTGCACTACGCTGTGGCACCCAGAAACACAAGAATGAACGTATGCGTGTCACACGCAGCCTAGAATGACCTCTGAAGGGGTACGCGACACACGGGGCAAGTACAGATGTTAAATACGTGCGCGACTCACCGTCTGCCAGGAACAAAAGCGTGAAAAATATGCGCGTGTGCGCGTTGGCAACACCCTCGCCAAAAGAAGAATTGTACGCTGTCTGGGGAGACAGGACAACAGTAGAAGGGAACGCTGTTTGAGGAAACAGGCCCAGGAAAAAGAGGAAACGAGAAAAAGCTGTCAGAGGTAACAGGGAGTACGAACTGGAAACGCCATGAAGTAAATCACGTGTGAACCGACAAGAAGTACAGAATTCACCCACTCGCTCTCTACGAAAAGCACGTACAAGGAAATGGTGTTCTACACGTACCTTTTATACCCACGTCACAGACGCGCATACGCGATGAGGACATTTCCACCAATTAAGCGCTTTGACACTCTGACGTGTATCTCTTCATTTTTACATGCGCCATTCTCTACGGCCATGCGCGTGATGTCACAGCTGCGTATGGTGGCCTTTGGGCCAATGAAATCGCATATGCGAGCACACGTGGTAAAACTGCACGTCCGAGTGTCATCACGTGTAATCTGAGGGTAGTGAGCGTACACGCGATTGGCCTGGGTACGTGTATTTCTGGGGTGCGCAGGAAGTTCCACACGTGATTGGTGGAAATCCACGTGTGCTCTGTCATCACGTGTAATGAGGGAAACACCCGCGCGTCACGTCACAGACGCGCTTATGCGCTAAGGGCCTTTGGTCCAATGAAATCGCATATGCGTGCTGACGTGCATACGCGCTACGGGCCTTTCCTCGATTCACACGCAGACGTGCAGGATTTTCACGTGCCAAATCACTCCGTATCAAGCTGGCCACGCATAAGCACACGGAAGACCACGCTCCTGCCCAGAAGGCCGAATTACTGCCCCCCAGAGCCCCAAGCACGCTCCAACCTGCCATCTGCTGCTGCCTGACTGCCTGCTGCCCACGTGCCCTGCCATTTGCTGCCTGCACATCAGCCAGGGGTGCTGTTGCTGTGACCACCCTTGCTGGAACCGAAGACTCCCGACTGGGATTCCATCGCTCCACAGCCCAGCCCCAGGACCCAGTTGCCCATCCACCCCTGCCTCTGGGGTTGTCATGTCGGGCACTGCAACATCTGGCACCACTGACAACCCCCGGCCAGAGTGGCAGAGGGGCACCAGCTTCAGTGCCAGGGAAGTTGGTGTCCTGGTGGAGGAAGTCCTGGGGCAGTATGATGCCCTCTACGGAAGTGTGCGCGCCGACAAGGAAGGACGGACTCGGATCTGGACGGACATCGTGACTGCCATCAACGCGGAGGGGGTGACTTCCAACATGTCAAGAAGCACTGGGAGGACTTCAGGACCCTGAACAAGGCCCGGCGCCTCTTGAAGGCAGCGGATGCTAAGGGGCGCCAGGGCCACTTGTCGGAAGATCAGATGAGAGTCCTGGAACGCATATCCCCAGCGCTCCACGTCCAGGTCCTTGAGAGGCAGACCCGTCTGGAGTCGAGCAGTAAGTGTACATGCATCATGATTGTAAGCTGTGCGTGTGGTGATGTGCCAGTAGTGTGCCGGTTGCACATCTGTTTGTATGGGGCCGAGTATGGGTGGGGGTGTACAAGGCTGTGAGGCTAACACATGCGAGGGCTGTCATGTGTGAGACATGGATGGTGCTTATGTGTGTAGGCTTGCATGCCAAATGCAGTTGTGTGGGCACACATGCTTGGATGAATGTGTATGTAAGTGGGCATGTTCGTGATGTCACGCATGTATGTTGTTTTCAGCTGCATGTATCAGCACTGTGTACATGTGCATGTGTGTGTATTTGACAAGGGTGCAATAGTGATGCAACATGGATGCATGTGACAGCGGGATGTGGAAGCCTGATTGGCAGATGTGACATGGATGCCCATCAGAACACTGCGACAGTTGGCTAAGGTGTACACATGCATGCAAGTGTGGTGGTGTGCGTGCATGTTTAGTGCACTCCCTGTGTTGCATGTGATGTCTGGCTCACCTTTGCCTGCTCATGCTGTTGTATGTGTATGGATGGTGCAGGCAGTTGCAATGTGGCTGTGGTATGGCTCATGTGTGCAAGTTGAAATGACATGTGTGTTGCCGATTGTGATGCCATGTCTGAGGTTTGCCAATGCCAATCATGTGCAACTGTCATGTGTGTATATGTCCATTGTACAGTGCCCTGATGCCGGTGTTTTATTTCCCCCTGTCTGCACCGTAAACTGATGAAGAGGGCGGAGAAGTGCTGTGGAGCACAGCGGCGGGGATCGCACCGCCAGCCGGAGACGCAAGGCCCGGCTCCCCTCCCAGGTTGTGATCTCATCGGGGAGTGAGGAGTCCGGTGCGCGTCCCAGGCCGCAGCTGCCGGGGGGAGGTCCAAGAGGCGGAGGTCGGAGTTGGACTCCTCGGCAGCAGAAGGGGCAGCTGGGACCCCACAGGGCCCAACGGGGGAAGATGGCAAGGAGTCATTCAGGTTGGGGGGGGTTTGGTGGAGGAGGAGGCCGTGCAAGCAACAGAGACGGGGTCTGGAGGTGGGGATTCCACTGGTGCTCGTGGTGCAGTGCAGGACAAGGGACAGGAGGCAGCACAGGTCGCCGCGGAGGTGCCTTTGTGCAATCCTGTCCCTGATCCTGTCACTGCATCATCTTGCACCAGCAGGGATGCCTACGTCCAGACCCGTTTTCAGGCAGGGGGTGAGCTCACGACAACTGGCCTTCCTCTGCCTGCAGACGTGGCTATCCGGGTCAGGGTTGAGCCTGTCCTGACCGGTGTGGCGTTGCGTCAACGGGCCATGCGAGGTGACCTACAGTCTTTTCATGAGGAGACTGCACGTCATCTCGAATGGCTCGTTGACCGCGTCGGCCTACTGGGACAGGTCACCCAGGCCGGATTCCTCCGTTTGATGGGGCTTGCTACAACCCCCTCCTCAACTGAACCCCCTATGCGCCAGTCGTCCTCCGTGCCATCTTCCCACGCATCAGTCACCTGGGTGCCCTGTGGAGCTGCCTCTGATGGTGCGGCCAGGCTGGTGGAGGAGGCATCCCTGCCACAGTCGGGAGTCGGACGTCCAGCAGGGGTGGCCACATCAACAACTGCACCCCAGCCAGCGGAGGATGTGCAGGCAGCAGGAGGCAGTGCACGGGCAGAGGCGCAGAAGCAGCAGCAGCAGCAACGTGGTGGGAGCCATGATGGCTCAGGGCCTTCCACATCGGAGGGGCAGGCATCGGCCGGAGGGCAGGAGGACCCAGGATGGGAAGTGTCTTCCGTGTGGCAGCGGTTGGGCCACGCCATAGATGCGGAGCGGCAGGTGGGAGCCATGATGGCTCAGGGCCTTCCACATCGGAGGGGCAGGCATCGGCCGGAGGGCAGGAGGACCCAGGATGGGAAGTGTCTTCCGTGTGGCAGCGGTTGGGCCACGCCATAGATGCGGAGCGGCAGCGGGCGGAAGAGGCACGGCTCACGATGATCAGGGCGGAGACCTCCATGCAGAGGGCCCTGAGGCGTGCCAAGTGCCTCGAGGCAATCCGCAGGGAGTTTGGGGGGAACATGTGGACGGCCCTGTGGACCCTCGGGGCCATGGAGGAGGAGCGCCTCCGGGACATTGAGCAGGAGTTCGATGATGCCCTGGCCCGGAACATCCCGAAGTGAGCCGTCGGACTAGCCCGCTGCCCTTGTAAATAGTTATATAGTTAGTGTTAGGTTTCCTTTGGTTTGGCTTTATTTTTGGACCTTTTGGACAATGGGCCACATTTTTGTATATAGTTATTTTTTTTAGGTAGTGTTATTAGATAGGTTTCATTTCTTCGGTTGGTTTCATGGACCCTGGATAGTTATCTGTACATAGTTGACTTTTGGATTTTCAATTTTTATTATGATTTCGCCATGGAGCAATGGTTTTCGATTTTAATTTGTGACTTTGGACACCTTTCCTTTGCATTATGATTTGTGGTTTAGCAATTTTTTCACGGGAATGCTGTTTTTTTTGTTGTTAAATTTCTATTATTGTTTGTTTATTTTTGATTCAATTTATGTTGCTTTTAATACATATTTTTTCTTCAAAGTTCAATGTGTAGTATCATCTCATTGGTTTCATGCATATCATGATACGGGTTTTGACATTCACTGACACCCATTGGGTGTATGTGAGGGACATGTGTTCATTTCAAAACTTGCAATTGGGCTTCTGTCATGTTTTTGCAATTTCTAAGTGGGTGGATGCAATACTCGGGTGGGTGTTTGCCATTTGGAGGGTGACAATAAGGGCCAGGGATCTACATTGTGGTGACATGTTGGCTGGGAGACGTGAGTGGGGGCCTGGTGGAGGCTGCCCCTGGTGGCAGGGGGGTGGGGGTGATGGGAGACATGGGTGGGGGCTTGGTGGAGGCTGCCCCTGCACTGCTGGGGGGTGGCGGTGATAGGGGACATGAGTGGGGGCCTGGTGGAGGCTGCCCCTGCACTGCTGGGGGGTGGGGGTGATGGGAGACATGAGTGTGGGCCTGGTGGAGGCTGCTCCTGCACTGCTGGGGGGTGGGGGTGATGGGAGACATGAGTGTGGGCCTGGTGGAGGCTGCCCCTGCACTGCTGGGGGGTGGGGGTGATGGGAGACATGGGTGGGGGCCTGGTGGAGGCTGCCCCTGCACTGCTGGGGGATGGGGGTGGTGGTAGACATGAGTGGGGGCCTGGTGGAGGCTGCCCCTGGTGGCTGGGGGGTGGAGGTGCAGGGAGACATGAGTTGGGCATGAGTGGGGGCCTGGTGGAGGCTGCCCCTGCACTGCTGGGGGGTGGCGGTGATAGGGGACATGAGTGGGGGCCTGGTGGAGGCTGCCCCTGCACTGCTGGGGGGTGGGGGTGATGGGAGACATGGGTTTGGGCCTGGTGGAGGCTGCCCCTGCACTGCTGGGGGGTGGGGGTGATGGTAGACATGAGTGGGGGCCTGGTGGAGGCTGCCCCTGCACTGCTGGGGGGTGGCGGTGGTGGTAGACATGGGTGGGGGCCTGGTGGAGGCTGCCCCTGCACTGCTGGGGGGTGGCGGTGGTGGTAGACATGGGTGGGGGCCTGGTGGAGGCTGCCCCTGCACTGCTGGGGGGTGAGGGTGATGGGAGACATGGGTGGGGGCCTGGTGGAGGCTGCCCCTGCACTGCAGGGGGGTGGAGGTGGTGGTAGACATGGGTGGGGGCCTGGTGGAGGCTGCCCCTGCACTGCCGGGGGGAGGGGGTGATGGGAGACATGAATGGGGGCCTGGTGGAGGCTGCCCCTGCACTGCTGGGGGGTGGGGGTGATGGGAGACATGGGTGGGGGCCTGGTGGAGGCTGCCCCTGCACTGCTGGGGGGTGGCGGTGGTGGTAGACATGAGTGGGGGCCTGGTGGAGGCTGCCCCTGGTGGCTGGGGGGTGGAGGTGCAGGGAGACATGAGTTGGACATGAGTGGGGGCCTGGTGGTGGCTGCCCCTGCACTGATGGGGGGTGGCGGTGATAGGGGACATGAGTGGGGGCCTGGTGGAGGCTGCCCCTGCACTGCTGGGGGGTGGGGGTGATGGGAGACATGAGTGGGGGCCTGGTGGAGGCTGCCCCTGGTGGCTGGGGGGTGGAGGTGCAGGGAGACATGAGTTGGACATGAGTGGGGGCCTGGTGGAGGATGCCCCTGCACTGCTGGGGGGTGGCGGTGGTGGTAGACATGGGTGGGGGCCTGGTGGAGGCTGCCCCTGCACTGCTGGGGGGTGGGGGTGATGGGAGACATGAGTTGGGGCCTGGTGGAGGCTGACCCTGCACTGCTGGGGGTGGGGGTGATGGGAGACATGAGTGGGGGCCTGGTGGAGGCTGCCCCTGGTGGCTGGAGGGTGGGGGTGCAGGGAGACATGAATTGGACATGAGTGGGGGCCTGGTGGAGGCTGCCCCTGCACTGCTGGGGTGTGGGGGTAATAGGGGACATGAGTGGGGGCCTGGTGGAGGCTGCCCCTGGTGGCTGGGGGGTGGGGGTGATGGGAGACATGAGTGGGGGCCTGGTGAAGGCTGCCCCTGCACTGCTGGGGGGTGGGGGTGATGGGAGACATGAGTGGGGGCCTGGTGGAGGCTGCCCCTGCACTGCTGGGGGGTGGGGGTGATGGGAGACATGAGTTGGGGCCTGGTGGAGGCTGACCCTGCACTGCTGGGGGTGGGGGTGATGGGAGACATGAGTGGGGGCCTGGTGGAGGCTGTCCCTGGTGGCTGGGGTGTGGGGGTGATGGTAGACATGAGTGGGGGCCTGGTGGAGGCTGCCCCTGCACTGCTGGGGGTGGGGGTGATGGGAGACATGAGTGGGGGCCTGGTGGAGGCTGCCCCTGGTGGCTGGGGGGTGGGGGTGATGGGAGATATGAGTGGGGGCCTGGTGGAGGCTGCCCCTGCACTGTTGGGGGATGGGGGTGATGGGAGACATGAGTGGGGGCCTGGTGGTGGCTGCCCCTGCACTGCTGGGGGTGGGGGTGATGGGAGACATGAGTGGGGGCCTGGTGGAGGCTGCCCCTGGTGGCTGGGGGGTGGGGGTGATGGGAGACATGAGTGGGGGCCTGGTGGAGGCTGCCCCTGCACTGCTGGGGGGTGGGGGTGATGGGAGACATGAGTGGGGGCCTGGTGGTGGCTGCCCCTGCACTGCTGGGGGTGGGGGTGATGGGAGACATGGGTGGGGGCCTGGTGGAGGCTGCCCCTGGTGGCTGGTGTTGCAGGGGGACATGCGTTGGTGGGCAGTAGTGCAAGGTGACATGCGGGTGGGCTGGGGTGCATGGCCATGGTGGATGGGGTGCCTGCAGGACATGTGCAGGGTAGGCCCCTGTGGTGTGGGCTACCTGCAGGGGCCGTGGAGGGTGTAGAGGGAATGGGAGGACCCTCACGTGCAATTCACGTGTGGTGCTCCCCGCGCACCCCTGTAATACACGTACCCTGATGGAATCACGTGTGATACTTCCCGTGCACCCCTGGAATACACGTACCCTGCTGTTTTTGCATGTGATACTTCCCGCGCACCCCTGGAACACACGTACCCTGATGGGATTGCATGTGATACTTCCCGCGCACCCCTGAAAAACACGTACCCTGCTGTTTTTGCGTGTGATACTTCCCGCACACCCTTGAAATACACGTACCCTGCTGTTTTTGCATGTGATGCTTCCCGCGCACCCCTGGAATTCACGTACCCTGATGGAATCGCGTGTGATACTTCCCGCGCACCCCTGAGATACACGTACCCTGCTGCTTTTGCGTGTGATACTTCCCGTGCACCCCTGGAATACACGTACCCTGCTGTTTTTGCGTGTGATACTTCCCACGCACCCCTGCAATACACGTACCCTGATGGAATATCGTGTGATACTTCCCGCGCACCCCTGAGATACACGTACCCTGCTGCTTTTGCGTGTGATACTTCCCGCGCACCCCTGAAATACACATACCCTGCTGCTTTTGCGTGTGATACTTCCCGCGCACCCCTGAAATACACGTACCCTGCTGCTTTTGTGTGTGATACTTCCCGCGCACCCCTGGAATACACGTACCCTGCTGCTTTTGCGTGTGTTACTTCCCACGCACCCCTGATGCACACGTACACAGGACAATCGCGTGTGGAACTTCCCGCGAACCACTTAAATACATGTTCCCCGCTTGGCGTTTGCTGTTTGCCAGCCCTGTGAACTGGTCCAGGGTTGGCGCAGCCCTTTGCGATTATTTTGGGATTTTGAATGCTTTTCCTCGCGCGAGGGCGTTCTTGGGGGCGTAACTGGCTGGTTTTGGATGCGAAAATCTATGAATGCGCTGTGCGCGGAAATCGATTTTAGTGCACGCGGCTGGCGCAGACATTCGCACGGGCACGCTGTACGCCAGCCGCGTGCGCCACTTTTGTGCGAATTTCTATGAATTACCCTGTATATGTAATAGTTTTGAATTGGAATCTGAAGCCTTGCACCTGCACATGTATTGACCCCTACAAAGCTCAGAGCAGGGTAACCTGCTAATGTTGGTACCCATCCATGCAGCAGGCGGCAACCTTTGCCAAATCCCGATACCACAGTTATGTATGTCCTCTTTCAGTGTCCATCTTCGGTGGACTGATTTCCAGAAACAAGGTTTCAAGGGCTCCTTTTACACAAAGATGAATTGGGCTGCCAAACCTGATACAAACTTCTGTGGTACAGAAAGAAAGTAGAAATTAATTCAGAAGGCTGTTAAGGACATAACGCGTGATACTGGTATTTTAATCATATACCACTCGCTCTTAACATGCTAGTTAAGTTATTGATTAGAATGGATCATTCATATCGCCAGCTAACTTCATGACATTGGATGCGTCAGGGGTTCTTGAGAGCCCTGCCCAGTGCTGCCATGTCACCACCATTTGGCGCAACCTTTGGGTCGTCTTCTTCCTCCTCTATTCAGTAGGACTGGCATTAATGTGGGCCACACCTCACACTGGGTCAAGTTGTGAAAGTGGCACAACACAGAAAATAAGAGGGATAAAGAGAAGAGTGTCAATTGAAGAAGAGGAAGAAGAGGAAGAACAGGGTGGAGTGAAAGAGACAGCATGAAAGGGACATAGAACTGTAGAATGGTAAGGAGGCAAATGAGCAATAATGTGAATAAGACAGAAGGGGAGCGACCCGGGAGAGATAACAGGATCTGGACAGGAATACAAAGCTAGACCAGCAGGGAGAGAGAAGGGGCCCAGAAGGTGAGTGAGAGAGGCACGACATGTAAGAGGAGGGGAGCTGAGTGAAGGGACAAAGCTGGTGAGAACGATACCAGAATGGCTGAATAATTGAGAGAAACAATTAAACCGGGCAGCAGGCAGGGATGTCATTTCACCAAAATGCCAGGGGTAGCAGAAGTGACATTACACGACCCTTGACCTCAGATGACATCACAGGAAGGGATGTCATTTGACCCCTCCCCGAAGTGATATCACGGCAAGCGATGGAACACAACCTTTCACCTCTTGACAAAACAGGAAGTGGCATCACATATCATTGTTTCTAAGCACACTACGAAAAAAAATGGTTACAATATCACTATAATGTGATATACATTTCATACAAGAATGGACCGCCAAATGTATGTTAAGATCAGTGTGTATAGGCCCATATTACAATATTACTGTGAATGCAAGCAGATGTCCATGGCCAAATTATAATGATGTGTTATTATATAGCACTTCCGCTTAAGCGCTTTATATAGAACAAATATACATACAATATCATCCAACCTGTATTGGTACTCATTTATCGAACAAAGAAGGATGAAAGGCTGAGTTGAGGTATTTAAGAGCAGACTAAATCAGTGACTCATCCCCTGAAGTGTGCTTGAAATAAACCTTTAATGAGTCTAGCAATTATTGAATAGAATTCTATAAAGACAAAATATTTGGTATTCCCATTCTTTCTTATTTAGAGTCACTGCTGAACTGAAAGTGTTAGACTTGTGGAACTCCTGTTCTTTTTTATTTTTTTTTTATTTTTTTTATGAGGCCTGAACAAGAAAGCCAGACACTCCGAAGCAAAAAGACACATGGCGCAGGCCACAGGCCAGGACCTTGCATTTAAATTTAAAAAAAAAAACGTGTTTTCTTTTATGGATGGCAAGGGAGACCACAGTGGTAGCAAGGAATACCTCAGGGGTCGCAGCTGTGACCCCTGGTGACCCACAAATGACGTCCCTGGCAGCAGGGAGAAGAAGTGAGAGCAAATAGGAGGGAGGAGGTGCCAAGGCACATAACATGTGAGTGAGAGAGAAGCAGGTACACTAAAAACTCTGGAACTCTACATACATGTGCATGTGAGTCCATCCGATAAACTCATTATTATACATAACTACAATCTGCATGAAAAGTCACTCTGAGTATGAACATTATACAGCCTGTTACTAGCCATTACATTACGGGATATGCCGTTATAAAATGCAGATATCTGCCCCCGACATTCCTCACTTCGCATGGCCTACTCATTGTATACTCTTATTTCCTATAAATATGCAGACATGGATCCGTTAAATCATTTATTGTAAATCTTCTTATCTACTATGGCATTCCGGTCCCCATCGTATATGCAGGATTACAAGTACCAGGATGCATAAGGATGGGAATATAAAAGCCAAAGTTGAAAACTCTGCAAAATGGCACACATGAGCCTCTGTGAAAGGGTCATCAACTAACTGTAGTATTTGCTTGACAAACACAATACACTTAGTTGCAAAACATAATGTGCATGCACATCATTTAGCCATTCCTCACAAAAGGCATGTACATCAGCATGCCTGCTTCCCTTAAGTGGATACTCAACCCTTCTGTTGTTTTTTTTGTCTTTGCATTCTGGGATTTCTAGATTGCTGTGATTTTGTCAGGTCAAAAGCAGCATGATTTAAATTACTGTGATGTCATAATTAAAACATTGTCTACCTTATTTTAAACGTATACAAATCCTACCTTTTTTTGGTCACAGCATGCTTGCAAGTATGTATTGCCCTTGCCCCAGGCTCAAGGCACTGCCAAGTATTTGAGGTGGGATCCGAGCAAGTTTTAGGTGCTGCAGTAGTAGCCATACCACCACAATCAGTAAATGGTGACGTCATTTGCACAACTCTATAGTCAGTAGGTCTGCAACCTTAGCCTCCAGTATAAATCCATATGGCTGAGTAGTATGATAGAGGGTGTGTGTGATGTGTTTGTGTTTACTTGTATAAGTGCAACACATGCATGTGTGCTCCTTTTTTCTGGGGAGAGGGGCCATACTCACATGTGTTTTACAATGGCAGGCTGTCATGTATTGCCCACATAGGTTCATGAAAGTCTTTTACAGTTGCAATTATGGTATATGTTGTGGATGTAACATCACGAAACAAAGTCACCGTTTCCTCGTTGCAAAGAAAAAACACGCACAATCAAACCAACGTTATTACTTTCTGGATAGCTTACGAGTAGCACTTCTGATATTTGCCTCCATTTAGCCAGTGCATGATAACCTCAAACGTGCATGCCTTTGTTACCTGAGTTTTTCCTACACCCACTTGCTTTATGTTTATTATAATGTGAATAACCTGCAAGGAACCACATTTGTGTAACCCAACTGTAACTAAACAGACTACTTGGGTTTGTAACTTTATCCTATCATTTCTTTTCTTTGTATATTTTTCACACCTCTGAACTGCACCTGATTACCTGTTTTGTTTAGGCCAGCCCTTTTAAAGTGGCAACCATGTGACCTAGAACATTATTAAACTAAACAATAAATAAAGTGTTTTAGAGTGGCAATGCTAGCAAATATGCTGACCCAGCATCATGAAAGTTATTTACAGTGTGCATGCTGGCATATTTTTTTGCTACATCATCATGGCATTGTTTTTCAGTGTCATTGCTGGAAAAATATGTCAGCAATATGCCATGAAAATCTATGTTTTTTTTTTATTCTACCCTACAGAATCAGTTGTAAAATGTGTGGCTTTCTACCCCATTTGATGCACAAATTGTGTTGCAAAATGCACCATTTCAAACCCTTATTTTCCTTCTTCTTTCGCTTTATTGCGACACATGGTCATACAAGCACAAATACATAAACATTTTACATTGAAGAGCACTCTTATACATGTTATTAATAAACTCAAAAGCATACCTCATACACATAAAAGTATACAGTACATTAAAAGATTTTTGCACAAAACATTATCAAACACAGCTACAATACCCAATAATAGTAACATACTCAGAAAGAAGATGAGAACATTTTTTTTATGAGCCACGCTATGTGAATAAAAGTAGCTAAATCAAGAAATATCTTCACATTACAAGTTGATTTACACACCTGAATTGCTTCCAGGAAGGTTCTAACACCACATTCCCTTATAACTGGCTTTATATTTGTGCTTCTTGAATCTTGATAAATCGAACAGATAAACAAAAAGTGTTGAAACCTATCCATAGCATTGCCATAGGAGACACAGTGGTCGTGGTGATGGGATTCCAAACTTTCTTCACACAGCCCAGGGATATTGTACCTAGCCTGAACCAGATATATAAAGGCCTAGCATATTTTCGGACAATCAGGTCAATGTAGCTTTCATTGCCAGGCTCAGTTTTAATTGACCAATAGGCACATGCAAAACCCAATATTGCCACTCTCTGGATAAATATTCAGAACTATGTTTACTTGTCACGCACAAATGGTTGCACCTGTGGATTTCAGCACAAAAGGCTACATTCCACAGGTCCAACCTTTTGTGCACAGCCCTGGCCTGGTCCCTGTCCCATCCACCTGCTCCTTCTCCCTCCCACACTTATCGGCTGTGGTCTCTGACCTCCCGCTGCCTACTTCCTGCTCCGTTTGCAGTCTAGATTGAGCAGCCCTGGAAGCCCGCCGCACAGCACGCTGTGCTTTTGTATGTGACCTTTTGTGCCCTAGGCTTCCAGGGCCACCCCATCTTAAATATTAACATACATAGATTTAATCATAGCTTTCATCCCACCAGTTATAGAGATTGGATTATTGCATATGTCAGATAAATCCAATGACATAAATATTGATAGTACATGCTTGAACCAAGGGATCATTGGTCCTCCATCCAGTGATAATACGTCTGATAATGCATTCCTAAACTTAATTAGCCATGAGGACGACCAAATCCATACCTAAAAAAGCACAGTGCTTAACTGTAAACCAAACAAAATGCAATGCTAATTAATTTCCTATTTGATTGGTACATTGTCCTTTGGGTAGGCTTAATAGTTTTCTTAAAAAATAATTCTCTATAATTGGCATTTTATTTGTTTTCGAATATCTCCAGAGCTTGGAACCAAACATTGTGGTAGCTTTAGCTTTGCTCTTGCATATTTTAAGAGATGGGGGCTATGCTCCATTTTCATGTTATTTTGCATATTTGACAATTGCATTGCTTGTTCTGTGAAGTGTTTGTTCTGCCTTGGCGATTTGATTGACCCAGGTACAGTTGTCCTCAAAACTTCCTCTAGGGATTCACCCTCAATTAATATAATCAGCTTAGATACCTTAGCTTTCTAAGATGGGGATATAAGATGTTGCATCACTGGTGAGACTCCAATGAATGCATGCCTCATTTTCACTATACAACACAATCCATGCTTTTAGCAGCTCTAGGGGGACACTGATCGAGATCAATTTTACCCATAGACTTGTTCTCATAGACTCCATCTTAGATGCACCATGTTCGAGGACAATCATTGAAAGAAGTCAAATTGTTCAGACTCTGTAAAATATTGAGGAAAATAACTCCTTACAAAATCATTCTCTATAGAAATCAATATCATAGGGCTTACCTTCACGTATTTTCAGTCTTAAATGAGGTTAGATTGACCGGATTAGCACTAAGAAAACTCATCAGCACTATCTACAAACTGCTTTCTGCATAATTGCATGCCCTGAAAGGAATATTGGTATTGGTATTGCATGTTTCTGAGAACACTAATAATTGCACCAGGTATTTTAAGTTGCTTTGGGGTATAGTCACTCAATAGAATGACCAGACAAAAAATATTTGGTCTTGCCAGCTAATCTGTGGTTTTCCCTTTACCCCTTTTTTTGTCCGTCATCTCTGTTCAAATCAACTTGTCTGTATTTGCCTCCATTCCTCCATACCTGATCTGTGACACAATATGGTATGGTTTTTAACTATGTAATAATGATGATAATTTCGGATTTTCAATTTTGTTTTGTCATGGGATGAATGTATAACAATGTATAACAATATTTGGTTTGACTTTATGCTGCTTTTGTGTGTCACGTCTATTGATCACAGCCTTGACAACGACCAGGGGGTCGAAACACGTGTCCGAGGAGTTTTCAGAGCGCTAATCCGGTCACTCTAACCTCAATTAAGACTGAAAATATGTGAAGAGTCTGAACAATTTGACTTCTTTCAATTATTGTCCTCGAACATGGTGCATCGAAGCGCCACATACAACAATCGTCCAGCCCATTGAAGGGATTAGATACTCTTTCTGGAAACTTTATTCAGGCCTTGACAACTACCAGAGGGTCGAAACATGTGTCGGCTGTCCATATTTTCAAGAATAAAACATCATCTTTTCTGCCATCTGAAACTTTCAGTCATATATAACTGCTAAATGATGGATTTTCTAAAAATCAGGGTGTTGAGTGCAAGATACCTTCTCAAATTTTAATCCAATTTGTATATTTTTTCAGGATTTGTGGGATGTTTCAGGGAAACTGTGTACTTGCTGCCAACTACCATTTATTTCAAGTTTTGATATGTGTCAAGAGACAGTAATTTGTGAGTGGTAATTAGCGCTCCTATAGAGATCAATCCCACAATTATCAATTTAGTATTTACTATACTAGCTAAGCCACTTATCTTCACTTATCTTCACTTAAGCTAGCAATACTCATATCACTTGGTTTCTGGGCCCGATCATTATAAGTTTGCGGATCCTGGTGTTATCCCCATATCAAATAGCCCGCAGCATTTGTTTCCACCTGCTCTCCACATACAATTTCTTTTTACTCTTGGTAAGACTTCAGTGAGAGCCCAGCAGGAGGCGTACAGCATGCCTAGATAACGCATTTAGATGTTTCCAGTATGTAATTAAAGCTAACTTTGCCTCTCGACATTCTTTGTCAAACATGGCGTTTTATTTTGGTCATTGATTTTTCTACAAGTTTACCATGCTGTGTTACAAGAGGGACAATGGCTGAGGAAATACTGTCATATAAGGTGTGGAGCTCTTCATTATCAATCGACACATCAGTAAAAACGTTTCCAAAAAATTTGGGATGCAACTTTATATCTTGGGGAAAACATTATCAAGATCCAGGTGCTCCTATCTCACTGATTTTCTGGCGTGACCCAGAATTCCAATAGGATAACTTCTCTAACAGGCCGTTTTCCACACTAAGTATCAAAGTATATCTACAGTGAAAGGGGACACTGATCACTCTCCGTAGGGAAATGACTAAAAGGCTAATCAAATACTTCCAGTCATACATATTTATTAGGCTATAATACATGTCAGAACGTTCAATATCAGAAACAAAAGTGGGAGATGCAGGTCTGTCGTAAAGTGCTCTATCAGCACTAATTCCCATGATGAGGCTATTGAGCAAAACCTCAGGGGAAGCATACTAATGCGTCTTGCAAGGGTAGTCATCAATGAAAAAACATCTGAAAACCCCATCCTCCTCTTCCTTGAAATGATCAAGTTTGCCTATGCGATCAAAATTCAGATTGAAATCTCCAAACAAAATTTCAAGTAGGTCATTAGTTGTGGGAAATTGCCTCTCCTCTACCTGCTTTTTGACCCGAAGAATGGTATTCATTCCATTCTTATCATTGGCCCTCTTGCAGATATTAAACATAGCCAATTTTGGCCTTGTCTTTACATCTCAGTAATCATATTTACTCTCCTGATAGCACCATATATAGTTGGCTTGGCCCATATAATAGGATCCACCCTTGCCCCACATGGCAGGTTGATGGAAGGTGGGATATCCTTGCATTATTTTAAAAATAT
The DNA here is from genome assembly GCF_040938575.1 of Ambystoma mexicanum. NCBI lineage: Eukaryota > Metazoa > Chordata > Amphibia > Caudata > Ambystomatidae > Ambystoma > Ambystoma mexicanum. The sequence goes on from NC_090941.1 coordinate 86,268,337, forward strand.
CCCCTCCTAAACCCCCATTTATTAGTTTGGGACCCTTCACTATGCATGGTTGCTCAAGCTAATTTGAGGGATTTGAGGGACAATACACACCAGCACTACACCAGCCACCGCTGACTTTAAATCGTTTAGATTTCTGCTGCCCCCTCATCAGCCACCGGACAATCCTGGCACCAATAACTGCTACTCCGACTGCTGTAGTGAGCTAGCGATTGGTCCTAGCCCACTACATCTGGTCCAATGAGGAGATCAGCAGGCTTGGCATGCCCTCCTCACAAGGCCCACTCCTGGCCCTGACAACTTTCGCCTTTCTACTTTCTTCCTCACTTCTTCCGATGCGGCGACCGGATCGGCTGCACTGATGTCTCCCCACTACCATCCTGAGGCTTTGCAGTGCACACTTTGCGATTGCCATCTGCGAGTAAGCCCCCGCTGTGCTCGATATACCCGCGCATGATGGCGCCACAGCTAACTTTTTGAAATTTGCAAAAATGCATTACGAGGCTTGAATCATCTGCCTCATGCAACTTGTTCACTTTTATGCAGATTCGCTGGTCTGCTGTGTGTGTTTTTCATGTGTTGGTTTCACCTGCTCCACGAGGCTCGGCCATTCTAAGATAGCTGTTCTGTTTTTCATGCACCTGTGTGCCTTCTCTCGGGCTGCTGGGGTTCTGGGATTGGTCCTAGCCCACTAAATCTGGGCCAATGTAGAGGCCGGCAGGCTTGGTCGGTCCTCCTCACACTCCTAGGTCCCTGTCTAGCCCTGTCCACCATAGAATGCCGCACGCCCTCATATCTGCCCCCTCGCCCCTTACCATGTGTGAGAATTATCCCCCCCATCCCGCTGGTTACTTGTGTGAGAATGAGCCCCACATCCCTCTGGTCACCTGTGTGAGAATGAGACCCCCCATCCCACTGGTCGCTGATGTGTGGGCAAGTGCCCCTCCGACCTGATCTGATCTCGCATCTGCATGTAAGTGCCACCCTCTATCAGAGACAGTAATTTGTGAGTGGTAATTAGCGCTCCTATAGAGATCAATCCCACAATTATCAATTTAGTATTTACTATACTAGCTAAGCCACTTATCTTCTCTTATCTTCACTTAAGCTAGCAATACTCATATCACTTGGTTTCTGGGCCCGATCATTATAAGTTTGCGGATCCTGGTGTTATCCCCATATCAAATAGCCCGTAGCATTTGTTTCCACCTGCTCTCCACATACAATTTCTTTTTACTCTTGGTAAGACTTCAGTGAGAGCCCAGCAGGAGGCGTACAGCATGCCTAGATAACGCATTTAGATGTTTCCAGTATGTAATTAAAGCTAACTTTGCCTCTCGACATTCTTTGTCAAACATGGCGTTTTTTTTTGGTCATTGATTTTTCTACAAGTTTACCATGCTGTGTTACAAGAGGGACAATGGCTGAGGAAATACTGTCATATAAGGTGTGGAGCTCTTCATTATCAATGGACACATCAGTAAAAACGTTTCCAAAAAATGTGGGATGCAACTTTATATGTTGGGGAAAAAATTATCAAGATCCAGGTGCTCCTATCTCACTGATTTTCTGGCGTGACCCAGAATTCCAATAGGGTAACTTCTCTAACAGGCCGTTTTCCACACTAAGTATCAAAGTATATCTACAGTGAAAGGGGACACTGATCACTCTCCGTAGGGAAATGACTAAAAGGCTAATCAAATACTTCCAGTCATAAATATTTAATAGGCTATAATACATGTCAGAACGTTCAATATCAGAAACAAAAGTGGGAGATGCAGGTCTTTCGTAAGGCTTGGTCGGCCCTCCTCACACTCCTAGGTCCCTGTCTAGCCCTGTCCACCATAGAATGCCGCACGCCCTCATATCTGCCCCCTCGCCCCTTACCATGTGTGAGAATTAGCCCCCCCATCCCGCTGGTTACTTGTGTGAGAATGAGCCCCACATCCCTCTGGTCACCTGTGTGAGAATGAGCCCCCCCGTCCCGCTGGTCGCCGGTGTGAGAATGAGCCCCCCTATCCCACTGGTCGCTGATGTGTGGGCAAGTGCCCCTCCGACCTGATCTGATCTCGCATCTGCATGTAAGTGCCACCCTCTATCAGAGATTTGCACTATACTTCAGCCCTCTGATACCATGCATTAGAGCATAGTGGCCCTCTTGGTTATTTTGGCTGGCACCTGCATTTGCTAATGATCCTGATCTGGCATTTGTATGTTGTGTGCATGCAACATCTGATCGGCACCATGTACTTGCCTACTGTTCTTCTGGCCATGCACCTGTGTGTAGTTGCCGCCAGGCAACTTGTGGCTGGCACCCTGTATGTGCCACTGACTTTATGCATTATCTGCCGCGGCCACCCTTCAGGATGGGGCTGTGTAGTGTATATGTACCACTTAGACTGACCTTACGCATTGTATGCTCCTGCCACCTTTCAAGAAGAGGCTATGCATTAGCTCAATTCCACCTAACCTATATTGACTTTTTGCATTGTACGGTGTTGCCACCCTTCAAGATGGGGTTGTGTATCATGTCTGTGCCACCTAACCTATAATAACTTTGCATTGTATAATTCTGCCACCCTTCAAGATGGGGTTGTGTATCATGTCTGTACCACCTAACCTATAATGACTTTGCATTGTATAATGTTGCCACCCTTCAAGATGGGACTGTGCATCATGCCTGTGCCACCTACACTGTCCCTATACATTGTATGTGACTGTCGTCCACTAATTGGATCTGGCAAACTGTATGTCTTTCCTAGCACATATTGTCACTAAGTCTGTTTTTCTCAAGCTCTTATGTAACCAAGTAAACCTTCTTAACAGCGCCACGATGCCAGAGGGCAGTTGTGCACTTTACAAATGCAACTAAACTAAACTAAACTGTATGTTCCCTGAAATCAGAATGACTGCCTCACCCTTGAGGTGCGCAGGATGTCAAGAACGGAATATATGTTGAGCCTCATTGCTGTGCCAGTTCATGCCAGTCTAAATACCAGAAGCATGAAAGCTGGATTGATTGTCAGCCCTAAGGCAGTGAATCCCACCATAAGCATGGGTTATCTTAAGGTTTGCCATTCACCAGCAAATATTTTTTCAGACTTATGTTTCATCTGTGGTCTCCCAGTACCTCGCCCCCCAAGCTGCTAATTCCTCAGATGCAGTGGTATGTTCCAGTCAGGCTACCCATCTGCAGCAGCACCTGTGCAGCTCGCTGGCTCCTGTTGACCCTCTACCTGATTGTCGGTGATTGAGGGCTGCACAGCCCTCATCTCTTTCTTCTCACATCGCATAGAACCAATGCATTCAGCTGAGAGGCAGTGTCAATTTCACACCACCCAGAGATGGTCCACACCATCTTGTCGTAATGAGGAGCTCAAAAGTGCCCCAGATTTAAATCACAACAGCAATGATTCTGTTTTGTATCCTTCCAAGGTTGATGTGCTGAGTACAATTAAACTGTACAATAGTAGCAGCGTTTGTTTCTGTGCTGATACGCAGCAGAAACAAACGAATTAAGTTCTATAAAAAAACAATGCATTGTTATTTTACTCAAGCAGCTCTGTATCATAACCTCGTTTATGAAGTTGCATTTGATTTTAAATTGTAAACGTACTTTGAAGTTTCAACGTACATGTTAAACTTTCTGTTCCTTCTTTTTAAGTGTCCATGTTGTTGAAATGTGTTTTTTTACGATGACATCTCAAATGTGGACAGGTCTTTTATGTCTGCACTGTTACTCAGCCACTTGCAGTAAGTATGCTGAGAAGTGCTGTATGATTAGCAACACTAGGCCACAAAATGGCGGGCTTCCACAAAGACAACAACAATAAAAATGTACTAACTTTACTATCCCTAAAATCAAACACCACCTTGAGAGAAATGTCATTGTTAAAGTACAGTAAAAATCCATTTCTGTCTAGACTGGCCGTCCCCCTTAAATAAAGTTAAGCAGGAGCTAAAAAAAAACACCCGCACCGTAATGTCACGCCCAACCTTTTTTCTGCAAGTGCATGTGTGAAAAAAAGAGTTCAGGTGCATCATATGAACTGTAACGAAAAATAGTACTGACAGAGCAGACCTTATAATTCCATGGTACAAACTGCCAATTTATGAGAGTAGATATTTCGATTTTACACTGTCACCAATATGTTCTTTGCTGTGGGCTATTCAAACAATCAATTAGAAGGGTGCCTCCCTTAAGCCAGTATGTGATTTGTACTTTAGTAGTCTGAACCCAGACAACACAGGGCCTACATTATCCCTTCAAGGGACAGGAGTCTGCAAAAAGGATTGAGTCCATATCTTTATAGGTTCAACCTGTGTCTCCTGCGTTCTTCTATTGTTCAAATAAGACATTTTTCAGTAGGAAAAGCATGCTATCTGCACTAGTGCATTTAGCAATTTCTGCATTTGTTCCTCCTCAGATAAAATTATTTTATTCCAGTTCATCACTTATTAGAACATTGGAATGTTAGCAGTTCCATTGTAGACAATAGGCAACAATGGCCGGATATGTCCATTATCCCAGCATTCCAAAGTTTCTCCTTTGCCTCTTCTAGTATTAAACACACTCTCCTACCTTGATTGCTGAGATCTTATTATAACAACAATGCCCTGTACTTCCGGCCATTACCAGATGGCAAAGACCCTCGGCCATCAATAAAAGGCATTAACTTGGGCTGATGGAGGTTAGCACATGATAATGCCCTCAGAAGGAGGCATTTCTGCTTAAATAATAAGGGACAATAACAAAAGCATAGGTCATTCTATACTTAGACTGTAAGAAAGTGTAACAACTGTTTAGTAATGAGTAACTAACTATTCATTATTCTGCAGCATACACATCATTACTTGAGTCATTGTAGACATGAGTGATTCACTGATGTTAAATTGTGGATCAGTCTTGGTTGTGTACATTTTTAAAGAACTCTCTTTTTACTGTGACTATTCCATTTTGCATTTTTTCAATTGTGAATTAGACAAGGGAGACATGTTACAGAGAGCTATAATACTACTATGTTTGTAATGGTCGCACATTTTATAATCTTATTTTGTTAAATGTGCTGAAAACCACTATTACAACTTTGCACTCCACTACTGCCTTCACAATGCTTGTATCATAAAGGTAAACATAATTGTATGAATGTAGTTGAAAGGCTTTGGCCAGCCTGTAGGTCAGTAGGGCATGGTCTAAATGGCGGGCCAAATAAAAGAGTGTTGGTTTATTTTGTAGTCAATCTGGCCATGCTTGATCACTTAGAGTACCATGAATTTGGCGATTTTGACAATTGATTAGCCAGTGTCCGTTGGATTTGGCACCAATTTCCCCTGAAATACACTCAAGTTACTATTCAAACAATTTGTTACGAAAAATACACCAATGCAATTTGCTAAATTATGTCCCATTATTTTTTTTTCACTGTTCATGCTTATTTTTTGTCCCCGCCTTCCTTGGTGGTCCATCATAGCTTTATTGACATCTGCAAGTGCCCCCTAGCTGACATGTGTAATGCATATAAGGTTCTCCAGGATTGGATCTTTTAAAGAAAACATGCTAAGTGTTAGTATGTAGCTGTAGCTTGACGTTCTTTTTAATGCATCTAGTCTAGCCATTCATTACTGTGGCATTACATTTTGAATTGGACATCTTTGATAAAAGAAGCATGATTAGTGTGTGGCTAGACTGGCATTTTGGTGCAGCTAGTTTCGACATGTTTTCATATTGTGGCATGGCATTTTAATGGTAACGCCAACTGCAGTATGTTGTTATGTGGGGATACTGCCATATATTGTCAGAACAAGCATGGACATGCTTTCTTATAGTATCATTACTGGCATTGTGTGCAAAGAAAACATGAGTATGTTCTAATATGGGAATTCTGGCAGATATTGGTGCAGCCAGCATGAAAATGTATGGGCACAGCCAGCATGAACATGTTTTTATACTGGCATATATTTTGGGCAAATGGAGCATGCAAATGTATTATTATTATTATTATTATTATTATTATTATTATTATTATTATTATTATTATTATTATTATTATTATTATTATTATTATTATTATTGTTATTTTGTATTTATTGAGCAAGGACCTAGCTTCGAGAAGCAACGGAGCACTTTTCAGAGGTATACAACAATAGAGATACATAATAGAGTGCTTTACAAAGGTATACAACAGTACAGATGCACAACAAACCGCTTTTCAGAGGTAACAACAGGACAGATACAGCAGTGGTAGGATACACAGGAGCACAGAGAAGGGGTTACAGCTGTACAGGGTGGCAGAGAGGAGAGGGGTGAATGGCATCTAGTGAGTCAGATGGCGAGAAGGCAACGTGATGGTGTAGATAGTGAGGAGTAAAGACTCCTTGAAGATGTGGGTCTTGAGATCTTTTCTGAATTGTAGTCTCTTAGGGGGCAAGTGTGATGCTCACAGGAAGATGGTTGCATAGTCTTGGGGCCCAGGCAAAAAAGGGCTTGTTTTCTGGTCCTTTAAACTTTGGAGCAGCGGATTTCATGTCTGCATGTGTCTGTCCTGGCTTCTGGTGGTGAGCTGTCTGCTGAAGATGCTGAGTTTCTCCAAGTGGTAGATGGGTGACTTGAGGGTGAATGCTTTATAGAAGATGCAGCAAGACTTGAATGTGATTTGTGCGTGCAGCGGGAGCCAGTGAAAGTTGATGAGCGCTGGGGTGATATGGTAGTATCTGCAATGACCCTTGATGAGGTGTTCAGCCACATGTAGGACACCTCTCAGGGACACAAGAGAGGGTGACAGGAGGTCTTCAAGAAGGGTATTGCTGACAGTTCAGGATGTGGACATTTCATAGATTCACATGCCTGAAATATTCCCCAGAGTCAGACTGGAAATCCTGTAGCACATAAATAATGGCATTATCAGAGCAATAAAAAAGCCCTAAAACCATAGAGAGGCACCAGGTTGTAGGCTATCCACCTCATTTTGGTTATGTTCTGCTTCAGCCAATGAGGTGGACAGGGATTTACCTCCAGGGCAGCCATCTTCAGATGCAGAATCGCAGTCTAGAGACTAAGAAATCCTCTTCAGCTCTCTGCACGTTTTTCAATAGTTTTGAATATATTTTCCAAAATGGTTCAAATCTCACCAGCATTTCTGGTGAAGCTTGATCTGCTGTTCCAGCTGACACTGTTAAAAGCTGTCTGCTTGCCATGTGCGACCTCAAAATGTTGAATTTCGAATTTACTTCATCTGCATATGGTTGAAGGGGGCTGGGGAGAATTGTGAAAGCTTGAGAAATCTATTTTCAAAGGTTGTGCTAGATGTGGAAGGAAAATGGTATTCCTCAGGCACCCTCAGGATCCTCATGTGGGGTGCAGTTATTTCCTGAATCCCCCCCCCCAGTCTGATGCCTGTGAGAAATGCTAGACCTTCTCTCAAAAATAAACTTCCAGAGAAGACACAGGTAGCTAATGCTATTTAGAGAGGAGAATAGGGGTTTCTCCTCAGGAGAGGAGTCCACAAGGATAGCCAGCATATCTTCACAGGACTACTGAATAGCATGCTCTTCAGAAAAGGAGAGCTTCTTCAGTGGAAACTGCACTTTTGCCACTCTCCATCAACATGGCCAGGACAGATCCTGAACTAAAGGACAAATCCTGTGAGGGAAAATACCCAAAACAGCTTGGAGCTCTGCTCGTTGACAGGAGATAATTGTGCAAATCCAATGCAAAGGAGAAGCAATGCATCCCATCTAAAACCACCAAAGCAGGATGACATGTCACCACCTTTTCCCCCATTAAGGAAATGTCTGGCCTACCAGACATAATCCTACAGCAGAAATGCTCTGACATGGAGGACCAACCTTCTGCTCCATCACTGATTCCTAAAGAATACAGCCCTCCTTGACCTGCAGACCCTGATACAGCGGGGGTCAGATGACCCTTTCCCGCCAGCCAAGATGCAGTCTCTTCAGAACATTCTGATTGAGTTTCAATTGAGGATTAGGCCCTTTCACAAGCATGTACATGAAATAAACTTTACATCAAATTCAGTAAGAAAATTACATCAATACATGAAATACAGAAATGTGAAAAGAACTTGAGTTAATTGTTAAATCTCTAAACCTCGCACACAAACTACGACATACTCAACAAATCCCACTCCACAAAACTACATGCACAGAGAACTTCACATTAAGACATGCTGGGCATGATTGGGATGAAATGGCAGCGTGAGGTAAGTTCATGAACAAACTCCTGAACAGTACAAAGGGTTTTGACACGTTCTACCCTCTCCAAATTCCACACCTGACCACCTTGCTACCTCGCAACACCTCTCAAAACCTCCGCAACCTGGACAGGATTGTAGTACAACACATCCCCTTGTTTTTCTTACAACACTCATCTTGATATGTACCCAGTCACCCACTACAACTTCCAGTTTCTTTTTATCCATCCTCTCTCTCAACTCTTCCACAACACAATCAGATTCTCTTGCCCTACTCAACCAGGTAGGAGACACTCTTGTGCTAGGTTTCCTCCCCCTCATCAACTCAAATGCACTTACCCCCGTATGCATGTGAAGCTAAATGCAAGGCATTTAATCGATCCCTCATGGCTACTTTCCTATTCCTCACACATGCACCCACTATTCGCACAGTCTCCATAACGCAAAGATTCACCCTTTCCACCATTTCATTGGTGTGCAGTTCATATGCAGCCATCCTATTATGCTTCACTCCACATTGTTTAAGATATTCTTGAAAACAACCTACAAACCGCCTACCATTATCAGTCAGGACTGAGTTGGGCAACCCTTCCCTCTCAAACACACTGTGTAAGAATTCCACCATAGCATGACCAGAAATCTCTCGTACCACCTCCATCTCCCGCCATTGTGAAAATAAATCCATAAGCACAATAATGAATTGACCGCGACCACACATCATATCCATTTGACCAAAAATATCTAATGCAATCTCACTCCACACCTTTTCAGGAGTGCCCACCGACACAACTGGCTGCAACTGTGCAACAACATTCTTTCCTGATGCCTCACACTCTATACATCTCTCGACCATCCTCTCCACATCCCGATCAAAGTCTGGCCACCAATAATCACTTCTTAGAACAGTTTTGGTTTTCATCACACCAATATTTCCTGCATGAGCAATGTCTACCAACTTCTTTCTCAAAGACCAGGGCACAACCTCCCTATCCCACCTGTACAATATGCCTCCCTTAACACAGAGATCTGACCTCACCTCACAATAACTCCTCTCCTCTCCACTGAGAAGCCTTTTCTCTGGCCAACCATCTTCAACAAATCTCATCAATCGGACAAAAACATTCTCCTCCCTCAACATCCTTGTCCACTCCTCACGAGTGATTACTCCATCATGCGTAACATACACTGTATCCATAACTGCCTCTTCTTCAACATACTTATCCTTCCCCCACAGTCACTCAGTCATGATACATGATACACTAACACATTTTCCATTCAAGGGATAACTTACATGATAAATGTATGTACATGCAACATGCATCCTAGCCACCCAACAAGCTACTTTCCTCAAAACTTTCTCTAGTACCCTCTTCTAAAAAATCACTTTCAAAGGTTTATGGTCTGTCCTAATGACAAATTCTGCATCCCATACAAAATGTCTAAACTTCTCTACCCCCACTGACAGGCCAAAGCTGCCTTCTCCAACACAGAATCATTTTTTTCTGCTCCACTCAACATCCTTGAGGCATGTGTCACAATCACCTCCCGTCCATTCTCTTCCATTTGTGTTAACATAGCCCCGATCCCTAAGTCACTGGCATCTACTGCAATAATACACTTCCTCCTGGTATCAAAAATTACTTACGGTTTTGCCATATCTATCTCGCTTTTCATCATTTGAAATGATTTTTCACAGTCACCATCCCAGATAAATTCTGCACCCCTCTTGAGCAAACTCCTCATCCTCGCGATTTTGTCTGAAAAATTGGATACAAATTGTTGATAAAACTCGATCATCCATAGAAAAGACCTTAACTCCCCCTCATTCTTGGTGGCCTCACCTTCTTGATTCCGCCCACCAAATCCTTCTTGGTTTTCAAACCTTCATTAGATATCTCATGACCAAGATACTTAACTACTTTCGTACCAAAAACACATTTCACTGCCTTTAATGTAATACCTCTCTCCTCCAGAATTCCCATGACATTCCTTGCATTTTCCTCATGTTTCTCCCAACTGTCTCCACATACCAATATGTCATCTTTAAAACAATAAACACTGGGTAAATCCTTGAACAATTTGTCCATGACTTTTTGAAAAACCGATGAGGCTGAAACAAGGGCGAATGGCATTCTGCAGAACTGATATACTCCTTCGTGAGTGATGAAACCTATTAATTTTTTAGAGCACTCATCCAACCTTACCTGATGATAGGTGGATGCCATAATCAACTTTGAAAATAATTTTGCCTCACCAATCATTGCTAACAACTCCGACATGTTGGGAAGCAGATGTCTCTCTGCAATCACACATTTGTTAAGTTCTCTTGAATCTATGCACAATATCGGATCACCACTACTTTTCTTCACTACCACGAGGGGAGAGATCCACTCCACACTACCAGCAGGTTCTATTATCCCGGCATCCATTAATTTCCTCAATTCATTATTTACACCCTCTCTCAACACGGTACTGGATGCAATTTCACAGCTACAGGAATATTCCCTTCCTTTAGCACAATCTTATGCACCATCTCCTTCATACAGCCAATGTCCTTCGAGAACACCTATGATATATCTCAACTATGCCCCAATCATCACTCACATGCAACACTTGCTTGTCTGTGTTCGGGTCCAGCCTTATTCTCAGACCTTCTGTTCTCTCCACACCAAGTGTGTCTCGCCACTCTTAGTGACATATACTTGCCCTGAGTTTCCCTTCCTTTGAATTGTAGGTGGGCAACATAATATCCTATAACATCAATTTTACCCAGATTGTATCCCCCAAGCTTCTTATCCAATGGTTAATTGCTCACTCACCTTCCCTCCTATCACATTCTCATATACATTTCACAACATCAATGACAATTTTGCACCCAAATCAGCCATCATCCACACAGACTTCCCATCAAAACACTCATCGGCAAATGGGCTGTCAGAATCATCCTCACTACACATTACCATGTTCACTGTTACCACCTGAACCTGTTCTTCCTCCTCGTCTGACGGCTGGTGTGTCTCCTCATTAACATATGATACTTTTCATCCACATACTATTGAATAGTTCTTAAAATTGGTGAAAAGACCCCATCTTTTACACTTGCTACTTGTTATTCCTCTACCAAGACACACTGGGGAACTTGCAAAGTGATTTTCACTGGCACACCTATAGCACAACTGCACAACTTTCCATCTGTCTTCCCCCATTTCATCTTATGACATTTACTATACAATAGTTCTCGAGGATTTTTATTATACGACTTATTCTTCTTCTTCTTTACTTTGTTGCCTTATTTTCTCAAGATTTCACTGGGTACGTTCTTACACTCTTTTCTGTTCAGTTTGGCTACACAAGCCATAGTGTGTTCTATGAGATTTGCAATTGACACAACCTCATCCAAACTCGGTTTACCTTTTAGCCGTATTTCCTCCCTTATCTTGTCATTGGAAAGGTGGATCATAAATTGGTCCCTTATGTGTTCATCCAATTTATCCCCAAATTTGCAATTAAGTGATAAGTGCTACAGTGCCGTTAGATACTCTTCCACAGATTCTCCTCTGCTTGTTCTCTGATGCCGTATTTGTATCCCTCAAGAATGGTGCTTGTTTTGACATCAAGATGGAGGTCTAGCATATGCAAAGCCATTACAAATGCATTTATGCTGCTCTCTTGATCTAATTCAGATATGTCAGTAGGGTTTCAAAGCTTGTTTGCCCCTCATACCTTAGAAAGTGCATAAGCAGTGACACTTTTCTTTCTGCTGATATTGTGTTATCACAAGTAGCTCTCGTGTAGTGCATAAAACCCTTCTTCCAAGGGGCCCATTTAATTTTTACGAGACCCGGGTTAGCCATGAAGACCTTGGGCCAGAAACTCCTGACATGGCCATTCTGGATAGCTGCTCCTGAGTGTGGCTCAACAGCAAATAGTATGCTGATGACTTTTAATATCCTACTTTTTTTCTGCTTGAGGTTTGAATTAAGGTTTTCACCTTATTACAACACATGGGTTGAATATACCGTTGTCTGACTTTATTCACAGTACTACATAAATCAGTTATTTCATATGATATCATGCACATGCTCTGTATGTTTCTCTCCCTTCGTGTGCATGCTCTGTCCTCTGTATGTTTCTCTTTCTCAGTGCAGGCTTGCAGGTCCTCATCGCTTTGGACGTCACCCTCCTGAAAGATGTGTTCTGTTACTGCCTTGCGCACGTCTGCTCTGTGTCGTTCCCTTTGCTCACTGCCTGACTTCCACCTGTCCATTTTGCGACCCACACTGCATGCGCACACAAGACCTTTCAATCTTGTACGGGTGTCCCCAAGTGTGTTTACGCTCGCGCAGCTTATCCCTTCAATACCGTTGTGGTGGGGAAGCCCTGGGTTGCTTGTGACATTTGGGGGTCACATTCAACATCGCGCTGCAACAAGGATCGCACTCACCAGGGTGATTGATGGATTATCAGAAGTCTTACATCATTCAGCTTGAGGCCGGCTGCACTTCTCTCCACAGGGTTGTGGTGAACACGGTTGTGTCTGCCACCTCTGGTAGCCTGTTTGCAGTTGCACGGTTCACCTCAGATCTAGCAGCTACATCTTGTTGGGCAGACTACGGGAGTACAGGAAATGTTGTTGGTGGGGGTTTGCTGTGTCATCAGTCCTCGTCGTCAGTTAAAAGACAGAGGCACACACTTTAGCAGGTATGCTGATGTCTTTTAATATAAGTTTCCAAGTTGGACAGCAATTAAACCCCCACCCATCAGCCTGCATCTGTATCTCCAACTGCTGCTTCATACAACGCAGAACACCTTCACATTCCAACAGAACCCAGTCCCTCCACATTCTACAACCCTCCTCAGCATTCCACTTGAAGTCACATCATAACAGTTTCCATCTCGGCATCACTGTGCATAAAAACAGCCAATTTCTTAGCTATGACTACCTTTTACAGCAGGGAGCTTTGGCACAAAATTAATAGACTTTTGGAAGATCTACCATCAGACTTGCAAAAGGAAGACTGGTCATCATCGGAGGCGGTGAAACAACTTCTGACCATGCAATAGACTCTGCAGTAAACGTGGCAGAAGCAGGATTCAGGCAAATGGCTCACAGAACCATGCTCAGAAGACAAGTATGAAGGAAAGCAACCAACTTCCATTCAGAGTTACAGGCTCAGATGCTCGACATGCGATTCAATGGTCAGGACCTCTTCGGTGGAAAAATCACATTAAAGGCAAAAGATGGACAATGGCATGTCTAGAACCATTAGCTACCTGAAGGACCAAGACCGAAGTCTGTGTTGCTCCTTTAGAGGGTGCTCAGTTACATTTTGCACCTGCAGAAGCTACTCCATGCATTGTTATTTTTCCACACATTCGCCGTCATCGAGAATCCAACAGTTCTCCACCAAACACACTGCCTTGAGGGAGAGACGTTGATTGGGGCACTCCCTCCTCAGACATCCAAGCTTGATTCACTCTCACCCTGCCCCTTGCACAGCACCCCTGTGAGAGATAGGGTTATCCATCTCGTGCATCAGTGGCAAAAAGTAACTTCAGACAACTGGGTGCTCGATATAGTGTCCAAATTGCACACACTAGAATTTGTCAAATCACCACCAGAATCTGAGCCACAAAAAACAAAGCCTCCCAGCCTCAACCAACTTGGGCTGGAAGTGGAGAAACTGCTAAAGAAGGTGGTAATGCAAAGAATTTCTGCTCCCTGTAATTTCTGGTTAGAAAAAAGAGCAGAGAATGGCGATCCATTCCAGAGCTGCGCAGCATCAACAAATTCATCAAAGTGGGCACTCACCATTATCAGTTCCAGGTACTCCCCTTTAGCCTCAAGTCTGCACCAGGGGATTTCTCAAAATGCTTAGCACCGGTGGTGGAAAACCTGCAAAGGTTCAACGTGGAAGTAACTGAGGATTCCAAGCACTCTGAGATGTGCAGCTGACACTGGAGCCCATCACCCCTCTATGGTTCTCTATCAACAACAAGAAATCCACATGTACCCCATCTTCAACCACCAGGTTTCTAAGGGACGATCTCAACATGACCGTTACATGAATAAAAACATCACCTGAAAGAATCACAGCCCTTCTGGAAAATCTATACACATCGACTACCAATTGAACCCTGCTCAGGTAGAATCTGCTGTCAACTCTCGGTGGAACTACATAAGATTGTGCAATTTCTCTTCTCCCTGTCCTCTGCTAACCAGGTATCTCCCTCTGAGAGTCTGTGTGACTCTTCTTCTGCCGTTGTCCATGATAAAATTGTGCCCATTTGACATAAGATTACTGTCTCCATGGCCTCAGGTGCTGGTACTGTTCACCCTTTGGTGCAATGTCATGTGTCTCACTTGTGGTCAGTCTTTCTGGTCTTTTGTGACTCTGACATTATTCTTGCCACTCAGCAGTTGAAGCCGATCTGTCCAGCCAACCTGGTCCCACTCATCATTCTGAAAACTATGATTTTTTCTATTGCACATCTGCGTTCTGCTGCTGTGAACCTATCTCTCGCAAGCAGCCATTTTCCTGACTAATGTAAGCATGCTGTGATTATTCCCCTCTTAAAAAAACTAATCTGTATCTTTCGATTCCTCTAAATTTCCACCCTGTGTCTGTTCTTTCTCTCCCTATGAAACTCCTGTAAGCTCTGGTTACACCTCTTCTCTGTTCATTACTCGAGGACTCTGGATACTTTGACTCCTTGCAGTCCGTGCTTTAGACCTTGCTGGGGAACGGAATCTGTGTTAGTATCTGGAGGCGATGTCCTTGCCCAGATTGTGTATCAGGGTGGGAATGTATCCTTGATCCTGCTGGGCGTTGGTCATTACATTACTGGGCGTTGATCATTACATCCTTATTTAGAGGTTGTCCTTGGTTGGTATCCCCGGCGCGGTCCTGAACTGGTTCTTGTAATTTCTCTCTGGTCACTCGCAATCTCTATTTCTTTCCCCTTTCTTCTCATGTGCTATGCTCCTCGCGTGTGGTGTCCCCCGGGGTTCTGCATTTTCCCCTCTTCTGTTTAATGTATATATTCAACCTCTGGTGAAACTAATACACTCTTTTGGTTTTCGGTGTTATTCAAATGCAGATGGCATGCAAATTCTGGTGCGCCTTGAACTGTATCTCTCATCTACTGCTGAGTGTTGCCACTCCTGCCTATAGGCCATCCACTCTTGGATGGGCAACAATTGGTTGTGCCTCAACAGTAAAAAAAACAGATGTGTTAGTTGTTGGTTACACACCTAAGACTTCGCCATGGTCCGCAGTTTTCTGGCCTCACGAAGTCAGTGCTTTCACACTGCCCTCACAGCTGGTTAAGTATCTGGGGGTAAAACTCTCTGCCTCGTTGTCTATGCAGGGTCAGGTGAGCGTGGTTTGCCAGTCCGCCCATTACAAATTATGTATCCTGAGCAAATTCCCCTTCGGCTTCGTCCGCTGGTTGTATCCTGACGGCAGGGATTCTGGACTACTGTAACTCCCAATATCTTGCGCAGTCAGCCTATCTCCTTCACCGTCTGCAAATACTCCATAACTCGGCAACTAGTCTTGCTATTGCTGCTCCACGCTACTCATCCACCCCTGGCATCGTAAACACCCTTCAATGGCTTCCAGTGACAAAGCAAGTCATGTCTTAAGCCCTTTGCGTTGTTCACCGGGCCTTCTACGAATCAGAGCCTGAATTCCTTCAGGTGAGATTTATCCACTATGTTCCCTCACGCCCCTTACGCTTGGCGTTTGCCCTGCGCATTTCTGTCCCAGGTGTTAAATACTTCAGGGAAGGCAGGTGTTCCTTCTCAGTTGCTTACACACAACTGCCATTTTGGTGCACCCTCAAGATGTTCTTGTTCTCTTCTTGGCTCCTGCTATGGCTTCTTCTTTGCTTCCTGGTCTGTGCCCTCAGTGCCATGATGCCCTAGTTGGTAATAGTCACGCATTACAAGTGTTTTTAAAATAAAATAACAGATGTCATAAGTGCATTGGATAAGACACCATATACCTCATTTCCCCATGAGGAAAGCTCCCTGCTGCCCAAGACCCTGATGGCCTGTTGCCATGCATCTGTTTCCCCCTCTAGGAAAAGTAAGTTCACCTTTTTTCATTACCCATTAGGCCAAATTTCCATCCCTGACCTAAACAGTAAAAGATCCAAAAACCTTCCTTGCAATCATATGCTATGATATGATATCATATTATATGATATGATATGATATGGCATTTATTATCCACCTGTACAAAAGTGTTTCATAGTTTTCCTTCATGTAAAATAGGAGTAAACGTGATAGAAAGAAACGTGGTGTGAGCGAGGTGGGCGGTGGAAATGCCAGGAACTGTGAGAGGGTCGCTGGGGGTCTGGAAGCCTAGAGAAGTAGCATCTCCTTACTGAGAGCTGGGTAGAAGCCAACATGCAGGAGAAGAGCCGTGAGAGAGCCTGGAGAGATGTTGGAGCCAGGCAGAGTGGAAAACCGGTGGCAAAGGCATGCGTGTAAGCGTAGGAAAGCCTGGAAATGCTACAATAAGATGGTGCATCTGCCAGAGCTTAGTGTGGACCCTGGGGCATTTCAGCAACCACGCTGCAATGAATAAGATAATTAGAATATTGGGAAGTTACAAAAGTGAAATGGCAAAATTTTTGAACATTGTGACATTGTGAAAATCAAAGTAGAAGTGAAGATTGTTTATCAAGTAGATATAGCAAGTCAAGAAGAAGCGTATATGCCACTTGAATAATAAAGCGGAATTGTAAGGCATTTTAAGAGTGCAAAGAGAAGTCCTGGCTGGAGAGTACACCAGGCATTTGAGAGTGCAAAGAGAAGTCCTGACAGGAGAGAACACCAGGCATTTGAGAGTGCAAAGAGAAGTCCTGGCAGGAGAGTACACCAGGAATTTAAGAGTGCAATGCAAAGCCCTGGCAGGAGAGTACACCAAGCATTTGAGAGTGCAAAGAGAAATTCCAGTACCAGAGCACACCAGGCATTTGAGAGTGTGAGAGGAGTCCTAGCAGAAGTGTACACCAGGCAGTGGGAAGTGCATGAAGATTCCTGGCAGGGGAGTACACCAGGCAAATTGCAAACCTACAAGGATTGTCAAGCAGAAACCGTATTTGTGTTAAAAGAAGGAACTTGTGTTAAAATGTTGCAGGAGAACTTACAAGACTGAACAGTGTTCATCTAGCAAAATTGTTGTGGGCCAAGGAACGCATAAAACATTGTTAGTCCTAGAGACATTTGTGATACCTGTGAAGAATCCAGGGGAAGGGAATCACCTGTGGAATTAAGATCTTTCCCATTCTGGAGAACATTTACGTAGAAGCCATTCTACTTTTATTTGAGAACACCTTTTTGCAAATAACAGGTTATAGACATTTCCCTTTAGACTTTGTTATTTTGTTTTACTGTGAGGGTCAAGATAGAATGTTTTTGAGACACAGATGACCTTTTGACATCCAGAAAAAGACAGATCCTTCATTTTCAGTTCTTAGTTAGGGAAACTCCTCTTTAGAATAGGGTCAGGGAGGCATTTTCCCAACCATTTTTTTTTAATAGAAGTATGTAACCAAAACAGGACAACTTTGTGACCAGCTTTCCTTCCTGACCCCAACCATATGGTGCCAGGGTGGGATCAGGCACAGTTGATTCAAAAGGGGGATACCACCAAGTAGAGTAAGCTCTAGCCACATAGGTGTCACATCTGGGAACGAGTTGGTTAACATCACCTCTGCCACTGGTGAAACATACACCTAAAACATAAAGATTTTTTCTTGAGGAGATACCATCCTCCAAACTCCCATCACCTGTAGGAAATGACACAGATTCCTGCACCACAATGATAAGGAGTGGAATTGAAAGTATACCATCTATACTAATCCATTTTAATTTGAATAGAAGTATGTAACCAAAACAGGACAACTTTGTGACCAGCTTTCCTTCCTGACCCCAACCATATGGTGCACCACAATGATAAGGAGTGGAATTGAAAGTATACCATCTATACTAATCCATTTTAATTTGAATAGAAGTATGTAACCAAAACAGGACAACTTGGGCAATATTCCCACTACATATGGGAGGGATAGATTTTTTCTTGAGGCGATACCATCCTCCAAACTCCCATCACCTGTAGGAAATGACGCAGATTCCTGCACCACAATGATAAGGAGTGGAATTGAAAGTATACCATCTATACTAATCCATTTTAATTTGAATAGAAGTATGTAACCAAAACAGGACAACTTTGTGACCAGCTTTCCTTCCTGACCCCAACCATATGGTGCCAGGGTGGGATCAGACACAGTTGATTCAAAAGGGGGATACCACCAAGTAGAGTAAGCTCTAGCCACATAGGTGTCACATCTGGGAACGAGTTGGTTAACATCACCTCTGCCACTGGTGAAACATACACCTAAAACATCAAGATAGATTCCTGTTCCATTTCCCTTGTACCTGGGGAGAGATATAGACAGGTCCTCTTTTCTACCCGTGGGCTAGGACCTATAGAAAGATCATGAGAGCCACTTCCCCATCTGGGTAAAAGAGAAGGAGTCTGGTTTCTCCCTTTACCTCCCAAGCCATTTTCCCCATTAGGAAGAATGTGACGGGTAATACATATAAGCTTTTCTTTCCTTATAAATACCAAATCCCAAGTAGGGACACAATAATCATCTCCCTAGAGCCTCAGGTAGAAATTCATGCCAGCTCAGTTTTGTATTTTATGCCCCTGAGTAAAACTAGGTGAAAGGGAAGGTTAAAGGTGTGTCCACTCTTATCTGGTGGGAAAGAAATAAACATTGCCCTCTTGAACTTGTTTTACAATCTGATACAGATTAGGGGGGGTGAGCTGGTAGGGCTCTTGATGTACAAAACCCACTGGGAACCACTGTCCCAACTCAATTCTAGGAAAGGAGATAGAGAAAACCCAAATAAACCACCCAGTAGGAGGGGGGACAAAGAATGAATTTTGCATGGCTCGAAGCTAGAGGCAGAGAAAAACTCTGACTCTAGTCACGGGCAGACCCAGTCAAGACTACCAGGGGAATGGAGAAGCGCTCCTGCTACCCCAATAACATGGGAAATCCCACTACCCTTGAAAATAAAAGATTGTAAAGCTCCCGAAATAATGATCACTCCATTATCTTCCCCAGAGGATTTTAGAACATCTGAACATCCAGTAACGGCATCTTTAGTCAGGATACCCGACAAGGAAAATAACAACATTCCTGATTCCCCACCAACTAGAAATGTTTCCTGTCACCCAGAGACATAAAACTGTGAAGTTTCTTAGTCCCAACATGCTCTGATGTCCACTTTGGGCAATATTCCCACTACATATGGGAGGGATAGATTTCTTCTTGAGGAGATACCATCCTCCAAACTCCCATCACCTGTAGGAAATGACGCAGATTCCTGCACCACAATGATAAGGAGTGGAATTGAAAGTATACCATCTATACTAATCCTATCTCCTCCCTTAGATCAAAATGTATGTCTCTCTTGTACGAAGCCGGGTCACCCAACAAAGCGTTGCCCTTTGAATAAAATGGATTCCCCAACCACACCTTTGTACTACTACATCTCTTCTCACAATGTGTTTTTGTATTTTTGTTCTGTTTGATCTATGCTCTTATATGTAATTTTATGCAAATCGACTGTCCTGTAACCTACTATCGACAAGCACAGCTCTACATTGTACCATTCATGTATGTATTTTGTAACTCTGTCATAAGCTCCAGCACCCAGTTACCTCAGGGTTAGGTGCACTTTATAAATAATAAACTAAACTAAACTAAACACCAATGTTGGAGGAACCCAGTCAGGGTGGACGAGGTAAAGAACCAGGAACTGCTTTTTCCTATGAAAATATTCCCTATGCTCAACCTGGTCAGATACTGGCAGGTCAGGAGGAGAACCTGAAGAAAACCATCCCAAAAGGGAAAAATAAGACAAAAACACCCCCCACATCTATCTTTACACAACGGGGGCAAAACCACCTACAGAGTCCCTGCTATCCTAGAGGGAAAGACTATATGGGCCCAATTGGCCATTTCGGAGTAAGGGGTGTGCAATAAGAGTTACTGCCCCATGGATGAAAGATAAGTGGGAAAGAAAGAGCAGGCTGTGTCCATGGCCATGTTGAGGTACACCCACAAGCACAAATATCCATCACCATTTTGGGAAGATAATTCAATCTTGTGGTGGCCATAATTCCCAACCTACCAGCCCAATTAGTTATAGGGAGTGATGTTCCCCAATTTGACCAATGGGTCACACAGGTACTTACATGGGAATAAGAACACACAAGGCTAGACTCCCCCATCCAAAGGAACCATCAATCTCACTAGTGACAAAAATCCTACCTTGTTTCCTTAAGAACAGGAACCCTTATGGGAATGTCAATAACTCTCCAGATTTCTATTCCCCTATTAACACCAGGGCAAAAGAAGGATTGGTATCAGAACACCACAATTTGGGACAGAAGACCAAATTTGAAGGGAAAGCCATTCTCCCAGGGGAAGCCCCAGGTGATAATCTTAAAAGTAGCCCTTATGCACGAAGCCCAGTCTTAAGGGTAAGGGTATGTGATGACTCCAATGGAGTCATCACGGATTCCCCGGCATAATGAAAGATTAAAAGAATACCGAGGCTTAATCCCACATAATAGAAATACACCAGTCACGAGTACTAAGGTACAAGTATACTTTATTTTAGCAGAACAGCTGTCTGACTCTCAACACCCCACAATGTGTGCAAGCAGACACCGTGAGATGAGAGAGTGCTGGACATTTCCTAAACATGAGTATTTCTACAGTTTTCTCACAATCCCGGACACATCGTCCAGCCCCTCTTTGTGTCATACATTTACCTAGGGTACATAGCCTTTCCACATAACTAACACATCTTAAAACATCCTTCAATAGCTGTTTGTTTTCTGTTAAACACTTGATATGTTTTTCAAACATTGGACACCAAGGTAACAGTCTTTATTTCATTTACTTATATTTGTCTACTATTTGTTCTTAAACTTAAAGTAAGATTAGTTTCAAGGAGCGAAAACAAAGATATCTGCAAAAGCACATGTTCAGCTATTCATCATTCTGTTTCGCTATTTGAATGGGGAAGACAATGTTGGTACAGATGGCATGTAAATTACTGATTAGCGTGGCTCTTGTTTAGCTCCAAGGTTTCCTTAGTCCAGGACAAACAATCCACCTTAGCAGCTTCAGCATGCTCATCTACATTGACACAGTACAAAGTTAATTTTGCTCTGCTGGAGCCAAAAACACAAATTCTAACATGGGACAGAAAACAGGAGTTAATCAAAATGGTGCATAACTTAAAATGGCAACGTAGTCAGCCTATTTCAGGTTCATACAAATGCGACTTACAGTGCGATGTGAATGTGTTTAGGCCAACGTTCACTATCAAACGGTATTCATGCAAAATATATGTTTACAGTAACCTCCTGCCATGTGGACAGGGGACGGCAGCCACCACCTGATCCTAACCCTGGGGGAGGCTACATGAGGGAGGATCACATGGGTGGGGATAGCCACTGGGTAGATGGCATGGGCTTCTTGGATAAGACAAAGTATCACTCATTTCTGCATTAGAAAAACTCCCTGTTGCCCAAGATCCTGATGGCCTGTTGCCATGCATCGGTTTACTCCTATAGGAAAAGTAAACAAACTTTGTTCCAGTTACCTTTAGGCCCAACTTCCATCCCAGACCTAAAGAGTAACAGCTCCAAAAACTCCCTTTCAATCATAGTTTTCCTTCAGGTAGAACTGATCTTCCATGTAGACTCATTAAGAAAGACAATGCATGAATCATGCATTAGAAACCGTCAATGGACTTGTATTCCCATAACAGCCTAAATCCTCAGTTATTGTGAGTGGCCTACAATTCCCACAACCTCATATTGAGATGAGGAAGATGAAGGAATTGATGCTGAGCAGCAAACGTGGTGAATGTATTAGTCATTGAATGGAAAACCCTGTGTGTGGGACCTTTAAAAAAATGGTCATTGTGCTGTGAGAAGGAGCTCAGGAGAACATGTGATCTCTCCAGGGAAGGTGGAAGGAGGCTGGAGGCACAAGCCAGTGCATTGAAGCTGGAGGCATGAGTCAGCATGCAGAAACTTGAGGCAAGACCTGGTGTTATGAGGTGAAGGACTCGCCGGCAGAGAAGAAGAAAATACATTTGGTGCATATGAGGCTGGCCGTGAAGATGCCAGGAACCGCAAGAGGGTCCCAGGGCATCCGGCAGCCAAGAGAAGCAGCACCTTCCTTACTGGGAGCTGGAGAGAAGCCAACGTGCAGGAGCAGAGTCACAAGAGAGGCTGGAGAGATTTCAGAGCCGCGCCGAGTTGAAAACCGGTGGCAGAGTTTTGCTGCGTAAATGTAAAGAAGCCTGGAAATGCTACAATAAACCAATGAGTCTGCCACAGCAGAGTGGGCACCCCGGGCTGTTTCGGCGACTGCGCTGAAGAGAATTAGAACATTGGGAAATTACAAAAGTGAAATAGCAAGAAGACTGTGAATGGATAAAAATGGCAGAAGATTTTTGAACATTGTGAGATTGCGGAAAGCTAAGTAGAAGTGAGGATTGTTTATCAAGTAGTTATACCAAGGCAAGAAGAAGGGTATACGATACTTGAATAAAGAGGAACTGTAAGGCCGTTTAAGAGTGCAAAAAGAAGTCCTGGCAGAAGAATACACCAGGCATTTGAGAATGCAAAGAGATCTCCTGGAAGGAAGGTGCTTCAGGTATTTCAGAGTGCAAAGAGAAGTCCTGGCAGGAGAGTACACCAGGCAGTGGGAAGTGCATAAAGAGTCCTAGCAGGGGAGTATACCAGGAAAATAGAAAACCTAAAAGGAGTGTAAAGCAGAAGCAGTGTGTGGGTTAAAAGAAGGAATTTGTGTTTAAAAGAAGGAACTTTTGTTAAAAGAAGGAACTTTTATTTCAGGAGAACCTGCAATAGTGAACTGTGTTCATCTAACAAGATTGTTGTGGGGCAAGCAAGGCATAAAGAATGATTAGTCTTAGAGACATGTGTGATAACTGTGAAGAATACAGGGAAAGGGAATCACCCTGTGGAATTAAGATCTTTCCCATTCTGGAGAACATTTACATTGAAGCCCTTCTACTTTTATTTAAGAAATCCTATTTACAAATACCAGGTTATAGACATTTCCCTTGTCATTTTGTTATTTTGTTTTAGTGTGAGGGTCAGGGTAGAATTTTTTGGACACAAGGACAGCTTTTTGATTTATGACATCCTAAAAAAGATAGAGCTTTATTTTTTTGTTTTTTAGGTATGGAAACTCCTCTTTATAATAGGGTCAGAGAGGCATTTTCCCAACCCTTTTAATTTGAATAAAAGTCTACAACCAAAAACATGACAACTTTGTGTCTGGCTTTAATTTCTGACCACTCACACTAACCACATAATAATAATAATAATAATAATAATAATAATAATAATAATAATAATAATAATAATAATAATAATAATAATAAATAATAATATTTGTTATGCTTGCCGTATCATGGATGCCCAGCAATAAATGTCATTCCACTGTAAGAAATGGCAAGACTGGCTGCACAAAAATGACAATCGACCCACCTGATAAAACTTATCATTCTTGCTTTAACATATATTCCCAGTAGAAAATGCTGCACTATCCCTCACCCTACTCTGACCAAAATCAGTGCCCATGCCCTGTAAACACAAAACACACATACACATTCACACAACATTCACTTGCTCAATCACACAAAGCATTCACTTGCTTGCTCACATGTACACCCATATGCCATGCAGTTGCTCTTTCACATGTGCACCTATCATCATCATACACTCACTCATTACACAAGCATAGATTCATAAATATGCATACTTTCAAGTTAATCTTACCTTCTGCTCCGGATGCTTTGCACCACTGGTGCCTCCCTGAAAACCATCTGGCTCCTGTACCACTTACAGGACTCAGAAAGCAAAGAAAACTTCCTGGTTCTTATGCATGCATGCAGAAGACAGAGCTCTCCTGACACAGCACCCCAGGCTGTCTGAATGTGTGGGGAGGCCAAGCAGTACCCCTGGTGCACATTGGAAGGAGAAGTTCCCCAGTCTGCATCCACAATGGGCAATGCAAGGCTGAAGAGGCAAACACCCTCCTTATGGAGGATCCCTGTTTCACTTTGACAGCTTCACCTTGAGATCCTCCATAATGAGCCAGGGCAGCGGTGGGCCAGCACCCCCTCTCTGATTATGGACGAGCTACACCTGCTAATCTGTACAACAATTACCATCCTTTTAGTTAAATAAAGTATATTTTAACACATATCAACGGGAAAACCACTGCCATGAACTGTTACTTGAAATGGCAGCCACCACTAACTGATATACAGGGTACCACTTGTATTGAGTTCTATATTTTCTTCTTGTCTTTTAAATTCTATTAATTTTCCAATAGTTCTTTGGTCCTGTAGCCAGAATAACCCCACTTGCACAGTGGAGTTGAAATGTATCTGGAAAAATAGGTTTGAGTTGGATGACCCAAACGCCTGGAAGGACCTGTGTGAAATAAATCACTTATTCATTCACATTTGTGCATTTATTGTGACAATAATTATTTAGCATGGGTAGTTCATAATTCATCCCTTAATCCAAACTTTCACAATATTGTACTTTTTAATATAAACAGAAGTATTTATTCATCAGAGATATAGGGTATTTTCAGATGTACAATGCATTTCGGTCCAAAGGACCATCTTCAGGGACCAAGTTCTAAAAGAAAATAATCACAGTACATTTTGTAAGTGGCCTGTTACATGAGATGTTATCGTCATATCTATTCATCTAATTTTATGTCATATTTACCAGCGTATTCACTTTCCACCTCTTTACTTCTGTGGGAATTTCCGTTCTTCTTGTAAGCTTCTGCGAGATAGTTTCTGTCTATGGTACGATGTTCATTCTCCCCCCGTTTTTTGTTTCAGCATTTTTTGCCAGAAATGCAGAAAAAAAACATTAAAAAACGTGGGGGCATATAACAGGTAGAGAGGGGTGGTGTATACGGAATAAATAATAGGGGACGAGGAATGTGGGGGAGACCCCTCAAACAAAACAGAAATTGTTGATTTTTTTTGGCAAAACGTGCAGCGGAAAAAAAACGCCCGAAAAATTAACATTTAACCCTCTCTTTGACCCTGGATCCTAACATGGGGGTGGCATATAATGACTAGGAGGGGTGGCGTATAGGGAATAAATAATAGGGGATGAGGGATGCGGGGGAGACCCCTCAAACAAAACAAAAATTGTTGATATTTTTTGCCAAAAGGTACAGCGAAAAAATAAAAACGGCAGAAAAACTACCATTGAACCCCCTCGATGACCCTGGATCCTAATCTAGGATCTGTAATGTAAATTGAGTAGGTATGTTTACTAATTCTTGGTACTAAAAAGTATTCTCTGTATGTTACTCTTCACCTTTTAGAATCATACCTTTTCTTTGGAGATGTGGTCATGGTCTCCTCAAAAGTATACTGTCCTGGTTTCCTGTGATAGAGGTAAGTATATGTATGGCTATGTATTAATGGCTATGCGCTGTGAGCCATCAATGTCCAGGTTCTTAAATCTCTTGCTTACCTTTACATTTATCTCTTGCATCTGCTCGGGGCACCGGGATCGTTGTTATATGAACCCTGTGCCTTTTGCACCGCTTTTTGTACTAAAAATGGCGCTGGCATTTTAAATGGAATTACATCATCAACGTGATGATGTCATTGCGTGCCAGTGGCCATTTTGAATTACGTAATGTAATGTAAACAATCTTGAAGCAAGTACCTTAATTATAGATCTCTTCAATATGGGATCCTTGGCTAATATGTAATTATAGCTTTATTACTGTATTACATTTACATTGTTTGTAAAAATGTTAACAATAATTTCTGAGGAATTTTAGCAATTCAATGTTTGCCATATTCTCGAGGTTCCTTGACATGTACAGTGAAGAGTATTTGACACAATGCATTGTAAAACATGTTGAAGTAACATCACATTAGTCTCGTAGTATTTCGCACGTATTCACAGTTATGTCCCACAGTGGTTGTAGAAAATGTTATCAAATATACACAATTCATTAATAAAAAAGACATTTTCACAATCGATTTGAAAACATGTTTAGGTAACATAACATAATATTTTTCTCATTGTAATATTTCGCATATATCCACAGCTATGTCCCACAGTGGTTGTAGAAAATTGTTACAAATGTAAAAAATGAATTAATATAAAAAAAACATGTTCACAATCTATTTGAATCTATTTGAAAACATGTTTAGGTAACATAACATAAAAATCGGTTCTGCTGCCCGTACTATTACATAGGTGTATACCGTTCTATCCCACATTCGTTGTTTATAATGTGATTATATGTTTCTGTCCAATTTGTGTAATATATAGAAACCATAGTGTGAGAAACAATGTCATAAGTCCAGCGTGGTCATTCAGGCTTCCAGACCACCAACAGTTAGTCATATTTCTACCCAAGGACCCTCTGATAAAAAATACTTGACAAAAGACAAGGAAAAGCTTGATCCAATACTCCACAAACGGAAATGATGATTATGGCTTTAGCACTGTGGTTAGTGAATAGGGGTAAATGTTTCAACACAAAGGCACACAGTCGGAGGAGAGGCCGACAACTACCCATGATAACCTTTCAATACTAAAGTAGACCCGGGTGACAAATAGTTCAACATATGTAGAGAACGTATGCAGCAGGCTGTCCAAAGATGAAAGTCAAGAGCACCATGATATGAAAGCAAGGCAAGGTGTAAAAGAGTCAATCCCCACACCACAACACATACAGCTGCCAGGGGAAGCACAGGTGAAAAAACATGGAAAAAATAGAAAGTGCCATACAAACAGAGCCATCCACTCATGTCCCAAGTAGCCCATGCAGGGGAGAGTATACCTTCTCTGTAGCACTCTGTAGCACTCTGATCCAGGTAACACAGGTCCACATGGACTGATTTCTCTCACTCCACTCGTTCCCGACTTCCCAGCCTCAAACTCACAAGCAGGTGTTGGATGTCAGAAGACCTGACCTGATCACTCTCAATCACAGGCTCCTGGGCCATCAGTCCCTCAGAGCATTTGAGGATCGAAAACCAGGCAGTTAATTCCATAAGCCGCTGGGGCCTACCAGCTCCAGTTCCACCTTCACGCCATCACTGCCACTCCACTGGAGGATGTCATCTTCATGCAGCATGCCTCCACATGTCATGCACCATGAACCACAATATGGTGCTTCTTCTCTTCTCTTTCAATCTAGAAAGTGCCATCTTTCATTTGTGTTCTTTAAAACGTTTTGGATTGGGCGTTCCCCATTTACATTTTCACTCAATGTTCACACAAATCAATGGGCCTCATTATGAGCATGCTGGTCCGGTAACGGCGGTGCCGGGAAGCCTACCAGCACCGTTGTTACCGGACTGGCAAACTCCGAGTCTGCAGGTGGCTGCCGTCCATCCGGCCAGGTCTGACCTGGTGGGTGGGACGGCACCGGCCTGCAGACTTTCCAGGAAGCACCAGCACCGTTACGAATGGTGCCGGTGCTTCCGCCATCCCCATTTCCATCTGAGTCCTATGGGACACAGATGGGAATGGGGATTTACATTTTTCTGGTGCCGGAAAAAATCACAACTCCGGCGGCAGCCTGCCATTTTTACTAGCACGGCTAGTGCCGGAGTTGTAATGAGGCCCAATATCTTTTGACTGTGGTGTTTCCTGAAAGGGTGGTTATTTAACACCACACACACCATTTATGTTGTCTTTCAACTTATTTCAACTTTTTTTTATGAGGAACAGAAACCTCCTTAATGGACATTGGAGAAGAGCTGCTGGTGATAGATTTGGGAAAATCATTCAACCTTTTACTCCTGGAACTCTCTGCTTCTTTTGATAATATTGATCATAACATTCTCCTAGAACACCTATATCGGAAAATGTTAATCAAAGTTATTTTCCTGCCCTGGCTTGCATCCTTCCAATCTCACCACACTCATCTGGTGCACCTGGACCCGTGTCCAGGTGCAAGATCTTTGGACGCCACCAGTGTAGGGACTCATTGCTCGCCAATATATCCACTCATATTCACCATCTATAAGTTACGAGTGGCATCCATCCATAGGAAATATGAACACACTATACATCTGACAGATGCCAAAGGGTGGCCTCCAATATGGACATTGCAATTGTCCTATCCATATACCGATATGTTTAGGCTATAGATCGTATATGTTGGGCTCTACTGTATGGCCCTGTCTGCCATTGCACATTCACGTGTAACCAAAATTCCAGATGTTCAGAGGACAGTTAATACAAAAATTTGCTTATTTAATAAAGAGGCCTCTTGCTGTGGAATGACAGGTGATGGGCCAATCTTTGGCATCTGATCATCAAAGTGGAATCTAAGAAGTCAGTGAGAGAAGTACAACGTCAAGGACATTGGGATTAGAGAGTTAGCTGCCTCTTGGTAGAGGGGATGGAGTTTTTTTCACAACAAACAGAGCTGATAATGTGAGTTTTAATAATTATTTGGAAATTTAGAAAGCCATCCTCACATTGAATGTATAGTGTGATGGCTTTCTGGATTGTAGAGCCCTTTATGTGGAAAGGTCTGCCCTAAACCTCTTTTTTCTGGTAAAGCGCCTTTTAGAGTAGGTTTGCATGTTTCAATTTCAGGCCTCATGATGGATGGTTTCATTGAAAACCTCAAGAGAAGTCCCATAAAGTTGTTTAGGGGAGACCTTATGAACCAGGAACAGGGACTTGATTTGTGCTCTTTCCAATATTGTGAGACAATACATTGTCTTCTGTGCCGCTGGCACTGCAGAATGAAGATTGGAGAAGTCTGCCCTTGGGGTCTTCAAAGTTTCAATACAGTCTTCCTCCGGATCCCAGTGTATATATACTGTTGCAAGTTTGGGCAAAACCTACAAATTGTAGAATGTCAGCAATTTTGTGAGAACTATGCAGGAGGGGGAGGACATTGGCTTGTGGTGTGAAGGAGATACTTTGCCAAATGCCACATGCAAGTTGCAAACATTGAGACCTGGCCCAGGGGAAGGAACCAGTGAATTGGGAAAGGTATATGCAATGGTGAGACGTACACTGCACCTTGCAGGATCACAGTAGTACTATGGAACAATTTTACCAGTACAGGACTTGGTTTAAATGATGTCAAATGTATTTATTTCATTGCTTGATAGGGCCCAGACCCCGAAGTATCACATCACCACTACATAGGTTGTTAAAGGCAAGAGAATAGAGACATAGTAAGGTCATAGAGTCATAAAGCAGGTGTTTTATGCATATTTGTTGAACAAAACAGTGTTCAGTGTTTTTTCTAAAAAGCAAATAAGAGGGCTCATCTTGGATGCAGGATGGGAGAGCATTCCAGAGCATGAGATCAGTAACGGTGATGCTAGTTTCACCGACTCATTTTCTGGTGAATCTGGGCATAGCTTAGGTCATGGTTGTGGAGGAGCATAGGCAGCGTCGCTTGGTGCTTTTGGAGATGCATCGGTTCAGATATTTAGGTGCTGTATTGTTGATGCACCGGTGAGTGATGGATAGGATTTTAAACTCTATGCAGGCTTTTATTGGGAGTCAGTGGGTGTCCCATCTTGCTTGCAACATGGGGTCTGTTCGTTGCAGGCCCCTAATGTCTTGAGTGCGTTGCTTTGGATAGGATAGAGGTTGGCAATGTTTTTGGTCGAACTGCCAGAGAGATTGGCATTACAGTAGACTAGCTTGCTACCAATGATGGCTCTGACTAGTGTGAGGCAGTTAACTGTAGATGGAAACGTTCTACTGAGGTTAATGAGTTTGGTGGAATTCGGCAGCTGAGGTTGCAAGCGCATCAACATGTTTTTTTCATCGATAACTCTGAATCTAGGTAAACACCCAGTGTTGTTGGCATCAATCATGAAGGACACGAAGCAAGAAGGCTGGGTTGAAATGTTTGAGTCAATGTGGGAAGCCAACAATGCGGAGCTCCCTTTTATCAGCATTCAAGCAGAGGTAGTTGTCTGTCATCCAGGTTTGGATGATGCTAAAAACTCAGTTCATGTAGTCAGAATCTGTGGTATGGTCGCCGGTGAGTTTCAGTAAGACTTCGGTATTGTCATGAAAATGAGTGCTAGATATATCCAAGTTGTCAAGGTGGTCAAAGAGGGGCTTGGTGTAAAAGTTATAAAGTATGGGTGACAAGCAGGGTGTTTATGGAACCCCAAAGGAGAAAGGGATGGGGTCAGCTGTTTCGATGCCAGCGAAGATTCTAGAGGTGTGGTCACAGAGAAAGGAGGTTATTCAGCTGGCGGCTTCTCTGGAAAGGTTGAATTTGTATTGATTCCTTCAATCAACAATCTGTTTGCAGTGAATCTATGTGATGTTTGCAAACATTACAGGCAAAGAAAAAAAGACACTGTTAGGTTCCCAGAGTTAGTGTTAAGTTGGTATGTTGATTGCATGTAGACTGTTGCTCATCTCTTTTACTGAGTTGCATACTTTTGTCTCATATTTAAAGAATTAAAGCTATCTGTGGCAATCCCACAGGAAACAGAAATGCACATACACACTGGCGCGCACACACACACACACACACGCACGCACGCACGCACGCACGCACACACACACACACACACACTTATAAACCTATACACAAGTGTTTCAATGCGCAACAAGGCAAGCGGGGCAGAGGGGGGACAAAAAACAATGATCTTACTAGGCCTAGTGATATTCAGATTGTGCAAGTGCAGGGGAACTGGGAGGGGATAAGTGCTGGGGGAGTGGGAGGTTGGACAAGTGCAGGATAAAGGAACATGAAACAACAAGTAATGCAGCCAACGGGTGGCAAGTGCGGGTGTTCAGAAGTACAGACAACAAGTGTCTAGTAAGTACAGGAGAGGGGACTGTAGGGTTACAGATACAGACTACAAGTGCAGGGGGTGCCAAGAGGCAGTGCAGGTTTACAATTGGACAGGCAGGGACCTGAGCCCGAATTCAGAGGGTGGTGTTAGGCAGAATTATATGCAGTACCCTTTAGGAACAACACACACAATTAATACTATAAGTGACAGTACAAATTCACCATCGGTACAAGCCTGTACTACACAGTAAAGTGGTAGCGATGGCTGAGCAGCCAAACTTATCTCGAGAGCAAGTGAGCTGTTTCAATAGTTACACAAAGGACAGCAATTACTATGATTCAAACAAACACTGACTCAAGGTTTCTGAGTAAAAGAATATACATTTATTTACATCTCACTTAAGTAAACCAGTGAACAATCACACTCTTAATACACCACACCACTCCCAATAGATTCTGGACAAGTTAAACTCAAAATGAAGTATGAGCAAAATGGCACTCCATTAATTTAAAAATGGAGGGAAAGACAAAGTTAGGTAAAAATTGAGCAGCACCAACAGGTAAGTAAGCAGGGCAATCTAGAAAGAGGAACTACACTGATGAAATCAAATCAAAAAGGCGTAGGGCCAAAGTCAATAGGACAAATGTATTTTGCTCAAGATCACACAGTTCAGGGTAGTTCGTGGTTAAGTCTTTGCCAAGAGTTCCGGACGAAGTTGGTCGACAAAAAAGTTAGTTTAAAGAGTGGAGAAGGACAAGCCCTGCGATTGGCAGAAGGTTTCACACACCTTCACCGCAGCTGGACGAAACGAACAACCGGTTTTGCACAGTACCTTTAAATGGCGAAGAAGCTGTAGCTGAGGCGGACGTTCCTGGCAGTTCCTGGAGGTTCACGGTTCCTGAAGCGACTGTCGGACTGACATGAAGTAGGAAGACTGGCGGGTCCTGCACTGCCCAGGTAAGAAACCAGCATCAGAGCAAAGCAACGAATAAAAGGTGCGCTCCTTAAAACCCAAGCAGGGTCCGACCTTCCTGGCTATCTGGTTCACTGTAACTCTGTACAGCAAATTCGACCAGAGGAGGAAGACCTGGCTTGCAGTTTGGGCAAACTGGTTGGTCCCACCAGCTGAGGGGAAAAAGATTCCTGGTAGATCTTCTCTGTTGTTGGAGCTTGAAGATTCAGACCTACAGCAGGGCTTCACCAGGCGGTTCAGTCCTTTTAGGGGTCCTCTTCTGTCAGCTCCTCATCAGTTCTTTCGTTCCAGTGGCGACTCTGCCTTTCCAATCCCAGAGATGTGCTTTTTATGCGGTTTTCCCCCGATTCACACAGCCTGGCTGTCAATCACACAGCAGGGTGGTTGTCCAGCCGGGACACTTACCTAGCCAATGAAAGAGGAGTGCGACTTGGGTTACCAAGGGAACCCATGGCAGGGGTCCTAAAACCCCTCCCTCACATCCTGCCTACCCAGACTTTCAGGCGCCTAAAGAGAGCTTCTGTGGAGAAGCCTGCGCAAAGACGGTGAATGAAGGAACCAAACCTGTTTTGGCGCGCAAAGTAAAACACGAGAAAGACATTTTCAAAAAGAAATGGGGAATAAACCCAGCTGGAACCGTATAAAAACCTATATGGTTTAGCAAGTTTAAAGATACCTAAAACAATACCATGGTTATTTAAGATAACTGCGGTAGGAAAAAAAGGGTAGTTACCACTGCCACCAGCCAAGTTGATGAAAAGGAAGAGAAACAATGCTCCAAGAGAAACCGACAAAAAGGGATACATATTAACCCTTTCTAGTACTCTATGTAAGATAGGGTGTACTGGGTCTGTGGATTTTAAAAAACTAATAAAGTTAATGGCAACTTTACATGTTCTGGGAGACAGTAGTCAGTCCCAGAAAATGGAGTCTGAATTGGGAGGTCTAAAAGATGACCCTGTGTCACTGCACTGAAGGTGCTGTGTAACACACAATAAAAATATGATGCCTACGGAGTAGGTGAGGCTCCACAGTCTATGAACACAAGAAAATGTTAAACACACACAGCAAAACAATGTAAGAGTGGGAAAAAAATCCTAGAAATCCAGCAAAGCTGCTGAGGGACTCAGTAGGTAAGGGAGATTAGCCATTCTTGAGAATTCTCCCTAACAGGTGGCCAGGTGACCCGTGCAGTATCAGACAGGAGATCAGCAGGGGAGAGGATTAGAGAAGGCATAAGCAAATTGGAAGGTCTTGAGGTGCTTCCAGAACCGGAGATGGTTCTGCTTAAGTTTCAGGGAGGCTGTTCCAGAGGCAGGCGCCAGCCAAAGAAAGAGATCTTCCCCCAACTCGTTGCTTGGTGAAGCGACTAACCCATAAGGAGTTGGAGGTGGAGGAGCGAAGAGCTCGAGTAGGAAGATATTTCCGAAGAGAACGTTGGAGTTAGTGTGATCCCAAGCCCCAGAAAGCCTTGTGGAAAATGCAGAGATTCTTGAACTTGATCCTTGCAGCCACTGGGAGCCAATGGAGAGATTTCAGGGTTGGAGAGATACGATCCCTGGGTTCGAGGCCAAGCACAATTCTTGTAGTCCTGTTCTAGATGAGTTGCAGAGGACGGAGAGTAGAGGCAGGCAGATTTAGAAAGAAGCTGTTGCAGTAGTTAAGCCTAAAGAGAACCAGAGTTCTGGGGACAGCACACTTCTGGAGGAAAGAGAGGATGGGAAGAGTACACCTGAGGAGGTGCAGCTGGTAGTTTGACTTCTTAGAGATGTGAGCAATGTGAGAAGAGAAGAAGTGTGGAGTCAAAGATGATCCAGAGGTTCTTAGCCTCACAGGTGGGAGCAGGAGGAAGGCCAAGGGAGGCCGGCCAGAGAGTGACAGGAAAGGAAGGTGCAGGTGTGCCAATGAGGAGGATCTCAGTCTTACTGGCATTAAGGCAGAGATCATTGGTGGCACACCACTCCTGGATTGCAAACAGACAATCCAGGATGAGAGAGGGAGAAGAGGTGTCAGAGGGGGGCCTAAAAGTGAGCTGAGTGTCGTCCGCATAGCACTGAATGTTGGAGCAGAGAGCAGCAATGCGGTGGGCGAGAGGTGCCAGGTATTGGTTGAACAGCCAGGGAGAAAGGTTAGACCTCTGAGGAACACCACAGGTAGAGAGTGAGATAGAGCAGAAGAAGGACCTACGTTGGACCTAGGAGGGTCAGTCTGAGAGGAAAGACGTCAGCCATGCTAGAGCCTGATCAGTGATAGCCAGGTTATCACGGACCTAGTTGAGTAGGATGGCATGGTTGACTGTGTGAAAGGAAGAAGAGAGATCAAGTAAGATGAGGACAAAGGGGTGATTAGCAACAAGGTTAGAGAGCAGGTCTTCACAGATGTTCAGGATAGCATTTTCCATGCTTCTGGCTGCTCTAAAGCCAGACTGATGGTCATGGAGACAATCAACAGATTCAATGTGAAGATTAAGCTGCCAGATGGCCAGCTTTTCCAAGAGTTTGCTGTAGAAAGGATTGATGGAGATCGGGCGATAGTTAGCCAGGCAAGAGGGGACAGCTGAGGGATTCTTGAGAAGAGGGTGCACAAGAGAGTGCATCAGGCGGGAAGGGGAGGTTCCAGTGGCAAAAGAGTGATTGCAGAAGTCAGACAAGGCTGGAGTGAGGGTGTCAATGTGGTTCTTTATGGTTCTCGGAGAACAGGCAAGAACCTGTTTTGACAAGACTTTCATAGATAGGACATGTCAAGAAACCTCATCAGGGGTGACAAGAGGAAATGCAGAGATGGGAGGAGGAGGGGTGGCCACAGAGAGGCTGGAGGTAGAGGAGAGAGCATAGGGAGAAGCAGGAGAGGACGAGAGTGTGGACAGAATGTCCTGGGTTTTTGAGATGAAATGGGAAGGCAGGGCCTTGCAGAGGGGCTGGGAGGGGACAAGAGAGGTAGAAACTGCAGCAGGATTGGCCAGCTCCTTGCAGATTTTAAAAAGCTCAGCCAAATTGTTAGATGCCACAGAGATGCAGGCTTGGATGTGAGCTCTCTTCTTAGTGAGGACAGAGATTCAGTATTGTCTTTGGAGCAGGCAGCAGGCCAGTTTGTCAGAGGACACACAAGATGCCTGCCATTTCCTCTGAGCCACCCTACACTTGCATTTAAGGATGATGAGGTCTGAGTTGTAGCAGGAGTTGCACTTGGATTTGGGCTTCAAGAGGATCCTTGCGACAGGGGCAAGTACATCAAGAGTATCAGAGATAGGAGAGTGGAGCAAGGAAAGGGCTGTGTCAGGATGTGAGTCAGCCAGAGGTGCAGGAGGGGGAGAGAAAGTGTTGGATGAAAGCCTCAACTGACACTCTTCATGGGTCAGATGAACTAGAAGGTGTGTGGCAGTGTGCGAGTAGGCTCGGCCTGAGGGGTAGAGAGAGAGAGAGAGAGATGAGAGGAGAACAAGGTCACTCCAGGAGAGAGGAGTGGTGAGAGGGTTAGAGAGTGGGAGGTCTGAGGAGATCAGAACATCCAGAGTATACCCTGCAGAGCGAGTCGGCCAGAGGGAAGAATGGAGAGAGAGAGAGACAGAGAGAGAGAGAGAGTCACAGAGGTCACGAATGAGTCCAGTGGAGGGATAGGAAGCATCAAGGTGGATGTTGAAGTCTCCAAGGAGGGGGAGTTGAGTGGTCGAGGCAAGGAGGAAGGAGGAGAGGTCTGCCCACACAGAGAGGAAAGAGCTGAACTGGCAGGTAGATAGTAGCCACGGTGAGAGAGTGTCCAGGAGAGAGAGAAAGCCTGCAGATCAAGGCTACACCCTCACTGGTACGGCTAGATCTGGGTGCAGAGAGGATCTTGTAGCCATCAGGGAGAAGAGTGTCAAAGCTCATGATAGAGCTGGCCGTAAACCATGTCTTGGTGAGACCAAGGACATCCAGGTCGAGTTCTTCCAGGAGAAGGCAGATGTCAGAGGAATGCATGACAGCTGAGCGAGAGTTGAGAGTGGCAATGTGGAGAAGGTTGCCACCCTTGAAAGACTTCCAGGGAGGGGTATAAAATCATAGATACTCCCAGCGGAAGTGTAGAAGGAGCCTGAGGGTGAGCAGAAGAGGAGGAATGAGAGGGCAAGCTAGCCAAGGAGGAGGATAATGATGCAGAGAGGTGGCAAAGGGAGAAGGCAAGGAAGCCAAAGAAGGGAAAGAAGGGACAGCGGGAGAGGATAGGAAACTGATAAGGCATGGGGAGTGTCTATCAAAGAGGAGGAGGTTGGTGTGAGGGCCTTGACCAGGATGGTGCTATTCAGGTAAACATTAATTATGACCTTAGGGGAATGGAAGGGGGGCAGGAGGGTCTCCCTCCGGGTGTCACCATTAATGGGGAGGAAGAAAAAGGAGAGAGCCCAAAGATCATATGAGGAGTGCATAGTTCTGGCAAAGGAACGACAAAGAGGATGTTGGTGAGGGTCTGTCTTGAGGAAGCGCTGGCGTAGGTAGCAGTGATAGGGAGGCCTGGGTTGGAGACCAGGATATCCTTTTTGAACTTCTTCCTACAAGACTTAGTTAGAAGGGCAGGATAGTCAATTGTAAATCAGTTAGAGAAGATAGGAGAAACAGAGAGTACCATAGAGGATGCAGAGGTGGGGGAAAGAGGAGAGATGGAGAGGGGTGTGGGTGAGTGGGAGAAGAATGGTAAGGGGGGAGACACTGGGGGAGGATACATGGGGTTAGTGTTCAAGCAGACAAGACAGAACGAGTCAAGAACAAGTAGGAAATAAATAAACTGAACTGAGTTAAACCTAGGGCTTGGAAGAAGAGCACAACAGAACGCATGGCAGCATGATGAGCAACAATTAGGTTAGCAGGGCATCAAGAAACGGAGCAGTTGGCGATAGAAAAACCTAGAAGAAGGAAGAGCACAGCAGAACACAAAGCAATAAACAGCGGAACAGAACAGTCGATGAGAGAGAACCTAGAGGAAGGAAGAGCACAGCAGAACACAGACCAATACACAGCAATATAGAGTAGTCGACGAAAGATAACCTAGAAGATGGAAGAGCATTGCAGAAAACAGAGCAATACACAGCAAAAACAGAGCAGTCAATGAGGAAAACCTAGAAGACGGGAGAGCACAGCAGAACACAGAACAATACACCAAAGGACAGGGAAGTGGCTGAGAGGCGGGACAGGGCAGAAGGCGAGGGCAAGGGTAAGGGCCCACAGGGGAGCAAGAATGCTCGGGGGGGGCTTGCAGGTACTGGAGTGCTGGGGATGGAAGGGTGTGAGGCACACACGACGGAGGGGTTATGAGGGGACACACATGCAAAGGATGCGTAGGTGCAAGCGTAGCCAAGGAAGTACGGTGCGAGGAACGAGCGCAATCAAGGATTGCGAGAGGCCACACAAACTAAGGACGTGCAGCTGCATTCCCCCCTACTATTCTGTTGCATTCCGCCCTACTCACATCCAACTATTGTTGTCTGAGTGCACTTCTTTCAACTGGACTTGCCTTATGCTGCCTTCACAAACGTTGATCTGTGGAGAGTCCTGACATTACATTACAGTATAAATAGCTAAAAAAAACTATCTGGAACTCTTGAACACCTCTCAAGGCCATCATGCATCCATAACCAATACTCATACAGCTCCTCAACGCATATAGGATATTTGTGAAAAATATAAAGAGGAAGTAGCCCTTAAGGTCCTCTCTTTCGTCCTCTTTGGTCTTTACCTTGTATTTCCCTATGAAACACTATATATATCATACATGTATCGCTGCTCACACTTGCAGTTATACCTGTTGTCATTTTACCCAAATGTCGTCTACCCCCGTTTGTCATATTTTGTCCACCGACTCTCCCCAACTCTCTCTTTCCCTTTTCTCACTGTTTCTTTTCCTCTCATCTGTCAGACTACAGTTTGGTTTAACGCCCTGGGCCGGGGTCACAATTCGCTCACCCACCGACAAGGACTCAGCACTTCAAGACCACGACGATGTTGAGACACGCAGATTAGAAGCCAATTAACATAACACAACACACTCTTTCATCAGATATGGCACCCGCATTAGGCCAAATGATGTTGCACCCAGCTTTGTGGGGCAGTTCACAGACTCCACATTTTATCTTTCATGAACCTCCCACTTAAATGTCTTACAGAAATATTCTGAAAGAAAAGTTGTGGCGCTTCCTCAACACCATGTTGGAGGAGGGTGGTGCTGTTTGAGAAGGGCTTAAGGCTTGTTCGAGACAATGGGGTAGACATGTGAGACAAACATCTAGAGGTTCTGCCGCCTGCCCCTATTGCCTAGTGAACACCTGTCGAATGCTGTGAGCTGCTGTAATCGGCAAACGTCCTTACCTGTAACTGAAGAGAGCACATGAGCAAGTTGGCAATTTCATCTCAATGCCATGATAATGTTAGAGTGCAGTCAACAGGATTACAACTGCCCTGAATGTTCTCCCCTTTACCTACTAACCTAACAACACCCACCCCCCCCCCCCTATTTCTTTCACATCCACTCGAGCGCCTGGGCGCCTGGGGCATGCAAATTGCATTGGAGTGTGGTATAAATCGCAGTAGCCTAACATAACATAAATACATCACACACATTACCATTTGCCTGTTAGGAAACAATTGAAGTGCTTCATAACTGTAGGAAACAACATAAAACAATGCTGGCCTGATTCACAGAACATTTTCCTATGGGATCGTGCCATTATAAAATGCATCTGTGAATATGTGTTATTTAAAGCAGAGTTTAAAATGGAGTAACTGCTAAAGAATGGGAACATCTGATCACAGTAAATATGGTTGGTTTGCCGTCTACAGCGTTTCCTCCTACACGTACGAACATTGCTTTAGGTGTAGACATACATTAGCATATTGTCACCACACTCAACATAGATCTATTTGCACTTGAAGACCAGTGGCAGAGTGATATGCAGCGATTTACACATAACTGCATTGAATGATAAATTGCTAACAAATCGTATGCATTGTAAGTTGAAATATCGTAACTTACTGACTAGATCTCTGAACAACTCCTGTTGGTCTTAATATATTCAAAGCTTATGAGGCGATCTGAATATTTATGTGCAATAATGGACAAGAAAATGGCCTCAAATGCTAGAAACCTACTCATCTTTCACCTAGTGCGTGAATTAGTTTACGTGGGCCAAATGTAGCTGGTTGTCAATGTTTTGTTTTAACGAAATAAATATGAAAATAGATTTTTTTTAAACAGATATTGCTCACCAGGGAAGCGCGATGTTATGGATGTTCCTGTTTTTTTCCTCAGCTACAGGCCCAACAGCGAGGAGGCAGTATTTCACCTAGCAAATGTTATTGGGGAGAGTTCATTTATTTTTTACCAGTGTAGCAAGAAGAAATAGGCTCAGGTTGGAAGAGGGAAATTACTTCACCAGTGAAATGCAGAAAGTAGTTAATATGTGAAAAAGATTCCAGAAGATTTGTGCAGAGGCAGAAATGGTTGGTATTTGGGAGGCAGCCAGTGGGAATTAGTCAGTAGCCTTATGGCCAAATCAATACACGAAAGAAAATTAATTCCTGCAATGTCCCTATATTACATGATAAAAGTTGTGGTTGGGAAAGTAATAGCTCTGAATTGAAGCCTGGCCCTAAAAGTACACTCTTAGGCAATAACAAGTAAAATGGAACCAGGAATCGAAAAATTGCATTAAATGTGCTCAAAGGGCAACGCAGTTATCTCAATGCAATTATAAGCCACGTTTTTGTCATACAAACTATTTTATTCTTTTGGTGTTCTAAAGTTCTAGGTTAGTTATATTAAATTACATGTGCTAGTGGAATTTGTTCCAGCGGGCCAGTTTCCGCCATTACTTGTTCCTCCTATGGGGCCTAGTGTGTGATTAAGAGAAATTAGGATTATGTGCGTGGTACTTAATTTTCATTCTGGAGTAGTGTCACTAGCAAACTCACACAACACCACATAAAGCTCTTTCATTACGCATTTATTTTTTCTCTATCCCCAAATGTGTTAAATATACGCAATATTTTCGTCCGTGCTAATTCAGTGAGCCACCAAAACAAAACAAACTGCACTGTTGACTTGTCTGCCAATCCGTTAATAATTTCTCATTTGAATGAAAGAACTAAGGCGCCAATACCAAGTTGGAGTCAGTGGGAAAACCTGGGCGAAAATATTCAGAACCATACTACCAGAACTCCAACTGTTTGCTGGGTTTAGCAGAAAGATTCAAGGGAGTTTGACCTTGCTTACTTTGCAAATGGCACGAGAGTTTGGCGTTTGTGATTGGTCTTGTAGGTAGAGGAAGTTAGAAATGTACTTAAAAGCAGTGTAACATGTAATAGGTTAACATAAATAACAGTTAACACTGATATTTTAGTGTTCCAAAAAGCAGTCACTCCTTAATAGTGTTATTGAGCGAAGAGTCACATTTGCACAAAAGATGAATATCATTGCATAATATAAATACACCATACAACTCTATAACATGACATTTTAGAGGTCCCAATGGTAGCCGCTTACAATCAGGAACGTTTACTAATGAAGAGTGCCACATTTTAAAGTATTTTTAAGAGAATCTCAAAATGTGCATAAAAGCTGATTAACATAAAATAGTGCATACACTCTAGAAGATTAAATTTAAGAGGTCCAAAATGAGTGCTCCGAAATGTAATCACTCATAGCTCTAAAATATTCCAATGAGAAATGATACGTTGAAAATGTGTTTTCTGAAAAGTTCACAATTCCCATTACTAACCACGATGCAGAATATCAACTTCCTTCAAACTGGTCAAACAGATTATAATCTTAAAGGGGATATGAAGTCAACTCTAAAATGTGATCCCTTTCCAATTCACGTGTTTGGGGCAGGGGTAAATCGTGTCTATCACTTTCATCTGACATAGCGGTGTAACAAATTGGATTCTGCTACACAGGAGTACAAGGATTAGTAGGGGTAAAATGGCCCACTCAGCCCTCACACTTCTACAAATCAAAACACATCACAATCATAAAGGTAAAACATAAACAGTTAAGAGTTATACCTCTTTCGCCTTTTGTGGTAACCTGGGCCCAGGGAAGTCAATGCTCTTAAGAGCAAGTGAACCAGTAGTGACCCAAAAAACATAGTATCATAGCACAAAATAAAGAAAATGTCCAATTATGGTTCTATAAAAATATATATGTATATATATATATATATATATATATATATATATATATATATATACTTTAATCAAACACGCCATCTGCTCGTAGAACAAATGAAAACACTATACAAAAACTCACCCCAAAGGAAGAACAGAGAAGGTGCAACAGACTGGAGAAATCTAAGCATAGTTCCACGGGAGGTAGCTAAAGTACTAACCACAAAAAGTATATTGCATGTGACTTTCCAGTGATTTGGTTCAATTCCCGGCATTGAGCAGTCGCTTGAGGACTAGCAGGTGACAAGCTTAGCCAGGATATGATGCAGTGTCGAGCTGGTCAATAGTGCATGCAATGTTCGATGTGGTGGAGGAACGCAGAAAACAGTGCTGGTGACTTCCCTCTTGTTCCTGTTCCAAGTGCGGTGAACACAGAGTGACCGTTTTGGTGCAGTAAAACAGGGAGCTTTGGCTAGTCTGTTCCTCTGGTTGCTGTGAGGACCTCTCAGGGGGATAGGATGGTTCTGTTTACGGGATGCTCTCCCAGCTCAGGAGATTCTGGCGCAAATTGCTAGGTCCTGATCCACAGCTGAGGTTGCTCCTGATGTGCCCTATGAGTGGTAGGGGACAGAACTTCCTTCTGTCATGGATGATATCTTCTTCAACTCCGGCTGAGGGCTTTGTAGAGTGCAACTCTCTCAAAAGTAGTCTAGTGAGATCTTCAGAACGAATCTGCAGCCTTTAAGGATCCACAAGGATCTAAGTGAATCTGACAAAAGGGTGGAAGCCCCCTTCTTTTAAAGGCATACGTCCTTTGGCGATTAGACTAAAACTAGCCTAACTTTGTGGTCTAATCCATGCTCTTGAACGGTGTGGCCTTTGCCCTTCTGATGTCACACCCAAAGTGCTTTGTTCCAGAGGAAGTGGAGGGGACAGAAAAGAGAGAGAGGCACAGTGAATATCAAGATGGTTGTAGTCTTCTTCTATTGACCAGGGCCCTCCGGCCTATCATATTCCTGTCCATGTCCCTTCTCACTGAGAATAATGGCCCTTAGAGATGCAGCACCCTCATGCAAGACTACTCCTTTTGAATGGGTGTGCTCCTTTGATGCCCGGGCCCAGTACCGTGCCTGCAGTGTGGCTGTCTCGGGCGAACAGTGTTACCTTCCCTCACAAAGAGATGAAAGAGCAGGCCCGGCCCTCCAGGTTCTTGGCCTGCCATTTGGTGGGTTACAACCAGTGGACCAGAATACTCACCACCTTCCAAAGCAGAGCTGATTTACAGGACCTGAAACATGTGCAATATCAATTGGAATGTGGCAGTCAGGGTCATAAGTAATACCATGCATTTTGCCTAAAGTCAGGCATAGCTTTTATTTAGAGTTTAGTCTGCCACCAGGATGGGTTACCTATGATCAGCGTAGGTTTGGGTACAGGGAGGTAAATGTTTCCTCTGCACTACAGGGACTTAGTTGTCTCTGCAGCTGTTAAGTGGGCACCTTGTGACCTGTGAACCTGCTCTGTGCCATAGACGTCACAGATTAGGCCACTGATGTAGCAGAGCACGAGTCTTTGGCATGAAGTTGACAGATAAGGGGAACATGTCTGCCAGATTACCCCCTCTGGAGATGGAATTACCCTCATTATATTTATTAATACAAATTAAAAAAAGCCAGGGATTTGCACCCTTGCCAGATGGCAATTCCTCACAGGGGGTGTCCAAAATGCCACATGAAAGTCAAATCATGTGACATATTTGTGCATGGTCTGATACAAACCAACCACAGTGAGATATGGTTCAAGACTCCATGATCATCCTAGAAATAATCACTATTTTATACCATTTCAGGATTATTTTAAAATAACCAGGAACTGAAAAGGAGCAGACATGCCCAAAACCTTTGTAGCTTCTGGAGCTAGCTTTAAATCTATGAAAACACAATTTTGATAGTGCTAGTCTCTTTTGATCTAAACCTTTATTTTGCAGTATATTCGCATCCGAGTTATAGCTGTACTCTGCACATGAATATGCTGGTATTGTGTACTGAGGGATGGTCCACATTTTCTATTCCTCTTCCATTTTGTGTCCATCACAATTATCCTGCACACAGTCCTCTCAGATCTCTGTCACTTTTCACAGCTGTCTGGGGAATCCCATATTTTTGCTTTTGGACCCTGGTAGATTGCAGTAACACCTAACAGACAAACACGCCTCAATACATCAAGGGTACACTGGAGCAGAACTCCAGCCCATACTGCAACCACTTATTGACTAATTTTGGTGCTCATATAAAGTACTAGAACCTGCCCTCACAGGCCACAGGTTCATTCTTTGGAGCATAATGGATTAGCCCTTTGCCTGATCAGTGGCATGCTTTGATCACGGTGCATTGATGCTTCAGGCATGCAAATGACCACAAACTATTTTTCTACTTTTGATCTCTTCTCATACCTGTACACATATTTCTTGTCTGTTTATTTAACTTCGGCCTTCATCCTTCCTCTCCTCTCATTCTTTTTGACATTTCTCCACAGACTAACCTCTCGATAACCGTGGCGGGGCACAATATGCCACTTTCCAGGCAAGGCTCTGTACTGTTAGACCCCGGTGCTGGTGCTGGTGACTAGTACCGTATAAAACAATTATTAACATAATTTAAGGTAATATACAGCCTATTAGTTAGCCATATAATGGTAACACCTGTCACCACAAGGTGAGGAAATATTAACAGTAAAGTAATCCCAATTTTAATATCTGGATATTCTGTACTAATTGTTTATAAACATGTAGGATCTGAGCGTTTTCACTGTGACTGTTAAATAGGAAACAAGAGGCACTTTTATAAATGTAGTAATGATTTGCAGTTTCACTGTGATTTTATTG
This sequence comes from Ambystoma mexicanum, assembly GCF_040938575.1. Taxonomy (NCBI): domain Eukaryota; kingdom Metazoa; phylum Chordata; class Amphibia; order Caudata; family Ambystomatidae; genus Ambystoma; species Ambystoma mexicanum. Next base: position 86,312,477 of record NC_090941.1, read on the forward strand.
CAGAAATAACAGTGATGTACAATTCCAAGTGTAATAAATATTGCATGACAAATATTGAAATGCCTTTTACAGTGCACATTGTAAAATACCTATTTTTACCCCCCACGCACACTCCCTTACCTCTCCCATCTCCTACTCCAAAACCCTCCTTTTCTCCCTCCACCTTTTTTTCACACCTAAAACCCAACCCTATCATGACATTTTCTTTTCTTTATTTCAATATTTTTTTCTGTTTTTAGGTATTTTTTACCCACTCGGTTATTTCTTGTAATATTTTTTCATATTTGTAAATTCATTCTTTATTATTCTCTGCAAACTTATCACTGGATACCAGTCTGCAATATGCAATATAGCCCTAAAACATTTCTATCCATTTTTTTTCAGTTTGCACAAAGGTTATGAAATCTTTGTATTTATTGTTTTTAAAGAATGAAATTAGTATATGCGGTTAACAATAATGAGATATCTTTTGGTAAACTATGACCTTAATGACCTTAATATATTTTTACTATTTGTTTTTCACAAATGATATTTGTAAAATTCGTTTATAGTGATGTCCGGCATGGGATGGGCAATCCTTTTGCCAGCAAGAACATTGGATCAATTGTCAGCCACCAAAAAGCCCACATGTCAACTTCCCTGCAGGATGTATGTCAAAGTCTGTCATACTGAAATTGGCATAGTGATGAACCGCATTCTACTGATGCAATATTCGCACCAAGGGAAGGATGCTCGGCCAATCAGGTGGCTAGAACAAAGGGCATGAGAATACACATTCCCACCCGCTGTTTATAGCCAGCCGAGGCCCTTCCCTGGGTCGCAACATCTTTTTTTTCTCAAATGTGGAGAGGCTACAAGATGCCTCTCCCTGTTGCCTCCCCACCTCCCCACACCCCCAAAACCAACCAGACCCCTTCCCTTCCACACCCCTCCCCACTTACCTGCTGGACCAGAGCTTTGTATTCCGGATCCAGCGCTCCTCCCACTCTCAGCCACCATAGAAATGGAAAAGGGACTTAGTGCCTTTTCCCTATGGGTGCAGCCATCTTGGTTTTTATTTCTTGTGAGATTGCCACCACTTGGACAGCCAGTCTCCTGAGAGAAAAAAAAAAAAAAACATTCCCATCCTGGATAAAACCTGGGGCGCAAATGGCTTTCACCCCCATTGTGGGCGACTGACATGGCATTTAATGTCCCCCAGCCCTCGCCAGCAGGCCGTCAAAGGCCATGCCTGGCCCCCACAACAGGGGTGAAAGCCATAATCAGTTGCTATGTGACTATTATTGATATGCAGGAGAAGGGGAGTTCAGCCGCTACACAGTGATAGACATTTAGTCATTGCTTTGTCAACTGTGACTGCTTTGCTCTGGGATCAATTTAGCCCTCCAGTCCAGCTTTTCACACAAATCTGCCAAAACCTGTGGGAAAAGTGACAATGATTGGGATATCTTATAAAGCACTATAATTCATGCTATTCAACAAATGAGTGCGGCAAATGGTTATAGACCACATTATTGCTAACTTGACATTCAACTCTCTGTCTATCATACAACGTGTGGCACATGTTTCCATTCTCAAGTGGCTCACTGACACTGCCATTGTGCACTTGGGTATCTCTACTGATACGCTTGCTTTAATTATATGTTACTGGGCCATCAAGGTCAGGGCTATTCACTGTTTACACAGAAGTAACAATATGTTCTGGAGCAATAGAATGAGCTCGGGTTATATATTATTTGAAGCTAGTAAGGGAACCTTAATGATGTGGGTTGTTTCCTTGTCTTTGACTAGATGTAATCTCCCACTCACACATTTCTACCACAGATAACCTGGATTTAATCTCTTTTGCTGTCAGTTGATAAGACTGCCGTACCTGTCCATGTTCTACCACAAGGATATCTACTTTACATTCTCAACATTCCAGTTGGAATGCTGAGGACATGGACGCCAAGGCACTTGGCACACAGGCAGTTTGGTCACCGATCTATCTTGTTTCTGCTTGGTTCATGATTGTTCCATTCGCATACATGTTAGTTAGGTTTTTAAAACGATTCTCAATGATAAAAAACTGTTCAAATGCAGACATTGTTTTACAAATAAAATTGGTAGTTTAGATGGTGCTTGACGTTTAGACAAATATTTCAATGGAAAATATACTTTTGGAAAAAAAAGTACTTTTAGTAGCTACAGGAAAAATAGATTATTAGGGGCTGATTCATGGAAAAGTGCGCATTAATCCCGCAAGTACCGCGCCCGAGATCAACACTGCGTGAGCCTGCTTGCAGAATCAAAAATGCGTGCCGCGTGTATTCATGGAATTGTCTGTGCAAAGTAACCGTTTACACAAGTTACGGGCAGAATGCCCCCAACACGCCACCATGCAAAACAAAAACAGCCAGCAAAGCTACCTTTGCGGGCACTCCCGGGTGCAAATACACACACCCTTCAAACAGTGCATGGGGTTACCTGCAAATGGGCTTGCATCTCAGGGACCCTGCGCATGGTCCCCCGTAACTGTAACCGGCACCCCGAGGACACGGAAAGCATTTATTTTTACAGTGAAACTGCATGCAAACCCCATAAACAGTCCCTGCACGCCGCTATGCTGCATACGCACACCCCTAAGTATGATCAGATCCCTGTCTGCTTGCACGCACCCCTAAATCCGACTTGTAAACTCACCTCAAGAGTTGCGATTCCTCCATGCAAATCCATATGCCTGTTTCCTGGTGGTAGAGATTTTGACGCACTGCGTGGGCATTTCGCAGACGAGATGTTACATGTGCACATCCATGAATATGCTTTGTTGTGCGCATTTGTTGGCATGCTATGGACTGACTGTGATCCGTCCCTCGTAATGGCCACTTTCTGGCTTGTTCTTCCCCATTTTGCGTGTTCCGCCCCTATTCTGGTCTCTACACAGGCCACGCCCACCCCCTGCATGGAGTCTCACGCAAGGCACCTGGCCACTTGCAGAGCTGTGCCAAGCCTGCAAACCCTTCATTTATTCACCATTTCGGAGTCTCATAAGACTCCATGAAGAAACGGCCAATTACCATACAAGGAATTCCTTCACGCGATTAAATGGCATGCAGCAATGATTTTGTGAGGATGACATTTCCTCTACCAAAAGCAAGTAGTTTTGGTGAGTTTCCTTTGTCACACTTGAAATGTTGAGGTGTGGTAAAGCATCCAGTACTCTGAAATACTGGATCATTTCTACTATCAAACTTATAATAAGACGATAAATGTGTATTTTGGCAAAGTACAGAAATGTTCACCCGGTAAAAAGCCACAGAAACACAGGTCTAATTTGCATGACTCCCTAACGAACGCATGGAATATCTTTCTTAAGACAGTTTGCCGCCATGGTAACAGAAGGCATCTGCCGCACTTGAATATTGAAGTGTATGCTGCATCCTTCTTTGGATATACCAGAGCGTGATGTGAATGGGAAAGGAGAGAGGATGTGAGTAATTTGTCCTTCAAGCATTGCAGTGTTTAAAAATATTGCTATTGAGAAAGTAGCAGTGCTGAAGCCGTGGATAAGGTCAAGGAATTTCCATGATCCACAATCCTTGATATTTTTGTTTGAGAGGCTGATAAATAAAGACGAGCAGAATAGAAAAACGAGCGGATTTCTCCAAAATAATGTTTGCCTTGAATTTCTTAACATGGTTCAGACAAGCGACGTGCACATCTAATTTGATATTTTAGCATGATATCATATTTATATTAGTTCTGTTCTATTATACCAACAGGCATAACTATACAATCAATCACGGAATAAAAATGATAGGGAGGCGCTACAATTATAAAATGCGTGCCTGGGGTATTTAAAAGATACGCATGAGATGACATCCTCTTGTCAATAAAATAACATACAAATATAATTTATGTCATTAGATCAAATCTACCTGGAGCTTTTGCACCTTCTTAATTTCTTTATCTTGCGCCAATAATCAAGTAACAGTTGTTGCAGACACCCTTTTATGTCGCTTTTGTCTCAAGCCCCAAGCTGAGCTGTCTGCAGAAAATTGACATTTAAAAACAACAGGGTAGGTTCTAAGACAAAAATGGGAGGTCATCTGCCTTCCCCAAACATTACGGTATTACAATAGCAACGGTTCTTTGGGAGAACGAGATCAATGTACTCATATTAGTCACATAGGTTGGTAAGCAGTAATTACAGACAACAATGTGCTAACTGTCCCTAGAGGAAGAACACCCTGTCCCTGACAGGTGTGCCTGGCCCTAGGAAGAGGATGGTGCACCGCCTATCTAACAGGGATAGCCAAAGAGAACTGTCCATCAGTGCTAACAATTGTTAGAGAATACAAATGCAATTAAAACAATGAAGGGCTAGCAAAGACAACACATCCAATCAGCTGTTAATCAACAGCAGAACTGGTCATTCTAATCTGTTGAAGCAGCTCAGTGTGCAGGCACAACAACTTGTAACCTGTGAATTTCTATTCATGTTTTATTCACCCTAAAGTTTCTGGTTTGCCAAGTGAGATTGGTGTGTGCTTCAAGTCGATAAGTTAAGAAAACCCATGTAAATGGGATACTGTAAAAGGTTCACAGAATGTGAGTACTAACTGTGGTTTGTGTTCCTTGTATCCCTTTTTAGTACTGGGGATATCGATGTCACGAGAGCCCGCGCGAACTAAAGGGTCGACCGGTTTCGATGTTGTGTGGATTAGGCCATCTTCTTCAGGACCATGATTATAATCGGTGGTGTTTCTGAATCCAGGTGTCTCAATGTGAGGCACTGTGGGCGAACACTTCCATCCCCTGTAACACTGTGGTATTCAGTGTAGGAGCGGGAGCATCATGGAAATGGATCAAGATGTTTCGGGATCGGGATCGGTCCGTGTTACTGATGGATGCGATCGAGTGGGCTGTTGTAAGGACCGATGTGTGCTTGGTGGCATAGATTGAACAGAAAATGGACTACACCCTGCATTCAACCATAACTGAACTAGCGATGTTGCACAGCTGTACCTATATGCATATATATATATATATATATATATGTATATATATATGGAGATTTTTATATCTTAAAATAAGAACACTAACGCCTGTGTTTGTCTTTGTTAAATTAAATACATTGTTCCACTTACACAAATACAGTACAAACCATGCCACAAAAAATGCTGTATTTTTTTGTCGCTGACAATATTGATGTTAAGATGTTTTTAAACAATGTAGCAAATATGGCAGCTACATCCTTTGACACAATCCACACATTGGGCCTCATTACGACGGTGGTGGCCATGGTATGAATGGTTCCGGTAAGGCACCAGCACCGTTCATACCGGGCTGCCACATTACGAGTGCTGCTCGCTGGTGCCGCTCTGCACGCCTGGTTAGACCAGGCGTGCAGAGCGGCACCCGCGAGCAGCACAGGATGATAGCAATGGTACCGTTCTGAACGGTACTGCTGCTACCATCCTCCCCATTCCCATTGAGCCCTATGGGGGATGAAATGGGAATGGGGACGTACCGGCTCCGGGTCCTGCGAAATGGAATTGCCGGGCCCGCCAAGATCAGAATGGCCCGGTGAGTCCCCTTTAGCGGGACCCGGAACCGAGTTTGGGGGTAGCCATGCCCTTATTAAGGGCATGGCTACGCCCAAACTCGTAATGAGGCCAATTGAAAAGTCTGTAAGTTACAAATAATAAATTAGCAAAATGTGCAAAATCTACTTTGCACATCACAATGAAGACTTGAAAGACAATACGCGTAGAATTGCGAGATTACATTGTGTATTGCTGATTTTGTGAAAAAATTAGGTATTAAAAATTATCCAATTTGAGGGATTGCAATTTACTTTGAATCATGTATCATTTAAACCTGTGCTACTTTTGTAAGTCTTACTGGCTTACTTTAAATGGTCAATCTGATGAAATAGGAAATCCATTGTGGCTAAACATATTCTCATACAGTGCTAGTCATCAGCATTTGTAATGTAGGCCATCACAAGATGTGCTCTTTACTGCAGTACCAGAACCTCAGCAAACCACTTCCCCTCATGTTCTTTTCCCTCATTATCGATATGCCTAAAAGAAAACAACTGCACCTATACACTCCCTGGTGGGTGGCACTAAATGCACATATGCAGCCAACGTGTCAGGGTCAGCCATCCCCAACATGTCACATTCTCTACTGTGCTGCAGTGTTGCTTCTGAATAACACTGATAATGCTAAGTGATGTACCAACCTGTGTTGAAGGTCATGCATGCGTGTGCAAGCTTCAGAAATGGAGCACTGGTAGTCTAGAAGGACAGAGAAGTATGTTAAACATGTGAGCCGGGTCAGAAACCGCTCTATGAATTGTGTGCTTTTGTGTGTCTTGCATGTGATCGCTTGTGACAGAAAATTGCTGATAATTAAAAAAACACTGTTCGACTGTATTGTGCATCATGGTTTTTAAACAAACTGGTCTGGTACAGAAACAAACCCCAAAATTATAAAATAAACGGTCCATTACAGGGAATCACTAAAGGAAGCAGTGAAAAGTGCTAAACATTTGTGTTTGTTTAATTTTCTTGAATGGAAAGAGAGCAAAATGTGGTTCTGATTCAAACCTGTCAGTATATATATATGTTGTTTTGGCATTGATATATACTGATCCCCTTTCTCCACAAGAAAGCCCTTGTTGTCAAGCACCTATGGCAATATGTTGAGCCCTTTAAACTATCCAGGGGCAATCAATACACTCCTGGTACCTGCTATATGGACAACGGGTGCCATCTTTCCTTTCAAGTTCATGCAGCTGCCTTCACAGCTTCTTGTCTTCTGGTAAACAATGTGCTTCAATGGCCTTTTTTGTTGGGCGGCACACAGATGTTTGCACTTTTCTGCTCTGTGCGGTGGCCCATGTTTGCTCTGCTTATACATATGAAAAATAGATGGGTTTTTTTGTAGTTTGGTTGTTCTTGTACAGAAATCATACCTTGCGATGGCAGAGATGTTCAAAAGAGAGGTATTTTGATGACGGACAGCACACAAAGGTACACTGAAGACATATCACCAAAGAGCATGCAAGGCATGTGTTTATATAGCAAGAGAGTGCTGCTAAATTCCTAGCTCTTGTATGTGGTCACACAATCAGAGTGGTCATTAATGCAAGAGAGAGGTCTGTGACGCCTTTGTGAAGTTGTGTAACGGTATCCAGCTTGAAAGGAGTCCAGTAGTTATCATGTGTGTGATGTGCGGATGTGAAGGCTCGAAGGCAGAAGAGCATGCGTGTATTGACACGGCATGGCATGTCTTTTAACAGATAATTCCCTGGCATCGCTCATGCTCACAGACATGTGGCTATATCCGGCCTCCATGTTCAACCTCTTTGACCTCATGCTTCCTAATGACAGTTCCCTGCCTCTGAAGATGCAGTGACTATAATCTCCAATATCAACAAATGCAAAAATCAGGCGTTTGAGTTATGAGTGCTTTGAACACAAAACCATGAAAGTAAAATAGGCAATTTCAGCTAGATGGCCTACTCTATAGATGACATGGACTATTCCTCTATCACATTTCAGGTACAAAGGTTTTTGTCTGTATGTTTACAGAATAAAAACACATACATGAATGCACCGCCCACAGCCAGGGGCCAAGTGACCTTCCTGAAAGTGTCCATGCACTTGCCCCAGATCCTCCTGTCATTTTTAAATATCCAGTCGAATGGGTACCCTGTACATATGGAGTCCTTTGCATACGAAGCCACAACAGACTTACTTGCCGTCATTCAATAGCTATCCCTAGACCACTTACATGAAAGGTTGCAATCTCAACCTCTCAATGTATTTATGACTTAAAATGAATACCTCCACCTCCCTTGAGCCAAACATCTGCTCATTGTCTTAATCCATCCTATAAAATTGTCAATGCATATTAATATGGATATCCAGAATCTGGCATGGTGGACAGATTTTAGGAGGCAACGTTAGTTATAGTGAACAGGGGGAACTCTGAGATGTTAGCCAAAACACAATTATGGAAACAATGGGAGCAGTCAAGGGTGTTCTCAGGAGAGTGCGGGTGGGGTCAGGTGTCCACAATGAGTCCACACAGTAAAGAACACAATAATTCAGTTTAGACAGAAATGCACACACATATTATTTATATTCTAAGCCCAAAACACACAGTACAAATTAAACAAGCAGGTGATAATATCACACACCACTCAAAAATAAACATATATAAGTCACCATACTTTTTAAACATGCAATTAATCAAAGAAGTTAAGTGATGCAGTAAGATGGAACTAAACACAACAAATAGGCCCTAGCTTCAGAAGTCCAATCCCTGCTAAGTGTGTGGACTTGTTCCCAAAAGTCACATTTCTTCTCCACCTCTGATGCAAGTACAGTACTTGTGTTGGTGATTGTTCAAGGGAAGAGATGAAACAAAGTTACTATTAAGTACAAATGTGTTCTTATCTTTCAGGTTACACTGCTCAGGTGTGGTGACCAAACAGCAGTGGACTGGAAGGATACAAAGAGACTTGTTCTCAATGTTATCCTAAAGAGGATAGGGGGATAACAGTGCTTTGTGTTTACTTACCCCCTGACCCTGATTTTCCCAGAGCACTATATGGGTCGACTGAGGTTCAATCCAGGTTGGTTTCCCGCCGTTGATTCCAGTGAGAGGTTCCCAGGAACTGCAGGTGCAAGAATTCAACCGGTCGGGTCCAGGAGCATAGTGCAACCGTTGGCTGTGGAGAAATGTAGAAAGCACCAATGCCAACCTCTTCAGAACACTTCACAGGTTGGGGCAAAGTGAGGTCCAGAGACAGCCACTGCACACAGACGATGGCAGGCATCCTTCCAGTCGCGGTTGACAAAGACCTTTCATTACAGTATCCCTTGAAGCTGGGAGGTTAACATTTGGCAGGAAGGGGACTTTCATTACATGCTAGTGACCACTGAAGTTTTAGCTGCAAATTCAGAAGGGTAAGGGATTTAGCATGGTAGCCAACTGGAGAGCTGGTCAGGCCACCGGGTGGTCCAGGGACACTTCCAAAGTCTCAGAACGGCTGGATCCTTGAGAACATGTAGAGACTGGTTGGTCCCCCCAGTACAGGGGTTAGAGCACCACACAGGAGCTGCGCAGATCAGGGAGTCCAACAAGACGTCACTGGGCCAGAGGCAGAAAGGGATGCTGAGCCTCTTAAGGAGTCTTCTTCGGTTCTTCAGTAGGTGTTAGGATGCAGCAGTTTCTGCTCCTGTGTCACGCAGCACTCACCGGGTTGGATTGGGCAGAAAATTCAATCACTGCTGCAGTTGCTGGCTTGGGTCCATCAATTGCTTAGTGCTCCCTGTCCCTTTGTCATGAAATATGGATTACTGTGGTCCTTGGGTGATGCGCAATGCTAGGGTATCCATTGATGTTATGCATTAAATGCAGAGAGGGATGCGTGAGCTCACAGCGCGCTAGGCCCTTTCCTTGCATCCTGGCCTTCGCACGCTTCCTCCCCTCATTCATTTTAAAAACACTTTGATGTTAGGTCTCTGTATCTCACAACAGTGTTTTACTACGCTGCCATGGACTTTGTGCATCCTGATGCCTTGGGTATTGTTACTTTAGGTACTTAGGTTAGGTGAGGCCCCAGGACCATTCACAGATGTTCCATGACACCAGGAGTATCAGTGAGAGGGTAAGGAAGTACAGAAGCCTATTGTAATATGTACATGTTTGTTTCTATCAGGTACTTTACTTATATTCTGATTATGTCATCCCTATAGCTACTGTCATTTTTGTGCAACAAAAGTTCCACAGGGGGTGTGTCCAACAGCACTCCTGCCTGGGGGAGCCAGTCACTATTAGACTGTTGGGCTGGTTCCTTTGGGGAGGTGGAGCACAGTGTCCAAGATTGCCAAGGGTCCTGGGCATCACCAAGTAAGATCTAATGGTTGGCTGTTCTTCTATACAGGATTATTGGTTTCAACACTGATCTGAAGAAATAATAATTCTCTACTTGTCCAAATTCCTGTCTGGAAGCAATTACACGCCCATCATGGTAAGGATCTGCACCATTCAATCAGCCGACAGTGTTCCAATCAGGGACCACTGTCGGTTTCACTCGTGCCCCATACCCAGACTTTCAGGCACCATGGATGTGGAGTGGGTCCAGACAGTCCCACCTCCCTTTCCTGAGCCCCACACACCCACAAACACTGGGGCTTTCCCAGGCAAGTGCATGACCTTATATGATATTTCCTGACCTGGGCAGGCCAGAAGAAGGCCACACAACAATATGACCAAAGAACAATTGATAATCTCGTGGAGTGGCCATTTTAGGGCACTAGCCACGTTCAGTAGCCATACACATTAAATGCAAATGTGCACACTAGAAATAACACAAAATGGTACGAATGTAATTGATGCCACCAGTTTGTCTTTAGGCACATACAAAAGTAACCAAAATCCCAAGTGTAAATACTAGGGTGATTCAAACGTATCCCCATTCCACTGTATTCAAGATGCTATGTTCACTGTTAAAAAGTTCCAAAAAGGTAAAAGGTAAAATACAAAAGGGAAACCTAGTTTTCCGGTACTGATAGTCTGAAGGACTGATCAGTTTCTCTGTAACAAAATGAGCCAAAAGCCAGAGCCAGAGGTGTGAAGCCGAAGGCTTCATTACCCTGTAACAAGTCAGGGCAGGTTCAAAAGTAAACGCAACATTTTTTGGAGGGAATGTTGCTAAAAGATAAATATTTTGTAACAATGTACTGTCCCCCTTCTCTGCTCCTCATGGTCTTACATTCTTCCGGAACTTGCACAAAATCAATGCAAGCACCTTCTCTAAAGACTTTCCCCTGCAATACCATGCAGGGAAACAGCTCAATGATAGAACTCGCATCGTGACATGCTCTGGAACTGAGGCCCAGGTACAATATAGTGCAAACAAAAACACGCCAAAGTACAGTAAACCAACTAATACTGCTTGTACATTGAGCTCTTATGGGTTGGGTACGTTGGCTGACATATAACCAACCAGCTGGCAGAACTATATATCGCACTCACAAGAGTAGTTTTTAAAAAGCACTTCTTAGTCCAAAAAGGGCACCACTGCAGATCCTCTGACTCTGGCATTTCCTCCAAGCAAGTCTCTCCCATGATCTGAGAATTAGTGATTCCCAACAATCTTCATCATGGCGTCCCAATTTCAACCTGTGTGAAACACCCTTATGGCCTTGATCCCAAAATAGTATTGAAACTCGCATCTCAAAAATGTGTCACCCAGAACAACATATTAAAATAGAAAGAATGCTAAAGATCGCCTCCACTGCCTACCCTTTAAACTGCATTCTACTTGAAGGTCAAGTGAACAAGGCATTAAGTAGGTCATCCCTTGATAACTCTATGGACCATTTAATCCCTATGAGTCAGACAACTTTACTCAGCTTTTCAACAATTAACTGATGACACCCCCAAACAATACGACAGAAGATTTATCCGTGTTCATTGTTTGGAGCTACCTCTTGCCACAGAACCTCCACCTCAACACACACTGATTCCCAAAGTAGCAGATAAGGATACTGCCCCAGCTCTTCCAACCTAAGTGAACCACCTCATTAGCCATGGCAGTGAGAGCACCAACAGGAAGAGAGGTTTAGTCACCTGAAAACTGCCCAAGCTCACTGGCATCACCACTGCTTGCCTGACGCGGCAACTTGCAGGATTTTTGTATTCTAAATTCCAGTAACATTTATTGTATAGTAATCCTGCCCATTTTAATTTCTTTTTTTCCAGTTTGGGCCCACTAATGCTTTTAATTATATTTGTTTCACACTCTAGAATATACAGTTTTTTAAATAGGGTTGATGTTTATAATCAAATCTAATCAAATGAGAGCTTAATTCTAAAGTCCAGAGCAGTCTCCTTCTTTAAATAGAACATTGTTCAGGAACCTCCTGCACAGGTCTGGGAACAGGCAGGCTGAAAACAAGATTAAAGACTGTAAGGAAGAGTTGCATACTGTTGTAACGCATACTGTTTTATTTGTTATGAAAATATGTATTATTATTTATTACTGTTGCATTACTTATTTCTCGCCTGCAGCATTTCAGGTTATTTTTTAGTCCAACTGTATTTATATTTCAGATCAATGCCTTTAAGGATTACCTTCCTCTTAACTTGAGGACCACAATGCTGGGACTCATTACAAGTGTGCCGGTCCGGTAACAATGGTGCCGGAATCCGATCTCTCAATCCAAGCAATCTCCTTATGCAGGATTTTTTTGGTTATATCCCCTCCTCTATTGCCTATAGCTACTTGTTCTAGGATTACACATTTCAAGAAAATGCGTGGAAACAGGGGATTTCAAAACTCGTCCTTATATTTGACGTGTGCTCTGTCCACCGTGTTTTTACCTTCCTAGTGGTCATTCCAACATAGAACAAACCACAGACTGCCAGCATCACTCATGTAAGGGAGCCCCTAGTATGTCCTGTCCAATATGACATTCCAGCAGCAAAGAGAGTTGGGTGTCATAAAGGTAGCCTTCAATATGTGGAACCGTTAGGCCTCCCTTTTCCTTTGCTGTCATTAACGTGTGTGTGTGTGGCCACCCTGGGAAACTTTCTCGCCCAGATAAATCTAATGATATGGGAAAGGAGGTCCTTAAGTGTCACCTTCGGGATCCAAATCGGCAATGCCTGGAAGATATATACCAAGCGGGGTAGCAAATTCATTTTAACCATTGTCATCCTTCCTAGCCAAAAGATTTCAGACTTTCCCCACCTTGCCAAATCCTGTTTAGCCAAAGCAATAAGTGCAGGAATATTGGCTGCATACAGTTGGTGACTCAGAGATGTTAAGTATAGTGGACTTTGTATGATTAATTTATAATCCTAAAACCTTGCAGAACCGTTCCAGCAGATATACAATATGGGTTACCGAGTCTCAGGACTTACTCAAATAGAAAAGGAGATCATCAGCCTATAACGCCAATTTATGTTGGTGTCCCACGATTTCCACCCCATGAATGTCTGCCATTGAGCGGACCAACCACGCCAAAGTTTTTATAGAGAGGGCAAATAATAAAGGGATAGCTGGCAACCCTGACGAGGATCCCGTCGTAATGCAACCAGGTCCAACAGGGCTCCAGTTGTGATCAATCTCCATACACCTTATCAGGCAAATTAGCCAGGTGTGCCACCGCAGATCAATGGGTTCTTGACGTATTGGAATGCCCATTTCTTGGATGGGAAGGGTGGAGTGGTCATTCCCAAAAGTGTCTCTGTTATTTTCACTGATGCTGATATAAATTAGGTTCAGGTCTACTATGGCTTTCTTAAGGGAGATTGGTTTTGCAGCTTCTGACCCAGTAATGGGACCTGACCTATCATTCCTTGTTTCCAGCATCATGTTAAAATCCCCTCTGACAAATAACCCACCACCCTGAAAGTGTAACGCATACCTGATACCCTGCAGGAGCACCTGGCCTTTGGCTGTCAGATGCGTGACATCCCGGTGTAAGATCTGTAATTCAAACCACTCCCTCCCCACTGTTCCGCAGAGTGGTCAAAATTGCACAACGCACGGTGCTGTTGGGATTAGTTTGGTGAGGTTCTTCTGCACTGGTTGAGATGGTTGTGATGTGGTCAGGGTGCAAACCCATAGACAAACAATTGGGACATTAGTGATTATCCAACCTTTTCACCCCACCTCCCTTCTCCTGTACCCAGTGTATGCTGGCTGGCAAAGAGACTGGCTCACCTTTTGTATTGAAGCTGTGCACCCAAAGGGGCAAGGTAGGCACCAGGTCCAGTCCCGTCACTGGTGAGTTGTGGTCCAGTTCAGCTGCGACACACGTGATGCCTCTTGCAAAAGTCTGTAACTATCTATGGCTGTGCTGCGAGGTGCGAGGCATCGTGTTGCAAAGTCTTAATAGCGATGTGGCACGCATGCGGGTTGCACAATAATAACTTTGTTATCTCTCTTTTGTTCGTTCTGCAGGTGCTGTGTCCTGACTGCTGCAGCTGATGAGGAACTCCAGTGGAAAGCCTCCAGAGCGCAAGCGGAGAAGCTGCAGAGGGACGTGAAGGTGCAATGTCAGGTAAGCAGGTTTCCTAGGGGTGCTCAGGGAGAGTGTGGTTCCTAGAATAAATGCTGTCCTCACTGTTTGTTTTCCTATTTCAGGAATCCGGCATCAAAGGAAGAAAGCAGCAGATGATGCCCAGCAGATGCAGAAGTCTGGAAAGTATGCTGGGTTGCAGAAAGTCTGGTGAGTATCTTGAATGCAGGAATCGGGCAGAGCGGTACGCATTGCACTGCTACTGAAGACAGCAGGAAAAACGCTAAGCACAGGGTGTGACCCACGGCATGGTTTCATAGGCGGGGCTGCACCCTGTGACGCAGGACCATCAGAGACACTGAGGCATGGGCTGCCTGGAGGCCATCTTGGATTACTAACTGAGTCCCAACCTGGCGGCCATCTTGGTGGGGGCTGCCATTGCTTGCCATTAAGTGTTTGTGCCAGCCAGCAGCCCTAACACTCCACACCTGGCCCATGTTCTTACGCTCCCCCCACTACCATATGATGGCTTATATTATGCACTCCAGGGGGTCATGACAGAAAGTGGCCAATCTGAGGGAGCCATTGGGCATAATACAAATGAAAGTTTGCCTACTCAACATGCGCTCTCTCCACAAGCATGCACAAGATATACATAACTTAATTACAAAGGAAGACATTGATATAGCCTGTATCACAGAAACATGGTTGCAGGATCCTGTAGGACCAACATGCACCACAGCAGTTCCAGACGTCTATGTGATACATCATAAAGAAAGGGAAACTGGCATGGGGGGAGTCGCCATAATCACTGGAAACTTGATTCAAATGTTTCCAGCAACCACCTCAAGTGATGGCTGAGAAATACTCAATCTCAAATACACCCCAACAGACAACCACTGTTTGAACATCATTCTCTTATATAGACCACCATCCCTGATTTTGTAATTTAATGAACATTTAACACAGTAATTAAACTCCTTGAAGGGCCGTAACTCTGCAACATTGGTCTTGGGGGACTTTAACAGATGGCACAAGAACCCCAATGATAAAGACGCCTTCCACTTAGAGAAAATCCTTAACAACACTGACTTTAGAGTTAGGAACATGGAACCTACCATGGAAAATGGTAACCAACTCGATTGGGTAATCACCAACAATTTGGAGACAAGTGACTTTCAAACCAAACTAGGTATTTGGTCAGACCACTCCACCGTCCTCTTCTCGTTAACTCTAAATACACCTATGAGAAATAACAAGGAGAATATACCAATCAAAATTAAAAACCTGAATTACAAAAACATCGAGCCAGCACATCTGGAACAATGTATACTCAATACATTAAAATACTCTAATGACGAGGATTCCTGCGGCAAATTGATCGCAAACTTTTCACGTCACCCCAACTTAATGGTGGACCAAACAGCCCCTCTAAGAACAAAAACAGTTGCACCAAATGGCAACCACCAGAAATGGTTTAATAACACCCTAACCACCTTAAAAAAAGAAAAGAGAAGGGAGGACAGATGGAGGAAAAATCGCTCCCAAGAAAATAAGAACTGGTGAAAGAGAGTGAAAAAGCATACAAAAAAAACATATGTGACACCAAAAAAAAATTCTATAATGAGCAAATAAATAAAGCCGGTAATTCCACAAGCAAATTGTTTGAAATGATGAAATCAATAGAAGAACCCAAGGCATTAGCTCCCCCCTTTACTCCATCTGAGGTGGACTGTGACAATGTACAATCAGCCTTCACTGCCAAAGTCAACAAAGCCAGGTCCCTGCTTCGGGAGGCTCAAAAATAGCCATCAGAGCAAATAGATCTCTCAGTAGGAGCATCGATCACATGCCAGCAGGAACCTTTACAATTTAAAAATGTCACCACAGAAGAAACACTGAGAACCCTAACTTCAATGAGACCTACCACATGTGCAGAAAATTCCATTCCCCCAAAACTTATCTCTGAAAACGCCAACATCTTTGCTCCACTCCTAACTAAAATGGTGATCACATCCTTCTGTGATGGACATGTCCCAGAAAGCATTAAATCTGTCACTGTCACACCTTTAGCAAAGAAACCAGATTCAGATCAAAGAGACCCCAGCAATCTGAGACCGATAACAAATTGCAATTTCTTGCTAAAAGTACTTGACAGGATAGCAACTGTCCAACTTCAAGCGTGTGTGGAATCCAACAATGTACTATATGGTCAGCAATCCGGATTTCGCACAGCTCATAGTACCGAGACCGAAATGTTGGACCTGCATTCACAAATGCTAAGCATCGTGGAAAAGGGGATCACTGGTCTCCTCATGCTGCTAGACCTTAGCGCGGCCTACCGGCGTTCGAACACGGGTGAAATTAAGCCCGTGTGATCGAGAGCTTGCTGTACAATTACTATGCAGTCAATCTCGAACTACTCGATTTGGAACCGAACGATCCTCTCGTCACGACTGCGATGCAGCAACTGGTTGACTGCATAGTAATTGTACAGCAAGCTCTCGATCACACGGGCTTAATATCACCCGTGTTCGAACGCCGGTATGAGTTTCTTGCCGCATCTTCCCATCACGAATCGGGACTAATGCCATTTTTTTCGTGCTAGACTCTAAAAAGGATACTCCATAAATCTGATGCTATGACATCTCTCTGAGTCCCACACTGGATGCCTAAATTATGTTCACTATAGTTTTCCCACAAGTCTCGTGTACGACCTAACTGGCAACACTTGGAAATTGTGCCATGAGTCATCTGGATGACTATTAATCAGTCAGTAGGTGCGACAATTCTGTCCACGAAGGAGTCATTGACGGCTTTGTCCTTCGCTTTGGTTTGATCACACTCGATCCAGGAGTTACTGATCTCTGACGCCAATAGTAAATTGCTCATAAGGCTCATCTTGAAGAAATGTCCTGTCCTGAAGATGGCCACTACATTTTTCTTCTGTATGGACACTTGAGAAACTGTCCCATCTGATTACTGGCCAAAACATGTCGACATTTTATATCTCATCAAATGTCTAATTTTAGCCATTTTGTATAATTTGTGTATCAGGATTAGAAGGTGTATTAAGTTGCCTCACCCTTTTTTGTCTGTTCTCTTTTTGGCTTTGTGTTACCTGTAGCCTTGCCTTATTTTCCCTGACACAAAATACTGCAACTTTATTTTGTGTGTGTTTTTACTTGTTGATGTATTAGTCTGTTGTTTTTTAATATGTTTGGCACCCCCTATTAAAATTACTCTCATGTATGCTCACGCGTGTGGCTGCCTACAGTTGTTGTTTGCACAGATCAATGCTGTTATGTAAATGTATATATGTGTGACCATAAGTTTTCCAACCCATCTCTGAGGTTAGAGTATTGAGGGGTAAGCAATTCTCCAGTGCCAGTTTCCTGGGAGCAAATAAGGGCCATTCCGCCAAATACCAAACAATTCAAAATGATTCGGTAAAGATTATAAAAAAGGAAGTCCAAAAAGGAACACATAAGCAAGGACAGAAGGAATCTACACTGGTTAGCCGTTGAGGAAAGAATTGTATTTAAGGCTATGATGCTGACACACAGATGCATTCATGGGACTGCCCCGTCCTACCTGAAAAGCAAACTTGTCTCAAACGTACCAAGACAGGCACTCGGGTCAGACTCAAAAGGTCAAATCGAAATTGCCAGATTCAAAAAGGCTGACAGACTTGGGAAAGCCTTCCATATCAAAGCAGCCATGATGTGGAACAACCTGCCCATCTCTTTAAGACTAGAACAATAATACACAAGCTTCCGGAGAAAACTCAAGACACATTTGTGCAAATGATAAACCGGGCCTTAGAAACTGATACCCCTAATGACTTACTTTTGAACCTGACATTACTGCCACACATTAATCTAATGATGGAAGAGAGGCCAATCACGTGATGGTCCCCTGCAAGAATTTTGTGGCTGGGGGTGCAAGTTGTGATCAATCTCCATACACCTTATCAGGGAAATTAGCTAGGTGGGCGACAGCAGATCACTGGGTTCTTGACCTATTGGAATGCCCATTTCTTGGATGGGAAGAGTGGAGTGGTCATTCCCAAAAGCTTCTCTGTTATTTTCACTGATGCTAATATAAATTATCCAAACATTTCTCCTCACAGAAATCCAGAAAATGGTGACAGTGTTTGTATGGGCCCATAAACCTGCGGGATCTTCCAGACACTGATGAAAAGCCTTAGAATCAAGGGGGATTAGGGTTCCCTAATCTCAATGCTTGCCACAACACTGTGCATCTATCTGCCATATTTGACAGCACACAGGGTACCACCGGAAAGCATGGACAATACTCATAAACGTCATACGTGAAATGCACATACAATTAGGCGCCCTCACAATTTCAGAATTCCGTAGGAAAAAACGAATCTTTACTACATCCAAACACAATATCACTGCTGGTTAATGTACCAACAACATAACTGCACAACACACACAACACTTAATGTTAATGTTGCAGGAAATTCTTCAACCGGAAAATTGTTCGATCGTGGATGCTTTTAAACATAGATGCACCTCTACCTGGTAAGGCATTCATATTACTTACAAAGCATGTGTAACAGTGAATAGTTACACATATTAAACTGAACCAGTTTACCGATAGAAGTATCTCACCTTTCTGGTAACTGGGATGCATTCGCTTGTTTCTATGCACACTGAAAAGTGACCCGTTGTCACGAGAGGGGAGTCAAGTCTGATTTAGAGTGTATCTGATGGATATTTCGTTTTTAGTTGTTTTGACAGACAGGTATGTTAGCTGTTGCTCAAGACTAAGGGCCTTACAACTCTTGGCACCACTCAGTCCTGAGCATTTACCGCAGGATTATGTGTGGGGGTAATGTGGTGTTCCTCCTCACTTTTTGAATTCATAGGACTTCATGGGGATGTCGTCAGATTGACCCTGAGCGATCATTTCGCCGCAGTAAATGTGACTATTTTTGGAGGTTAAGTGGATGGTTTGGCTCCTGCTATATGCTTTAGGGGACTCCTCCCCTGCACCCCCATTCTCGGGATTCAGCAGAGTGGTGAAGTGGCGATAAAGTGGCGGCAATGGAATTAGCCCCACCTTACCAGTATTTTACCCACACTGCCAAAGTAATATTGGCATTAATTCTGTTTGATTTGCTACTAACACATTTACTGTTGCCAACCCTAGGGCCTGTGGAATTTAGCACTGGATTACAATTGTTTAATATTGATGATGATACCCATGTGTTGAATCTACGTGTATTCCATCAGATTTACCTTGCACAGTAACCCGGCCATGGTGGATCCGAGGATGTTTGGAGTTGAAGTGTATGATTTATCTCCAGCTGTGTGCTATCATCAACTTCACCTCTATTCTCTGGAGTCCGTGGTGGGGTAAAGTTGCGGTAAAGTGGCAAATGCATCATTGCCACCAATTTTCACAATTTCTACCCTCACAGCCAAACTCATAATGAGGCCCACTGTCTTGACCTCAACAGCCAGTGGTGGTGGAAAATGAATTAAATGAAAACAGCATTGGTGATCTGGAGGGGTGATTTTTTAAAGATGGGGGATTCGAGTGCATGCAAGCACCTTCACCCGTTCCCCTTCCAGCACTTGGTACTTCAGAAAGAGCAAACTGGGTACATTTAGGATTTTCAGTTCTGTGAATCTGTATGTCAGGTTTCAGGAACATGCTTTATAGTCTGTATATATACACAGCGTTTGACTCTATTGAGTTATTACAGTATTTGAGCCCTTAATTTTCATCCTGGTAAATTGCACAAGTAAGAGACAAATCTATTGTGCAAATGATTTTCTTTTTCTAATGATGGCATTTTATATGGTGTTGTTATGGTTGTTGATTAACACCTTGAAGGCAAGCCCTTACTATTTACTTACAATATCACACGCACAGAGTACTCTTGAATATTGCTATGGCGAAGGAGATGGGCAGAAGAGTAGCATCTGTGCACACTACAGCCGCAATAGCAGGTGACAGGGTTAGGGTAGGTTGTCTTGGAGTAATCACTGTATGTGCCGATAGTGACATTCTACTAACACAACTACCTACAATACACGACGGATGTGCTTTTCTAAAATTCATGCCAAGTTTTAAGAAGGTACAGTTTAGAAAGTTTGAACTTTGCATATGGCCCTTCCCTGTAATAAAGGCCTCATTGTATACCTTGTTACACAACTTAAAAAGAACATCAGTGATGCGTCTTAAAAACAGCTGGTATGGCGCATCGCTTTCCAGAAAGGTGTTCTAACCTCTGGTTCACCAATGTTCTCCATATGACATGCCCCTCAGTCCTTTTCAGTCTTAAAGCCATCCACCCTTTGCACTGTAGTTATGCATGGCTGTGCATGCTTGATGACATCCATTGAGTAATTAAGAGACATCTTAACATCTTAGCCGGTCAAGTGGCACAGCGAGTAGAGCACTTGCTTTGACATCCTTGCAGAGTTTGCTAACGCAGGTTCAAATCCTGGCAGGGCCAAACTCAGCCTCTCATCCTTTCGAGGTCGATAAATGAGCACCACACACCGTGGGTAATAAAAAGCAGGGCTCAAATACCTGGGGGTTCGTAGGCTGTATAAATTATTTGTGTTGTACTCTTAACAGTGCTTCATCAGAGGCAACATGGGGAGATGTTGGAGCCAAAATGCTTGCGATATATACATTGATGAAATTGCCAATTTGCATGAGAAGAAAAGCGCTCTGGTGCAAATTATTCTTTTAAGTATAGTACTCTATACAGGTCACTTTGACAGAGTAATACAACTGCTTTAATGGTATCTGTAGAGTCAGTTTGATTCTTTATTATGGTGATAATGGGTATTGTGTTTCGTCCTATTGGCTGGTAACTGGCTGCTGCACAAACTATCGGTCGAATAAAACAAGGGTGCTTACTAAGGGTGGCAGCTGTGACCCGGATGGTTCCGTCCGCAGCAGTGGCAAATATCACCATTGGCATCTGCAAATGGCAATCATTTCAAAGAAAAAAAAAAGGTTCATTGCAAAATAGCTGCCGAGGGAAGTTGGAAAGGCCACACGAGGACGAGGCTTTTCTGATTTCCTCTGGTTGCCACGAGAAGATGTAGCAGGCCATGGGAGACAGATGTGCATGGGGCAATAATTACATTGATGTGGGAGGCAAGGCAGAGCTGACACGGGAGATAAGATGCTGTGGGAAGGGGTAGCTATACCATCCATGGAACGAGGCCGTCATATGAGCAAATAATGCCCATGTTCCAAGTGAGCTGATTGGCTGGTACAACCAAACAGGTTGCTAATTATGGGTGGGTCTCACTGAACAGCACGTGGCTTTTGTTTTGCAATTGCCACTCGGGGCTTAGCATCACTTTCATTCCATCCAATAAAATCAGTCTCAATGCAGGGAACGAGCTTGAACGAGTGACATTGATTTATGCCTTTATCACATATATGGAGCCCTTCAATTACTGCCAAATGCTTTGATTTTTAAGTTGCTTTAAATTTGACATCAACATATGTTGTGGGCTGTGCCCATGCCGCAAACCTTCTGTTCTCTGCAATGGGCATTCTCCTCC
Organism: Ambystoma mexicanum; assembly: GCF_040938575.1. NCBI lineage: Eukaryota > Metazoa > Chordata > Amphibia > Caudata > Ambystomatidae > Ambystoma > Ambystoma mexicanum. The sequence goes on from NC_090941.1 coordinate 86,334,081, forward strand.
CCATACCTGCAACTCCTGTTTAAGGAGTGGCGCAGTGGGATGAAGGGCATAAACAATGGCATACATTATCACACAATAATGCCAGGAGGGCTTTTATATCTAAAAACATATTGGCAAATGGCAAATCAAATTGAAACAGACATTACTAAATTGTCCCCATTGCAATGTGACTGCTTTGCTTATGATACAGCATGGCATCAAATGTGTATTTGCTATCTGTGCCATGTTAAAGAACGCGATGCAATGCAGAATTCAGCTGAATAGGAAACATAATTCTATTGTGCCCGACAAGAGAAGAGTGATAACTCAGAGATGTAATACCTGTAGTGCTAATTGAAAAAAAAATCAATCCTGCTGCCAGTGCCCCCACAACACACGTTTGAGATTACTGCAGACAGAGCTGTCAGTCTAAATGTGAGAGTAATGATTTCTTTAGAAAGGTAGCATTTCCTGGCCTTCTACCGGCAAAGCAGAACACGGGCAGAGAGCCTGGATGTACCAGAATGGTTTTAATCAGAGCCTGGTGGGCAGGTTAGGGGATCAGGAATAACTATTAGATGTTAGGAGTCGTCTATTATTTTAACACACAATGTCCAGATAATGTGATTCAGGGAGATTCCAGGTATGATCTCATTAAAGCTAGAAACATCCATAACCCAAAAGCTGTGATGTCATTGTCGGGGGGGGGGGGGGGGGGGTTGCCAGGGCTGAGCTGTGTGATTCATTTACGGGTGACTCTTTTCAATAAAATTATGATGAGGTGTTTTGATAACTTTACGTTTTTAGCTCTCAGGTAGTCACGCAACGCGCAATGACAGCATGGGCCACGCCGGCGCTGCTGCGATGGTTATGCAGTTTAATGAATCACAATGAAGCAGAAGGGGACAGCAATGGATGTTTGTGTTTGTCATGAGTGCAAACACTCATCTAGTAATCCTTCATGGCGTTGGCACCACTCTGCTACTGTGATCACTGGCAGCTCTGCTGCAGTCATTTCAGCTGCTGAGCTTCATGGAGCGGGTGGCACCGAGACAGCCATGGTACTAACTGCAGCTCAATACTTCGCATATATATTGGCCAGTGTCAGTATGACACTGGCCTTGCTGTGCCACTGCAGGTAGGGGCAGTCAGCGGGACAGGCAGGGCTTTATTAAGGTGGCACTTCCCATGTTTCTTATGTTTTGTAATCAGCATGGGGTGCACCAACATGCAGTGACTGTCAGGGTGCCAGCTCAGACACTCGTACGCCCACTGGTGCATGACTTAGATCAGAGCTACTCAGCCGAAAGTGGCATTATCCAGGCGGAGAGGCACCTGAGAGATAGAGGACAACAGCAGAACAGTCAGTAGCCAATAGCACTACCAGGGCCACAAGGCAAGGCAACAGGCTACTGCCGAGGAAGTGCGCCTCTGCTGAGTGCTGACCAATAGAAGATGATCCTGCGATGGTGTTGGCCCAGCATGCTCATCAGTTCAAGCCATTATTGTGTCTGCTTTTGTACATTCATTTACTATAGAAAGAAGGTACTTGTGTACTATTTTACGTGACAGATGGCCAAAATGTTCCAATTGCCAGCTATGGAATCAGAGTAAAAACATAATGAAGATGGTGTGGTTAAACACGCAGATAAACATTTTGCATCTCGTTTCAAGAAACAATGACTACATTGAGATATTTGGAGTCATTTGGTGACTCGCTCATCCGCCATGGGTAGTGCACACATCACCCCACAGACCCAGTGGGAGTTCCAGCTGCAAACCCAAGTATGCTAACACTTTGAGGAACAACAGTCGGTGGCTAGTGGACGGACACCTCGAATTGGCAAAGGAATACTGAACAATGTTTAGGCCCTGACACTTATTTATTTGCAAATTAAGCACTGTTTAATGTGAATGTGTTAATTTACCTGGTTTAATCGACTAGTTAGATTGTTCAGTTAGATTGTGGGAGGAGGGTCCCTCCATACTGTCTTCCCAGACCCAACCCACCCCCTACCCTTTCCCAATCCTAATGAAACCTATTATGAAGTCACCGACGATTTTTTTTAATTAAAACATGGTACATATCTAAATGCCTGTGCTATGGTAGTCTTCATTCCACTCTGCCAGCAAGAACTGACCAATAAGGCTATAAAATTGCTGGACAATGTTGGGTTGCCATCAAAGGAAGTGGGCCATTCTATTTTCATATAAAGGTAGCCAGGTTGATGTCTCCTACCCAGTTTGTCAGGTTGTTTCACAAATGGCATTCACCTGGAGCATGGCTACTCATTATGGGGATCTCTCTAGAGGTTTGGACTTCGAATCCCATCAGCCCTAGCTAGCAGTGTCAGTGGTGAAGGATCATAGGCGTTGTAGTTCAAAACATCTAAAGCTCCACATAATGAGTAACCATGGCTTAGAAAGAAGTGAGATAAATCCCTTAGGGTACCTTCCTCTCTGCATGTTGAGGGTAGGAAGATGGCATCTGACAGAGCCATGAGTCATCAATAGGTGACCTACCCCAGTTCCTCGAAGTCCTCATGCTGGCAGCTAGTAGAACGGAGCAGGCTGTCATGAAGGGTTTAATTAGGAAAACAATAATCTGCTTGACCACAGCCGTAGGTCTGAACTTTGTCATTTCTGGAGTAGAGTCTAATCTTCCATAGCCAGTGAGCATTGATTCACCTGTTGTCCTGGAACTGATAAAGGCAGCCATCTTGCCCTAGACCTTTGCTAAATGTGAGACAAAATAACTTCAAGAAAACAACTGGGCCCTCCTTTGTAAGATGTGTCTATATATATTTCATGTGTGAAAAATATGATTGCAAACTCTGGACATAAAGGGACATTTCTAGATAAGTGGATTTCCCAACTGAAATACTGCATGCAGTAAATGCCCCACAGCTAATAATCAGAGGGAGAAGTAAATAAAATTGGCTTTTTGGAAATGCTGCCTGTTTTACCAGTACCACCTACCTCATAATGTCTGACCCCCTCACCCTCCAGAGCAAGAAACATCAGTGTCAGCATTAAGGTTTGCATGAAGGAGCTTGCTTTGAGGCATTGGAGAGAAAGACTTAAGATTTGACGTATTCAACATATTCAAGCCCCGTCTTGCAGACATCGCATCTGACTTCCATAGAATGCTGAAGGGGCTTCTCTAACTCTAACTCCATTGTAGTCCTCCATTGTATCTCTTGTTATGCTGTTTTCGGGTGTCTGGTGCCTCGAGATAGGTCATGCTATCTGGGCGTGACCCCACTCTACCATCCTTGAACATTAACCAAATGAATAACATTTTTCATTGCTTGTTGTGTGACTCTCAGCCCCGCAACCTAAACTCTAGTTCTTTTGAAAATCCACCTACCATCTGGAGGCATTTCGGGTGCACCTTTAGATAAAGATGCATAACATAGGGCCTCATTACACGGTAGGCGGAGGACCAAGGTGCTATTAGCACCTTGGTCCATGCCGGTAAAATACCAAGGTTGGCGGGGCGGTAATTCCCCCTTCCCCCATTGCCCTTCCCCATTCCCATTTTTGCCCCGTTGGGCTCTATGGGAATGGGGAAGGCGCCAATAGCGGTGCCGCAAATTGCGGTACAGTAATTAGCACCCTGGTCCCTTTGCGGGTTGGTTTTTAACGCCTGCTAAACAGCAGGCGTTAAAGTACCTACCCGCAAAGGGACCTCGTAGTAAGGCGGTAAGGGTTTACCGGTACCGGTGCCCTTACCGGTACCAGTAAACCCTTACCGCTGTCCGTGTAATGAGGCCCATAGTTTCCTAGAACCCCAAACCACATGAACTGCACAGGTTAACTCATCAAAGGTAGGAGAACAAGCAGGGAAGGAATTTCCCCCAAATAATAGGTGGCAGCAAAAGTAAAATCACATGACCATCGAGCTACAATGAGATAACAATAATTGCATGTTTTTTTAACCGAAAGCCCCACTGTCATATGCTTTCTTAAGCAATTCTCAGTTAATGTTAATAAGAATTGATTGATAACAGGCATATGCAGATAGCTGCTTTACAATAAGACTGAAGAGATTGAGGAATTCAAGGTCCACAAGAAATAATAAAAAAAACACCATACAGTAGTCTCCAGCTGCAACAAAAGGGTAGAAAGTGCTTCCATTTGTTACATTTAAATAACCAAATAACCATCATTATAGCAAGAGAGGCAGAGAGAAAGAGAGGGGGCGAGAAAACAGAGAGCAAGAGGAAGAGAGAGTCTTTCAAATCGTGGATTTTTTAGCTTGATATCCGATTGGTTGGGATTACTTCAAATCATGTCCATCCATCACTCTTCAGTTCAGTGTTACATAAAACAGCCTAAATGGCATGGGTACATACAAAAGTATAACCCACGGTTGCTGTGACAAGCCTCTCAAGATAAACTTTCCTGATAATGCCCAAAGAGGGTGGAACATTTGAGAGATTTGATGGGCAGTGAGGGATCAGTTCTCAGCCCTTTGGCCAGATCTAGCAGTTCTTTCTTAGGATTATCGGCCTGCCTGCTGACCATAGAGTATAATGGCAAGCTAATTGGTCTGGCTTGTCTGAACACCATGCGTTGGTGTGACGTGAAGGGGATAGCCTGTTGATCTTTTAATCTCAGGTTTCTGGGGATGCCAGATTTTGCATTCAAAATATGACTGTGAGGAAGTTGGTAGAGTTCCCATTGTTCATCGCTCATGCTTTAGGTCTTTTGTTCCGGCCATTTAAGGCTTGTTGAGGTTTGAACGGGGTGAGAAGGGATAGGATTGTCTTAGTTTTGTTTATTTGTGATCCTTTTTTAGAATCAGATTGACGTTTCGCTGTTTTACTTTACTGTCCACACTTTGTTGAAGATGGTTTCTACAAGTGGAGGGTGAGTTGAAACATGGCAGCTTTTGTCCTTAAGAAAAACAAAAAAACTTGTATTTAAGTTTTCCAAAAGACAGATAAACATAAACAAAAACAAGAGTGATTACAACTTGATACCTTCATCACCAAACAATTATTTCGATCAAGTATCAGCAAATGACCCAACAAACAGAACCATGGTTTATTAGGACATACACTAGAATTCTCAGACAGCAAACGTAGGTGTCACATCACCTCTCCCCACCAACCTTCCCAATCTCCTAGAAAACAACACTTCACAAAAAAGGTGAACCCGCCATGTGACTAAAGAAGTCCATCAATCCTGCTCCACTCCCAGCAATCCAGGGGCTTAACGAATTCAGTGAGGGTCTGGAGGTAAACTCTAAGGGGGTCTCAGATATCCTGGGGGCATTGGGTTCTTGTGCATAAACCAATATAATTACATACAGTTTCCTGACCCCAGAATACGTCCTTAACCACGTGTCTTTGGAAGGAGCTCTATCCCTATTCCAGGACATTAAGATCCGGCATTTGCAAAGAGCAGGAACCTTGACAAAAGCTTCTGAGAGGTTGTAGAAATATGGATGGTTGTACCCAAAAGGCAGCCCAGGGGTTCACTTGGTATATTAATGCCTAGTATATCAGCAGCACATTACAGAATCTGAGACCAGAATAATTGAAGCATTGGACAAGCCCACATTGACAGGAGAAAAGTAGCATTCACTGCGTTACATTTGGAGCACTCACCCAAGGACCAGGGGTGAAATTGAACCTGTCATGCAGGGGATATGTAGACCTGGTGTGGGACTTGAATTGAGTCAGTTTATGTTTAGTGCTTAGTGATCCGCCTCAAGTGAAGCCTCTCATAACCTTCCGATTCGCTTCCTTAATAGGGTGCCCTACATCATTCTCCCACTGCAGCTTGGCAGGGGTGGATACTGAAGAGGCTTGATGGTGAATAAGTTTGTACAGCGCTGAGACCACGTTCCTGCGTCACACATATTTAAGAGGGGAAATGGGGGTGCGTTCTGTCAGGAACCAAGGGATCCACTTGCGAAAGCCATCCTACATACGGAAATATTGAAAGAGATGGTGAAAGTCACCGCCCATATTTTCCACAAATTGAGCACTGGTGACAAATTTACCTGAAGAGTATGGGCCTCATTCCGAGTATGGCGTCAAGGGATAGCGGCCACCGCTAACGAGAGCGGTGGCGGTAATCCCTTACCGCCATACTCCGAGTTCCCTTAGCGCCATGGTGCTTTTAACACCTGCTTTTAGCAGGCGTTAAATACCATGGCGCTAAGGGACCTTGATGTTAATTACGCCACCGTAATTTACGGTGGCGTAATTGACGCCTTCCCCACTCCCATTATGCCCTATGGGGCGAGAATGGGAATGGGGAAGGGTAAATGGGGATTGGGGAATTACCGCCCCGCCAACCTTGGAATGGGGCGGTAATTCCGCCAACCACCAAGGCGCTGCCGGTCCGGGTACGGCGTCAACCAAGGCGTTAATAGCGCCATTGGTTAGCGCCGTACTCGGAATGAGGCCCTCTATGTCCCCTTTGTGTTGGATGCCAGCTCACACCCATGCATCTCTGATCCAGCCATCACAGGTCTCGACAGTGTCTTTAATGACCCAGAGTTTAACATCTGGGGCATTTCTTTTCTGAACTCTCTAGAATGTTCTGGTCAGCTGATGACACATGCGCATAGTGTTTAATGATGGCGGAGGGTGTGATGTAGTAGAATGAAGGCAGTTGTCACACATCGATGACCATTTGTAGGAAATGTCAGCACCTGACAGGCAGGCGCAACGGTAAAATCCTACTTTCTTTTGAAATTGCTATCTTTCAAAGACTTTAGTGTGAAGATTGTCTTTGATTTCCGTATAATCATTCTATGAATTTGCCACGTTTTGTCAGTATTTATATATGTGATTTGTTTATTATATTTTTTATTTCCCAACCTCACTCACAGCTTTTAAAATGAGACCAAGCAATGCAACACGATCTCACGTTCGGCTTTTAGAATTCAGGCAAGCCAACCACACATGCTTACAAACGTGCCTCCACAAAGAACCCATTTTGCCATTGTGTGCTGACTAAATACTTCAAGCACACACATTCTCCCCCCCCCCTCCCTCTCTCTCCGTACATCTCTTTCTTGCTCTCTCTGTCTCGCCCCCTCTCCCCGCTCTCTAGCATCTGAAACCGAGCTGGCAGACAGGTTAGTTAGCTAACGTAGGCAATGCAGTGTGTAGAATTCTTTTACACAAACACCTGCCCTATTTACAAAATACCTTCTTACATTGACTGGAACAATAACACTGCACTTCTATGATCATTCATTTTGCTTCACCACAGACACGCGGAGAACCTTCTAAAATAGGACCCCTTTTGAATTGGATGGAATTTCAAGCAATGGGGTTTCCTCACACAGGCGGTTGATTGAATGCGTGACATTGTACAACTGTGTGCATGGTGTAGCAAAAACAGTTTAACCCAAGTGTAAATCCCCCAGTCAGGGGAGTTGCTAGGTCTGGAAAAGACCCGGGGCTAAGCTGATGTCGGAACTGTTGGGACTGGGGGCTAGCTAGTCTTTTGGCTGTAGCTCCTGAGATTCTATCCGGGGCTACAACCAAAAGATCAGGGGCTATAGCCCCCTTAGCCCCCCCCCTAGCAACGCCCCTGCCCCCAGTGCAGCCAGTGGGTGAACTAACGTCAGCAAGTCACTGCCTTTAAAGTGATCGCCTGCATGTTAATTGTTATGTTATATGTTAACTGGATATTTATAAGGCGCTTAATACCCAGAGACTTCTAAGCTCAGACCTGGGACGCACCAATATTGCTCCATGTCGTCTTGCTACCAAGATGAGCGTGTTGCCCCTGGGCTATCCTCCTGAGACTGCACAGGCAGACATGCTGATGCACAGACAGAAATGCACACAAAAAAGAGATTGGGCTGGAAAGACAGTATGCAGTGTCCTACAAACACTCTGGGCCTGATTTACAAAGCGTTTTTCAATGGGATTTTCTCTTTGAAAAACGTCTTTAGAAATCAGGCTCTATGATATATTTGCTAGCAAATGGCGGCAGGACAAATGCATCCACTAGTGGGAATTGAGGTGAGAGGCCTGCTAAAGAAAGACAATATTGAAAACGCAGGTGCAGAGTATGGTAAGAATGGACTGGTTGCACGTTCCCAAATCGTTATTATTTCCTGGAAGATTAATCATGTATCTCGCCTGCACAGAATTGAAGTTGGTACAAGTTGGTGGAGGGTTTCCTCATCAAGAACTAAGCTGAATATTCTGTGTGAAGACGTCGCAAGATTGACAAGATAGCTCCTTTTTTAAAGTACTTTTTTAATGTACTATCTACATTTGTTTACATTGATTTTATGTGGCATAATTATAGATAGATAGATAGATAGATAGATAGATAGATAGATAGATAGACAGATGGATAGATATTTAAATTGACAATGTGCACACAGGTTTTTTGGCACCTTTCTGAACATGTAAATGGGTAGACAGTTGCAATGGGTTTAGTACAGATGATGGCGTCATTTGAAAAAGCTCAGGATGCACTGGGATTAAAACTGCAATGTATTTAATCACCTGCGAAATATGCACACGCTGCCAGCACATCTGTCCTCATTTTCAAAAGACTGCTGCCAGCAAGCGAATGTGTCCCCCAGCAACATGCCTCTTAAAAATGTAAATATGACACAGTATTGTCATTTTATCTTAGCTCTTGAAATGGTGGCTCACTTTCTCCTGTAAAGTTTACTTTACACCTTATGTCTCTGCATAAAGATGGCTGTTCGTGGCATCGCTATCCAGAACATCTATGATGCATTGGCAATACCAGCAGGTTTGGCTTTTGTAAACTGAAGTTGTTTTCCGTGTCATGAGATATTTTCATCATTTGGCCAGATTCTCGAAATGGATGCCAGTTATCACTATCCTTTGACCCAATTTGCACTTCAAATGCCAGGTATTGCCACTGCGGTCACAGGTACTCACAGCATGAGGCAGTTATTTACATTATGTGCCAATTAACGAGGATTATGTACCATGTAATTCCAAAAATGGCATGATTCTAAGACGAAACACGGTCTAACCATCAAAAACAGACCACGCACACCCTATGGCCGGTATTGCTATCAAATGTCCAGGTGCTCACAATGTATAGCCTGGTAACATCATGTGACAAGAATTGCCGTTAAAGGCAGCTAGTCCCATGAAATGGCTAAATATTCACATCATTGCGGGGCTGCCACAAAAGGTATTGTCCAATTTGACTTAATGCCAATTTGACCTACTCCGATTTTACCGCATATTTTTGACCTAATTCGGTAGGTCAAATGGTACACTTTAATTTAAAAATATTTGTAGGGTGGGGTAAGGGAATAGGTAGAGGTGGTGGGAAGTTGGAGGTGGGTGCGGAGGTCTCCCTCCGCAGTAGGTCAAAAAGAATAAGTTTAAACAAATTAGGTCAAATGGGCGGTAGGTCAAGTTTTTTTAGGTCAGACAACCCATATCCCCTGATTCTTACTTTAAATGCCAGGTGAAGTTTTTCACTCAACCCACATACTTACATGACATGCCAAGTAATCAAATCAAATGGCCAGTCCTCCATCAAATGCCAGATAACATTGTGAAATAATCAGGCACTCATATCATATTCAAGCTATTGTCAGCAAATGGCCAGTTACTTACATCACAAAACAGCTATTTCGATCACACCTTGTTCTCACATCATATGCCAGCTACTTCCATTAAGTGGTAGATATTCACATCATATTACAGGTATCCACAGCAAATGTGTGTGCTCGTTATCATACTGTATCTGAGAGCATTATACAAAACAATGAGCACGCTTTTACAGCATGAGTCCTCTTTTTTTTAAAATAGGGGCTTGTTGGTAAAGGACTAGATACAGAGAGAAACAAAGAGAGGGTACCAACAAGCTACCTTTCGATATCCTCACCGGAGGTAACACAACTGGGTCTCACACCAAAACCATGTATTCACAGACCATCAATCTTTTAGCAAATATAAAGAGTGGCAGGCTCAATTTTAACAAAAATATCTCATATATTTATTATATCTTGTAATAAAACAGACCATTTGGTCACATTTGCAAAACTCATTATACATAAAAAAACACAAATAAAAGAGACAATTGATCTGCAATTTGGATCTTGTGTTCATTCACATAATGCTTTATAACAAAAAATTGTGATGTTAGTAACACATGGGTGACTTTAAATTAGCCTGTTCGTATTTTGCTAAACAATCCCCATTACCCTTGTGTCACATATGTGACTCTGCTGATAGAGCTGTGTCAGCCATTGTCCATCATTTGGCCTCTAAGTGGCCCTTTGCATTCAACAGTGGTCAAAGTGACTCTGTGTGCATAACCTGTCCACAACGACAATGTTCACGGGCACACCAGCACCAAGCATGGAAGCATTCTTGCCACATCGTGGCCAGGCAATTGGTAGTTTAATTAGAGCAGTGGCTTGGGAATGGTACGCAGCCAGGATTTCTGGGCACGAGCATCAACACAAACTCTCTCTTTTTTTAGATTTAGATTTCAGTCATTTAAAAAGGGATTAGTGATTGTTTTCTTCTGATGTTATTTTGCAGAAACTCACTTATGATGTAATCAATGCCTGCAGCTTTCACTGATATAAAACTCCCCCAAAATGTATGGCTCAATGCTGTTCGTCCGTCCCCTCCAAGACAAGGTCTCACCTGAATTTGCATTTCACATGAATATAGATTGCATCAAAGAAATGTGTCTTCTACTTTACATCAGGCATGATGAGATAAGAAATCATTAATCCATTCCAATGAATTGAGGGAGAATTGACAGCCAGGACCATTGACTCTGACCGGGAATCGGTAGTCGAGGGGAGCTGGCTTAGGTATATCTCATACTGTATCCTCTAACCAGATCGATCACTCTAAGGTGACACATTATGGCAAACTTAAGAACAGTAACCCATCCAGTGATCAGATGTATTTTTCCTTCTGTCCAGATGGCCAATGTCCTTCCGACTAGAGATAGCTGATGCTCTTTTCCTTTAGAAGTGTGCGACTCTTTACTCTTGATATGATATTTATTGGCCTCAAATATCCAGGTACAATCCTCAAATGGCTGTTATTGCCATCAAATGCCAGATATCAATATTAGATGCCAAGTATTACCACCGTATCCACAGATGTCCACACCATATCCTCTGTATTTACATCAAATATCCAGGCACCCATCATATACCAAACTTCCCATCTAATACCAAGTGCTCACATCACCCTACCAGGTACTGTTGCGAGTGAACAAAGGGCAGAGCCCCTTTAAGGATAGGACACAGAACAATGGGAGGGAGTGGGAAGAAGGAGGAAGGGGAGGGCCAGGCGAGGAGGTGCACAGTCTGTAAACAGAGGAATAAAGAGAAGGTTGAGTGGACAGAGCTTCCAGTGTCGTGTGTGTGTGGAATACATGAAGAGGCCCCCACTAGGGTCCAACAGGTACTATCAACAAATATCAGTTAGTCCCATAATTTATCTTTGGGTTTTTGTAAAGTGCTCCATGTCATTCTGTTGCCACACCAGCATGTGTCATTGAAGAGGAAACACGTATGAGTGTTGAAGTTTTTATTACATGATTTAGTGATTTCTTTGTTTGACAGTGAGTGCTTTCGCCTCCAAAGAAACAACTTGGCATTGTCAAATTATGGAGAAAATAACAAGATTGCATATACAAATAATAAAATAAAGATATTTGTTGAAAGAGCACTAGAATAAAAATGGAGCATTCCAAGTAAAAAAAACAATGATGGAAAACAGAACAGAAAATCAATATGAACTTATCAGAATCAGAGCCTGATTGAAAATCCAGGTAGCCAGTACAGTTCCACTGGGTCACATGAGGGATACAGTGCCTGCTCTATCTCCCCATGACAGAACATCCGAGGAGTACAGGAAAATGTGGGAGAATGTTGCTGTTAGGATGGTACTTATGGAGTTTATGATGAAGAAACCAATCTTGCTAGTTGCCACATAGAATCACAGTCAATTGAGTTCATATCGTATCCGTGATATTCTTGACTCTCAAGTGTTCAGGAACCCCACAAAGGTCCCACAGTTACCAATCTGCGGGTTGCAGGTGGTGGATGGATATGAAGCACTTTCCATGAGTCACCTGAGGTACCAGAAAAAGACAGGGACACTTGGAGGAAATGTTGCAACAGACCCAGATTAACACTCTCACAACAAAAAGCTTGGCAGCAGTGCCGCCTCCATAAGGCACCACTGCTGAACATCAAATAAGTGTCCTCCCCTCTAGATCGCATGTCTATGGCATCTCACTGCAGATCTGCTACTACAGTTTCCAAACTCCATGTTCAGTCAATAAACTGTGCCTAATTCTCCACTGCACTGCCTTCTCTCAGGCACAGGCACTACAGCAAGCAGAATTCTACTGTCCGGTTTATTCACCAACAGCTCCACTGCCGAATGTTCGCCAGCATGTATATACGCATCCCTTTGCATGCCTCAAATCACACTGTGCCACTTCTTCCTCCAACTTACCTATTCTGGAAGGATACAGGTGGAATAGAGAAGTACAGGAGATGGGTGCATGTATGTTTCCTTGGCCACATCCCTGTTGTATGTTGATGATGATATAGATATGGAAATCTTGATGTGAAAAGAATCCATGGCATGTGCGATGTCAGGCAGACAATGGAGAGGTGGACATCCAGCTAATAGGATGGGGGCATTAACAACTTGAACGAAGGCTTTGAGAAGTAGTTAAACATGAATATAGGTGGTGCAGAAGAGGGGGATCATGCTTGGTTCAGTAAAAGTTAGGAACCTGAATTCTGCTCTATGGTGAGGGGTGAGTGCTTCAGAGAATTGTACAGGTGATTTACACCCAAACCCTTGATAGTGAACAGGAAGCCAGATAGAATGTTCAAAGTACCATATGTCAGGTCCCTGGCAGGTAGGTAAGGGTTAAAGGGCTTTGAGAGATATAGTGTTGCACCAAAACGAGGGATCTGATAGCCTACCGTGCAAACACTAGGAACACATGAAAAATAAATCTGGAAATGGCTTAATATCACAACCAAACACTTCCACTTCGTGAATAGGAGCCCTTGCCTCTACATGGGTGCCTTTGTGACTGAATACTCAGAAAGAATGAAAAAAATGTCAATTAAACATTTCATTTTTCTATTCAAAAATAGAAATAGTGCAAACATACACAAATACAAAATAGATCATACACAAAAGAACCTAGCATGAAGGTTTACCGATCGTACCAGCCTCTATCTATTTTATACCTTATGTAAGTGACCTTGCATGAGCTGCATAATGAACTAGGCACAAAGTGTTGAAATGGGCACATTCTTTTAATGGGATCCCATAAAGGGAATAAAACAGCCGTACTGGGGTCTCACTTTCTGAGATAGAAGTTGAGCACAGCTTCAAGCTTTTGAGCATCTTTAAGCTTACCTAGTGTACATCCTTTGGAATCCCAAGGAATAGTGGGATGGAATTGTTTACAGTCTAATTGACATGTGACCATGATATGATATGATATGATATGGTATTTGTAACGCGCCTATACACAAGTGTTTCAAGGCGCGACGAGGCAGGGAGGGAGGGAAACAAGGGGAAGACAGACAAACGATCATACTAGGCCAGGTGTCATTCAGATCGCGCAAGTGCAGAGGTAGGGGGAAAAGGAGAAAGTGCAGGGGGAGGAAACCAATGGCAGTAGGCTTCCCCACTTGCATAATTACTCAGAGGCATCGGTGTTGGGCTAAATGAATCTAACTACGAAAAAGGGAGCGGTCACAAATCCGCTATAAAAGAAGCTACGAGGAGGAGGCTCTCGCATTTCTGATTATCCTGCCAAAGCCCACTTTGTTGCATACACTGTCTGATTTGTAATCAACAGATACCAACGTTGTGGTGCACCCGCAGACTATTTCCCATTGATGTTCTATCTGTGGATACATCAGCATACATGTGGTAGCTGAGTTTATGGATCCAGGTGAGAGTGGTCCTAAGGATATTAACGAAGGTCAGTAATAGCACTGGGTCTTGTCCTTCGCCACAGATGATGGAATCATTATTGCATAATGATAAGTCTGATCTAGCTTGAAGGGCAGAAACCATGGTATAGAAGTATCAGTTGTTTCAGCTCGTACATTAAAGTAGTCTGTCGACACATGACGGTTATTCGTTTTTAGGCTACCGTTAGATCCAATAGAATCAGGCTTGGATGCTTGCAGGTGCCCCGGTTTTTCGTTCTCCCACCTCTTCACTTCAGGTTACAGCAGGAAGGGCTGAGCAGCAAGGCTTTTTTGGAACAGGGGAACTGTGAGAGCGTGTGACTTAGCAGTGCTCTCTAGGTGAAGGGAAAGTGAATGCTGGTTTGTTCAGTTCCTTCTGGTTGCTAGAAGTCCGGTGTCCACAGATACTTGGTAAAGCTTCACCATCAGAACAGATCAGGGGAACAGTTCATGGACCAATAGAGTTTCCCCGGAATCGCTGTTTTGGTAGGCATCTTCTCTTATGTTTTCAGGCTTCTTCGTGGATTTGACAAGGTAAGTATGCAGACTCTTGGGTTAGGATATTGAGGACTAGAACTAGAACTTAGCTCCTAAACACAGGGTTGCAGTCATTCAAATCTTTGGCAGCCATCAACACTCAAGGGACATTCACATTTTACTTGCACAGGTTTCTTCACAGACTTTCCCAAACATGTGGACTCCATCTTAAATCCAAATAACATTCACAAACAAATAATTTCTGGTTTCAGAAACTGTAGCCCTTACTCTTAAAGACAGACTGTAGCCATGATGAGGTATGTACATATGAATGGGATGTATAGTGGTTAAACCTAGCCAGGAAGCTATGGAGCACTGTAAAAGGGGGACATACCCAGAGGTTTCAGGTTGGGTGCAGGAGTAGCAGAGTAGATAGTATGGGCAGAGGGAGCAGGGGAGGCTCATTTCCACTAATGTCCTCATTGGAACAATGTCCGCCTGGTAGTTACACCCACAGGGTAGAAAAGGTTGCACCCAGCTAGAAATAAATAAAGTCTTTCACCAAACAGTAGGGGTCAAACTTCTAGCTGTGTGAGGAGTATCGCACAGAAGAAGAGGTTGCTATAGTGCCACATAACCCTGAGTGACGTTGTGTCTCGATGGGGGACAATTGATATTTTCTAACAGGATGAGTTCTTTTATGATTACTCCTGAGCGAAATGTAGGGGTAACATGTAAAAATGATGGATCCGAATCATTAAAATCAAAACAGCCTTCCTTCTTTATTGTACCTTGTGTTCTGCGTTTCCTGACAGTTACACTTATGAGATCCCAACAGGACATGTTCAGGTATTCACTGCAACAGATGGTGGCCCCCTCCTATTTATCAATAACCTTTATAACAATGGTAAGGCAGTGATACAGGGACATCAGTCTAACCTTGTAATCTTCAGTACTCAATTTAGATGTGTCATTATTATAGCCTTTGGAATGGTGGAACCTCTCGGATCACCAATACATCTTTGACCACTGATCCAATTCCTGAAACTCTAGCAGAGAAGGAAGATCCCCAGAAGCCTTTAGAGGTACTCTTATTCCCAAAGTGAATACACAACTTCGCCAATCCCTTTTTGTCTCACTGCCATTTCCAAACTGTACTCTCTTAACCACTTTTAGTGGTTTTCTTATAACTGTAAAATATTTGACATTCTCTGTGAGCAAGCTCACCACCTTCCTGGCATACTGGAAACTTGATTTACTGAATAATCCAACTCAATTCTCTAAGGTCTCTGCCCTCATGAAGAGAACATCTTCCTCAAGAGAAGAGAGTCTGGCTGAGGTGCACACATACGAGCAATTTTACCGAAATCACTTATGTACAAAGATTCCTGTTTAAACTTTAGAGCATCAGTTAATTAGATGCATCACAGACCATGACTCTTCTTTCACTTCTGTAATTTTGTACCACCCACCTGAAAATTGGACAATTGCCGAGAGTGTTTCGATCTGACGTCAGGGAACTGACTCACCATCTGTTATCTATTTTAAAACATCCTTTACGGGAGTTTCATTAACAAAAGCACTAATTGTACAGTCGATCAAGTGTTCATAATTTAATCTTAGTTATATGCCATTATAATTGAGTATCTCTTTAGAATTCATAGCATCTGTGCAAGTGACCTTTGTTTCTTCAGATCTATATAACAGTCTCGCTTCTCTTTCTGTTTCATTAAGGTTGATTTTTTTTCCCTTCTTTATCCTGCCTGTACGTTTGTCTACAGTGTGGTTTTATTCCTGTTTCTGGGCCATTTGTTTGACCCTTTACACTTCTCAGTCAGCAGTGGTTCCACCTTAATGGGTGACGGGGCGCCGGTCCAACTCGTGTCCATTATCGATGAACCAAAGCCAGTCCAGGGAAAGCGCCCCCAAGTGCCCCAGGGCTTGTTTTCACTGTAAAAATGAAACATGTTTTCCCTTTGACATTTTAAGTTCCCCAGTGTGTATGCAGATTGGGCCATGGAAGGCTGGAGGAGATTTTCATCCTCAAAGGATACAGGTTGGGGAACTGCAAGCCTAAGTGTGCCTATGGTACACTCCCACATGTCCCAGCACATCTTTGGCCTCCCTGGGCATTGTTTAGGGGGCACTATGGCTCGGCCACCACACATGCCCTCAGGAATGAGGGAGCTCTCTAGCATGGGAGCTGGACAGACTTTGCAGAAGATGATGTCTGGACCGTGGCTCCAGAAAAGGAAAATCATGTCAAGTATGTACCTATGTGTGCATGTATGTATGTGTCTATGCATGCAAGCAAGTATTGGTTGGATCTGTATGTGTGGGCAAGTGACTCAGCGGGTGTCTGTTATATGTGTACACAAGTGTATTGAGAAATTAATGGATGAATGAATGGATTTGCGACTGAGAGAAATTAATCAATGCGTATGAATGCGTGTGTTCTGGGGACCAGGCCTTTTTCTGATTGTGCGTGGTGAAAGGAGGGAGGTGCGAGTGGGCGAGGAAGGGAGGCAGCACAGTGAGGGTGAGTGGGGATTTCTAGGACATTTCATTGCATTTTCTTATGCCATCAGGAGAAAAGCAAACATGTAAAGTGGTAAGAGTGACATACACTGGTGGGCCAGTCTGAATATTTGTATTACTGTGGCATGGCATGATTTAATGGGGATAACAAGTAAAGCATATCTGATAAGTGTTATTACATGACAAGACTGGCCTACATTGGTGGTCCAGCTTGTATATATTTTGATACTGTGGCATTGATTGTTTAATGGGCATCAAGTGTAAAGTAAATATGATTAATGTATGTTTTACTCTTGATGCCCATTTTGTTTTTACATGGCAAGACTGGCCTAGGTAGGTGGACCAGAGTCTGGATATATTTTCTTACTGTGATGGCATCAAGAAGAAAGTAGGCATGATGAGTTTTATTATGTGTGAAGACTGCTTTATTGTGATAGACCAGTCTGAATATATGTTTTACCATGGCATGGCATAATTTAATTGGCTTCAAGAGTAAAGCAAACATTATAAGCTGTATTATGTGGCTAGACTTACTTACTTTGTGGCTGGAAGTTGGGTGGATTGTGACAGTAGCCCACCTTGTGCAGGCTGGTCACATGGCTAGACACTAGCACCGACAGTTAATCTCCATTCTAGTTTCACTCCGTTTCATAATCTATATCGTACACTATCTGAGTCCTCCAAATCTAAGTTGCTTAGCAGAGTTCAAGGAGCGGGTCTGATCATTTCCAAAGTCAGCAGAATGAGCAACATTTTCATCATTCTTCATGTTCCCTTTCTTGACAACACAAACTGGTTTCCCTTTCATTCGTGTCAAGTACAACAAAGAATTTGCCCCTTCTCCCCTGTGAAGCTAGGAAATGAGCCTGCAGCGCAATACCCTCAATAGGGGTAGAGGCAAGTGAGACCTCACTGGGAGAGACTCCCCCTGTGGGGACAAGGACTCCCGTTCTTGTGAGGAACTCCCTAAAGAGTCTCTTAACTCATATGTGCAATTGTAAATCACTTTAAAGGAAAAATTGTATTTAACTGAGACACAGATGATGAATAATGAAGAAGAAGAGCTGCAAGAGGTCAAGAGAGTGAGTAAGAGAGATGAAGGTATGTCAGGGAAGGCCCACAGCTACAACACCTCTGCAAGGGGAAGAGACTGGGAACTCCAAGAAGCCAGCAAGTTACAAACAGGTTGTCGAGCCAGAGACGTGGTGGGAGTTATGCAGCGTCCTGTAAACTTGAGGAGCAGCAATTGCTGGCATGGCCACGGAAAGTCAGTGGTAGAGTGGAGGTCCTAGTAATCGTGCCGAGACCGATATGCGGCTTATACCATGCAACAACCGGGTACCTTGGATACCGAAAATCCATCAGGAAGGAAGATACAGAGAATGAGAGATCGGAAGAGAAAAGGATTCAGACGAGCTAGAAACAAAAGCCAAGCCGAACAAAACAACAACCCAGTGATGTTATCCCAGAGAGAATCATTTAACAGGGTAAATGGGAGACCCGGGGGGAGGAGATGGAAAGCCAATATATGAACATTCATACTCACCTCCGTAATGTAATGAGAATATACCAGTGAGAAAGCGAGAAGTGTATGGAAGTCATTATATGAACATTCACAATCGTCCCAGTCAATATAATGAGAATATATCAATGAGAGAAGTGAATGTGAATCATTATAAGAATATTCATACTCATCCTAGTCAAGACAACCAGGAAGTGGCCTGGAGAACAAGAGGAGTAAAAGAAGATCGTAATCAGAGTACTCATACTCATCACAGTTAAGATAATGAGAAAACCATAGTGAGGACAAGAGTAAAGAAACCCACTCTGGACCCCAACAACCTAGGGAACTATCTCCTAATCCCCCATCTTCCTTTCCTACGTAAGATCATTGAGACAGTGTTAGCCACCCAACTGAAGCAACACATTGACACAAACAATCTCATCCAAACATACCAATCCAGGTTCAGACCAAGATGCAGCATGGAGACAGCAACCATACAGGTGGTCGATGACATCCTCAATATCCTAAACGACGGCCACCCCTGCATTTTTTGGTTCTATTTAACGTCTCGACTGCTTTGAACACAGTAAACAACAGCTGCTCAGGGACACCCTACATCGACATATGGGGATCAGTGACCTTGTCCTACGCTGGTTCAAGTTCTACCTCACCAATGGCCAACAGTTTGTTCAGATGAACTCCTCTAGATTGCCAATGCTACCTGTCACCTATGGAGTTCCGCAGGATTCCATCGTCTCCCCACTGATCATCACTCTATACATTGTGCCGCTGGGAGCTCTCCTAGCCACACACAACATCCACATCCACCAATATGCTGATGACACACAGCTATACATCAAGATTGACTGAATCAAGGGCATCCACAGCCTCAAAACCTGCCTCTCGCTGATACAGTCTTAGATGTTCAGTGCATACTTGAAGTTCAACCCCTCCAAGACCAAATTCGTACTCCTCAACAACAACACCGAACACCCAGACATACAGACCTGGCTATCAATCATGAACCCTGAGGGCTTCACACCTGAGCTCACCTCGGGTTCCACATCAACAAACACCTCTCTTTCAAGACACACATAGCTAAGAAAACTCAGACAGCTTGGTATCAACTCTCCCTCCTGCAGAAGGTCAAGCCTTTCCTCCCTCTATACAGCTTTAGATCCACTGTTCAAGCACTGGTCTTATCCCACCTGTATGAGGGCAAAACTCTCCTTGAAGGCCTCCTGTCATCCTTTTATGTGCCCCTGAGAAGTGTCCTACATATTTCAATCATCAACCTTCACTGACGCCCACTGCAGGCACAAATTACTTTTAAGGCTTGCTGCATCATCTATAAGGAGTCGCCCAGCTACATCGCAGAGCAATTCAGCTTCTCCCTAGACCATTAGAAAGTGTAATCCCAGAGAGTCACCTCCTATGCATTCCCTGACAGAATATCTTTGAGCTGCATTCAAGTAACCTCTACATGCTCCGCAGAGAACAATAACCCCATGGACAGTGAGTAACAAACATACTAAGACACGCTGTGAAGGTACATTGTGTATTTATGAACTACACCAGCATCTATACTACCTAAATGAGAAGTGGGCATGCATGTATTCAAAGAAATGCTGTATTACCCTGCAATTCTATGTTCCTTACTCCCACCCTGACAGATGACCTTATCTGGTCAATGAATACTACCACTGGGAGGCCAAAGAAGCTGTTTGCCCCGCACCCTGAACACAGAGATAACTGTAGAATCATTTTTTAACAAAACATTTCAGATATTTGCAGTCTTTGTGGGAAACTATTCAAGTGTCTTTGGATCAATTAAACTGACTGAGCTTTGCGTCATCCTGAAGTCATTCTCAATAAGACAGAAAGTTGTGCTTTAAATAACATAACTAATTATTTGATTCAATGTAGACATTGGTTCATGTTTTTTCAAAGCCTTAAAACACATTTTTATGCATCAATAAAGCAGAACAAGAGTGGCATGTGTGTGGTTCTGGGTCAGGGGAATTTTAGTCCCGAACATATAACATGTAAAAACGTTCACTCATACAAGACAATGGCCAAAAAACAAAATAATTCAATCGCACAAATTGACAGGAAGGATACCTCAGGCGCAAAGTGTTCATTTTGGATGCAAGACAATGCAACACAGGGTTGAATCCCGATCCCTTGCTTAGAAACCACTCGCTGGCATTGAGCACATTATAAAAGAGCAATTACATTGGATTTTGAAACAATTTCACATGTAGTACTGGGCAGGTTTAATTTCCCTCAACACTTAAAAATGCTAACAGTTTCGAAATCACCCACACTTTTTGAGGATACTTTGGATGGATAGAACCCTTCTTCCTTGTTACCTTTTTCACCCAATAGCAATACAAAATCGTTCTGCCAACAGGGTTACTTACTCACTCTCAGGAAACAGTGTATATCTTTCAATGGAGAATTACACGTGGTTTCACTTTGCAAATCACTCTTCTCCTCTGCACCAAAAAACCCAAGCATTAGTTTATGCAGCACCCCTCTGTTTAAAGGCCAGGTCTAGAGAGTGGGGACAGTTAGTAATTTTGTTTTGGGCAAAAGTAACGTCTTGGTTTAAAAATAAGGTCTGGGAGTGGGGACAGTTAGGAATTTCATTTTGGCCCAGAAAAACCCCTGTTCTTTAAAGCAAGATCTAGGGAGTAGGGACAGTTGGAAATTTCATTTTGGGACAAGAACAGCACTTGTTCTTTGGAGAGGTCTGAGGTTGACAGGAAAATAAAATGCACACCAATGACTTTAAGTGACTGTAACTTAACTTCCCACTAGGAAAGAGTGCAAGGTTTTCAAACTCCTCTGAGCTCCCCCTGTGTCAATCTATTTGATGGTTAAATAAATTAATATTCAGTCAAATATGTTAAGCGTATACACAGTTTGCCCCCCCCCACTACTAAGTGAAAATAGCAAGGCAGGCAGATTCCCAACACCCGCAGTTTCGGATGGATCAAACTACTCACATTGGACCTCTGTTGCTCGCACTAAGGAAAGATGGCAGGGATCCTCTTTGGACAGTACATGAGTCTGGTCAAACACCTCAATCAAAGATAGTCACCAGCATCCATCCCTCATTTGGCTCTTCTTAATCATAGGGCCAAGTCAGTAATTTAGGCTTTCCCAGTTTCTGTCTCTCATGCAAAGCTAAGTCTCCATCAATTTGAGGCCTCTCCACCGCAGTAATATCAGGCAGCTGTGGCAGGATTCACCGAGATAGATGATGGCAAGTCCCCTTCAAGATGTTTTGGCAGCTCTCTCCAGAATGTTTTTAGGCAATTTAGTTCCTCTCTGGCAGGTGTAGTCAGTTTTTAAAGCTGTAGTCCCACCCTCGAAATATTAAGATTGTGAATTGTTCACTTATTACCCTTCAATATTCATTGGACATTTACAGTCGTCTCCTGCCCCCAATGTTCAATCCTCCTCTGGTGATAGGTGTCAGGAATCAGATATGGGGCAAAGGAAGACGCTTCTTGTATCCAAAAAGGCACTAAGTAGCTAAAAACTACATTTCCCAGCATGCTTTGGGAAATATGTAGTCATTAGCATTCGCGCGGCATGCCAGCTGGTTCTGATTGTAGGCTGGGCTGTTTGCTTAAAGACCGCCGCCGCCTGTGCCTCAGTGCAGGTAATTACAGATTGTCTGCACGGGTGGCGGCAGCTGAGGATGCGAGGTATGCACGAACACTGGGACGCCGGAGGACTGAGAAGTTGTATTCCGGGCTGCGGCGGTGCATTTTTCTACTGAAAACCACGGCGCTGGGCTGCGGCGGTGGACGGCTTCGTGCTTGGTGTTGGGGCATTGATCTTCAGGGTCCGGATGTCCTATTAGGCGTCCGGACTGTCAGTTAAGTTACACATGCTTTTCGCATATTAATGAGTGTACAGCCTGAATTATGTGTTTTCCTATGATGCCCCAATGAGAGAGAGCATGTGAAGGAACACGTCATTTCTTTTTATGAACAGCTAATGCTTACACACGCCATCTATTTTCTGAATAGCCAACTGCTAACACTGGCTGATATTCGTTTTGCTAGCAGAGAATCATCTAGAGCCAAAAATATGATTTCAGAGAACAGCCAGAGGACATGTGCTTAGTATTGTTGAACCCATGTTTGTTGCTTCAATGTGCCTCGTGGGCCATGAGTTTCATACATTCATTTGTCTGTGCCATTCTGCTTGTCTGCAACCCCCATGTTTCAAGAGTGTTTCAAAGGATGTTCAGTCTTATGTCATGTCTAAGTTGCTAACACTATTTTGTTGTGTTGTGCGCAAGGGTGGTGTCTCATAAGGACATTAATAAGAGTATAAAAAGCTTGATATGATATGTGCTAAGGTCATTACAGGTATATGAGGTTTAGGATACAGGTATAGGAGTAGATACAGGTTTTAGGAGCATTGACCTCCAAGGTATTATTATTATTATTGCTATGTACTTTCTTGTTATGTTTTCCTTTCCTTTCCTTTCCTTTGTCAATCCACCCCCTTTCCCTAACTCCGTCTTCCCCCCATTGGCTGCCACGTGGTTACCTGTGATATTATATTCAGGTGCCCATGCCTACCACGGTGGGAGGGTCGATCTATTCGGCTTCTGTGGTTTGGGAGAGGGGGTTGAGTCCCCTATTCCCTTGTGAGTTTGACAGAATTACCTGCCCCCGATTGCGGGGTAACTGAACCACCCAGGCCAAATGGATACGAATCCTCCCTCTTTAGCGGATGTGCTAAAAGCACTACAAGATATACAAATAGAGTTAGTGCAGGCTAGACAGGAATCTAGTACGTTGAAAGCCCAGGTACAGGGGTTGGTAGCACAGAGCACCCCTCTGGATGGGGCTAGTACCTCTACAGGAGGTCAAACGGGTAGAGGCACCCCTACAGTAGTTGTGCAGTCCCCTAGTAGTGTGCCATTAGTGGCACCAGAAAGATTCACAGGAGACCCTAAGAAATATATCACATTCTTGACACAGTGCCGACTGCATTTTTTGTGTAAACCTACGGCTTTTGAGACCGTACAGGCTAGAACGGTATTTGTTATTTCTTATTTAACGGGTGATGTAGCAGCTTGGGCAATTCCTTTGGTACAGAAGGATGATCCTTTATTGTATAATTGGGATGGTTTTTTGGGGGAATTTGGATGATTGTTTGATCGCCGGGAAGTTTCCCTGGCTCAAGACAAAGAACTATTGGCTTTAAGACAAGGAACTAGGTGTTGGTATCGTATGTTACTCAAGTTAACAGGTTAGTGATTGAAACAGATTGGCCTGAGAATAAACAGACAGTGTTGTTCTACCAAGGGCTGAAAGAGGAATTGAAGGATGCTATTGCTCAAGTAGAACCTCAACCCAGTACATGTACGGCAATGATTGACTTAGCCCTAAGATTGGATCATCGGATTGGAGAGCATAGGGGAGAGAAGAAAAGATCAGAAGTGTTGCCCTTTGCCAGATTGGATCGGGGTAAGGGAAACTGGAATATAGAAGGAGAGCCTATGCAGATTGGTGGAGTAAGGGGGCCATTGTCTACTGCAGAGAAGGAGCAACGTAAGGCTAATAACTTGTGTCTTTATTGTGGACAGCCAGGACACTATATTAGGACATGCCCGAATGCTCCAAAGAAAGGAGCAGGTGTGGACAGAAACAAGGGGGAGACGGGAAAAGGATTGGGCCGGCCTTAGGGTGAACTCAGGCAACAGGCCCAGAAAAAACTAGGTTCCCCAATTGGATAGCAAATACGACATGGAAAAGAAATTCACATTTGTACATTTTGGTAACGTTGTTTTTTGCCTGTGCGAAACAGTTAGTGTCTGCAATGGTGGATTCTGGAGCCACAGGTAATTTCATTAACATTGGATTGGCAAAAAGGTTGGATTTACCGTTAAGGGAAAAAACTCAGGTTGAGGGGGTGCAATCAATGGATGGATCACCATTGGTTTCGGGCCCATTTGCCAACAAACTCAGCCCCTTGTAATGAGGTGTGAGTCTGGACATGTAGAGGAAATTGTATTTGATTTAATTGCAGCACCTCAGTTTGTACTCATTTTGGGTATGCCTTGGTTACTGCAGCACAATCCCAGGATTGATTGGATTAAGCGGGAGGTGGTATTTGCAGGAGTAGAATGCGAGGGTCACATGGAGGAAGAAGTTAGACCTGCATTATATTTGGCAGACCAGGTGGCAGAACCACAAATGGTGGGAGCAATGGCTGTGAGTATCCCAAATCGGTACCATGATTTAGCTAAAGTTTTTGACAAAGGGGGAGGGGACAGGTTACCACCCCATAGACCCTATGATTGCGTGATTGATTTGGAACCAGGAGCTAAGTTACCATGTAGTAGAATCTACGCTCTGACTGAAACAGAAAACCAGCATCTATGAGAATATCTAGATGATATGTTAAGGAAGGGATTTATTAGACATTCCACCTCACCAGTTTCATCACCATTATTCTTTGTCCCAAATAAAGAGAGCACTCTTAGGACATGTATTGATTATAGGGCGTTGAATAAGGTCACAGTAAAAAAAACGGTACCCCTTACCTTTGATTTCAGTGTTATTAGACTAAGTGAAAACAGCATTGATTTACACAAAATTAGACTTGAGAGGGGCCTATCATTTGATTCGAGTTAAGGAGGGTGATGAGTGGAAGACAGCTTTTAGGACTAAGTTTGGTTTGTTCAAATATATTGTTATGCCTTTTGGATTGTGTAACGCTCCTGCAGCATTTTAATACTTTATGCAGGAGGTGTTGAGTGAGTTCCTAGATGTGTTTGTCATAGTGTATATTGATGACATTTTGATCTATTCATCTTCTGAAGAGCAACACATAGAGCATGTGAGGGCAGTGTTGAAGAAATTACAAGACTATCAGTTGTATGTAAAACTAGAAAAATGTGCCTTCCATACCACCCAAGTGGAAGTCCTTGGATTTATTTTGACTCCCTCTGGTATTGTAATGGACAAAAAGAAGGTGCAAGCAAAAATCCTTTTTGGGTTTTGCAAATTTTTATAGGCGATTTATTTCTAATTTTTCACAAATTGTTAAACCCATTACCAAATTGTTAAGAAAGGCCACTAAATTTTGTTGGAACTCTGAGGCAGAAGTAGCTTTTCAAGAGTTAAAGAAAACATTCACATCAGCTCCGGTACTGAGACACCCTAATACGGAGAAACCATTTCAAGTAGAAACTGATGCCTCCAATGTGGCTGTTGGGGCCGTATTGTCTCAGAAGGATGAAGAAGGAGTGTGGAATCCAGTAGCTTTCTACTCTTGTAAACTTACTGGTTGTGAACAAAATTATTCTATTACTGATAAAGAGTTATTGGCAATTAGAGCAGCCTTTCTGGAGTGGCGACATTATTTGTTGGGGGCCAAACATCAGATTACAGTGGTCACAGATCATAAGAACTTACAGTACTTCAAGACAGCCTATACATTGAGTCCTAGGCAGTTATGGTGGTCACAGTACTTTAATGAGTTTAATTTTGTGGTTACTTTTAGACCAGGAAAAAATAATGGTAAAGCTGACGCTTTATCTAGGCAGCAAAATCTGGACAACAGTATAACAGAAGTTAAGACCATCATTCTGGTGGAAAAAGTAGTAGGAGCTGTAATGACTCAATTATTGAAACAAGTAAAACAAGAAATGAAAGGAAAGAAAAGGATGGAGTGGGGAGGGGTGAATTCCGCAGAAACATTTCACAATGGTCTCCCCTATTATGCAGGGAAATTGTATTTACCAACGCTTGCCTTGCAAAGAAAAGCGATGCAATGGTGTCACAATTCCCCTCTAGCAGGACATTCTGGAAGCAAAAAGACACAAAGTATGTTGGAAAAGTATTTCTGGTGGCCAGGATTAAGACAAGACTCTATTAAATACATTCATGAGTGTGAAACATGTGTATGAAGTAAGAGTGATCATACTAAGAAAGCAGGTTTACTCCAACCTTTACCCACTCCGGAAAATGTTTGGACACATATATCCATGGATTTCATCACTGATTTGCCTCCAGATGACCAGTACGACACAATCTGGGTGGTAGTGGATTATGTATCTAAACAAGCCCATTTCGTGCCTTGTAAAGGTATTCCGGGAGCGGGGAAATTGACAGAGTTGTTCTTACAAAATGTGGTCAGATTACATGGTCTACCTAAGAGTATTGTATCAGATAGAGGGCCTCAATTTACTTCCAAATGTTGGCATGCTTTCTGTCAGATGTTAGGAATTGACTGTGCGTTGTCCACCAGTTATCATCCACAAACGGATGGACAAACTGAGAGAGTCAATCAGACGCTTGAACAGTATTTGCGCTGTTACTAAAATGATGGCAGAGAGTCTTGGGTACAATCTTTATGGTTGGCGGAGTTCACGTATAATAATACTGACCACGTTTCGTTGGGTATGGCTCCAAACGAATGTTTGTATGGTCAAACACAGAATATGTCACCAGAGCATTTACCGGACATGGAAAAAATTCCTATGCTTCAGAATAGAAAACAGTTACTTCTACACATCAGACAGAAGGCACGAGCCAATTTAGAACAGGCTAAAGAACAACATAAAAAATATGCAGACAAAAGAAGGAGAGAGGCTCCTCTGTATAAGGTGGGAGATAAGGTATGGCTGGCTACTCACAATTTGCCTTTGAAAGGACCTCGTAAATGTGCCCCTAAATTCATTGGACCCTACGAGATTGTGAAATATATATCTAAGGTAGCGGTCAAA
The DNA here is from genome assembly GCF_040938575.1 of Ambystoma mexicanum. Classification (NCBI taxonomy): domain Eukaryota; kingdom Metazoa; phylum Chordata; class Amphibia; order Caudata; family Ambystomatidae; genus Ambystoma; species Ambystoma mexicanum. The sequence continues at coordinate 86,361,318 of NC_090941.1, forward strand.
TTGAAGTTGTTTCAAACTCTAAAGATACATCCAGTGTTCCATGTGTCTTTGCTTAAACCCGCAGCTCCCGGGACGAGAGTGCAGAGACCACCAGCAATTATCAAGGATGGGCAGATGGAATTTGAAGTGAAGAAGATATTGGACTCCCAGCGGAGACAGAATCAATTGTGGTATCTTATTCAGTGGGCAGGGTATGGACCTGAGGATTGTTCATGGGAACCGGCTAGTGCGGTCCATGCACCTAGATTGGTGCGCCTATTTCATTTACAACATCCGGAGAAAGCAAAACTTGGAAAGGGCCCTAAGAGAGGAGGTACTGTCAGGAATCAGATATGGGGCAAAGGAAGACGCTTCTTGTATCCAAAAAGGCACTAAGTAGCTAAAAACTACATTTCCCAGCATGCTTTGGGAAATATGTAGTCATTAGCATTCACGCGGCACGCCAGCTGGTTCTGATTGTAGGCTGGGCTGTTTGCTTAAAGACCGCCGCCACCCGTGCGTCAGTGCAGGTAATTACAGATTGTCTGCACGGGCGGTGGCAGCTGAGGACGCGAGGTATGCGCTTCATGGATATACCATGGTCCCAACTCTAATAGGGATCCACTCCAACCCAAACAGATGGGCATAATTTATGTCATGAACATCACCATCAATACATGTCTAACGCTGCACTTACAGACCATATTACACCATGCAATTTGTTTTTCATAGCGAAAATTTCTCCAATACCACGTTTATACAACTAGGTTCCACCAATAACAGGGATCCGCTCCGATTGACAGGCAGAATGTGTGTTATTCGCACTTTGCATCATCTACATTATACATTTTTTAGGATCTCCCACATTGTGGGATGTATTTACCTATGCATCCGAGCCCTACCTCAAAAAACTGTGCAGTACTGACATGGAAAACATCATGATGGCCAGAGCTTCCCAGAAAATGCACAGGGAAATGCATGAAGAATAGGCTGCCACTCATTTTTGCCGATGTTATGGGCACAGAAGGAAACTGCCTAAAACCACCATTGGACTACCCGCACAGTAGTCTGAAAGCATTGGGAATGGCAATGCTGATTGCCAAATGCAACCTAGAATGGTGGGGAATTCATTTCTTAAATCTCAAAAATGGGTGCAGTACCAGTACTCACCACTATCCAAAAGCCGGCAATTTAAAACAACACCAGATTTTACTTTTTTGTAGAAAACTGAATAAATGAACCCAAAACATGCCAAAGAAAGACTTACTGAGAGGTGGATACAATGTAAAGTGATATTCTGAAGTGACTTGAAGGTTTATAACAAGACTGGCTGAGCTGTGGATTGCAGCAGTTTAAGTTGCACTGGATTAAAGACACTAAAATCGAAAATGTTTAGATTAAATGAGTGACCTATGTTTGGTGTCACATGCCTTTGTAACTGTTGAAATGCCATAGTTTTGCACTTAGAATCAGCATTCTAGCTGCATATGTAAAAATGTTTAGTTTTATTTGAATGCAGGAACTGGGGAACAAAAAGTGACATTTTATCTGAAACCTGGCTTAAGGAACTGAATTCTGCCTGGCAACTACCCCCATCAGGAGTGAAACTTGAGTCACAGCTGTGTTCCCAGGCCTAGCTGCCCTTTTGCTGCTCACACTAAGGATATGCCATCTATCTGATGATTGAATTACCTGTGCTCTGCAGGAAAGTGAACAAAGCCCTGTCCTGGCTCAGGCAAAGGTTTTATTGGCAGGAGTCGTAAATGGTCGTAAAAAGTGGCTTCCTCCTGAGGAAAGGGGAGGAGCACTGCCTGTGAGAGCAAGCTGGCTTGGCAGAACTGGAAAAACCAGTATTTCTACCTTGTGCTGAGAGGAAACCACACCCCTTTGGAGCCAGAACATAACTCTAAAAAGATGAATAACTCATAGAGCGGACATGTGAAAATTTTATAAATGACACCATAACTCTTGTGATTTTTCTGCCCACATTTTAAGAGGTTTTTCGACCCGGTGGCATGTTCAGGGGGGTGTTAGCGGAAAAGTGGATATTACTCTAAATGTATGCATGTTAAAAGTCTGAAACTTCATCAGTTAATGTCCATACTCCCTGCGCACATGTATGTAAAGTTGGGTCAATGTCAGAAATTGAAAAATCAGTTAAAAAGTCAATTATGTGCCATTTCTGAATGCAAGCTCTTAGAAACAGCAGATTTGGACAGAGACATGGCTAAATTCAGCCACACCATGTATATGTAATTTCAAGCAACTGTGTAACTGTGAAATATGTCTTTTATTATCAAATATAGAATGTGTGCAATCTGACAGAGGAGTGTCCTATCTGCAAGCCATAAAATGACATCCCTCTGACTCACAGTTCATTCCCCAATCAAATGATAAATGGAAGTTTGACCAATTAGAAGCTGAGAGAGAGGTAGGGTCAGTGATGCTAGAACACACCCACATTCTAAACACATAAAAGCAGACAGGCAGGACAGATAGGGACCTTCAAAATCCATCTGCCGCTGGAAGCTCTGCCGGAAAAATCCATACTTTACCTCCATCAAACCTCCAGAGAGCCAAACTAGAGACTTCAATCTATCCAGAACTAAGAGACCAGACCAGAGAGAAAGCAGTGCTGTACCCAGAGAGACCCAGACCAGCAGAGAGAGCTGACCCAGATCACTGTGAAGTGCAGAGGCCAGACCAGACCAGAGTCCAGTTTAAAACCCTGACCAGATCCGTGACGAGGCCCATTTAACTCAAGAATATAGTGTGAGTACCTAGAAAACTGTGCAGAACCAATCTCCTAGTTAAAATAATATAATTCAATCCTATTTTAATCTAAGTAGAACTGTCTCCTAACTGTCACCTGTCATTTGTAAAGCTGTCACTTGTCATTTTCTAGTTGCAAGCTGCACGTGTCTTTTTGAACTTTAAAATTTCAAATCTGAAAAACGACCTTTATTTAATCGCTCATATCTCCGCGACCGTTTGTGCTAGAGACTTGCAGTAACTTTTATTTGAAAGCTTAGAATCTTAGCTTTGAATCGCACTAAGAACCACCTTCCTACCCCTTATAGTTTTACCGCAATCGCGGAACACGCATCCGCGAATTTTGCCGCGATTTGCAAATTTCTTCACATGTAAAAACTGGTGCTGCTTGCCTTCCATTTGCCAGAAATTCGTTTAACCTGCTAACTATCCCTGCATCATTGCTAGTGTGAGCCTGGACTAATATTAACTAGATACCACTCACCCTGAACCTCTGAAAGGGAATTAAAAGCATTTCCAGCATATTTCTCATCCATTGCTAGCACATATCAAAGCAATTTGGGCCTGTGTTTTCAAACTTCTGTAGTCTAAGCTTGGGGGGATTGAACTGAATTACATTGATTGCATTTCTGAGAACTGTGTGTTTCCTTCCATTTCCTTGCATTGTATCAAGGGGGGGAGGGGATTGCCAGAGAAAAGTGATTACATTGTTTGGTTGAAATCATATTGAGTATTTTCTGTACTGCATTCATTGAATATTGCATCCACCTGAGCTTACATAAAGCATTCTCTACCACATTATACTTTTGTTCCTATTTACCAGTGTGCTACCTTATCCATTTCATGTCAACTCCTTATTGATTATAGAGAAGCGTGTTAGTGCCAGATTCTCCGTTATTAATCTTTATCATATCAGATTAAGTGTGCTAGTCAATTATTAATTTATTATAAAGTGTGATATATATATATATTTTAATTTATCAAATAAACCTTTTAAACTTGCAAAACAGAACTACTTCTTGGCTCAGTGGGGTCAGGGGGATTCCAAGAGAGGGGTGTTATATAGGGGTAGTCATCCAGAACGCATGAACTGGACCTAAAGATATATCAATAAGGGTTTTCATTCAGTATTATAGGCTAGGCGTTGACTTAGCTGTAGTGTTGAATTGAATCCCCTTACAAATTGGGGGCTCGAGCCGAGACGTTGGGTTAGAATTACCACTTGTGCAGCTTAATACAGTGTGCTAACTGACGGGATACATACATCCGGTCGGATCACCACGCTGCATTACGCTGTGAAGCATTCCTCAAAAGGGACACTCCAAGAAAAGTTCTGTTCTGCAAAAATAAAATACAAACTTCTGTAAGTCAGGACAGAGACCAATCTCTAGAATGACGACCTTAGTAGACATGAAAATAGCCAGAGAGCACCTCTTGCATAAGCTATTTGTGAGAGGTGAATGGACCGAACAGGGCCAGGATGTGTGGTTGCAGGCCATCACACAACAGGTCACTGAAACAGGGTCAGATATATATAGAGATCAGGGTCCCTTACATGTGGCCCTGAGTGAACTATATATGGCTCCTAAAGCCAAAGAGGAACACAATAAGATTGCCAGGATAGCAGCATACCTGTACCTATATATGGGAGACATGCAGGATAGATGTGCTGAAAGCCAAAATCTGGCAAATAGGCAACAGATGGCATTACAGAAGGTCCAATCTGACCTGGTCTCTTCTGAGCAGAGGCTGCAGAGGAGCCAGGAGTCAGAAGATGATAGTAGGCAGCACATCATTAAAATAAAGAAGGATATGGATGTGCTGCAACAGGAAAAGGTAGAACAGGATACCAGATTTCTGGCCTTGCAGAAGGAACACCAAGAAGGTTTGGACTCCCTACTGCAAAGCCAGAAAAAGCTGGAGCAACAACTGGACTTCAACAGGGTATGTGCTGAGCAGGTAGTCACCCTGCAAGGCCACCTAGATAGAGTGAAGGCAGAGAGCAACAAACTAATTCTGAAAGACCTGGATACCCAGGCAGAGTTTGATCAGGAGCGCCAGAATGCTGGTGCCTTCCAAAGGCAGAGGGACGACCTGGCGGCACAAATGCAGGCTCTTAGTCAGGAAAGAGACGCCATAGGCCAGGAAGTCTGCCATTTAAAAAGGAAAATGGAAGAAAATCACCTGTCCCTCCAGGGGCTGGGTGACCTCCAAAAAGAAAATCCGAACTTGTTAGAGCACACCAGGAGGGTGGAAGAGGCTTTGGCAAGAAAGGAGCAGGCCAATAGGGACATTGCCCAGGAGGTAACCCTCCTGCAGTAAAGACTGGCCCAGTACTCCAGGACCAATCAGGAAGCACAGAGAGAGAATGAGGCTCTCTGCCAACACAATGATAGGCTCCAACAACAGGTAGCGATGCAGGAGAGACTGATAGAGTCAAGTAAGGCCTTAACAGAGGAACTGAAAGCACAAATGCAGGCTCTTGCATTGCAACAGGGAGCAGGGGCGGATAGAGATGAGGTTCGCTGGGAAAGGGAAACTCCGGAGCATAACCTCAGGAGCACTAGTACCAGAGGCCCTCATAGCTCTTAGTCCCTGGACTCTGCCACCCCCATGTCCCCTGGCGCACAGGAGCACAGGGCCGCAGGGATGGCAGATTACTATCCAGCTAAGAGTATGGGGCTCATAGGCCAGTACCACTCAGGAATGGAGGGGTGGGCATCCGGGTATGGGCACCCAAGTACAGTACAGTTCAATGGGGAACCCCAGGAGAGTAGGCCCATTAAGGGCATCCTGAAAACCTCTGCCCAGTTAGGTCAGTGGAGGGGGTACCCATCAAATCCTGGCAGCAAGGAGGAATCTGAAGACTCCTCTGAACTGCGCAGGACACAGGAGACCAGGTCCCCACATTCTGCCAGCCATTCCCAGGCTCGCAGAATCCGGGAAAACCTGGAAGAACAGACGGGAACCTCTGGGAGCAGTGCCTCTGAGTCCGAGGAAGAATGGACAAGGGTTACCCGAACCAAAAAGGCCAATAAGGCAAAAAGGGCCTTGCTTAAGGACCCCTTAAAGCAGATTAAGGCGATCAGGAGCGTCATCACGCCTTACCATAAGAACGCTAAGTATTCTGTTTGGGAGCACTTAGAGTTGTTTGAACAAATGATGGAGACTTTCCATTTGAAGGACAGCCAAAGCTGTATTCAATATGTAAAGTGGACCTTCTCCCCGGAATACTCCAGTTTCTTTGCGGGGCTGGAGGACCAAAATCATTTAAGATGGTCCACCTATAAGGCGGCCATCTTGAAACATTTTTCTGTTCACAGAAATCCTCAAGAGGCTCGCAAGGCAGCCTACAATTTGCAATGTGGGGAGGATCAGGCCCCACAAGAATTTGTGCAGGAGTTAAAGCGTGCTTTTGCACAGACCACAAGAAGGGTGCGCACAGATAGTAGAGAGTTCATAAATACGTTTTTCCATGCCTTGCCCAAATACATCATGACCCAGCTCGTGAGGGATTTTCACGAGAAAAGATCCTTAGATTGGGTCATTGAACAGGCTACCCGGATCTATGAGGTGCAGAAACCGATAGATAGCAAAAGTAATGCCCAGAAAAACCCCAAAGCCAACACTACCCCTGCTGCTGCCAAGGTGGCAGAGGTAAAGGTCACCCCCGTTTTAGATTTGGAGATGGGGGGGCCTAAAAACCTACCGGCACCTAATAATGCTAGGCCCAGAAGGTCCTCGGGCCAGTCACAGACAGGGAGCCAGGGAGGCAGCCCCACAAATGGGGTCCCTCGCTCTCCTGATTATGTAAGTCCCCGTTACAAGGGAAACAGACCCATCCTGGGTTATGTGTGGACTCCTCCAGCCCAAGGGGGGGGATCCAGCCAAGCACCTAACCCAGGGAACTTCCCTCCTAACTTCCCACCGGAGGGCAGAAACTCTCCAAATCCTGGGCAGAACTTTTTCCCCAGGTATCCACCCAACTTTCAGCCCCAAAACCATCCATCCTTCTTTCCCCAATTCCCTGAGCCCAGACCACTGAATCCGGGAGAGGGGAGGCCAAGGGTGGAGGGGTACCCAAATCTTCCCAACCCGGGGTATTACCAGAGGAGGGATAGCTACCCTTCCCGGGATCAGCCCAGGGGAGAAAACAGGGCCCCGTATCAGCCTGAGCGGGTTTCCCAGTTAGAGCGCCAGGTTCAAAACATGGCGCGGGATATGGGTCATATACTGAGGGCGCAGCAGAACCCTCAGATCAGCATGCCGGCGCAGAACGCACCCAACTCTGGACCTGGTGCTCCAGAACAATGACGGGGGCAGCACCCCGATAACTCACCGGTTCCCAGGGAGGAGGCACAAGGGGAAGGGGGGTGTAAAGCCTTGGAGGAAGCTTCCTTCCTCACTTGTAAACAGCCCCTGGAAACCCAGGAACCGGAAACAAAATCTCTTGCCCCTGAAAGTCTGCCTCCTAAGGAGCAGAGGGGGGGTAGGAGAAACAAAAGACCCAAACAGACTCAGTTTGAGGAGGAGGTACAGATCTTCCAATTTGAGGGAGAGGGATCCTCAGAGGATCCTGAGAAAAGGATCTTCTCCTTCAGAGAGGGGGGAACTCCTCCCAAAGAAAAATGGGTCCCTAGGAATGCAAATCCAGACTGGGGAGATGTGGAGACTGAGCTACCGCCGCCCACCATCTCATCCCAGACCCAACAGCAAGAAAATCCCCGGGTTCAAACCCATACTGGGGACTGCCTCCAAAAAGGGGGGGGCGGCCCAGAACCGGAGCCAGGGGAACCCACAATGGCTCTGATCTCCAGTTGCCAACTTTTTCTTTCAGATTCCCAAGGCTCTCCACAGAATTCTGCCCGAAATTCTTCTCTCGCGATGTCCAAAACCAGAAAATTAGCCCACCAGTTGTCCAAAAATGTACATTATCTGTGCCCCCTTGAGGAGAAGGAGGGAAGATATTATGCCCCGGTACAAGTACAGGGGCAGGGTACAATCTCGGCACTGGTGGACACTGGATCTCAAGCTACCCTTCTGTCCAGAAGGGCCTTTGACGAACTGAATGCAGGAAGGGGAGGGAATTACCAAATTCCTCTCACCTCTCTTCCTGGACAACTCCAGAACTTTGACGGGAAGGAAATTCCCGTTGAGGGGACTGCAGACTTGGACATTAAAATTGGGCGACATAAGTTGAAACACCCGGTCATAGTTGTGACCCCAGAGGGCACCCCTTGTTTACTAGGGAATGACCTCCTGAGAAGGTTGTCACCCCTAATAGATTGTGTAAACAAGGTCCTCTGGACCCAGACTAGCCGACCAATAAAATTAAAACAGAGTGTCAACCATGTTAGTTTAAACGGCACCTGCCACATGGTTGAACAAAAATCTGACCAAGTAGAATTTCACTTCCAGAATAGCCAAATTCCAGACGTGACAGTAATAGTAGTAGGACAACAGACTGGTGATGGGGGGTCCTCTCTATTTCTGAAAATCAACCTTCCTTCCAGTCTAAAGTGGTATTCCACGCTGGAAGGAAACACTCTGAAATTCTATACCAATCCACAATCTGAAACTCCCACTCCTATAGTCCAGAAAGATGTGAAATCAGCTCAGAGCCTGGCTGATATTCAGCAAATTGGAGAGCAGTTGTTCATCCCTGTTCAGTTAAATGATGGGAAGGACTTTGTTCTCGCTCGAGTGTGTGTGAACAACGGTAAGAGCTTCATCAGCGAAGCCATGTTTCGCCAACTCCCAAAAGATCCAGCCATTCCCCCCTTCAAACTGATAGACAAATGGGAAATGGACCTGGAAGCACCTAATTCCAAACATCTCCTGCCAAGCAGGTGTATGCTCAAAATCTCCATTGGCAACAAGAGCATAGTCCATAATTGTTGGGTCGTGCGAGACGTCACTGCCGCCTTTTACTTAGGCAGTGACATTCTCAATCGCTTTGCCATTAGTTTGGACCTAATAAACTTCAAAGCTTGGTCCCGATTAGCGGATAATCCCATGGGCTTTGATGATCCAGAAAAAGCATTTAGGTCAGCTCAATTGCTACCTTATGCAGTTGAAATTCAGATTAAAGAGGAAGTCACCATCCCAGAAAGGACCCGACAATTCTCCCTGGAAGTGAAAGTTAAAAGAGGACAACATTTGAAAAACCCTGATGCTTACATACATCTAAATGCTTCTCTCCAACAGCAAGGGTTAGGGGTAAACCCAACACCATTAGTCAACATAGAACATGACACTATTCCAATAGAGGTGGATAACAGCGACTTAAAGAGTATTACTCTAGCCGCAGGCACCATTATTGGAATGGCGGTTGATGACCGACATTTTTCCATCGACTTAGTAAATGAACTGTTAGGACCAATCCCCAAGGACTGCGTTGACAGTGACAGTGAGGACCACGCAACACCAGACAGGATTTTTACCCGGCATGGGGGGAACTTCCTGGTGTACACTTCCTGCCCCTATGGTAAGGAAGATGTGACTTGTGACTTCAGGAGGGATGAGGTGATTTTCCAGGTCCATGAGGGCTGCCTTTCCCACCTGAAGCCTCCGGTCCAGATCAGCACTCTGACCAGGGACTTCTCCACTCAGCTGGAGGAGGCCGCGGAGATAGCCAAACCAGAAGTCTTTCCAGGCTTCAGTCAGATGGTTGAAGAGAGAGTCAACCTAGCTGATGCCTGTGTGACTCTGGAACAAAAGCAAAAGTTGAAACAAGTTTTCTTGGATTTCCAAGATCTCTTTGCGGTAGACTCATATGACTGTGGTCGCACTGACATCCACACAACAACAATCCCCACGGACCCTGGCATGACTCCTGTGTTTGTGAAGCAATATCGCTTGCCTCTCGCATCAATGGAGTCCCTTACTGAAATAATTAAGAACCTTGAGTCCCGGGGAATAATCCGTCCAGTCCACAGCACCTTCAATAACCCGGTGCTGGGAATATTGAAGCCAAACGGCCAGTGGAGACTCTGCGCCGACCTTAGGGAGCTCAACAAACGGGTCCATACTTCCCGATGGCCTCTGCCCTACATTGACCAAGGGCTGGCCCAGATTCAGGGGTCACAGGTATTCACTGCAATAGACCTGACCAATGGATACTGGACCGTGCCTGTCAGCAGGGAGGACCAATACAAACTGGCTTTTACCTTTGGGGGCCAGCAGTACACATGGACCCTGACTCCCTTCGGATACCTCAACTCCGGCAATGAATTCAACATTTTCCTACATAAGGCCATGCCCGACCTGGGTGCGAGGGTTAACCTGGCTTATGTAGATGATGTCCTCATCAAAAGTTCATCTGTGGAGGAACACATAGCGGAGATCCGTTATGTTCTGACACAGTTGAGGGCCGCCGGAGCAAAACTTTCCTTTCAGAAAGCACAGTGGTGTAGAACCCGTGTTAATTTCTTGGGGCATGAGATTACTCCTCAGGGCCTCTGTCCCCAGGAAAAGAAAGTGGAAGCACTTCAGAAACTGAAAGACCCCACAACTCTGCGAGAACTAAGGAGCCTCCTTGGACTGACTAATTACAGCAGAAAGTTCATTGAGGGCTACGCAGAGATCACCAGACCCCTGATTCATCTCCTGAAGGGGGGGGTCAAGTGGGAATGGGGTCCAGAACAATCCGAGGCAGTAAGACAACTCAAAAGAAGCCTCTCACAAGCGCCTTGCCTAGCTTACCCTGTCAGAAACAAGGAGTTCTTCCTGGAGACGGGGTTCTCTAATACGTGCTTGACGGCAGTATTATACCAAAAGCATGACAAGGTCAATAAAGTAATCTCCTATGCGAGCAAAACTTTATCCTCTGTGGAGGAAAAATTCAACGATTGTGAGAAGGCACTCCTGGCAACGGTGTGGGCATTGAAGAATTACCGCCCGTTTATCCAGGGGGAACACATCATAGTGGAGACTCCACACCAGCCTCTGCAATATCTCCAAAGTGACAGAATCCGGGCCGGAAATGTGAGTAATTCCCGAATTACTTCCTGGATTCTGTCAATGCAAGGCTTTCCTGTGGAGGTCAGATATGGCCAAAACAAGAAGAGTCCCCTCGCGCAAGGTCTGGCTGACTTGCATGATTGTGCCAGAGAAAACTGTCTCGAGGACGAAAGTCTGAAAATCAAGGACAACATGGAGGCATACCTTAATTCCCCACACAAAGTCTTTGAAGAAGACAAGTGTGAGGGAATGCCCACTGTCTATGTGGATGGATGCTCTTACCATGTTGACAACGACGGGGAGAAAGAACTGGTGGCTGGCGTAGGGAATGCATGGGTGAATGAGTCCCCAGAACCCTCCGCTGGATACAAAATTGGTCCCCGAAGTAGTCAGGTGGCAGAATTGATGGCTGTGCATCAGGCCATCCTCACTGCTGTCCAGCATCAACTCCACGAACTGGTCATAATCACAGATTCGGATTATGTACGGAACGGGTTCGTGGAGCACCTGGTTAATTGGAAAAACAGAGGCATGTTATGTGCTAACAACAAACCCTTGAAACATGGGAAGTTGATCCAAAACATTGATGATCTGGTCACATCGAATGGGATGACCATCTACTGGAAAAAGATCAAGGGTCATTCCAAAGTAGAGGGACCAGACAAAACTGGAAATGACTTAGCTGATCAGCTGGCCAAAACCGGGGCCATCCAAGGGGATCTAATTGAGATTGAGTCCCTGTTGGGGGAAATCCAGGTCACTGCTATCACTAGGTCCCAGACAAATGCTCACAACGACCTTTCAATTGCACAATGGAGTAAGGAGACCCCTGATGATGATTTGATTACTGCTTAGAAGGGGGATCCAATTATTGGTAAATTTTACCAGCACCTTGAGGACCCTGAGAACTTCCCCCTGACGGATACCGATTACATTGGGAAAGAGGACCTAAGAGTGTTGATGAAATGTCCAAAAATGTTCCGGATCCAAGACGGTTTGCTGGTAAGGAAATCCAAAGCTGGCCACGATCAGTGGGTGGTTCCTACCTCATTCCGAAGCCTGATGTTAAGTCACGCCCATGATGCGGCCACCGCCGGTCATAGGGGGTTTCACACAACATTGGAAATCTTAAGAGAGGTTGCATACTGGCCACACATGGGGCAGGACCTCGACCAATACTTGAAGGGGTGTCTTGTGTGTGCACAATTTCAGCCATCATCCCTCACGCACCGCGCGCCTCTCCAAAAGAGGGGGATGACACTGCCATGGTCAGATTTACAAATCGACTTTGTAGGCCCTGTGATTCGCTCGGCTAGGGGGAATAAGTACATGTTGACTGTGACATGCTTGTTTACCAAGTGGGTGGAATGTCTCCCAGCCCCAAATTGCAAGGCAGAAACTGCAGCTGCCTTGATGATTAACCACATCTTTTCCCGTTTTGGTCTACCTCAAAGGATTGAGTCAGACAGAGGTAGCCACTTCACCAGTGAAGTAATGACAAAGATGTGGGAGATACTGGGGGTCAAGAGAAAGCTGCATATTGCTTATAGACCAGCTTCTTCTGGGGCAGTAGAGAGATATAACCGGACAATTGTGAGCATATTAAAGAAGTTTGTGGCAGATTCTGGGCCAAGTTGGGATATCCGATTACCTCTGGTCCTAATGGCCATCAGATCTACCCCTTCATCTGCAACCAAAATGTCACCATTTGAGTTGATGACTGGGCGCAAGATGGTGCTTCCTCAGCATTTGCTCTACAGGACCCAAGAGCAGACACTGATAAATGCCTCCACAACTCATGAGTATGTAGAGAATTTAAGGAAACACCTCCAACATGCTTTTGCGTATGCTCAGCGGAATCTAGAAAGATCAGCTGATAGAATGAAGACCCATTATGACCTGAAAACTTCCAGGAAGGAATATCAGGTGGGGGACCGGGTCTATCTATACAACTTCCAAAGGAACCAGGCCAAGCAGCGCAAATTTTTGCCTACATGGAAGGGACCCTTTGAGATCGTCGACAAGATCTCCCCTGTGGCCTACAAAATCCACATCCCCAAAGGTCCTTTGGCAGCGGGGGAAGACAAGTGGGTCCACATAAACCAGTTGAAATGTTGCCATCCCAGGCACACTCTGCAACAACTGGAGGAATCCTCTGGAATCCTAGCGGGTACTGTATCAGACTAATTCAGTTCCAATCATAAAACATACCACATCTAGTCTCTAAAATATTGTGATTTGCATGAAACTGTCTCTTAGTTATACTGTTTTTTTTTTTTTCAAAATAAGAATGTAATGTTTCGTGATGATGAAATGCATATGCTGCCCCACTATCTCAACAGTGGTGGAAAAAAAAATCGTCTATGAGTAGATATTGCCGCTTTTGCTTTATCATCCTAGGAGAGATGAAACCATGAAGAATGACCAAGAAGGACGATCCGGAGACCGGGAACGAAGATCCAATGGGCCCAGTGGACCGCCCAATACTCCCATCAGGACCGGCGAGGAGAACCGATCGATCCGACCGGATGGAGGAAAAGATGCTGAACTGTGCCATCTATTGGAAGAAGATGAGGAAACATCCCAGATCTTGCGAGTCCCATCAGTGAAACCGAATGGCCATCGCAAGAGGGGGGCTTGTGGGATGTATTTACCTATGCATCCGAGCCCTACCTCAAAAAACTGTGCAGTACTGACATGGAAAACATCATGATGGCCAGAGCTTCCCAGAAAATGCACAGGGAAATGCATGAAGAATAGGCTGCCACTCATTTTTGCCGATGTTATGGGCACAGAAGGAAACTGCCTAAAACCACCATTGGACTACCCGCACAGTAGTCTGAAAGCATTGGGAATGGCAATGCTGATTGCCAAATGCAACCTAGAATGGTGGGGAATTCATTTCTTAAATCTCAAAAATGGGTGCAGTACCAGTACTCACCACTATCCAAAAGCCGGCAATTTAAAACAACACCAGATTTTACTTTTTTGTAGAAAACTGAATAAATGAACCCAAAACATGCCAAAGAAAGACTTACTGAGAGGTGGATACAATGTAAAGTGATATTCTGAAGTGACTTGAAGGTTTATAACAAGACTGGCTGAGCTGTGGATTGCAGCAGTTTAAGTTGCACTGGATTAAAGACACTAAAATCGAAAATGTTTAGATTAAATGAGTGACCTATGTTTGGTGTCACATGCCTTTGTAACTGTTGAAATGCCATAGTTTTGCACTTAGAATCAGCATTCTAGCTGCATATGTAAACATGTTTAGTTTTATTTGAATGCAGGAACTGGGGAACAAAAAGTGACATTTTATCTGAAACCTGGCTTAAGGAACTGAATTCTGCCTGGCAACTACCCCCATCAGGAGTGAAACTTGAGTCACAGCTGTGTTCCCAGGCCTAGCTGCCCCTTTGCTGCTCACACTAAGGATATGCCATCTATCTGATGATTGAATTACCTGTGCTCTGCAGGAAAGTGAACAAAGCCCTGTCCTGGCTCAGGCAAAGGTTTTATTGGCAGGAGTCGTAAATGGTCGTAAAAAGTGGCTTCCTCCTGAGGAAAGGGGAGGAGCACTGCCTGTGAGAGCAAGCTGGCTTGGCAGAACTGGAAAAACCAGTATTTCTACCTTGTGCTGAGAGGAAACCACACCCCTTTGGAGCCAGAACATAACTCTAAAAAGATGAATAACTCATAGAGCGGACATGTGAAAATTTTATAAATGACACCATAACTCTTGTGATTTTTCTGCCCACATTTTAAGAGGTTTTTCGACCCGGTGGCATGTTCAGGGGGGTGTTAGCGGAAAAGTGGATATTACTCTAAATGTATGCATGTTAAAAGTCTGAAACTTCATCAGTTAATGTCCATACTCCCTGCGCACATGTATGTAAAGTTGGGTCAATGTCAGAAATTGAAAAATCAGTTAAAAAGTCAATTATGTGCCATTTCTGAATGCAAGCTCTTAGAAACAGCAGATTTGGACAGAGACATGGCTAAATTCAGCCACACCATGTATATGTAATTTCAAGCAACTGTGTAACTGTGAAATATGTCTTTTATTATCAAATATAGAATGTGTGCAATCTGACAGAGGAGTGTCCTATCTGCAAGCCATAAAATGACATCCCTCTGACTCACAGTTCATTCCCCAATCAAATGATAAATGGAAGTTTGACCAATTAGAAGCTGAGAGAGAGGTAGGGTCAGTGATGCTAGAACACACCCACATTCTAAACACATAAAAGCAGACAGGCAGGACAGATAGGGACCTTCAAAATCCATCTGCCGCTGGAAGCTCTGCCGGAAAAATCCATACTTTACCTCCATCAAACCTCCAGAGAGCCAAACTAGAGACTTCAATCTATCCAGAACTAAGAGACCAGACCAGAGAGAAAGCAGTGCTGTACCCAGAGAGACCCAGACCAGCAGAGAGAGCTGACCCAGATCACTGTGAAGTGCAGAGGCCAGACCAGACCAGACCAGAGTCCAGTTTAAAACCCTGACCAGATCCGTGACGAGGCCCATTTAACTCAAGAATATAGTGTGAGTACCTAGAAAACTGTGCAGAACCAATCTCCTAGTTAAAATAATATAATTCAATCCTATTTTAATCTAAGTAGAACTGTCTCCTAACTGTCACCTGTCATTTGTAAAGCTGTCACTTGTCATTTTCTAGTTGCAAGCTGCACGTGTCTTTTTGAACTTTAAAATTTCAAATCTGAAAAACGACCTTTATTTAATCGCTCATATCTCCGCGACCGTTTGTGCTAGAGACTTGCAGTAACTTTTATTTGAAAGCTTAGAATCTTAGCTTTGAATCGCACCAAGAACCACCTTCCTACCCCTTATAGTTTTACCGCAATCGCGGAACACGCATCCGCGAATTTTGCCGCGATTTGCAAATTTCTTCACATGTAAAAACTGCTGCTGCTTGCCTTCCATTTGCCAGAAATTCGTTTAACCTGCTAACTATCCCTGCATCATTGCTAGTGTGAGCCTGGACTAATATTAACTAGATACCACTCACCCTGAACCTCTGAAAGGGAATTAAAAGCATTTCCAGCATATTTCTCATCCATTGCTAGCACATATCAAAGCAATTTGGGCCTGTGTTTTCAAACTTCTGTAGTCTAAGCTTGGGGGGATTGAACTGAATTACATTGATTGCATTTCTGAGAACTGTGTGTTTCCTTCCATTTCCTTGCATTGTATCAAGGGGGGGAGGGGATTGCCAGAGAAAAGTGATTACATTGTTTGGTTGAAATCATATTGAGTATTTTCTGTACTACATTCATTGAATATTGCATCCACCTGAGCTTACATAAAGCATTCTCTACCACATTATACTTTTGTTCCTATTTACCAGTGTGCTACCTTATCCATTTCATGTCAACTCCTTATTGATTATAGAGAAGCGTGTTAGTGCCAGATTCTCCGTTATTAATCTTTATCATATCAGATTAAGTGTGCTAGTCAATTATTAATTTATTATAAAGTGTGATATATATATATATTTTTAATTTATCAAATAAACCTTTTAAACTTGCAAAACAGAACTACTTCTTGGCTCAGTGGGGTCAGGGGGATTCCAAGAGAAGGGTGTTATATAGGGGTAGTCATCCAGAACGCATGAACTGGACCTAAAGATATATCAATAAGGGTTTTCATTCAGTATTATAGACTAGGCGTTGACTTAGCTGTAGTGTTGAATTGAATCCCCTTACAACATCTACCATATAGACAGGGGCCTTCTGGCCTTTCAATGACCGCCATTTCTTCTGTGTGGTATTAAGCAACTTCAGGCACTAACGTCGCTGTGGTTACTCCACACGATGTTATCCACAAAACAAACTTGTTTGGCTTTTGTCACACATACTCATGATCTGAACATGCACCCCTTAGGGACGCTAATTTTACTTAGCACAGCCAGGCTATACAATCTCCCTGGGTTACCAAAATGGCTGCCCGCAATATAAAGCAAACAGGTTGCCAAGGCAACCATGCACAGCATCAGGATCTAGTCACTTGAATGCAGCTACATGAGAGTTGCTTGGTCGCCAATTTCTTTTGCTCTCTTTTGACACGATTTATACCATGTTCTCAAGGTAAAACCGCGTGACTCCTCACTAATACGGCAGCACAATGGCTACGTTGTGAAGTTCCTTAATCCTCTCTTAGCAATTATTATCCAGCACAATTTCCGTAACATGACACTGCTTTGTATTAACAGTAATACAACCATGGCATGTTTACACACAAGGGGTCGACTCCCCTTTACGTTCGTAGTATGTTATTCATGCCTTTTGTTACAACAAGGTCCCAGCAACAACAAGGATCTGCTGCAAATGACGGGCAGAATGTGTTTGATGTGGAATATGCATCGTCAACATCATACGTCCCACACCTATCATATAGGGAGGGCCCTTCTGGCCTTTCTATGACCACCATTTTTAATATGTGGAATGAAGCACTTTAGGCACTGATGTCGCTATGGTTACTTCACACAGCGTTCTCCACACAACAGCCATTTTTTGGCTTTGCCCCGTACACTCATCTCAGCATGCACTACCTAGGGACACTATCTTTAGCCCAGCCAGGCTACACAATCTCACCTTGCATGAAGTCTCAAACGTGACACGGTTTTGTACTCGCAGCAATACAATCACGGCATGGTTGTTCACAGCACCCATCCCAAAGCCGAACTAACACACAAGGGGCCAACCCTGCTTCCACTCAATGATTTATATCCATTCTATAGTTTATTACCATTTTATTTGGAATGGCTCATCAATGGTATACAGGCACTTAACCGCTGCCTTCTCAACACCCTCTATTTTAGGCATTTGAAGGTTATATGATGATAAAAATCCACGCAGAGGACATGTCCCTCCAACTGCAGTAAGAAGCCTTCTTGTCGACCCTATCAAGAATCCTTCGCCATTAAATCTGACCAAAAAGGTACTA
Source organism: Ambystoma mexicanum (assembly GCF_040938575.1). Lineage (NCBI taxonomy): Eukaryota > Metazoa > Chordata > Amphibia > Caudata > Ambystomatidae > Ambystoma > Ambystoma mexicanum. Next base: position 86,379,000 of record NC_090941.1, read on the forward strand.
ACTTCTTACCTGATGTATCTTGTAAAGCCAATTCAGAGTCTTACAAGCACAAACCCACCAAATGTGTGGTCCTTCATGCTCTTGTCTGTTACCCATAGGTTTTCCGGGGGAACACTCAAGGCAAGCATCTCCGTCAAGGCACTGCTAGACAATCTTATCAAGAGCAATATTTTCTGTTGTTTTTGGGTAACGTGAAGAATGTGTGTGTGCCTTAGTCACCCATATCATATGTTTATATAGGGGAAGTTAGAACTACATTTTAGGTTGTAACTGAAATTCCCAACATCTCACTTAGGTACGCATGACATCAAATTAACTTGCTCATCACAAGCTTTAAAATGACACTGGAATGGATTTGGTGTGACTTATTGTTGCTGAGAAAATCACCACTTATGATATTCTATATAAACTAATGGGACTCTTCAAGATGTGTGCAAATCTTTACTTTTATTTCAAAATTTTCCTTAAGTTTCTGTCTCCAATTCCTTGAAACCACGTGGTCCAGAGAATCTGCTCCAGTCTCTGTGTTCAATGTTGATTTAGTCTGGAGTTAACTCATTAGCCCTTCTTCTTCTGTGGCTAATACACATTTATTGCTTCTGCCAGACACCAGGTCCTCATAAAGTTCTTAAATCACTTCCTGAGTGTTCTTCCCAGCAACTGACTCTTTCTTTTCAAGAATCGAAACCTACAACCATGCATTTCTTGGGCTCATAAGAGATTTACATGTTGTATCTGTGGCATGTATTATTCAGGTGAAGCCTTTTATTTATTTTAATAAATTGCATCTCACCATCATTATTGAATGCTCTTCTGAATCTGTGTATTTCTTCTTTCACACAGCATTGTTCTTTTTAATGGGGCAGCTGAAAGTGACACCCTGCTGTTCATTTTGTCATTTCTAATGCACATTTTCAATTCAGGTATTCATTACATCGCTGACTAATGCACACACCTGTGTTGGAAAGTGAGCCTTAGTCACAGTCATACGAAATGAATGATACTAACATGGCTTTGAATTTTGCGTGCAAGGCCCAGTTTGTACTCATCATTTTCAGGTTGCACAGCATTTTGATGTGTGGCAGTTTCAATGAAAAATGCTGCTTTTTCTCTCTCAACCAACCAGGTGCCTCTTCCATTTCACATATTCCTTGTGTCAACTGCAGAAATACACGTAGTTGGATTTGCTAGGCACAATTAGCAGTATTGAAGTTTTAAGGCATACGTTTCATTCGTCAGTGTGCCTTATCTGAAAAATTATGTTTTTCAAATTAGAGGAATAACCTGGCCTTTCTGTTTATTTTTCTGGGCTGAAAAGATCCCACAGAAAGAAGGGGTTGAAGAAGAGGAAGATAATAGTGGTTAGGTATACTTCGCCTGTATGGGAATGGGTGATTAGAGTCAGAGCGGGCTGGCAGCAGCACTGGAAAGGAATTTGCTCAAGGGCATGGCTAGGGAGAACTTGTGGTCAGGATCAGGGGCAATGGTCTGGGAAGCACTGGCTGAGGCATACCCAGCTGCAGAAAATGGAAGCTTGGGCCATGGTGGTGGGCGAAAAAAAGGGCCAAGGACTAGACGGCCCATCTAAGACACATAGAGACCAGAAATCATTTGGATGGTGAGCATGAAAGATAAATAAATAAATAAGTAGAATCACTCCTGCCGGATAATTGGCAAGGTGTCGGATTGGACAGAAAGCAACACCTCCTGAACCTCTACAGTACCAAAAGGTTAATTAAGTAAGCTTAATTTAAAATTTCAAGGGGGAATGTGTCCTTTTTATGCAGAGAGTTAGAGTATAACACGCCATCTAGTAATAGCTGAGCAAGGAAGGGATATTGAAGGTTCAAAAAACTAAGGTTTACATATATGTATCATTGTAATAGCTAAAACATGCAGAATTATAACAAATCATTTAAATGAAGTACAATGTTGATTTGGATGTGTGCTTTAAAATAACTGTTTTTATCTGTTGCTGTTATATGTATGTAGCCAAAGTGATTGATTCTAGCTGACGAGATCGCTCATATAAAGTGCCTAAATACAAATGGGTGTAGAAGTATTTCTTTGTAAAAGTGAATGAGTCTAATTAACAAAATGTTGCAGTACTAAGTCTGGCGGTGCATAGCTGAAGGTCCAAAGTGAAACAACAAAATTAGCAAAATGGAAGGGATAGTTATTTCTTCCTACACTGTAAAGCCAAATTTTCTGGATGAATGCAAAACACAAATACTCTTTAAATTGCACAGTCTTCATGCATCAATGCTTCTTCTGTGCCTTCACAATTCAATTATTTGTTTGTTTATTTATTTCTAGTGCGCGCCGCACCCTGAGGTATCTGGGCGCATTACAAGAATATGCATTTTCATAGTTACATAATTTAACGTTACATACAATTGATATACAATGGACAGTACAGGAGTCAGTTAACAGAGGATAGAACGGGTCATTTGCAAAAGGTAATGTACATATCCATTATTTCAGTTACACACTTTGATTGTTACATACAGTTGATGTACACTGGACAGTGTCCGAGGTAGGTTCAAATTGCAGCGGATAGACGGCAGGGTCATTTGGGAAGGGTTATGTACAAGTAAGTCAAGTGGGGTGGATACAGTATATACAGCTCCATTAGGTAGGCCAGATGATACTGTACCAGGATCAGGTTAAGTGTCGCACATAGGCCTAGTAGAGTGCATCATTTGAGATAATCCGACTCTTCATAGCCTTCTTAAACTTGTAGAAGGATTGGCCAGATCTTAGTGTCATGGGTAGTGAGTTCCATAGTTGGGCGGCCAGAACTGAGAAGCTACTGCCTTCCGCTTTTTTGAGTTTGTATCTAGGTATTTGGAGGCAGCCTGAGGTAGAATATCTGGTTGGTCTCGCAAGGTGGGTTTTGCAGAATTTTTCCATAAGGTACTGAGGGGCTGCATTGTTAAGGCATTTGTGAGTGAGCGATGCTGTTTTAGTTGGATTCTTTCCTTAAAGGACAGTCATTGGTTGTCACGTCTTGTTGAGGAGATGTGTTGTCTGCGAGGAATGCTCAGAGCAGATCTAAGCGCATTATTCTGCAGGATCTATAATTTTTTGATGACATGTTTGTTGGCGCATAGGTATAATGCATATTAATAGTACATTTTAGATAGTACTAAGGCTCTGGCCAGAGTCATGCAACTTTTAGTGGAAAGGAAGGGTTTGCAGGCACAGATGAGCTTGCAGGTGTAGGCTGTAGATGATGCTGTTGCGCTCACCTGTTTACACAGACTCAGAGAAGAGTCGAGGTAGAAACCTAGAGTTTTCACTTCGTTTGCAACCTTAATATTGTTTCCATCTATGCTAAAGGATTGGTATTGTCACCTAGTTTGGCAGAGTTGATGGGAGTGGCTAGAATAAGCAACTCGGTTTTCTCATCATTCAGGCATAGGCCGTGTGTGGCCATCCATGCCTGAATGATGAGATAAATTCTGTTTGCAAGGGCCAGGTCTTTATCGTATTTGCCTGTCAGTGGTATGAGGATCTGGGTGTCATCTGCATAGTTGGTGTAGGTGACACCCAGATGATCTAGAATGTCAAACATTGGTATGGTAAATGCATTATACATGATAGGCGATACACATGATCCTTGAGGGACTCCGCAGGTTGTGGGGATCGGGTTTGCAGCAGCTGAGGTGGAGAAGACTTGTATGGTCCTACTGTTTAAGAATGAATTAATCCAGGCTGTTGCTTCTGTTGAAAAGTGTGATGTGATGGCGAGATGTTAGCACAATACCTTGTGACCAACTAAATCAAAGGCAGCTGACAGATTCAACAGGAGCAAGAGGGAAGAGGTTCCTTTATCCTTGAGGTCATCAATTTGGATCTTTAGGTCAATCAAGGCTGTTTCTGTACTATGTTGTGGTCTGAACCCTGATTGACGGAGGCCTAATAAATTGTTAGTCTCTAGATAGTTTTGAATTGATTATAGGCAGCTTTGTCTAGATAAACATTATGACAAAATGCATTCTCTTCTCAAAGACTACCAGGAAAAAGTTAAGATACGTAAATTTCGCAAATTTCTCAGAGACGAAAGGGATTATAACAATGATCGGGTTTACACCTTTCAAGCTAAATATGATTCTGACAATATTAAACCTACAATAAAAATGCCTACCACTACTCCGGTTTCTTCGGAAATCGAATCTGAGGAGAAACAACCTACTACTGCCGGGAAAGGGGAGGGTAGTCTTACTCCCTCACTTACTCATCAACGGCGTGGGTTTTTGGCTGAAATCAAGCACTATAAAAAGGGTAACATTCCGAATCTCACAGCACGGACAAATAAGACTGTACGGTTCAACGTCCCTTTTGGGCAGATTACCACAACTCCCATCACATCCTCCGAGGAGGAAGAGGAAGAGGACCAAGGGCCAGACAAAGGGAAAAACGCAAACAAGCGGCAAACCCACTCCAGTCTCAAGAATCAAATGACCAAGTCTATTCTCCGAACCAAGTGTGTAATTTATCCAGTAGGGTTCTGTCCGACGCTGAGTTGTCCTTATTGAATAAAGGTCTTTCATTTGCTCCAACTTGCCATACCGACTTTATTGAATTTCAGACTGACCTCTTTAAGTTTATTCGCAAACTCAGACTCAAAAAGTTTTTTCATAATCAGGTTATTACATACACTCCCAAGGAGGCACTACCACCAGCAAGTCAATTTACAATAGGTGACATTGAAGACACCAGACTAGTGATGTCCCTTACAGATGAAACACAGCCCACTCTGTCGGTTGATTCTGCATTCATCGGGGATCTAACCCCAGTATTTCAGTCCTGGTCTTTGTGAATACGTATGGGACTGACCCCATTACTTCGCTCGCAGATTATTTCAACTGTTCCTACTTTGTACACAATGCGCTGTTGCAACTGCGTCATGTTGCTCAAATGCTTATTGCCAATGAGGCCATCTGCCTAATTGTGCTCTACCATTTTGTGCTATCGCTTGCACCAGAGGAATTTTGTTCATCTTTATCTTTCTCCCAACATCGTTACGCTCTGCCTTGAAAAGGACCCGTTGTTCTGGGTCGAAACACATGTCGGCATTCCTGTTCCTTTCTATACTATAAACTTTTGTATCAAGCATTTGTATCTTTGACTTCATTGCCAAGCATAATTTGGACTCTGGCTCTCTCTAGACGGCACTGATCCTGTAGATTTGTGTACCTATTTAACTCATGGTTGGGCTGCGCAACATCTTTGGGGTGACACCCTCATGTTTGCTCTTGTCTATACTCTAGTAGTTTTGAGGTAACTACTAGTCACTCCTTTGTGCAGCAGCCCTGCCCATTTCATTAATGTGTGCCTTGTTACCATAGAAATTGCAGTTCTTGCACCATTATCTACCTAGTCCCAGCGCCTCCCACGTACGGCATACCTCATTACAGTCTTATGGCTCTCTTCTTAAATATCTTGCTTCCCGAGCTCTTTGCTCATCCGCCTCTAACTCCCTCAGTGTTAGGCGCTTCTCCAAGCAGCGAGTTGGTGGTAGATCTCTTTCTTCTGCTGGGGCCTCCCTCTGGAACAGCCTCTCTACCTCTCTGAAACTTGAGGAGAACCATCTCCGGTTCCGGAAGCACCTCAAGACCTTCCTTTTTGCTTCTGCTTTCTCTCCTCCTCTCCCCTGCTGATCTCCTCGCTCAATCTGAAATCGCACTGGCTACCCTCTGATCTCGGGTCCAGGTCCCCTTCCCATCAGTTGCACACCTGCGCTGCCCCCCTGGTAACCCTTCCACGTGGTAGGCTGTTTTTGTATCCCTACAGCCCCCTTCCAGCACTGGACACCCGATGCCTGCCCTTACCCTTGTACTTGCCACCCGCTGGCCGCACTTTTATTTATTGTCTTTATTTATTTTACTGTTATCCTATGTACTGCACTGCCGACTCCCCTTTCCTCCTGCACTTTGCCTCTTCTCCGCCCCCCCTGCACTTGTGCGATCTCAATGTCATCTGGCCTAGTAGGATCGTTGTCTCTGTCTTCCCTCTGTTTTCGCTCCCTTGCCTCGTCGTGCCTTGAAACACTTGTGTATAGGCGCGTTAAAAATGCCATATCATATCAGTAGATGACTCTTTCAGAGATGGAATTACCGGCATATTTTTATTATTTAATAAAAAAATACAAAATCCAAGGCTTTCACATCCTTGCCAGGTGGCAATTAATCACAATAATGCCTTCTGATTTCAGTTTCATAAACTCTTCCTTAACTTTTTTTCTCATGTGGAAGGGAATTCTCTGGTGCCTAAGTGCCTCCGGCTGCACCATTGGGTCTATCAATTTCATCAATTTTGCCGCAGCTGCCTTTGAAGAGGTTGCAATATTCTTGTAAGAGTGAGCCAACATCTTCTTGGTATAAACTGAATACAAAGTGCACCAGTCCTACTCCTCTGCTGTGTCATAACTTAGTGAGCGTCCTTTACCTTCACCTGCTAGAAAAGGTGTGTCTGGTGTACAGTCTTGCTCTTGGGTAACTTATGAGAGGAACGAATGGGACCCACCATATCTAAAGACGCAGAGGTTTTGCCATGTGTGGCCTCGGTATTAGGTGTTTGAATTTTAATGTCAGCAGGAAATAAAGTGACATGTGACAACACTGGGACAAATTCAATCGGATGGCTACTTCACTTCATGGTTGGCATCTTTTGCTTTTGCGCCCATGCCAAGCCGATCAGATGAAGAATATTTCGTCAATGTCATTGTCATCCCACATTCAGTGTCCTCCTATGTCATGGCAGCTACCCTCCTACAGCTCAGCCTTGAGTGATTTCATGTTCTATTGGACCTCATTGTTGGCCATGGTGCTCTGCGCACCTTTGCGAAATTGTTGGGTTTCACACACCCTACCAAATGTTTAACTTGCCACGGGCCAGTCTTCTTCATGTGGCAGGAACCCCTCGCGTGAGTCATATTGCACCACGTATTCTCAGTGTCATGCTACGTGATCTGCCACTGCCTCTTGAACACCCTCTTTGTGCTGGGAGAGCCATCATGGCAAGTGCTTCTTCCATACAGAGCGACTTTATGGCTTCTTCTGTGTCTCTGACTCTAGCCCCAGCCAGCTTGTGTGATCTCCCCAGTTCAAGGATGTGTTGCATACACTATTTGAAAGTATTGCTGTGTTGAGAATCAGCTTTGGATGAGTTACACCCTTATTGTTTCCTCTTCCTCCTGAAGGGTGCACAGTGGCCAATGGTCACAAGTCGCATCGTGGTATAGTACCTTAGTGGGCGGTAGCATATAGACATGGACACACAGATAGTGGCTGAACGAGCCAGGACTTCTTTATTAACCTTTCACTTAAAGGGGGCTAGGGTGTCTGCGTGCGAGGGACTGCAGCAGGTCCTAGGATTGACAAATAACTGCATTCTGGGGAGCAAGGCCAGGTTTAGAAACCCATGCGTTCACGTTAAAAGCGCAGCCACACCACAAGGGTAGTGCCTCAGAACGTTGCCTGTCACTTTGAAGGTTCTGGGCGCTCTTTCTCTACTACAGCATGCAGGGTTGTTGTCTACTACGTGATAGAAGTGCAGAGGCCATCATGGATGAATGGGGGCTCTCTTATGGCTCGTGAACAGCTTTTATCGATGCCTGTAACTAGGCTTTTGCAAAAGAGAGGGTTGAATCCTGGTGAAGACCAGATGTGAAGTTGTAAAGAGAGAGGGGTTCGGTTCTTTGATCTATTCCCTCTGCGGATACAGGATGTGCTCTGTCTTCAGGCACTGGCTGGGATGAACTTGTTTCTCGGAGGGTAGTGTGAATCTGTGCAACTTCTCATTGTAAGTACTGGAGCTGAGTGAAGGTGTCACCCTGCATGCAGGTTCAAAGGTCGCTGACCAGCAGGCTCTTGCAGTAGGACTATGATAACTGGAACCCTCTTAGAAGTGTGCAATAATATTTGTGTGAATAAAAAGTTGGAGCAGACCAGCTTTTACTTGGTGAGCAGGTTATTCTCTACAGGACTATGTTTTCTCAAAACGGTGCTCTCAACAGCGTTGCTCGAGTTTACGACGAGCGCCTTCACCACTTTTTTTTTATCTAATCTGGCCGAAAAATGACACTCCTGGAAGCTCAGGAGTCTGATGAGGAACGTGGTTTATACCCAGGCTGCAGATGGACGCTTTCAACAAGTTGAAGGGCGACACAACACCAGCCCATTCCTTACACAGCACGACGTCAGCTGTGTCTTTTCTGACAACTTTACATAGAACACTCACCCTCTCACAGCATGCCAAATGACATCACCCGTGACAGTCATACATAGACACAAGAGGCAGACATATCAGGACATAACAGTCAGATTCAGGGATTAGCGGCTCGACCATACGGTGCTGTTTCTGCATTAATACAAGGGCCAGGAGCTATTACTCACTAGAAGACAGGCATCACCATTACCAAGGACAAGGGAATTTAAATGCGAGGTGGAAGCACATTATCACTCCCCTTTTCCTAATTATCACCCCAAAGGCAAGTAGAGGCCTAGCAGAGCAGATGGATAGATGGCCGAGTGGAACAGGTGAAGTGGAAATAAAATGGCGCCTTTGTGACACGGGCTCAATGTCAATCGCTCCACGTCCCGTCCCTGTAACACATCATGTCACACCCATGCATCACTGTGAAATTAAACCGTCCCTTTCAGAGCGGGAGAGAAGCCTCCGCGCGGTACATCATGACAGCCTTAATGATCACGATGATGCTGATAGTGATAAAATACTGCCGCACTCACAGGCCCCTGACGGAGACGAAGAGCATCAACGGAGAGCGCTGCTGGCGTTACCGGGGAGGTCACACGTAGGAGAGGGATTGCTCCGGTTTTGCGGATATTCAGAAAAACATTACATATGGTAAATTGCTGTTTGTGAGAGACATCTTTAACTGGGCTGGAAAGGCTTCAGAAACAACGGTAACTGCATGTTCACCACTGAAGGTGACGCGCATTGAAAAAGAAACACGCATTGGCAATGCCGACGGTTTGGACGTTTGTGTAGGCGTGAGAAAGGCACTTGCCAGCCACAGCCATAGTGATATTAACTGGCCATTGATGGCATCAGGTGCCAAATGGTGCGAGTAACTGGGCATCTAATTGCAATGCCTAGCAAATGCCTAATACTTATACACAATCCAAAACGGTTGGCTTTGTCAATGGTTGTTTTTAACAGTACTACAGTACTACAGTGAAGGACACACATAGTGCTTATAAATCGAGTGGCCGAAGGCAGAGCTGGTTGGCGTTTCTATTACACAAGTTGCAGGGTCATAACTCCAATTATGTTGTCAACTCTCAGAAGACTGCTTTGAAAAAACACTGGCAGGAACTTAATTGCAAAGGTTGATGGTAAGGCTTGATTAAAGCAAGCTCAACAAATTCCCAGAGGAGGTGTTTTGGGCAGGAAGGAGCAGGGACTGGGTGGGGATGGCCAGAGGGATTAGCATGGCCATGGGCAGTCAATGGGTGGGTAAATAATCAAACAACACCTCTGCCCTGCTGTTCTGCTCTGTCTTGACACTGTGTACGTAGCATACCCTCTTACCTTTGGGCCCAGGTACCTGCTCACCCTGCCACCCACCCGCACTGCCTCCTGGAGATCCCTCGCACTGGGGTCTGTATCTGTAACCATACAGTTCCCCCCCCCTTGCTGCAATTATCAGACACCCCCCGTCTGTTGCCTTATACCTAGCACTTGCAATTTGCTGGCTGCACTATCACTATTTTTTTTTTTTTTTTTTTACTATGGATTTATTTATCCATTGATCTGTTTTTCTTCTGCTGAGCACTTTCCACTTTTCTCCCCTCCCTTGCACTTTCCCCTCTCCCCTCCCCCATGCACTTGCACATTCTCAATGTCACTGGGCCTAGTAACATTGTTTTTTTTTGTGTACTCCCTTGTTCCCCTCCCTTGCCTTGTCGCGCTCTGAATCACTCATGTACAAGCGCGATATAAATAAAATATCAATATCAACATCAATATCAATACCTACAAGCTCTGTGTCCCTCCTCATGTGCCATTTCCCTCTTTCTGTACTCTAATGCAATGGTTTGGGTTTATAGGTGTGGCAAACGACACCCAATAGCCCAAACTAAACATGGAGCGAGGAAGAGACAAAATGGAGCGATGAAGAGGAAAGGATAGTGAAAAATGGGACACAGTAAATAAAGATTAAGAAGGGAACAGTTGTAGAGAAACAATAGTATGTAACAAGAGTCGAGTCTGTACATCCAAAGCTTGTAACGTTTTTAACCCCTGGTTTTTTCGAGTTCAAAGCCATAAAAAAGAAGCTTTGTTAGGCATCAGATGTGTACGATACTGGTAGTGACACACCAGTGTACAACACAAACGGGCTGATTTAGAGTGTGGAGTAAATAAAAACATCCTGCTTACCAACAGTGAAAAAGGACCTGAATTCAAGCTTAGATTTTCTGGCTTTCCATGAGTAGGTTTCTTGTTGCAGTTGGACTTGCCACTACACCAAGAGTTGCTCTGATTGATGTGACCATTTAAGCAGTCACCCCCATCAGCACGTCTATTTATACTGTGATATAGACACACCAAAAGCATGTCCTGAAGTCTCCTTGGTCTCGTATTGACCTCCCCAACTGCCAGCACACAAGTGTTGGCCTCATTACACGTTGTGTGGTAAAAATCGGAATTTTACGGCATGGCGCTATTAGCGTGTCCGCCCTTGCAAAAGACCGCTAATAGCGTCCCATTACGAGTTCGCGGACACGAGCATAGCGCCATGCCGTAAATGACTTTACCGCCATGCCACAAAAGTCAACAAAATGCCCCTTACCGACCTCGACCAAAGTGCTGATAGCACCTCCTCCCTCACGCAACATGCAAATAGAGGTCACCGCTATTAGCGGACACCGTTAAAAAGCGGAACCGGAAATAGCGTCATCGCACAGGAACGGGAAAGAGAATGGCGGCCATCTTTAAAAACACAATCCATTGCCATCCTCTGCATCCAGGACCTCTTTCCGGAGAACTCTGACAAGAAACCATCCAGGACTGCCCGAAGATGTCAAAGGCCCTAAAAAAAACCTCAGATCGTCAGCGGAAAGAGAAATTTACACCTGAGGAGCTCATAATGCTGACTAGCACACTTGCAGCCAATGCCGAAGTCGTCTTCGCCAATGATATGCGCCGGGAGGCTATCATCAAGAAAAAGGCCATCTGGGACGAAGTTGCCCACAAAGTTAGTGCGGTGGGCACTACCACCCGCAGTGTGAAGGACTGCCGCAAGAGGTGGGACGACCTCCGGCTCCGTGTGCGGAATATCCTATCTGTCAACCGCAACCTTGCAATGGCCACAGGAGGTGGCGCAGAATCACCTCTGAAGATGAAGGAGTGGGAGGAGACATGTGCCTCCACAATAGGAGTCGAAGCCATAGAGGGGGTCGGAGATATGGAGCATGGTGTGGCCATCTCATCTGATGGAGGTGAGTGTATAAGTCAAACAATGCACAGTGAAGGGTGAGGGGGTACCCCAAACATGTGTCGATGACTGGGCCATTGATCCAGCCACACACATACATGCATGCATCACCATATAGACGTGCAATACAGACCCATCAATGCATGACCAACCCGACATCCCCATTACAAGAATCACTGATAAATAGGCCCCAATGCATAGAGCAGCATGACGTGAACATTCTGCATGAGGCACCTAGACCCATTTACGATGATGTACCCTATTTATGTCCTCCACAGGATCACCGACAGACACTGGAGACACAAGCACTGCAGCACGTACTCCCCCAGCAGCCAAAAAAGCCAGGATGCATGAGAAAGGTGACACCGCCACCACCTCCAGGGAACTGGGAGGACAGTCCATCTGCAGAGGGCCAAGGGCGGCAGGAGCACCATTTCATCACAGCCTGAGGGCACAGCTCCAGTTGTAGCTGAACCCACGCCAGTGTGCCCCATCATTGCTGAGATGAGCACAGAGGGCACGCACTCCGCTGCCACCAGCTCAACTGGGGAGGCAGCAGCCACCGCACCGCCCACTGACGAGGAGGACGCAATCGACGTCCTACAATTAATCCATACCCCCAGCCCAACATGGTCCATTGAGGGGAGTCCAAGGGCAACGTCCGGATCTGCTAGCCAGGGAGCACATGACACCCACACTGTAGAAGGTGCATGGAGCCCTCAGGTGTCCTCACCGGATGCCGGAAGCACGGACCAGGGCGCACCGTCCAGCCCAGCAGCACCTACCACCCTGCCTGACCTTGCAACCATCACCCGGAGGCAGGAAGACATTATTGCACTGGTCGCCCAGCATGTGGCCGAGACAGGCCGTCTAAGGGATGACCTCAACAAATATGCAGGGCAAACAAAGGAGGCCATTGAGGCCTGCACTGACAGGATATGCCAGGAAATGGGCCAACTCCGCCAGGCCATTTTACGTATTGGGGACATCATGGAGCAGCATCACCAACCCCCAACACAGGATCGACCGGGAACCTCCTCCTCAGTGAGTTCCCAGCAGACCAGCCCCCTGCGCCGCTCTCTGCGCAACCTGAGGCGCCCCACATCACACCAACCCAATGTTGGTGGAAGCCCTGAGGCTTAGGTCCACCAAGGACCAGGTGGCACATGTGGGGCAGGAAACGTAGACACCATAAGACTCACCTGGGTGTTTTGGTAAGGGTGCATTTGGGTGGTTTGGGGGAGGGGGGTAAAGGTGCATTTGGGTGTTTTGGGGGGGAGGGGGGTAAGGGTGCATTTTGGTGTTTTTGGGGGGAGGGGGTAAGGGTGCATTTGGGTGTGTTGGGGTGTTGCACTTCTTATCACATTCTGTTCAATATACACTGTTCTGAAGTTGAAACCCAAGCGTGGTCTCCATCATTGCGTATGTGTCGTTTATTTTGGACAGGGTCCTTTGTGGTACTCAAAACATGCACCAGGGCAACAATATCCGTCTCCGTCCATGCTATTTCACCTTTGTGCCTGATGGGATTTCAGAATCAGATGCTGACGCACATCGTGTGCCTCCTTGGCATTGCCTCTTGCATGTCCTGCCGGTGCATTCCACCCGTACTCATCCCCATCCACATCATGCTCTTCTGGTGGTTGCATGTCAATTTCAGGTGGCATTGGCACATTCCATCATAGGCACATTTTTTGATGCTCTACACATGCCATGGTTATCTTTGCCACTTTGACACGGCTGTACAGGAGTGCCTCACCCAGGCTGCTTAGGCAGCGGAGCACTGTCATTGGAAGGCTGACTGCCAGCTCTATCATGACGCAGGTACGGGGATGTGCAATATTGTTGTCCTCTTCCTGCTCATTCTGTGGGTTCCGTACAGGGGTTAGGAGCCACCTCCTCAGTGGATAGCTGGCATCGCCTGTATGGTGTGAGGAATGGGTACCTGTTACGGGTCACCTCTGGTGCGGGCTGTTGTTGTTGGTGCTGCACTGCTATCATGTAGTCAAGCCCGTCATGCCATGCTGCTGCTATTGGGACCATCTTGGTGTGGGAAGGGGTGTGGGTAGGGGTGTGGTGTGCTCTTTTGTGCTGCCTGTCTCCATTGCATGCACCTGTGCTGAGTGTGTCCACATATGTTAGATGGGTACACTGCTCAGGTCTCTTAACATGTGCTTTTCGATGCCGTTATTAGCGCAATGCCGGTGAGGGGTTTTTGGGTATTTTCCATGCCGCTAATGCCATGTCCGCATGGCTTGTGATGGCCTGGTATTAGCGCCATGGCGCTAATTCCGGCCTGGGGGTCACGCACCCGCGGCCTTGCCGCTTTTAGTGGCACCGTAATTAACGGGTGCGCTGATAGCGGTGGGTCCGGGTCGTGATTGGCTTAGGAAATTACCGGTACCGGTAATTGCTTACCGGTACCGGTATTCCCTTACCGCACAACGTGTAATGAGGCCCTTAGACACAGGAGCGACTTTGATAGCCATCCCTTCTAGTGGAATTCATTGTTCCCTTTGGGTGGAATGAATACTTCCCTTCTGGTGGAATTAATTGTTCCCTTTGGGTGGAATGATTTGTTCCCTTTTGGAGGAATGACTTCTTCCCTTCTGGTGTAATTAATTGTTCCCCTTTTTCTTTTTTTTATATTGTAATTAGCTAAAATTAATCAGCTTTTCAATATACACAATTCAACATATACAAAATAAATCCTAAAAGTTAAGCACAAAAAATCTGAAATACATTTGATCAATGAGTTGATAGACATAAATAAACATAGCAATACAATTAGTAAAATTAGCAAAGGTAAGACAATACTTGGCATGCATTTAGCACCTCCTATCTTTCTCCTTTTCTTTTTGTTTTTTTGTTTGTTAAAAAGGTACATTTATGCATTTTAGCATTCCATTTCATGTGGTTTTACCCATATCAAATAATTCATTGTTGGCACCGTATCCGACTTGTAAGTTAGTTAGTTAGACCACATACATAATTAATGTGCAATATTAACTGTACATGGAGAGGACCACAATTTGCTTTTGCAATAATATGTATTTTGCACTTATCATTTGTTTGTTTTTAGATTTGTCCCCTCGCCAAGGATTGTCGAATTTTCTAGATTCAACGATTCCAGGAAGTTTACCAACACTATTTGTACTGATCTTTTACTAGAGCATAGTAGAAAAGGCCAGCACATATCCTGGACCACAAGGTTTAAAATAGAGGATACATTTACAAAATGTGTTGTTCTTGGCACGTTTAATGCTCGACACAGACATACTAAATGTTCCAATGATTCAACTGTGTCCATTACACCACAAAATCTGCAAACTCTATGTTCTGAGGACTCTGAAGTCTTCTGACTTGTACCTGTCGTGTGGCCCATAAATCAAAACGCACTCTCAAAAATGCTGATCTAAACACAACAGAAGGTGACCTCAGGAGATAAGATTCTGTCGTTTTGATTTTTTTTTGGCCAGAATCTATGCTCACAGATCTGGCGATATTCAAGACACAGACTTCTCGTGGTGATCCAGTCAAACTGATAAATTAGAGTTTTTGCTTTATCTGGATTTGTCACCAGCATATCAGTAGAGACATTTGCGTCAGCTAGACAAGAAAGTGTTTTCTCAACCCAACATTTTGCAAATTTGCTGTTTGAAGAGAACATGTATTTAGCCATTACTTGTAACATGTCCAACTGATGGTTGGCGACCAAGCACTTACGTAACAAAGAGTCACCACAAATAGATAGCATGTCGAGAAATCAACCCTAGTTCATAACGCAGACACACCCCTGGTACACACTGAGGCAAACAAAGCACTGCCCTCCAAAGTTTGGCTTCCATTCTTTCCAATTTATTTTTTTGCCAACTTGGTAAGGTTTCTAAACCGTATAAAAGGGTTGGAATGGCTTTCATTTTCCAAAAGATAATGGCTGGTTTTGCCGAGAATTTGCCATATCGGTGCAATACAATTTTCGCCTGCGATATGGCTGTGTTCAACTTCACCTCCATGCTCTCCATTTGGCCCTCTGGATTTGTGATGCCTTCAAAAACCATGCCCAGATAGGTATATTTATTCATTATAGGATTGATTTATACTCCACCTGAATGTATTCCTTTTGTTATCATTAGGTTCATATGTCACAATGTGTGTTTTATTGAGGTTGATAACTAGTTGGTTCGTTTCCAAGTAAGAGCTAAATGCACAAAGCAAATTCTGCAATCCCATCGGGGTTTTCGAGATGAGGACTATATCATCTGCATAATTTAGATTTGTGATTTTAGCACCACTAAGGATCAGAGCATCAGATAGTATATGCAGAAAGGAATGACAGAGATCTTGAATAAAGTAATTAAAGATTGCAGATGCTAGAAGGCAGCCCTGTTTAAGGCCACAAGGTGTCAAAATGTGGGCTGATAGTAAGCCTTCTAGAGTTAGGTCTATACAGATGGATGTATCCGCATGAAATGCATGGATAATATCCTGTGGGGCATGGGGGCAGCCATCCCCTTTCAATTTGGCCATGAGAAGAACACGGGAAACCGAATCAAATGCCGCGTGTAAGTTCATTGCAATGGGTTTTTATGGCATTTAATGACAGAAGATTGACATTTGTGCCTAATCCTGCCACAAATCCAGTTTGTTGTGGATCCCTTAAACCAATTGGTTTTGTCCACGCATTGAATTTCCCTAGAATTAGTTTTGCGAAAAGTTTTCCAGGGGCGTCCAATAACGCGATTGGGCGATAATTTTTCAGATTGGTGGGATTCACCTTTTTTATATATGGGGACAATAATTGATGTTGTCCAGGATGCTGGTAACAGGCATCTTGTCATAACTTCTTTAAAGATGACATAAAGAATATTAGCCCAATAGCTTGGGTCTTCTTTAAATAAAGAATTGTGTAGCCCATCTGGACCTGCAGCCCTAGAAGAGCTTAGTTTTTTTTATTAGCTCCTCCAGAAGTGCTGGTGAGCGTTGGATGTCCACTTAAATGTTGATTGTCTGATGTAATCATTGGCTCTAAAATCTGGATCTTTATACACGGTTGTATAGTGGTCAATCCATGACTCTTCCAGGACAGCATGCGTTTGGGCATGTGCTTGATTCGGTTCTATACGACAATTCCCCAATTTTTTCCAAATTTCGGGTGAATTTTTGAAACCCAAAGTTTTTAGCATCTCTTCACTATGTTGTTGATAGACTAAAGAGCGGCGGCTAAGTATCCAATTTAGATATTTACATTTAGCGGTTCTTAGAGCTTGAACAGGAATGATCAGAATCGTAGCCATTATAAACCTTCTTTCTTTACGGTAATGTGCTTTGCGTGTTTTCATTGCAGGATCAAAAGAATGTCTATGATTTCTTTTGTTTTGACTAGGAACAATCGTATTTCTAAACGGTTCCAGTAAATCGGTGTAATAGATTAGTTGATCGGAATTCACTGACAAGTTTATTGCTTTTGAGAATTTCAAAAGGTTGTTACGAGACCATTTAAGTCGAGTTTTTGAATTGTTAACAACTATCTGTTGTCTCATCCACTCACGACTTAAGTTTTCTGTAGTCCAGTGGAAATGAAATGATAGAAGATGGTGATCACTGTGTATTTGGGGGATTACTTGAAATGAGGAGATTTTGTCAAACAATTGTTCCTCTACATATATGTAGCCAATCGTACTATGACTTGCTTCACAATACCATGTGTGTCTTGATTGTATATCTCCCTCTACAGCACCATTTACCATGCAAAAGTTTCTGTCATTCATGAAGTTGGACTAAGTTGAAACATCTTTCATCTTACGTTTTGTACTAGTAGATAGGCAATGTAAATTGATATCCTCGACTAATATGGTCTCCGTGATTCCCTCAGTTAGTGCTATCAAATCTAGTAATTTGGTCAAGCCTTGATAAAAGATTTCATCTGTTAAACCACCCGGGTTGCGGTAAACATTTATAAATGCAATTACGTGATGTAAACACTCGATTTTCACCAATTGTATGTAGATACTGATGTTTCTCCATGCTTCAATTTCAAGACCATGCTTTTTATTTATCGCTACTAAAAGCCTGGAAGAAGGACGGCCATGCAAGCCAGCTCTGGCTGGCAACAGAACCACATCATAATTGTCCCATACAGGAGACTCAGTGTACCATGTCTCCTGTAGTGCAATTATGTCCTATTGCTCCGGAAATTAATTAATTGAGGCTTGCAGATGGGAATGGCCGTGTAAATTCCAACACGTTACACTGAATAAGGGCAGCCAAGTAGCTCTTAATGGTTAATTTTTAGAAGTCTGATTCGCTCCAGAAGAGGCATCATCACGAGAGTTTACATAGATCTTGTCTTGTGGTCTATGTGACTCAACTTGCAGTGTTATGCGTTCTGGGTCCTGAGCAATTAGGAACCCCATTTCGAACAAAGCCATTTTCACCTTCCATATTGCATTTAAAACTACACCCGAGGGTATCCACAGTCTCACAATAGAAGTAACAGTGTCTGAAAGATATTCAACTTGTGTGATGTCGCGTGATACTAGATCTTCCAGATCCACGACATCACGAAAAATATTTAGAATGCTTTGTCTGTTCAGATTGTATGAGGCATAGGGACACTCCCGGCATTTCAAAATTAATGAGTGACAATCTGACTGCAAGGAGAGTGAATGTCGTGAAACATTGGTACTAATGTTTGGTATGCTGTTGTTATTTGAAAAGGTATTATATAATGCAGATCTGCAATTAGAAGTGTCCATTTTTTGTGCAATAGTGTTTTGGAATGCATTCTGTCGGTTATTGTCTGATCTTTTCAGTGAGTGCATACACCCATCCACTGTGCTGGCCCAAGATACAGACTTCACCTGTGGACCAGACAAACATGTATTCGGTTAAACATTCATATCCTGTACAGGTTCAACCAAATAAGTGTCCACTGCTTTACGTAATTCGGTTAACATTAAAGATCTTTGCCCATCTGATTCTTTTGTGCAATGCGCCTCATTTAGTTTAATTACAGGCACCGGATTTATCTGGGGCTTTATAGACACCTGCGTATTCACACAATCAGCATATTCAACATTCATACTCTGTACACCTTCTTCCAAATACGTGTACACTGCTTTACGCAATTCAGTAAGCATTAGTGTTCTTTGCTCGTCTGGCTCTTTTGTGCTCGGTGCTTCCTTGAGTTTGATTACCGGCACTGGGTTTATCTGGGGGTTTGTGACCGCTCGCATGATCGCACTTCCATTACGATTAATCTCGTCCATCAAATCATCCAACGACTCATGTGTCAGTGGATGAGTAAAAGGAGCCAGACAAACAGTTGCCAACGGCGCAGTGGTCACTTGTTCTGTTACTGAGTGATTGCAATTCTGGGCATCAGTGGCGTTAGTTTTAGTTAATGTGATTTTTTTAAAGAAAGAACTTCAGGAGGGTTTCACATTTCTTACAGAAGGCATATTCTTTGGTTTTTTTGTGCCATCATTCTAACACTCTTTTTTTGTGTTGGTCGTTTTGGATGACTCGTTGATAATAGGGCCAACCCTTACCGAAGATTGCGGTAAGTCACCGTCTACAACATCTCTTAAATCTGGAGAATCCATCATGCTAACACAAGAAGTATTTGCCACCGGTGGGCGTGGACCAGGTCCACCATCCATTGGTGGCATAATTATGTGGGTAATCGCTGGGAGTGTGGACTCGGGTTCCTTCTGACCCCACCACCTCCTCAAGGATGAATCGATTTTCACCCCAAGAGGTGTATTTGACTTACATCTTTCAGATTGGGCAGGAATTTGTTCTGGGCATTTGGGCCATTTGTACATTTTTTGGAACCAGTTCAACAAAGCGGCTACTTTTGACTCTTGCTTGGACATTTTAGTATCCAGGGTTTCAAATAATTTGAAGAGGATCAGGAGGGTAGTGTTGATGGCAGCTAATGCTGTTTGAAGCAACGGGGATTGAGTTTCTGTGTTATCTGCCAATGGTCTTGCCATTGTGCGGCGCAGGGTGGGCTGAACAAATGAGACCGCAGAAATGGATTGACCATTTAGTGAAGAGTCAACAACAGATACACTTCTCTCAGTATTTTGCAAATTGCGGATAGATATCGGAGATTCACATTGACTCGCATATAAAGGGACCTCCTGTTTATCTATGCTTGCCATTGATGACACTGTTGACAAAACACTGGAGGACTGGTGCCCCCAATTACGAGTCGGAATAGGATAGGGTGAGGCTAAAATTGTGTTGTCTGATAATACTTGTGTGATCCTAGGGCCACCTGCCCCCTCTACATAAGACTGAAATCTGGATAAATCAACCTGAGGTAGGGTGCTAACCACATTAATAGACTGTCTTTCCCCCATATTGGAGTGTTTTCGGGTGGACAGGCCCTGGGGTTTAAACATAGCAGTATCACCGCCAACTAGCAAACCAGGCGAAGAGTTAAGAATAATCGATTTATGCAATACATGCAGTTTGTTTGAAGTAAGTGTTTTTGCCAGATTGTTACATGTACCGACCACTGTCGGCATGTCAGATTTCAAAGAATACAATCTCCCACGAACATTCATGTTGTCAAAGTACTAACAAGTAAACAAGTATAAGTGAAGACACTATTAACTCTTTTTTGCCTTTTTTGCCTAGTAAAAAAAGGAGAAAAAATGAAATAGAATAAAATAAAATAAAATAAAATTACTTTTACCGCCCTCCGGCTGCCGGCCACTCAGCTAAGCGGCCAAGTGACACTTAACTCGGTACTTTCCTGAGATGCGCGCACGCGATGCGCGTGCATTTAGTACAAATACAAGTTCCAATGAGAGTGAAGAGTAGCAGACCAATCCCAGCGTGACAGAGGAGGGTCAAGAGAGTCTGTCAATCACTCTTTTTTTTACTCTTTCACAATCACTCTTTTGTTTACTCTTTCACTTCTCCATCGACAGGAGGAAAACACCAAAGATAGCAGATAGCCGGTAGCAATTGGAGCAGCAAGGCAGAGGAAAGCAGCAAAACACTGCCACCAAGCGTTACTTAACTCGGTACTTGCCCGAGATGAATTCTTCCCTTCTATTGGAATTCATTGTCGCTGCCACCTTATCCATTTAGTAAATCCCATCGACCGTGGAACTCACCTTCCCAAAAAGTGTGTCTTGACCTGTATATTAATGCTAACAATAATTAAAAGACAGAAACAGTATGTATAAGGCTAATTAGTAAACACAGATCATTATTGACCTCGTCCCAACTTGTCAGAATGTTACTACTGGTATTGACTGCATGCTGAACATTCTGACTTGTAAGGCAGATATGGAAACAACCACCAATTTCCAGGCAAGGTTTTTTTTAAACAAGGGGGGACTTTTTTTATGACAACATTCTATTTAACACACCATAGGGAAGGCTAAAACATGGGAATATGCTTTGCCTTTCTTACTGAAAAACTTTGCTCATGTTAAACCCACTCCAGTTTAACTATGTTTTCAATTAAAATATTTAACTTGTGAAGACAGTGTTGTGTAGAATACACTACCAAATAAAACCACATTCTATTCACTAATTAAGTTTATCTATTTACTTTAGTTGGTATCAGGTAATAATAACCCTATATATATAGTCGCTGTATATAATGTCGCTGGAAAAAGGTTGTGGCGACATTATAGAGGTCACCACATATAGGGACAGGGTTGTAAATAATATCCCCACAAAAAACAGCAATTTTTCGGCGATTATTTTGCATGGCGATATCTTTGAGGGGACATTATTACATGGAATGCTTTAGTCACTATTAAAGATGTGTTTTTACTTCACTACCAAAACTTCAAAGAATGTGTTGCTACTGCCACTTTGTGCTAAAAGCATTTTCAGAGTTATCGGACTTGGGAGCCATCATTATCGCCAACTTATGGCCTGAGGCAAGGTGGTGGCCATTATCGTGAAGTAATGATTCCCACTTTTGCTATAAAGCTACATTAAAGGCTCTAATTCGGAGGAAGAGGAGGAGTACGAGAAGATGGTGCTGGATAGCACTCCTCTACTGTGGGAGTGACTAGAGCACAGGGACTGAGTGGGACCTTTTGAGCATAATGTTGAAATACATGGCATTCAGCTAGGAGGATGTGCGGAACAAAGACATCCTCCCGGGCAAAGGGATCGACTTATGTGTTGTAGCTTGCTTCCTTAGCGGCATTTGTAACTGGGGCACTGCAGCTGGCTCTCACACACATTTGCTGTGCCACCTGAGACCACACCCACAGTTGCTCTGACTGCTATGCCCATTTGAGTGTTAAACCTTCCTGGAGTAGTACTTGATACTGTGGAAAGTAGGAGCCAGAAGCATGCTCATGAGTTTCTGCAGCTCCCAGCTGCCAGGCCAGGCGCGCTACCAAGGTCACCTTGACAGTTTTCCCTTCTGGCATAAAGATCCACATAAAGTTCCCTTGCACAGTCCCTTTTTCCATTTAGTGGTAGCCAGTGGTCTGCGGATGCTGGCATTTTACTATCTGCACAACAGATCCAAGCAGATCTGAGTTACCGATCACGTTGGACCTTTATGACTTGTCAGCTTGTTTTGTCATCATTTTTCCAGGTCTGTATTTCTATTTTTGCTTTGCGGCTCTTTATTTATCATTTCACAAATCTTCTACATTTTCTCAGAGCCAAGATGCAAATAAAATAAAATGTGTATATATCACAATGGAAAGAAATAATATAAAAGATTGTCAGCCGAAAAAGAAAGACAAATGAACAGAAAACAAGCAACAATGTAGCATAAATCTCTCAAGAAAGAGAAGAAAAGAAGGAGCAAGCAATGCATGGAAGGAGGAAAACATAAAGTAAGACATATATAGAGAAGGAGAGAAAGAACAAAAACCTGAGAGGGGCTGTCTTTCCAGTTTTATGCCACATTTAAATGTACACATCTATTGTCTATCGTGTAAATATATGTTAATTGATTCGAGTCAGGCACTAAATGGCAAACATCTTTATTTCACACTCAGGGAGAGTGACGGCACCTTCCATACTGCTTTGTAATCTGAGATGAATATATTGTGCAGTAACAATGTTAGCAAGCAATTTAGACCAGAGACTGCACGGTACCAGTGAAAAACAGTTTGCATTAATTACGCTCTGAGTGACACATCACAAATGGTTGCAAATTGTAAGCAGAACCATATAGCAAAGAATTGACATATTCGTAAAGCATGCAAGACTGAAGCTGAAGTTTGGTCGCTGCTCGGAAGGGGTGTGTGTGTGTGTGTGTGTGTGTGTGTGTGTGTGTGTGTAAATTATAAAAATGCAACTTTATTTATACTGTAATTTAGAGAGATTGATTTAACCTCTAATCTAATTCTCATTTGTAAAATAAGCTTCACAATTAAGGACGAATTAGTGGCATGCTCATTATATGAAATGAAAATACATTGAGGAAATATGTTTAAATTAACTCTATAATGAGTCCAGACACAGCGAAATACACTACAATTAGTAACGCAAATGACATTTGCTGGGCTCACATAGTTCTGTAAACAAAGGGATATGTGCAGTGATCCTTTCCCTTCTTTCCATGAGGAAAGGTTCAGAAGAAAGGGGAGGGCAAGGGTCAAAAGGTTTCTTGCACACCAGAGGTACACATTTTACAGTCACTTTAGACTGTACACTTAGGGCACGAATCTCAAGTGGGTGTTAGGTACCGAAAAGGTTGTTAAAAGCGTTAACCTTTTCGGTACTCTAGTCTGAAGGTGGCGCATTCTTCCGAAGTCAGTATGAATGCGCCACTTTCGGAATGTATGTGGCAGTTGCTAGGATGGGTGGGAAACCAACCGAGCAACCACCACATTCATTGCCTGCTACTTAAGACAGGTATTCTTGTGGCACTCCTCCACTTTTAAATATGCGCTAAAAGGGCACACATATACGGTACCATTCCGGTGCCGGTATTGCAGAGGAATGCCACAGGAAGCCGGTTGCAGTGCAGGTAGGTGGGCAAACCAGTAAAGTAAGCAGCTTCAATGTTGTATCCTGTGTTAGGGCAGGATACAACGTTGAAGCTGCTGTCAGGGTGTGCATAGTTGTATAACTATTCCACTAGCTTGTTTAAATAGCATAGTGGGAAGTGGTATTAGCTTGGGCCGTATTGATGCTTCACTTGCTTATAGATTATGTACACACTGGAACATTTCTTTCTGTGAGTTGGTGGGGTATTCACTGCCATGAACAGGACTGGTGCAGGAGATGATACACCCGTGTTCTCGGCAGCACTTTTGTAAAATAACAATGATGTCATTATTTTACAAAAGTGCTGCCGATATTTCTGCATTGCGCCCAAAAACAGGCGCAATGACAACGGTTCAATGTCGTGCACTACGAGAATGCCCAGGCCTACTTGACAATGCCTTAGCAGCACATGCTATGCCTTTACAATTGCGCGTGGCCTACCTGCATCGCAAAATCTACGCCCTCAGTGAATTGCTCCATCATTCCCAACAAGCCCTGGTCTGGTGACCTACGCCTATGTGACCCTTAATCTGCTTCTCAGGCAAGAGTGCCTCACCCTCGTGTGTGTTGTGTCACACATCACTGGACGTGCCAATGTCCTGGGAAGAGTCTAACACCACAGCCACAGAGCAAACTGGACTGCCTAGATATCTGCCAACTAATCATGATTTCTCATGCTTCTGTGGCATCCTACTGCTAATCATGGCTGCAGTGTTGCTCTGTCTGTTAAAGCTGAACACCCAGTGCTTATCATAGAACCCAAAATACTGCTAGTTTCGGCAGTGACCTTGCTGGTTGTTGATGGGATGGTCTCTAATTTACCTAATGGGTTTGATTGGTTTGAAATTGGCACGTAAACTGGGCAGGTTGACTTCAAGTAGAGTCGGGGTATGCTAAAGCCATAGATATTAATGGCGATGGATTGATCTAGTAGAGTCGGACAACAGTTATGTCGCATATTCCTGGCGTCCAGAAATCGCTCCCCAACATACATTCTATGGATCTGCAACTTGTGGGTAAGCCAGATTGGAAAGCATGGTTGGGTATTCTGATCAGTTCTCTGGTGTAGAGTTGTGTAGAGCTAGCCCTTGAATGGCTTCATGATCACTATCACAATGATTAATATGTATAGATTGGCAGCATAACCATTCATATGATTTGCATGGTGCTGCTGGTTAAATGTTCTTAATGATCATTCCTCCGTGCTTGTAAGTAACATGCACTGTGCACTTGCCGGTTTATGTTGCGCTTGATGGGCACAGTCACTCTGGGCCGTATTCTGGGGTCACCGAAAGAAATTGTATTTATAGTCATAAGTATGCTTGTTTTATTTTCGTCATTTCAGTACGTCGCTGTTGCACGGCAGTTTTAATGCCAGCTTGGATGTCAGCGTGTGATGTCCTAAATAAATGGTGCATGCCATTTTAATGTGTTCTTAGTTTCTTAGAGAATTGACGCCATTTCGCTAGTTTACTTCACAGGTGGTATTTTCTCCACATGCAGTAAATGACAAAAATGCTGCAGGTAAACAGACTTTCAAGAATGCTTGAAAGCCTCAAGAGTAATGTTGCACCTGCATCTTCAAACACTGCGACACAAGCCTTGCCGAAAGGACACCACACACAAGAGCAATTGCATGCAACACTCTGTGCAAATGTACTGTCGTCGGGTACCGCCACCAGCCCGGTGTCGTATTTGGGCATGTATTTGGGCAATATGTGAGGCTTACAGTTTTGGAACTTTCACAGTGTGGATATATCCGTAACTGAATGCATTATACAAGGCATAAGGCAAGGCATGCATGAACATAATTCTTTTGAATGACCATGCCAATAATTCATAGTGACAGCCTTTTTGATCAAAATAAAAATGAGGTGGCCTGAAAGTGTTGTTGTTCCTCATTATGTTTTCTGAAAGGGAACCTCAGAATCAGTATCTTTGTAATGGGTGGGTGTCATTGCATATTTCAGGTGAGTTATTAGATTCCAATATATTTCATAATGGGAAATCGTGAGGATGGGCAAGGGGGGCCTGGCAGTGATGCTTTGATTAGCCAACCCAGCTTTTATCCATAGTGGGGAAGAAGACAAATGAATAACCAAATCATTAAGGGCAGATAGTTTGAGAAGATGATGGTTGTGATCTTAGACAAGAGCATTTCTAGCGCCTAATGCTTTCACTCCAGCTATTCAAGACAACATCTCTTCCTGTCTGCCCGCTATCCGGTCTTAGATGCCAAACCATTACCTTTATCCGAATCCTTCTAAGACTGATGTCCTCTTCCTTCCTGCTCCTACTATCTCCTCCTTTGTCCCTCACCATTTTCCACCTAACTCCCTCTCGATTCCCCCATCTGCACGCAGCCTTGGTGTGTACTCTTCTCTTAATCTCTCCTCCCATATTTAGTTTCTCTCTCACTCCAGTAGTTTTCACTTTTTTAACATTTGTTATGCCAGACCTTGTAAGCTTTTTGTATCTTTGTTTACCTTCTCTCGCCTCTTATCCTGCTCTTCACTTCTCACTGGTCTCCCCATTTATCATTTATGCCCAATACGTTCAATCTATAATTCTTCTATCTGTTTGCTTTTTTCTCTCTCTCCTCGTGACTCTCTATCCCCTGCTCTTGCCTCTATACGCTGGCTTCCTTTCCACTCCTGTCTGTGTTTTACCTTTCTATGCTTAATCTTGAAATCTCTCCACAACTTGGCCCCCCTTATCTCTCAGCGCTTGCACCTTTCTATTCTCCAGCTTGCTCTTTACGTTCTGCTTCTTAATGCCCCTCATCCTCCCTGTGCCTCCTCCCATTTCCTCTCTTTTTCCTATTGGCATCTTCTCACAGCAACGCTTGTACTCTCTCTCTTCACTCTCTTTCATCTTATTCTATGTTTCGTGCACGTTTAATGGACCTTCTCCTCTCTTCTTAATTTTTTCCACCAATTTCATATTGATTTGTACCGTTTTATATTTTTTTGTAAAGCGCTTTAGCATAAAATAAATACAAATACAAATAAATACAAAATATTTCTGTTCCAGGGTTAAAATATATTTCTGTGCACCTAAAAGGTACCCCAATTGGCAATGCCAGACACTTTTTTAATCCCTGATAAATCATTTTACTCCAATCTTAGAAAATTATGGAGTACAAATTTATCTGAGCCATATCTGCAATCCAGGCCTAGCAAGTGGAATGTCTGGGCACTTAATCTGTCATCTAATTGCTTTTCCCAGCCTTCCTCACATCATCCTAAACAGAATTAAACAAATGAGAGACTCACTGAGGTTCCTTAGAAAACCGTTCTACAAAACATACCTCATACATTTGTCTTAAGGTAATAGCAGCAATGCTCAGAGCAATGGCATAGTGGGGGTCCCCTCTGTGAGAGGTTTTGGGGAGGCATCTCAGCCATCGAGTCAGGTCTGGGCTAGGGTCAACTGTCACAATTCTCTTTCCTTGCAGTTCAAACAACATTGTATCATCCCAGCCCCCTAATATTGTTGGGTAGGATTATACAACTGCTCAGTGAAACCATTCATTTATAGGAAAGAATTGCCATAGCATTCATTACATTCAATGACAACTGGAACACCTGAAAACTTGGAAGCTACACGTATTGCCTGAAAAACAGTGTAGTATTCTCAGTACCCCTTGACCTATTGTTATGTATGAGTAGTGTCATGAACATGTCCATACACATAATTGCAGGCCAAACCAATGATAATGCAATGTTGCTATGCCCTTGCAAGGTAATATTAGCATTGCTAAAGTATGAGAGGCTGAGCATTACATTTGCCTAGTCTAAATCCTTATAAGGCAAATTAAAAAGTTTGTATGGCCACCCTTGCTTAGTGTGGGTCACGTAAGTAGGGCTAGACGAGTCTATTGTAACTAGTTACCTTAATTTTTCTTTCTTAACAGAGAAAGCAAATGGCAGGCAACTGTTGTAGCTTGTGCGTGACAATTGCTTGAGAAGGTGGTAAATGTCTGGGTTGTGCTAATGCTAATCTGAGTGGCACCCAATAGGAAGCTGAGTAGTTCACATGTGTACAGCTCAGAGAAATCCTAGTTGGTCACTTTACACTAGCGGTAATCAGTCACCTAGATAAAGAGATTGTTGAAGGAGATCCAGACCTCCCTGGGCCCAGGTACCTGCTCACCCTGCCACCTTCCTGCACTGCCTCCTGGTCGCCCCTTGCACTGGGGACTGTATCTGTACCCATACAGCCCCCCCCCATTTTTCTTCTTTTCTGCACTTATTCAGACTTACCCAGTGTATTGCTCTCCCCTGAAAAGTGCACGGAACAAACATAAATCACCAATGCAATTATAGAGCAACTACTTCAACCTATAAACAGACAGACACAATAACTCACAGCCACACACTCTTTAAAAGATAATCAGCTCTTTACAGCTATTTATTCAAAGATTACAAGTACATAGCAATAACTAATAAAACTAATATGGACATAGATCACAGAAGAAGTAAAGAAGTCAAAAGAAATACATCACTGTGAACGTAATCAAAGTCCTCATCTCATCCAGAAGCGGCTGGAAGACTCCGGGGGCAGCCAGGCTGAGAATGCCACAGCTCACAGGAAGGCCAGACAGAGCGTCCTTCTCTGGCTGAAGTCTCACCTGACCCCCTCTGGGTTTCCATATATATAGGAACTCCACAAAAGGGGAGTTAATTCTCAAACCTTCTGGAATTGCACCTGCGCAGTTGAGGAACAGCCGTCGGTTGCCAGCTGGGTCAATCGAGAGCTCCCCCCAAGGAACGCAGGGCCTCCCTGCTCTAAAAACATGCTCCACGGAGAACAGTAGCAAGTCATAACAACATGAGCTTTTCCCAGCAGAAATGGCCTTGACTGCATACCAAGTTTGAAAAAGCATGTTTGTCTCAGCACTGTGAATCTAACACTTCAGCAAAATGTGTGCAGCCTTTCACTGCGGAGTGAAGTAAATATCCAACATGGCTCCGAGTGCTCCCAGAATGCATTGCGCGCCCACGCCATTTTGAACCAAGCATAAATCAAGCAGAACACCCAGTCTGCTGCCTTAAACACAGCATTTGCCACTTGCTGGCTGCACTACCACAGTTTGCCTCCATTTTTTATTTATTTTATTTATCTGCGCTCCTCGGCTTGTGCACTTTCCACTCTCCCCCTTCCATGCACTTTTTCCCTATTCCCTTTCCCATGCACTTGCACGTTCTCAATGTCACTGGGCCTAGTAAAATCGTTTTTATGTTGAGCTGTGTTCTCCCTTGTTCCCCTCCCTTGCCTATCGCGCTCTGAAACACTTGTGTACGAGTGCGATACAAATAAAATATGATATCATATCATATCATAAAAAGTAAAATAAAAATAAATGTCCCAACTCGATTCTCCCTGCCCCCAAATAAACCTGTGCATAACAAACTTTGTTTGCATAAGTGCTTAACTTTTTAAGGAGTTTACATTTATATGTAATGTTAATGAATAGAAAGTAATTAAAGTGTTGTAACTGTGTACAAAGACGACACTCAATATATCTTATAATAAAACTTTACAAGACTACTGCCCATATATATAACTACACAAGCTAAAATAATAAAAAGTACAAAGCACAAGAAAAAGGTATAGGAAGAAGAAAGGTAAAAAAAGAATGGATAAGTTAAGGTAATGCTTTTAAAAGTTCCTGAAGGGTTACGGAGAATTTCACCCACCAAGAGACAAAAAGCAATGACAGAAAACAGGAACAACGTATGTTGGAGAGTGATACCACCACTGTTATGCGATATATAGAGAACCAGAATGTGTTTTTTGTGTGCGCGGGTTTGCCCAAACACAATGATGTATTTGTGCCTAAATTATTGACAAATCACCTGAATCAAAGAGACGGCGCGCATGTACGTAGCCGTATACACGTCGAGGAATACATGGATTCCTTGTGCCTGTTTGTAAAAGGTAATCGGATCATGTAACAGTTTTGCGTTTCCACTATATCTTGAATGTGTTATTTTTTCTAATGTTATCCAAGTAGACAGTTTAGACAGTGTAAAGTACAATTAGTAACCAACAAGGGATAATCGTATTGTTAAAAAAAATCTGATTGGCCCTCACAAGGTCCTGAGCATTCAGACAAGGCATCGGTCACTGGTATCTGAGTGGCTGCCATGGAAAGAGAGAAGGAACTACATATAATCCCCTCTGCCTTTCCATAGCCGTTGTTTTCGCTTTTCTTTCTATCTTTTTAATGGCCATCATGGAAAGGGAGAAGAGACTATAAGTATTCCCTTCTCCTATTCCATGGGGGGCATCACCCTTGTTTAGTTTTTCTTTACTGTTTTAAATGGCTGCAATCGAAAGAGTGAACAGACTTCATATCCCATTACATGGCGGACATCTTTTTTTTTCTTCATTTTTTCAGTTGCAAATACTGGGGTGTCTTCAACCGAATAAACCCCAGGATGAAGTGGATGAAGACTTCTGGCAGATGCATTGCATCAGAAAGAAAAGATCCTGGGAAGGCCTCTTGCTCATCCAAGTGGTACTAGTGGAGATAGGGGCAGCACATCTGTAGACACTTCATGAAAAAACTCCTCTCTAAAATAACATAAATTACAACTTTAAAAAGACAATCGGCATCATTATGACCCAGGCGTGTTTAACGGCGCCGTAAGAAGGCTGCGGTGCCGTTAAACACCTAGCCCTAATTACGAGGTCCCTTTGCGGGACCTGACCTTAACGGCTGGTTTTACCAGCTGTTAAAGTAGGGACCCGCAAAGGGACCTTGGTGCTAATTACGGTACCGCAATTTGCAGTACCGTAATTAGCGCCTTCCCCATTCCCATTTAGCCCTATGGGACAAAAATAGAAATGGGGAAGGGCCATGGCGGCATGGGGAATTACCGCCCCACCAACCTCGGAATGGGGTGGTATTTCCCCATTCCGCCATGGTGGACTCCGGCATGGACCATGGTGCTAAGAGCACCATGGTTTAGTGCCGGAGTCCTAATGAGGCCCAATGCCACAAAAAATTAAGCCTCCTCTCTGAACCTCTCTAGCATTTCTAATTACTCTTCGAATAGAGTGTTCCAGTGCTGGCAGCGTTTGAAGATTCTGGCTGTTGCTAGCAGTACTTTTAATGGGTGGAGTTTGATTCTCCACAAACACCACTCACAGCTACATGAAGACATAGGATCACATATAAGCCCAAAAATGTTGCAGCCCAGTAGGGTCCCAACCATCTCAAGCTATTTCCATTAATCATCATCCACATCATCTCAGGAAACTCGCACCAAATGATTTATCATAATTGATGTTCCCAAGCTTCATATCCCATTCCATGGCAGACATCTTTATTTTCTTTTACTTTTTTCAGTTGCAAAATGCAGATGTATTTTATCAGAAATAAAGCATCCTGGAAAGGCCTCTCGCTCATCCTAGTGGTACTGCTGGAGATAGGAGTAGCACCTCTGCAGACACTTCATGAAAAGCCCCCTCTCTGAACCTCTCTAGCATTTCTAATTACTCTTAAAATAGAGTGTTCAAGTGCTACCAGTGTTTGAAGACTCTGCCTGTTTCAAGCAGCACCTTTAATGGGTGGAGGTTGATTATGCACAACCACCTGTCACAACTACAGTGAAGATATAAGACCACAAATAAGCCAAAAAAGCTGCAGCCCAGTATGGAACAGACCATCTCATTCAATTTCCAATATGCATCATCCACATCATCTCAGGAGACTCTCACCAGATGATTTATCTATCATTCATTTATTAGTGGGGCCCCAAAGCCTGCAGGCATCAGAGCGCATGAACACAAACACAGGAAAAAGAACAAAAAAGACGGGACATCTGGCCAAGTTGGGCAAGAGAGTCAGAAGCGGGGCATGTTAGTTGAAAGGGACAGTTTTCAATCTGTGGCAAAAGGGATTGTATTCCTTTATCATCCTGAGCTCCAAAGGCAAGGCATTCCAGATGTTCATGGCCTTGAAGGGCAAGGATCTGCTTAGACAACTGGAGAGGGTGAATTTAGGGATGTTGACCAGCACCAAGGAAGAGGAGCATAGCTTCCTTGGTGGCTCATAAAAGGACAATAGTTCTTTAATATAGACTGGGGCAGTACCATATAAAGCT
The DNA here is from genome assembly GCF_040938575.1 of Ambystoma mexicanum. Lineage (NCBI taxonomy): Eukaryota > Metazoa > Chordata > Amphibia > Caudata > Ambystomatidae > Ambystoma > Ambystoma mexicanum. Next base: position 86,410,584 of record NC_090941.1, read on the forward strand.
CTATGGGCTAGAGAGGCAGCCTTAAATTCCAGCCGTGAGGTCAAAGGGAGCCAATGGAGATCTCGACAGCTATCAGAAATATGATCTCTTCTAGCTTTCTTTGTGATCATGCGAACTGCATCATTTTGAAGAGTCTGGACGGCATGGATGTTTTTCTTGTTGGCCCCAAATAGTAATGCATTGCCATAGTCCAATCTGGACATCACAACCACATGGGCAACTAGATGCTGACAGAAAGGGACGCAGGCTTCGGAGCAGCCTAAAGTAGTAAGAACCATTTTTTACTGTCCGGTTGATATGTGCGTCTGCACTAAGCAGGGGATCAAGATAGAAGCCCAGAGTTTTAACACTCTGGAGACTGGAATTGGACAACCATGAATGGAGAATGATCGGTAGCTGGGGTCTAGTTTTGCTCGAGCATGCTTGGTGCCAAAAACCATCAGTTCGGTCTTATCCCCATTCAAGCACATCCAGTTGTTGCTCATCCAGGTCTCAACGTGAAGATAGATGGTCTGAAGAAGGACAGCAACCTTGGCATAATCTCCTGATAACTCAAGTACTAGCTGGGTGTCATCAGCATAGATTGAGAAGTACACTTCAAGCTCATCCAAGAGGTAACAAAAAAGTTGAATATAAAGGTTGAAAAGCAGGGGGACAAACATGCTCCCTGAGGGAACCCACGGGGGATGGGGGAAGAGGGAGAAGTGGCCTTACCCAACATGCTCGAGAGGTACGATTCTGGAGAAATGATCTCACCCATAGAATTGAGACAGGAGTGCAGCAACTATGTTTCTCTAAGGCAAGCAGAAGTTGGTCATGGTCAAGAAGATCATAAGCCACTGATAAATCCAGCAGAACCAGTATGCCAGAGTGACCTCCATCAGAGATTCTCAACATGTGCAACTGCAGATCTAAAAGAGCTGTCTCTGTACCGTGGAGGGGCATAAAGCCAGACTGTCTGGGAAGCAGGATGTTAGACTTCTCCACAAAGGGTTGTAGGTGGTTCGTGGAACATTTATGAAGCACCTTGAGGAGAAAATGACAGTTGAATATGTGGGGCAGGTTACCAGGTTCACTTGGGTCCAGTTCTGTTTTTTAACCAGCGGCGTGATGGTGGCTTTCTTTATGGAATCGGGGACTTGATTACTTGCAAAAGAGGAATTGACAAATCTAATCAAAAAGGGTTCAAAGAGATCCTTGTTGAAAACATTAAGGGGAGTGGTATGCTCTGGACACTGGGAGGGTCACATAGGCGAGAGGGTGGCCATCATGTCAGCAAGAGAAACAGGAGCAAAGCTAAACATAATAAAAAAGTTGAATATTAAGGTTGAAAAGTAAGGGGGACAAACATGCTCCCTGAGGGACCCCACGGGGGGTGGAGGAAGAGAGAGAAGTGGCCTTACACAACATGCTTGAGTGGTATGATTGTGGAGAAATTATTTCACCCAAAGAATTGAGTCAGGATTGCAGTGATCATGTTTCACTAAGGCGAGCAGAAGTTGGTCATGGTCAAGAAGATCAAAAGCCACTGATAAATCCAGCAGAACCAGTATGCCAGAGTGACCTCCATCAGAGATTCTCAAGATGTGCATCTGCAGATCTTAAAGAGCTGTCTGTGTACTGTGGATGGGTATAAAGCCAGACTGTCTGGGAAGCAGGATGGTAGACTTCTCCACAAAGGCTTGTAGTTGGTTGCTTCACATTTATGAAGCACCTTAAGAAGAAAATGACAGTTGGAGATATGGTGCTGTTTACCAGGGTCACGTGGGTCCAGTTCTGTTTTTTTTAACCAGAGGGGTGATGGTGGCTTTCTTTATGGAATCGGGGACTTGACAAAAGAGGAGTTGACAAATCTTATCAAAAAGGGTTCAAAGATATCCTTGTTGAAAAAATTAAGGGGAATGGAGTTCTCTGGACACTGGGATGGGCACTAGGCAAGAGGGTGGCCATCAATCAGAAAGAGAAACAGGAGCAAAGCTAAACATATGCTCCGATTTATTGAACAGAGGAACAGGAGGAGGACAGAAAGGTAGATGTTTATCACCCAAAAGTTTAGCTCTGGTTTTGGCCCGCGCCTTGTCCACCTTGGCTTTGAAGGCAGTCTGTATATCAGCACAGACTTGGTCTGTGGGTACCATAGCGAAGGAAAGAGTACTGGGTTTCTCTAAAGACTTCACAATCTCAAAAAGTTTTTAGAACTGTTGTTTGCTTCCTCTATTTGTTTGTTATAAAAACCTTTTTTAACTTTGTTAATGGCTATCCTGTAGTCTTGGTCTAAGATCTTCCACTGGGCTTTGTTGTCTACTTAAGGGCATTTAAGCCATTTGGTCTCCGCCTGACATTTCTGAATTTTCATTTGGCACAGATCCTGTGTGAACCATATCTGGTGAGAACCATTATCTCTAACCAGTTTGCTCCCAACCGGCACCACACAATTCAGCATGGAGATGATAAGGTTATTAAAGGTGTCAGTAAGAATAGAAAGAGGGTCCAGATCAGATGTGGCTGACATGATGCTGTCAAGGCAGTCTTTCAGTTACAGCTGCACAATCAAGTGTGTATAACAATTTTCTGAGGGTTTAGTGGTTAGGAGATGGACCAGGAGTAAGAATTGTAAAGGAGACATGATAGTGGTCAGACCAGATGCAAGGGAGAGTGTCCATCGTATTAACATTGAGATTATTTAATACAACCCAGTCAAGGGTGTAACCCCTAATCTGAGTAGGCCCACTATTAAGGACATGGAAGTCGGGGTTATTTAACGCCTTCTCTAGAATGGTTGCTTGCTGGTCAGCGACGCCATTACGCCAAGGGTTGAAGTCCCCAACTAGCAAGGTGGAACAGTTGGGTTGTTGTAATTTATTGAGAAGATGGAAAAGATCTTAATCAAAATTAGGTGTTTCAGCTGGAGGACGATAGAGCAGGACAACGTTGATGGTGTCAGTTTGCGTTGCAAAACCTCACAATCCTTAAAGGAGCAAGGTCATTGAAAGAGATTAAAGTGATTTTTTCCTATAATAACTACCCCTGCCAGCCAGAAAGGCAGTTCTGACAGAAAATGCTGTAGCCATCTGTGGTAGTCATGTATATTGGTGGCATGGTTAGGAAGTGAGCGGATGTTAAGCACAGCACATTTCAAATTTGTGTTGACCTTATTAGTGTTTGCAGTCTTGCATGGGTAATATCAGGGTTTGCCTCCGACTGAGAGAGAAGGAAAGCTTTATCATCCATCTCAGAGTCTAAACTGCGAGGAAGGGGGAGAACGCAGGCATTTTTACCTGTATTTAGTGACTGAAAGTCACTCATAGTGGCTAAACGTCAGGGCAGCTGGAGGGTTTAATCTCAAGGAGAGATATTTATCCATGATGGCAAGGTGGTGTACCTTTTGGGCAGCAGATTGAGCCTATGTGGGTAACCCATGTTGGTACCAGCGGTAGTTCAACTTTTGCTTACAGAGTACAGGACACAACTGTGCTATGGGACGACCCCCGCAAGCAAAAAGATCGGGTTAGATTGGTGTATAATGTCTTTCCATACCCTTCCAAGGAGTACCAGGGTACCGATAGTGGGCAGAGGCTTCTGTCAGAGTACAGAATACAGCAAAATGTGCAACTATTAACACGGAACAGGGGTCAGCACACAAGAAGCACACGGTATGTTATTCATCACAAGGTTTCAAAAGAATGTACAAAGCAAAGAATACTGATCATGATTGATGTTCCCAAGTTTTCTAACATGACATTAGAAGGGCCATATCTTTTCTTGCACACTGTTGGGCCTATTCAAATGTCCAAATGATGAGGAAAATATAAAATAACAAAAATGACAACTATAAATAGACAATGCCACAGAAAATTAAGCCGCCTCTATGAACCTCTCTAGAATTTCTAATAACTCTTCAAATAGAGTGTTTCATTGCTGCAGATGTTTGAAAACTCTGACTGTTGCTGGCAGCTCCTTTAATGAGAGGAGGTTGATTGTGCACAACCACCACTCACAGATACAGTAAAGATATAGCACGACATATAAGCCAAAAAAAGGCTGCAACCAAGTATGGTCCAGACCATCTTGTGCAATTTCGGATAAACATCATCCACATCATCCCAAGAGACTTGCACCAGATGATTTATCATGATTGGTGTTCCCAAGCTTTCGGACAGAACAATAGAAGAGCCACATCTTAGTGTTTTCTTGGTCAATGTTAGACATATTCAAAAGTCCACGTTGTGATGAAAATATAAAATAACAAAAATGACAACTCTAAAAAACAATGCTACAAAAAAATAATGCCATCTCTCTGAACCGCTCAAGCATTTCTAATAACTCTTCAAATAAAATGTTCCAATGCTGCAGATGTTTGAAGACTCTGGCTGTTGCTGGCAGCACCTTTAGTGAGTGGACGCTGATTCTGTACAATCACCGCTCCCAGCTACAATGAAGATATAAGACCACATATGAGCCAGAAAATGTTGCAGTCCAGTAGGGTCCCAACCATCTCTAGAAATTTCCAATACGCATCATCCACATCATTCCAGGAAACTCGCAACAAATGATCTATCATAATTGATGTTAACAAGCTTCATATACCATTCCATGGGGGACATCTTTTTTTCTCAGTTGCGAAATGTCAGAGTATCTTCAACTGAATAAAGACACCACTAGTACCACGGGATGAAGTGAATGAAGACTTCTGGCAGATCCATTGCATCAGAAAGAAAAGATACCGAGAAGACCTCTCGCTCATCCAAGTGGCACTACTGGAGATAGTAGCAGCACATCTGTAGACACTTCATGAAAAGCCTCCTTCGGAACCTCTCTAGCATTCCTAATAACTCTTCAAATAGAGGGTTTCAGTTCTACCAGTGTTTGAAGACTCTGGCTGTTGCTAGCAGCACCTTTAATGGGTGGAGGTTGATTATGCACAACCGCAGCACACAACTACAGTGAATATATAAGACCACATATAAGCCAAAAAAGGCTGCAGCCCAGTATGGACCAGAGCATCTTGTGCAATTTCAAATATGCATCATCCACATCATCCCAGGGGACTCTCAATAGAGGATTTATTATGATTGATGTTCCCAAGATGTCTAAAAGAGCATTAGAAGGGCCATGTCTTAGTGTTTTCTTGCACAATGTTAGACCTATTCAAATGTCTAACTGATGACAAAAATATAAAATAGCAAAAATGACAACTCTAAATAGACTACGCCACAAAAAATGAAACCACCTCTCTGAACCTCTCTTGCATTTCTAATAACTCTTCAAATAGAGTGTATCAATGCTCCAGATGTTTGAAAACTCTGGTTGTTCCTGGCAGCACCTTTAATGGGCGGAGGTTGATTCTGCACAAGCACCACTCACAGATACAGTAAAGATATAACACCATTGAGGCTGAGCGGGTGAGTGAGGTGTCCGAAATATTTATTTTGGCTGCCCTCCTGGACATCTTAAAAAAGCTGTGCTGAGAATTGTTGATTTTATTTTGCAGCATGTGTGCCCTCTATTCCCTGTTTTCTCCCGCTTCCCTTCGGTGTCTGTCCTCTCCTTCCCTCCGGCCTCATAACCCACCCACCACCACCCCTGATTGGCTCTCTGCATTGCGCTGCTGAGGGTAGTATGCAGCAGTAGCCCACGCTCGCCATTTCCCACCAAGGCTGAGCGGGTGATTGAGGCATCCAAAAGTGTTGTTTTGGCTGCCCTCCTGGGCCTCTTAAAAAAGGTGTGTTGAGAATTGTTGATTCTATTTTGCGGCGTGCGTGCCCTCTGTTCCCTGTTTTCTCCCGCTTCCCTTTTGTGTCTGTCCACTCCTTCCCTCCCGCCTCCCAACCCACCCACCACCCCCCGAGATTGGCTCTCTGCATTGTGCTGCTGAGGGTAGTATGCAGCAGTAGCCCACGCTTGCCATTTCCCACCGAGGCTGAGCGGGTGAGTGAGGCGTCCAAAATTGTTGTTTTGGCTGCCCTCCTGGGCCTCTTAAAAAAGCTGTGCTGAGAATTGACGATTTTATTTTGTGGCATGTGGGCCCTCTGTTTCCTGTTTTCTCCTGCTTCCCTTGATGTGTCTGTCCCTCCCTTCTCGCCCACCTCCCAACCTGCCCACCACCCTCCCTGATTGGCTCTCTGCATTGTGCTGCCGAGGGTAGTAGGCAGCGGAAGCCCATGCTCGCCATTTCCCACCGAGGGTGGGCAGGTGAGTTAGGTGTCCGAAATTGTTGTTTTGGCTGCCCTCCTGGGCCTCTTAAAAAAGCTGTGCTGAAAATTGTTGATTATATTTTGCGGCTTGTGTGCCCTCTGTTCCCTGTTTTCTCCAGCTTCCCTTCTGTGTCTGTCCCCTCCTTCTCTCCCGCCTCCCAACCCACCCACAAACCCCCCTGATTGGGTCTCTGTATTGTGCAGCTGAGGGGAGTATGCAGCAGTAGCCCACGCTCGCCATTTCCCACCGAAGCTGAGCGGGTGAGTGAGGCGTCTGAAATTGTTGTTTTGGCTGCCCTCTTGGGCCTCTTAAAAAGCTGTGCTGAGAATTGTCGATTTTATTTTGCGGCGTGTGTGCCCTCTATTCCCTGTTTTCTCCAGCTTCCCTTCCGTGTCTGTCCCCTCATTCTCTCCCTCCTCCCAAATCGCCCACCTCCCCCCGATTGGCTCTCTGCATTGTACTGCCGAGGGTAGTATGCAACGGTAGCCCACGCTCATCATTTCCCACCGAGGCTGAGCGGGTGAGTGAGGCATCCAAAATTGTTGGTTTGGCTGCCCTTCTGGGCTTCTTAACAAAGCTGTGCTGAGAATTGTTATATTTATTTTGCGGAGTGTGTGCCCTCTGTTCCCTGTTTTCTCTCGCTTCCCTTCCGTGTCTGTCTCCTCCTCCTTTCCTCCCGCCTTCCAACCCACCCAACACACCCCCTGATTGGCTCTCTGCATTGTGCTGCAGAGGGTAGTATGCAGAAGTAGTCCACGCTTGCCATTTCCCACTGAGGCTGAGCAGGTGAGTGAGGCATCCAAAATTGTTGTTTTGCTGCCCTCCTGGGCCGCTTAAAAAAGCTGTGCTGAGAATTGTCGATTTTATTTCGCGGCATGTGGGCCCTCTCTTCCCTTTTTTCTCCCGCTTCCCTTCCATGTCTGTCCCCTCTTTCCCTCCCGCCTCCCAACCTGCCCACCCCCCCCCCTGATTGGCTCTCTGCATTGTGCTGCCGAGGGTAGTATGGAGCAGTAGCCCATGCTCGCCATTTCCCACCGAGGCTGAGCGGGTGAGTGAGGCATCCAAAATTGTTGTTTTGGCTGCCCTCCTGGGCCTCTTAAAAAAGCTGTGCTGAGAATTATTGATTTTATTTTGCGGCATGTGTGCCCTCTGTTCCCCGTTTTCTTCCGCTTCTTTTGATGTGTCTGTCCCTCCCTTACCTCCCACCTCCCAACCCGCCCACCAGCCCCCCTGATTGGCTCTCTGCATTGTGCTGCTGAGGGTAGTAGGCAGCAGTAGCCCACGCTCGCCATTTCCCACCGAGGCTGAGCGGATGAGTGAGGCGTCCCAAATTGTTGTTTTGGCTGCCCTCCTGGGCCTCTTAAAAAAGCTTTGCTGAGAATTGTCGATTTTATTTTGCAGCTTGTGTACCCTCTGTTCCCTGTTATCTCCAGCTTCCATTCCGTGTCTGTCCCATCATTCTCTCCCACCCACCCCACTACCCCTGATTGGCTCTCTGCATTGTACTGCCAAGGGTAGTATACAGCAGTAGCCCATGCTCGCCATTTCCCACCGAGGCTGAGCGGGTGAGTTAGGCATCCGAAATTGTTGGTTTGGCTGCCCCCCTGGGCCTCTTAAAAAAGCTCTGCTGAGAATTGTCGATTTTATTTTGCGGCCTGTGGGCCCTCTGTTCCCTGTTTTCTCCCGCTTCCATTCCGTGTCTGTCCCTCTTTCCCTCCCGCCTCCCAACCCACCCACCACCCCCCTGATTAGCTCTCTGCATTGTGCTGCCAAGGGTAGTATGCAGCAGTAATCCACGCTCGCCATTTCCCACCGAGGCTGAGCGGATGAGTGAGGCATCCCAAATTGTTGTTTTGGCTGCCCTCCTCGGCCTCTTAAAAAAGCTGTGCTGAGAATTGTTGATTGTATTTTGTGGCGTGTGTGCCCTCTGTTCCCTGTTTTCTCCTAGTTCCCTTCCGTGTCTGTGCCCTCCTTCCCTCCCGCCTCCCAACCCACCCACCACCCCCCCAGATTGGCTCTCTGCATTGTGCGGCCGAGGGTTGTATGCAGCAGTAGCCCACGCTCGCCATTTCCCACCGAAGCTGAGCGGGTGAGTGAGGTGTCCAAAATTGTTGTTTTGGCTGCCCTCCTGGGCCTCTTAAAAAAGCTGTGCTGAGAATTGTTGATTATATTTTGTGGCGTGTGTGCCCTCTGTTCCCTGTTTTCTCCCACTTCCCTTCCGTGTCTGTCCTCTCCTTCCCTCCCGCCTCCCAACCCGCCCACCACCCCCCGATTGGCTCTCTGCATTGTGCTGCTGAGGTTAGCAGCAGCAGTAGCCCACGCTCGCCAATTCCCACCGAGGCTGAGCAGGTGAGTGAGGTGTCCAAAATTGCAGTTTTGGCTGCCCTCCTGGGCCTCTTAAAAAGCTGTGCTGAGAGTTGTTGATTTTATTTTGCGGCGTGTGTGCCCTCTGTTCCCTGTTTTCTCCCCCTTCCCTTACGTGTCTGTCCCCTCATTCTCTCCCGCCTCCCACCCCGCCCAGCCCTCGCCTGATTGACTCTCTGCATTGTGCTGCCGAGGGTAGTATGCAGCAGTAGCCCATGCTCGCCATTTCCCACCGAGGCTGAGCCGGTGAGTGAGGCATCCAAAATTGTTGTTTTGGCTACCCTCCTGGGCCTCTTAAAAAAGCTGTGTTGAGAATTGTTGATTTTATTTTGCGGCGTGTGTGCCCTCTGTTTCCTGTTTTCTCCTGCTTCCCTTTCGTGTCTTTCCCCTCCTTCCCTCTCGCCTCCCAACCCGCCCACCACCCCCCCTGATTGGCTCTCAGCATTGTGCTGCCGAGGGTAGTATGCAGCAGTAGCCCACGTTCGCCTTTTCCACCTGAGGCTGAGTGGGTGAGTAAGGTGTCCGAAATTGTTGTTTTGGCCGCCCTGCTGGGCCTCTTAAAAAAGCTCTGCTGAGAATTATTGATTTTATTTTGCGGCGTATGTACCCTCTGTTCCCTGTTTTCTCCTGCTTCCCTTCCATGTCTGTCCTCTTCTGCTCTCCCCACTAAATCTGGTAGGAAGAAGTTTAAAAAGGACATTCTGGTCTCCAGCCCAGGCCTCCCTATCGCTGACACCTACACCAGTGCCCCCTATTAGGAAACTCTCACTGACATCCTCTTTGTCGTGCCTTCGCCAGACCTATGGATGCTTCATATGGTCTCTGTGTTCTCTCCTTTTGCCTCTTCTCCCATTAATGGTGGCACCGTTGGGACATCCTCTTGCCCTCCTTCCTGTCCTCTAAGGTCATCATTAATGTTTACTCTAATGGGACCGTCTTGGTCCAAGGCCCTTAGGCCAACCTGCATCTTTTTGATAGACTCTTCCCGCACCTCATCAACTTCCTTTCTTCTCCTGCTGTCCCCTCTCCCTTCCCCTTGGCTACCTTGCCTTCCCCCGCCGTCTCTGCCCCCTCTCGGGATCCTTCTTCACCTCCACAGGGCATACTTCTGATCTGTACCCCTCCTCGGAAGTCCTTCTCCACATTGCCACTCTTAACTCTCGCTCCGCTGTCAAATATTCCTCTGATATCTGCCGCCTTCTTGAAGAACTTGACCTCGATGTCCTCAGTCTCACTGAGACATGGTTCACGGCCAGCTCTGTCACCAGCTTTGACACCCACCTACCTGATAGCTACAAGATGCTCTCCGCGCCCATGCCCAACCTCTCTGGTGGGGGTGTAGCCCTGATCTTCCCTGAGTGGATTCCTGCCTCTGTCACACCTATGCAGGCCTACTCCTCTTCTGAATGCCTCATCTGCAGGCTCTCTCTCTCCCCTAGCCATTACCTTACTGTGGCTACTATCTATCGGCCACCTGGTCAGATTTCTTCCTTCCTCTCTGGGTGGGCGGACCTTTCCTCATCACTCCTAGCCTCAACCACTCAACTCCTCCTTCTTGAAGACTTCAACATACACCTGGATGCCTCCTGTCCCCCCTCTGGACTCTTTTGCGACCTCTGCATCTCTCTCTCACTCACCATTCTCCCCTCTGGTCCGACTCATTCTGAAAGGCACACTCTTGATGTTCTGATCTCCTCAGCCCTTCCCCTCTCTGTCCCTCTCTCCACTCCTCTCTCCTGGAGTGATCACTTTCTCCTATCCTCCCACCTCACCCTCCCTACCCCTCAGTCCAAGCCACCCCATCACTGCCACCCACCTTCTTGGTCATCCGACCCATGAAGCACGTGTCAGTTGAGGATTTCACCCCCACCTTCTCACCCCCTACTCCCCCTTTGGCTGATTCTCACCCTGGCCCAGCCCTCTCCACGCTCCACTCTTCTATATCTGATACTCTTGATATCCTTGCCCCTGTAATTAGAATCCGCCTGAAGCCCAAAGCCAAGTGTAACTCCTGGTATGACTCAGACCTTGTCACCCTAAAAAGCAAGTGCAGGGTGGCCGAAAGGAAATGGCGTGCTTTAAGTTCATTCTCTGACAAACTGGCCTGCCGCCTGCTGCAAAGGCAATACCGGCTCTCTGTCCTTACCAAGAAGAGAGCTCATATCCAAGCCTGCATCTCTGCGGCATCTAACAACTCGGCTGAACTCTTTCAAATCTGCAAGGGACTGGCCAATCCTGCCACAGTCTCTACCTCTCCTGTCCCTTCTCAGGCCCTCTGCACGGCACTGGCTTCTCACTTCATTTAAAAAACCCAGGACATCCTGTCCTCTCTCTCCTCCCATCGCCTCCCTCCCTCTATTCCCTGCTTTTCCTCTGACCTTCTGCAGCCACCCCCCCTCCCTCCTTCTCTGACTTTCAACTTTTCTCTGCAGGCAAGGTATCTAGACAAGTCCGATCTATGAAAGTCTTATCGAAACAGGTTCACCCCTGTTCCTCCAAAATTATCAAGGACCACATCGACTCCCTGGGCCATGCCCTGGCTGATTTCTGCAATCACTCCTTTGCCACTGGAGTCTTCCCATCCCCCCAATGCACTTCCTTGTGCACTCTCTTCTTAAGAAACCCTCTGCCAACCCCTACTGCCCGGCTAACTATCGCCCAATCTCCATCACTCCCTTCCTGGGCAAGCTCCTGGAGAAACTAGCCATCTCCCAGCTCAATCTCCACCCTGAATCTGTGGTTGTCTTCATGAACATCAGTCAGGCTTCAGCGCTGCCAGAAGCACGGAAACTGCTCTCCTGAACATCAGTGAAGTCCTGCTCTCCAACATTGACTCTAACACCCTGTGTGTTCTCATCTTGCTTGATCTCTCTTCTGCCTTTGACACTGTCAACCATGCCATCCTGCTCAACCGTCTCCGTAATAACCTGGGTATCACTGGTCAGTCTCTCGTGTGGCTGACTTATTTCCTCTCCGACCGACCCTCTCAGGTCCAACTTGGGTCCTTCCTCTCCGATATCTTTTTCTCTACCTGTGGTGTCCCCCAGGGATCTAACCTCTCTCCCTGGCTGTTCAACCAATACCTGCCACTCCTTGCCCACTGCATCGCCACTCTCAGCCCCAACTTTCAGTACTATGCAGTAGATACCCAGCTCATTTTCAGGCTACTCTAGGCCTCGTCCTCTCCTTCCCTCTGACTGTCTGCTCTCTGGCCGGTCTCTCTTGGCCCTCTTCCTGCTCCCACCTGCAAGGCTAAAAACCTTGGGGTCATCTTGTACTCCACACTCTCCTATTGTCCTCACATCTCTGACATCTCTAAGAAGTCACACTACCAGCTTCACCTCCTCAGAGGTAATCTTCCATCCCTCTCCTTCCCCCAGAAGCTCAGTGACTCTAGAGCCCTGGTTCTCTCTAGGCTGGGCTATTGTAACATCTTCTATCTTAACCTGCCTGCCTCTACTCTCCGCCCTCTGCAACTTATCCAGAACAGGACTGCGAGACTTGTCCTTGGCCTCAAGCCCAGGGATCATATCGCTCCAAGACTGAAATCTCTGCACTGGATCCCAGTGGCTGCGAGGATTAAGTTCAAAACCCTCTGCATTGTCCACAAGCACTTCTGGGGCCTGGGTCTGCAATACCTTAAAATCTCTCTTCCTAAATATCTTCCTTCTCGAGCTCGTCACTCATACGCCTCCAACTCCCTCTGGGTCAGTCGCTTCTCCAAGCAACGAGTTGGCGGTAGATCTGTCTCTTCAGCAGGGGCCTCCCTCTGGAACAGACTTCCTGCCTCCCTGAAACTCGAGGAGAACCATCTCCGGTTCCGGAAGCACCTCAAAACCTTCCTCTTTGCTTCTGCTTTCTCTCCCCCTGTCCCCTGCTGAATTCCTGACAGAAACTGCACTGATCACCTGTCCACCCTTTCTGATCTCGGGCCCAGGCCCCACCAGTTGCCCACCGGCACTGCCTCCCTGGCAACCCCTGCACCTGGGGACTGTTTTCTGTTTCCACACAGTCCCCCTACCAGCACTTGTCGGCACTTACTTTGCACTTGCCACCAGCAGGCTGTTTTATTTATCTCATTTATTCTATCTCATGTACTCCACTTTCCCCTCTCCCTTCCCCCAGGCACTTTCCCTTTTCCCCCTTCCCATGCACTTGCGCGATCTGAATGACACCTCGCCTAGTAGGATCTCTGTCTGTCTTCCCTTAGTTCCCCCTCCCTTGCCTCGTCGCGCCTAGAAACACGCGTGTATAGGCGCGTTATAAATGCCGTATCATATCATATCATAAGCAAAAAAAGGCTTCAGTACAGTATGGGCCAGACCATCTCTTGCAATTTCCAATATGCATCATCCACATCATCCCAGAAGTCTTGCATCCCAGAAGTCTCGCACAAGATGATTTATCATAATTGATGTTCTCAAGCGTTCTGATGGAACATTAGAAGGGCCATGTCTTAGTGTTTTCTTGGCCAATGTTAGGCATATTCAAATGTGGAACAGGTGATGAACATATAAAATAAAAAATATGACAACTCTAAAAAGACAATACCACAAAAAGTGAAGTGGCCTCTCTGAACCTCTCTGGCATTTCTAATTATTCTTCAAATAGAGTGTTCCAATGCTGCAATTATTTGTAACAAAACATTACAAGGGCCACATCTTACAGTTTGCCTCCCTTTTAAAGTATGGCCTAGAATCTATCTGTGCACTGGAATCTACTGTAAAAAAGCAGCACTCCTGCTGCTATTCTCCAACCAAACAAAGAAACTAATACTACCTCAGTATAATGAGCCATAGGGCCTCATTACGACCCAGGCAGTAAGGGGTTAACGGCGCCGTAAAAAGGTGGCGGCGCCGTTAACCCCTTACCGCCTAATTACGAGGTCCCTTTGCGGGTCCCTACCTTAACGGCTGGTGTTACCAGCCGTTAAGGAACGTGCCCGCAAAGGGACCTTGGAGTCAATTTTGGTACCGCAATTTGCAGTACCGTAATTGCCGCCTTCCCCATTCCCATTGAGCCCTATGGGGCAAAAATGGGAATGGGGAAGGGCCAATGGTGAATGGGGAATTACCGCCCGCCAACCTTGTGATGGGGTGGTAATTCCACCATTCACCATGGCGGATTCCGGCGTCAACCATGGCGCTAATAGCGCCATGGTTAACGCCTGGGTCGTAATGACCCCCATAGTCCTAATAGCAACATGCCCCTGGCAAAGGTAAATTCTTGAGTCGGATAATGCCACACTTTCTTTATTAAAGCCCTCATGTTGGTCGGAGCTGTAACTATGAGCATACTAAATATTCACCTTAACTCCATGGAAGAAAAAGTGTGCCCAGTAAACTGTCATTCGTAGCTGTCACTATTTCTGTATCAGGTAGCAGTAGAGTAAAAATTACATTAAAGAAAATCAGTGTTTCCTATTTTAAACGGTTACGCATGGAAACGTCTAATAAACCATCCCAAAATGTTACAACCTATAATTTGTATACTGAAATTGGATTGCTAAGCACATGCTGCACCTGCATTTATTAGGGCAATTTGCACCATTCAATTTCTAGTTTACATAATAGTAGTTTGCACAACTAATACCATTCCTATATTCTTTATAAATATATATTTAAAAATAAAACCAATCATGCATATCTATCATGAAATTATACACTTGGTTTCACAAAACAATATACAACTGAAGGCAATGCAGTTTCTCTTATAGATAACAACACAGTAACACACTTCAGCAGACCAAATCTTTTTTGAATCAAACACATCACCCAATAACCACAAAAAAAATATTTTTAAAACAACCACATTTTCATATCACCCGAAGAAGCACTTTAACACACGCAATAAGGGATTATAAAAGCATTGTAGATAAAATCACATTTCTATTGCTCTGTGATCATTCTTTTATTTTAAGTGCAGGAAGTATCCTTAATGGTTCTATACCATGCACCTCAATAAAATTAATTTTCTTTCCTAATTAACAACTTCCAACAATTATTCCCACCCATGTTCTACATATACAGTAGGACCACTTCATTGTTAACAAATACAGTAAAAAAATAAAAACAATAACAAGAGCCCCATTATCTACATATTATCAAATAAAACTTTCAACAAAACACTGACAAAAAACTGATTAATGCCAATCATATTTCATCACAGATATCATGAACTGCACAGTGTGAGTTCTACAGTCAAAATGAGAAAAATAGACAAAATGGGGAGTTTCAGGCTCTCCAAAATCAAAATCAGAAAAAAGAGGACTATATTCTAAGAAAACAAATGAAATTGCTGACACATATTTACTGTAACCTATCACAAAGTAGTACACATTTACAACATGAACACAGCCAATTAAAAACACAGAAACACAAACAAAACCCTGACCCAGGGCCTTCTTAACAGTTTTGGGGGCACTGGGCACAGACAGCCTTGCCCCCCCCGAAACCCATGTCGCCCTTTGAATCCCATGTCGTCCCCCCTGAAACCCATATCCTACTCCCACCCCTCTCCAAACCCATGTCGCCCCCCGCGACACGACACCCATGCCCCCTCCCAATGAGAAAAATGAAGGGATTACATATCTCGAGTCCAATTCAACAGATACTCCTATAAGCTTTAAATGGATTGTATAGTTGTTAATAAAATATAAACATTATAGATCTCTGATATGTTTGCCCAAGAAGATGCTATATTAAGGACATTTCACTTTGACTTTGTGGAGTGTTTTTGTGGAATGTAGTTCCAGGCCCTGCAATTTGGCCTTCTCTCTTACAGTAAAACACAAGAGTAACGGGGGATACCAGGAATATCTAAATACTGTGACCAGGCCTGGATAAAGCAAAGAAGAAATCAACATAGAAGGTTAGAGTACCGTTGTGTTTATGTGGTGAGTCCCAGTGCAGTACACCTGTCTACATAGTCATAAACATAATAACTTCACAGTGCAACAAACATGTGGAGAGACGCGTCTTTCAAACAACCAAATACTGAGAAGAAACAAATTTAATTCGACCCAGTAGACGCTCCAACACAATTCAATATTTTTTATTAACATATATGGATCAACTCATTATAAAAAACTGCTTTCATAATTATAAAAACATACAATGATATGAGTATCAATAAATTTGTTAATCAATCCATCCAATTCATAATTGGACTGACAAGATACATCGTTCCCATCTAAAACCACAACAAACCACACTCCCACCATACTACATTCATACTCAAACAATTCATCAACTCACTCAAATATAACAAATATTCCATCAATAAAAACAGACATACTAAAACACAATTATACAATTTCTATAATATCTAGTCCATTATAAATATGAACCGTGAGTTTAGCACAATTGAGCCAGCATTTTATTTATATAATCTAGTCCTACTCGTGCGGATATCACTAAAAACTGTTTACAAATAACAGTACATTCCCCGACCCGACATGTTTCTTTCTGTATAATTCTTGGTTAACAGAAATTTTTCAGGGCCCTAAGGTCCAGCAAAGTTGCGTGGAATGTGGATGGAAAAATTGAAAACAAGTGTACTACACCAGCAGAGCTCACCTAAATACAAACATAAAAACACATTACAACCCAGGCGCTAATTGCGCCAACTTTACCACCATGGTGTAAACTATGTTTACACCATGGTGGATGGCGGATTTACCGCCCCATTCCAAGGTGAGTGGGGCGGTAAATCCCCATTTCCCATTTTCCCTTCCCCATTCCCATTTTTGCCCCATAGGGCATAATGGGAGTGGTGAAGGCGCTAATTACGCCACCGTAAATTACGGTGGCGTAATTAGCATCATGGCAGGTTAGCGCCATGGATTTTAATGGCTGCTAAAAGCAGCCGTTAAAATCAGAATAGGCGTTAAGGGTTAACAACGGCGTTAACCCTTAACGCCTGGGTCGTAATGAGGCATCAAACAGGCTGAATGCTTGAGTTACTAGATTGATCATTACTACCAACGTACTATAAATGAACGGGGCATAGAAAAAGGTTATCGATACCTTTCATCTACCTCTAACACTAGGAAAAACATGTGGACCGAGCTCCAAAACCATGTTAGGAAACACCATATTAATTAATGCGTCCAGAATATCACCACCATCACCAGCACCTTGTGACATTACGAGACTTCCAGAACCACTACGGTCATACCTCTGAGTAAGGTATAGCCTGCCATGACCATACTGTGTACCATGCATCAGAAAAAGGAGAATAAAAATATAGATGTAATCATTTCAAGCCGGACACTCACGATCGATCTTATATCACTCAGTCAGGTGATAATACTGATGTAAACCGGACCCGGTGGTAGACAATCACCAGAAAACGAAACGGCACTCAGCACCTAATCAAATAGAGGAGCCCGGTCTCGTACACTCTGTATATGTGCTATGGCCAAATCTCGCCCACCTGTAAAAACAGAGGCAAGACATCACCAGTTACCAACCATTATGGAACTGTGAGGACAGAAAACCTGTATTATTCCCCACAGGTACACACTATATAAGAGAAAAGGCCTGTGTATAAATTCTCAAATCGTGGTGACAACCCACGGTATACAACAATCTTTCACAAAAACAAGCCAAGGTCACCCGAGCTTACCTTTATCGCCCAGGTCTGCCACTATCCAGTATGTGCACAAATTAAAACTGCCTCCTAGCCGGGTTCTTCCCATAAGGCAGCGACTGTAGCATCATCTGTATTGGTCGTGACCGTACGGATTAACAATACTCTAACGGAAACAGAGAAGGGAGAAAAGGCGGGGACTTATTAAACACCAAATCGTCACTGTGAAAGTGCTAAATTTGTATGTAATTCATTTGCATGGAATATCTAGCCCATCCCCACCCATCCGGGAAGGAAGGATAATGCCGATTGGCAAACTTGTGTCCGACACGGGGAGTCGAAGAAACAGCAAGTGCCTCCTTCTATCTACATCTTCATAGTTGCGGTCCTCAGACCGTCACCCCGACCACAGTGAAATAATGCCCATGTCCCTCAGATGCATAAACACCGTAAACAGGAACCAAACGCAACCCCTCTTACCTATATAACTCTCAATCAAGCGACGTGGGTTGCCGTGAACATCAAATCAGCCGACATGTCCAGAGGTCAAGCGGTACATTTCCGGATAATATACGTGCTCGCATAAACACGTGACCGGCACATAACGTCAGGTGTCATTAGAATGTACCTCCCCTGTCTCTGTACGAGCACGGGAGCCCTCCTTAATAATGAAGCTGATAGTTGTCAGCTGCCGATCAATAATAAAGTAAGTGGAGTCCCTTATGTTCAATCCAAAGAAGTCTGATAATTGCTTGCACAAAAACTTCCATCATAGTCGGCACAACCATACGAAAATACTGACATTTGAACACTCGTATGTCAATACGTAAGGATCAAAACTTGATAGACCCCCGATTATTCGAGGCATGGAAAGTCTACCAAACAACCGGCCTGACCATGTTAGAGGGAAAAAATCCTGGACATCAGCTAAACAATGCAAAATGCCCAACATATTTCTCACAAATAAGGCTCTGACTGTGAGGTAGTTTATAGTATGAAACAGCACCAGTTAAAAATTCCAATCTATCGCCTCATTTAAACCAACTTCATGGCTTCTGCTCAGAAAGATAAGTTTAGTCTCCTCCTTGGATAGAGTTTGTTTGTCCACAGAAATGTTATTAGTAATTACAATCTTCTTAAGTATTGTCCATCTTAAGTCATCATAACCGTGATTCCGCATTATAAAATGCCCTACCATAGGTGCTGTTAGATTCCTTAATCTGATGCAGCTTTTATGTTCACTAATACGGTCTTTAATTTTCCTTTCTGTTTTTCCGATGTAAATTTTATGGCATGGACACCAAACGGCATATATGACAAAGCTTGAATTACAATTCGTGAACCCCCTTTGCTCCCAAAGTCTAGGGAGCCCAATGTCAACCTCAGTGGTTCGTTTAGTGAGGGGACAACAGACACACATGCCACTTCTCTCTTACAGTACCACCTTCCCCATTCACTGTGATAAGACGCCACACGGGAGGCCCAAACCACATGTGTGCAGTGGGAAAAGTGTTTTTGACCGGGCCCCTGGACCAAGTAACGAGCAACACGCGGCTGCGGCATTACAACGTCTGAATCTCCATGCAAAGGATCACGGGGCGGGCGACTCTCTGTGAACAAATATCAAGAGCGTGGGCGGGCATACCACGTACACAGCATTATATCTAATGCACAGAACAGACTCCTTTATATATATAGATTGTGATGAATAATCTACAGAAAGTCTGCAAAAACTGTAAATGCAATGTGCACAGAATAATTTAGTGCAGAAACCTTTAAGTGAGAGAATGACTTCCTATACAAACGTAGTGCACAGAATAATTTACACAAGTGTGCACTGCAGAACTTTTCATTGCGAAGTCCACAGAATCATTTATGCAAAGTGTAGAAGATGCTGTATGTGCACTGTGCACATACTCCTTTCCAGCAAAGATCACAGTACCGTTTATATAGCAAAGTGTGCACAATCATGTATATGCAGAATGCACGGAATCATTTATTTAAAAGTGCACAGAATATATTTTACACAAATTGCAGGCAAACAAGACCATTAGGTCATTCACCTAGTCAAAACTACCTTGTACGCGAGGACAAAATAACAGGTGCAAAGTCCTCTACAATTCTGTTCAGAACAGTACAGCAACTAAACCAGCTCTTTATAAAAGCAGGTCCCTCCGAATCTTTTGATGATAAATTCGATGAATACATTTGAAACATAAGGTCTGCTCTTATTGTGACAACTGATACTACAGCAGGACCTACACCTGCTGCACCCCACAGCATCCAAAAGGGGCCCGTGCCCTCACTTCTTGCCAAGGTGACTGGAGATTCCTCGCTGGAGTAGCTTATCTTTGTAGGTGCTACAGCTGTTAGGCTTCAGCAGACCACTTCCGCATTTGCTAGGGTGGACATTTTGCCATGGACTGTAGGCTTTGGGAAATTAAATCGCCTATTCAAATGCAATAGATCTGTTTGTACAGATGCCTCCATCCAACCTACATGCCTCGCTTCAATGCAACAGCAGTGGAGGGAGGGTGATGGGGGAGATCTCTTTCATTGCCCAGGCTCCTCCAGCCTAATATCCTGGAGGATTGTTCATGCACGCAAGACGTGTGCACTAGAGGAGTCAATCCACAGCCCAGCAGATAAAGAGCTTGAGAGTGTGGGTAGGTGGTGGGTGCTGGTCAGGTGAGAGGCCAATGCGGGAAGCATCATCAAACACGCAACTAATGCACGCGCAACCATCAAATGCAAACATACAGAGCACGTGCCCACACCCAACACCCACAGACGCAATTCATGTCCAAGTGCAACGAATTAACGCATGCACACAAGTTTTGCATCTATACACTTACTGCATGTGTGTGACTATTGCACAGATGCACCCATGATGTGCATATACACAGTTACTGACCGGTGCAGAGATAATGGACACCCACAGAATTAATGTGTACACAGCCAAACACAATATGCACGAGTGTGTGCACAGCAGAATGTGCACATGCACACCACATGGACAAACAACTAGCAGTTGAATCCACGGAGCATGCGCAAGAACACATAATGTACATTTAACTAATGTACAGTACACATAAACATAACATATAACATAAACAAGAAACACACACACACACACATAGACAGTTAATGTCCATGCTCACATGAGGTTTATATGGAGAGATAACGCTCACATGCACATACCCACCGCATGATGCATGTACAATACACATATATACATATACAGCTACATATACTACAGAAATGTACACAATTAATGTACAAACATATACCTAATGTACACATACACATGAAGACCAAACACACAAAAATCTAAAAATCCACAACAAATGAATGTGTACGCAACAAATGTACCCTTACACAACCCCCCTTCCTAAACACCCTAGGAATTGAACACTCTTACAAGGCTTACCTGCACACATACAACTAATATATACATAATCCTAAAATGCGGGTCATAGGCACATTTAACTGTCAGGACATCGCTCTGTAGAAAGGGGCTATGCCAGGTGTGGACTGGATCACCAAATGGTCTTGGGCACCAATGAAAAAGTGCACCACTGTTGCAAATGTCAATTGATTCCTTTTGTGACTGACTGAATAGTACCCAAGGGGGAGTTTTTTTATAAAGTGGGCTGCAAATTACGCAATTTAATGAACATTTATTCAGGAACAATGGGTGAAACTTCTAGCCACTGGTGAAGTAACTTATCATACTGGCCCACACTGGCCAAAAAAAGAGTCCCATTTTGACCCAAAAACTGTCCCACACTAGTATTTTGCAAATTCATTTTGGGCATTGCCCCGTAGGCCATGCGGTTGGTCAGAGCAATGCATTTGTCTGTGGTCTCTTTTACGTTCTATTTTTGGAAGCCCTTGTGAGAACACAATAACACAGGGTCCAACTGCTTACTGGGATTGCATCTCATGCATTGGTAGCCCGGGAGGAAGTCCCTGCACGGACTCCCCGCCTATGAAGCCGAGAGCTTACTTTTAGCATTTCTGTTTAAGAAAAGCACCTATCAAATGTGCAGTGTTCCGAGAGATGGAGTGCCCCTCGAGCAGCAGCCAGAATGCAGCCCTCCTCCCTCTTTGAAGCATCTGCAGATCAAAACGTTTGGAGACAGACACACACGAGCCATTTTCATCAGGGTGGAAGGGAGGCTACGTGCATTTAAAGCAGGAGGGTAAGGGCACTGGCACTTACCTGATTTGGAGTCGGCACTCGGCTCGGCTGCCGGCGGGGACTCTGTCTCCTGTCGGGGCCTCATGGTTGGGTGGCCGGTGCACAGTGCACACTGGACTGCTGGCACTAGTGACACTGCGGCAGTGGCACACTTGCAGGGACCGACTAGGCTGCACGCATGCAGCAGGGAAGCCTCTCTGTCTCAAGACAGTCGACCGACGCCACGCCTAGACACCTTTAACTAGTGAAATGAAGGTGGCGCCATGCTGCCTCCTGTGGCAACAACAACACATAACCATGTCATTTCACTGCAACCAATTAAAAATTCCACATTCTGTTTTACTATACAGAATGTATAAAATACTGCATAGTAACAACAGAATGATAGTTTTCATTGGCTATTGTTGCATTGCTATTACTGGTCCATCCCAGGGCCAGCCATAGCCTGAAACAATGATTTATGATCCAAGGCAGCAAACTCTTGTTGTTGTCAACTCGAAATCAGAAAGCCAGCCCGGTGGGGGTGGGGGCACAGAGAGGAGAGCACTATGTTGCTTAGTTACTTCTTCTTGGCCTTTGCGTTACTTAGGATTGAACTTTAAATTAAAGTGCCCCATTTGCCCCCCCACAGAGACGACCCTGCCCTGACCAGCATCACTAGTATTCACAGATTTTCATTGGGCCAACAAAGCCTACTTGTAGCCGCGGCTACATGTACATTTTCTACAAACCAAAAAACAAACTAAGCCAATCTTCAAAACTTCAAATAAGACAAGACAACACCTAAGCACACAAAATAACACACACACATAAAATGATGTGCCATATCATCCACATAACAATATAATTATTGATTGTTGCACAGAAAATGTATGTTTATATACGTGGCTATAAATATAACCATGCCTACAAACACAACAAATAAAAAGACGAAAAGGGTTGATGCGCCTAAGCACATGCTGTTTATACACACAGTTATAGAAAACCAAACATGAGCGTTTTGCTGATAGCTGCGACTATTTGTAAAAACTATGACTTAAAAACATCTACTTCCACTCCAAACAAGTGTCCCTAACACACATACCAGCCCCCTCCACTCCCCATGGTCCACCTCCACTCCCCTTGTCTCTCCCAATTCCCCAAAACACTCAATGCATCTACAATGCCACTCCACCCATAGCGGCGGCTACCACACGTCCACAAACACACCACCTGCTATTTGCCACAATATAGCCGCAGCTGCACAGATTAGCACATCTACCCACGGGTAGCAATGCTGTGCACTGAGTGGCTGCTGGATAGTTGCGGATAATTACAACAGTACCATCAATTAATTACAAACTCGAAAACACACACATCATATTTACCCTGCTCATATAAACTACTAGAAATTCGAACTAGAAATAATTTTCCTAGAATCTGAGAAAGACTACAGATATCATGGCTGGTTTGAAAACTGTGTAGCAGATCGGAGACAGTTGGCTGTTTTGGTTAGTACTTTTTTAATAAATATATACATAATGGATCAGTGTTAGAAATGTAATACATAATAGATCAGTTTTAGGAGGGACTCTTTTGGGTACAGTGTACTTTTTTGCTCATTGGGCTCTATAGCCATGGGTATGGTCCAACACTCCCGTGACTACGACCTTCCCCAGTCTCTGCTGCGGTGAAGCGTGCCTCTAATATTGAACAGCCCATTGGGCTGCACTGTAGCTGCGGTTATTCATCTAGGTTTAAACAAAATGAGATAATATCTTTCTATCTGAAAAAAAGAAAACATAATAAGTTAGAAAACACACAGGGCCTCATTACGAGAATGGAGGTAATAAAAATAGGAAGGTGGAATGGTATTACCGGCATCGTTAACGGGTCCGGGCCATTACGACCCGACAACCCGTCAATACCGCCACCGCCCGTACCATGCCCCTTAATACCGGCGCGCACGCATACACGCGGCCCTTCGTGGAGTAAATACCGGGATACTGATAATAGGAGGACATCATAACTCATGCGGGCATGCAATTACCGGTATCCCGAAGGCGGTAATTAGGGCCTACACGATGGCGGCCATACAGGCATCGTGGACCACCCGTAAACAGCAACCTGCAGTCAAGGCAAATGCCACATGTGCACACAATCACCAGAGGTGGAGTCAATGGAGCCTGTCCCAGTATAAAAGGAGTATTAACTGGAGGGGCAGCCCAACTGGCGGAACCTAAGGCTGAGGGAACAATATGTCACAGGCAGGGGTAGTCGCCTGACAATAGTTAGAGCATACTCTTGGTACTGTATGCCTTTTATTCAAAAAGGAAGTTGTGGTGTTTGCAAAGTTCACCACTAATTTAAACTTGTGTCAAAGTCTAAAGGGCCCCAAGGGGGTAAGAGCTCTATGCACATTCATTCGTACATGTGAGCACAGAAGTTATACAAGATGTAAATTTATTACAACAAACTCATTAACCGACAACATTCATGGTATAGCAACATAATGCTTTCGGGAACAATCAGATAGCATTTTAAAGACATGGATTTCAAAAACCTTCTGCAGCAGAGAATTTACAGAGGTGTAGGTTATTCACATGTACTTATATTTCATCAAGAGAACACATTAGTTATAGACTGATGAATAATAATTGCAGAGAACATATAAAAGTCATTTACAACAATTTAGTGCAGTGAGACATGGTGATAGGCTGTAGTAAAACATAAGCATATCTAGTGGGCACTATTTTCTAGTGCAGATGCAAATGTATCGACAGGGTGCTCGTCCTTATAGAGTCAAGACAAGACCTGTATGTATTAGGCATTAGTCCGTTAACTATAGGTGACCAACCCCAGTATAAAAGGAGTACACCCACACACCACACCCCTTCCTACACCAAAAGGATACCACTAGCTGTTGCAATCATGGGGCTGGAGGACATGCCTATACTGCTACAACTACAGCAACAACACCAACCACAACAACAACTACAGCTACAGCAACAGGCAGCACAGAGGAGACGCAGGAGGAGAAGGAGGGTGAGACAGGCCCAGCAATTACCACCAGTGCAGCCAGTAGTACCTCATAGGCAGCCACCAATCCCCTGCATCAGACCCAGTCCATTCAATCTAACCCCTGAGCAGATCCACACCCTGTACCGGTTGGACCGGGACACCATCACCACCATTGTGGACATGATGCATGATGACATCGTCAGCCTCATAGAAATACGCACTGCCAGCCCGCCGCTACTAAAGGTGGTGACTGTGCTCTACTTCCTGGCCACAGGAACCTACCAGCACACAGTGGGCCAGCTGCACGGCATTTCACAACCACTATTTTCACGCATGCTGACCCAAGTGCTGGATGCCCTCCTGAAGCACGCTAGCACCTACATATCCCTACCACGGACTGCCCAGGAGATAGCCGACACCAAAGTAGGCTTCCATGCACTGGCAGGCATGTCCAATTGCATTGGTGCCCTCGACTGCACCCATGTAGAATTGGTAGTCCCCCATGCCCTAGAGGCATTGTATCGCAATCGCAAGCAATACCACTCCATCAATGTGAAGATGGTATGTGACTCCAGCAAGATCATCACACATTGTTGCACCCATTATCCCGGATCTACACATGATGCCATGGTGCTGCGTAACTCAACACTACCCTGCTACATGGAGCGACATGCTGGACGACGTGCCTGGCTTCTTGGTGAGTTGCCTGACTGGCCCATGGCAGTGCATCAGGGTTGTGAGGTGGGGGATGCATACTCCACCAGGGGGGGAATGGGCGGTGAGTGGAGAATGCATGCAGAGCTAAAGACTCCTGACCTGAACCTCCCAACCCGAACATGACACATCACTGCCACACAACATGTAAGACGCACCACCTGGCCACGATGGGTATGTCAAGCAATGCATGACGAAACATGATTGCAGCTGCGCCAATGTGGCTAGTGTGATCATGCACAGTGTAGTATACACAGCAATAATGGGAGGCAAAACATTGTCCTGCATCCACAGTACATCCGCATCAGCATGCAAGTAATCACACTGCATCATCTGTACAACGCCATCCAGACTACCACACCATATTGCAGTATACAATGCATCTAAATAATATTTGTGCATACGTACAGGGACATGTGCATGTCAACACCAAATTGCTGCGGCCATGGCTGTGAATCCTGAAGGTAGCAGCTCAGAGTGACTCACACAGACCTATTTGGATATGCTTGCAAGTGATGAAGGATATCCCTTGAAGCCGTGGCTACTTACCCCTGTGCAGAACCCGCGGAACAGGCATGAAGAGGAGTACTATCGGGTTCATACCCGTACCCGTGTTGTGATTGAGCAGATCTTTGGCCTGTTGAAGGCGCGGTTCCACTGCCTAAGCAGGTCTGGTGGAACACTCCTTTATAGGCCTGAGAAGGTGGCGAAGATCACCATGTCCTGTGTCATGCTGCACAACATGTGCATCCGGAGAAATGTACCACTGCCACCTGACATTGACATGCATGCAACGGGTGTGGATGATGAGGATGAAGACGGAGGGGAAGCAGCACCCCTGCCAGTACGTGATGCACAGGATTGCCGTGCTATGCGCCAATCACTGTTTGACGAATACGTCTGACCCACAGGGACATTGATGGATATGTGTCGGAGCTACACTGAACACTGTGTCCATGTGGACATGCACACAGGGTATGTGGGGAGATGGGCACTGTGCACTGTCATGAATAAAATGGATACACACGAAATAAACAATGTCCAGGCATGAAATGATTTTTTACACAACGGGTGTAAACTACAGTAAAGTGCTACCCCCTTCCCCCACCCAAACAACACAACTCCCCATACACCCAAAGAACTTCCCATATCCCCAAAGAACTCCCCATATCCCTAGAGAACTCCCCATAACCCCCACAGAACACCCCCTTAAACACCTATGCACCACAGACACCATCTCCCCCACTCCCATTGTTGTCCAACACTATTTCCTAGCTTTCTTGGTGTCCGAGAGCAGCATTTCTGACTGCCTCGCACTCCATGTTGTCTGACGCACAGGGCTGGAGGGTGCAGAGGAAGCGGGTGTGGAGGATGGGGGTGTGGTGGATGGGGTGGAAGCCGTGGTGATAGGCACAGCTGGTGCGGGTTGTTGCTGCTGCATGTGCAGCAGGATAGAGGTCAGGACATGTGTGACGGCCCCCAGGCTGTCTCGCATCATCACCGCAGAGGCATTGATGGCGGCTGTGTTCCCCGCTATGGCCTGCCCTATCTCTCGCCTCGTGTCCTCTCCCTCCGCCACGTATTGTCGGACAAGCTCCAGCATGGAGTCCTGTCTTGCCTCCACCCTTGCTAGCCGTGCCTCAAGGTTGGTGGGAGCAGCAGTGGTTGAGTGTGCTGCGACCAGGCGTGCATTGGCTGGGCTGGCCTCGGGGGTGGTGCTGAGGTCTGAATCATGGAGTGCCGGATCCGCAATGCTGCTGGTGGGTGTGGCCTGAGTGTGGGGTTGGGGGGTTGACAGGGGACTTGGGGAATGTGGACATGACACATGGATTAGTCCATCTTCGTCCACATACTCCTCCACTCCAGTTTCAATGTTGCTCAGTGGAGCAGTGGCTGCTGCCTCACCCACGGAACTTGTTTCCGCCGAATGGGTGCCACTGGCCTCACCTTCCGCTGGTGTTGCCAGCTCTGTGGTCCCGGTCTCAGGCGTAGCTGTGGGGCCCCCCTGTGTGGCCATGGCCTGGGCACTTGCCGTGGGTTTTGGTGTGGGCTGCGAGACTGCCCGGAGGTGGATTTGTCGGTGGCAGGTGTCTTGGGATGTGGATGCCCTTGTGGTTGGTTCCTCACTGGCACCTTTTCCATCGGGTAGAAAAGATGCAGGGCATCAGATATGGTGTTACATGCAAGTAGTATTATATGGTGCTGTGGAGATTTTCAATTATCATGCATTCATATCTTACAGGTGTGTCACACCGGGTAGTTTGAAGGGGGGCATTCTGGCATTAGCCGTGACGTCTCAATTCAGGAATGCTTCATGGCAGGTGGTATACCATTGTATTGGGGTTTGTGTGATGTATGACATGGGAATGGTCTGTGTGTGTTGCCTGTCTGTTGGTAATGGTATTGGCACTCAGCATGCATTGCAGTGTGGCAGGGTTTGGGCCTCCATCTGGACATGGATATGTTGATGTGTGTGTGTTTGGACATGCATTGCCTTGCCTAGACTCTATTCCAGGTCACTTGTGCTACGTCATGGTTTCCCCTACTGGGGTCTGCAGGGTCACTCACGTCCATCTCCAGATGTTCCGGCACCCGTCTCCATCTCCCCAAAGCCCTCGATGGACTCCATCTGGATGCAGGTACTGCACATCTGCTCCCAGCGCATTAGTTTTGTCGGGGAGTGGGACCCTCTGCCTGTGGCCATGGCCTCCCTCCGATTGCTGGCCAGGATGTTTTTCGCACCCTCAGGCGGAGGTCATCCCACCTTTTCTAACAGTCTTTGACTGTCCGTGGGGTGGTGCCGACAGCAGAAACTTTGTGGGCTACCTCCTCCCAAATCTCCTTTTTCCGCTGCTGTGCCTCCCTCTTGAGGTTATGGGTACTTATGTCCTCAGCATGGGCAGCGAGGGTGTCCACCAACATGTTTAGTTCTTCATCAGAAAAACGCTGCTTGCGCAGGCAGGGGTTAGATTTTCTGCTTGCCTTGGACATGGTGATTTGGAAGGCCCTGTTCTCTCCTGTAAAACACTGGTGGTTTGGGAGGATTGCAACGGATTGTGTTTTTAAAGATGACCGCCGGTGCATTTCCCGTTCCGACACAATGACGTTACTTCCTGGTCCAGTATTGCGAGCCCGATATTAGCATGGTGTTATTACCGGGTCAGTATTAAGGGGTTCCTCCTAGGCGGAGGTGGTATCAGGGAGTCCCTTGATGGCACTATCGGGGGGTTGGAGGGCCTTTAGCGGCATGCTGGTATGACCATTACCGGCATGGGTGTTCGCGCATGCTCGCGCACTCATAATCAGCCACTATTAGCGGCGTCATACAATCACGGACCCGCTAGTTCCTCCATGCCAGTAACAACCCCGTTTTTAGCACACTTCTCGTAATGAGGCCCACACACTTTAAGAAACGCAATTCAATATACCATTTTTTATGACCCTCATGTCTTGTATGCAGTGCATCACATGCACTATATAAGATACAACATTTGTGCATACAACACTGTTGTTCTCTTTCCACATACTAATCATTGGGTCATTGGGAAAACAAATCCAACTTGGATTAAAAAATCCCATCAAAAAGCTAAGTGTGAGCAGTGTTTGTGCATAATCAATCAAACTCCACACATTAAAGGTGCTGTCACCAACAACCAGAGACTTCAAAAACCTGCAGAACTACATTTCAAGAATCATCAGAAATCCTAGACAGGTTCAAAAAGAAGGTTTTTCATAAACTGTCTACAAATGTGCTGCTTCCCTCTCCGGCAATACCACACTATGTTTTGAATATAGGTTGACGTTTCACAGAAGTTAACTGTCCAACATATGGTGCAAATCCATTGGGATGATGAGATCAATACAGCTACAACACAATACACAAATATAAAATGACTAGAATGAACTTACAAAACACCATCAACTGTACTACCTCACAGAAAATTCAAAACTGCTAAGAATACTGCATAGCTGAAACTGCATTAAAATTAAAACAAATACAATGAAATAAATGTTCAAGCTCACTAACATGAATACAAAAACTAAATGCCGACAAATAAACACTATTGATTGACACATCTAACTGTGTAAGCCCATGTTAGTGAAAGAAATAAAATACATTAAAAAATACTTGCCAGATGAAAAAATGATAACAAACACCATCTGAAAGCAGTCATTAATATATCTAGCACACACAACACTGCAAATAAACCTTCAAATATGCCAATATTTGTTAACACTTACTTTTACATCAGCCACACTCCTGCCATGTTAACAGTGAGAGTTCTGGAATCAAAAGGATACAACTGCAGAAAATAGAGGTGTTTATACCTTCCAAAATAATTGCCTGGGACAGCATGGGTAGGTTTGTCGGAAGTGGCCGATTGCGTCCCTCCTGTCAGTGCGCATTGACGTGTCTTTGAACACTGCTAGGACCTTTCCTCTAGCCCTAGCTTGCTGCAGCTTGGCTCAGCGAAGTACGGTGAAGTGCTGCTGAGAAAGCTATTGTGAAGCTATTGTGAGCCTCTGTGAACTCCTGTGTGTTGCCGTAGCAAATGTATCTACTCCTGGTCAACTTCACGGGAGCTGCTGAAGATATTTGAGACATGCTCCAGCAGTGGCCCAGCTTGATTGGTGAGCCGGTGGAGCGTAACCCATACGGGTACAGAGAAGGGAAGGGAAACTGCAGTGTGATACTGAGCTCACAAGCTCGAAGTCCCCGGTGTAGGTAATATATGATATGATGTGGCATTTATAACGTGACAAAATAACGATCTTTCTAGGCCTTGTGTCATTCAGATTGTGTAAGGGCGGGGAAGAGGGAAGGGGAGAATTGCCGGGGGAGGCGAATGGGGAAATGCAGTTAACTAACAAGTGCAGCCATCGGGTGGCTCTTAAGTGCAGAGAGAAGGTACTGTAGGGTTGCAGATACGACCCTTAAGTGCTTGGGAGCCTTGAGGCAGTGCAAGGGCAACTGGACATGCAGGAGCAGCCTGGGACCAAGTTCAGAGGGTGACCAGTGCACAGAGCAGTCAGGTGCATCAGCAGAGGAGAGGAAGAGAGAAAGCGGAAGCGACAATGAAGGTCTTGAGTTGCGTCCGGAACCAAAGGTGGCTCCCCAACTCTCTGCTTGGAGAAGCTTGTGACCCCCAGAGAGTTGGAGGTGGATGAGCAGAGAGCTCGAGAAGGAAGACGTTTTGGAAGGGAAAGTTGGAGGTAAAGCGGTCCCAAGCCCCAGAAAGCCTTGTGGATGAAGCATAGGGTCTTGATGTTGATCCTTGCAGCCACAGGGAGCCGGTGAAGAGATTTCACAGCTGGAGAGATACGATCCCTGGGCTTCAGGCCAAGGACAAGTCTTGCAGTCCTGTTCTAGATAAGTTGTAAAGGTTGAAAAGTAGAGGCCGTACGATTTAGAAAGAGGCTGTTGTAATAGTCCAGCCTAGAGGGGACCAGAGCTCTGGAGACAGTGCGTTTCTGGGGGGAAATGAGAAAAGGAAGAATACCTCTGAGGAGGGGGTGAACAAAAGTGGTTCCAGTCTCTCTGCGCCAAGAAATTGAACTTTATTGCAGAAACAAGGAAATGCCTGACACGTGTTTCAAGCTGAATGCAGCTTTTCGTCAGAGGCTAGCAAAATGCATACAATTAATATCAACAAAGTAACACAAAGTAATTACATGATGGATGGATTGTTTCAGACAAAAAACCAAAGCACAAGGACATGGCAGAGCAACCATGGCAGGTTATGACCACAAATAGCACATAAAAAAAAATTATTTTGGCAAAAGTATTTAAAATTACCACAAATTGTCCGATTTCATTAATGGCACGTTGGCAGATATGCATTGGGAGAGTGAAAAAAAGAAAAAAACACAAAGCACAATAAAAATCAACGAATGACCTGAGCAGCGCAGTCAAGTACCAACCGAACAGCAAAAACTGCAATAGGCAGACTAAAGTTGCTGCCAATCAATAACTGAAAGGGATTTACCTTAAATCAATATGATGTCTGCATGAATATAACGTAGGGCATTGCCAGGTAACTATCTGAAAGCAAACTTAATTCATAAGTTGTGAGATAGATTGCACATGAGAGAATAGAGTGCTCAGAGAAAGGGAATAATAGATTCATTGAATGAAGGCATACCTCTGACTGCCTCGCAATTGCGGAAGGCTAAAATCACAAGAAAGAAAAAAGAAAGAAAATGTCTCAAATCGTGTTGCACAAATACCAAAAAGGTCTCATTAACATTTGATTCAAGAAGTACAATTTGGCCCATAATTGCTCAAGTGGGCCCTAAAAACTGACCACTTATGTACCGAGTTAATTAGCATGAGCGCAGACCCTGGGGGTCTTGAAACCACACTAATTGAAAGGAACATGGAAAAATGTCTAACCGCGACTCACGTTCAAATATGTCTGCTCTCGCGCGGTGAGCAAAATAAATGAGGGACTAAATATACACAATGCTCGCCCACCGTGATACGTGGACAAGCGAAAGAGGAAATAGAATGAGAGTGAGAAAGGGCTGCCATATTGGAACAGCAAAAAAGAAGGAAAAAGATCATTGTGATAAACGAAGAAAATAAGAAATGAAGCCTACATTGAGGCGGAAGGGCCCCATATATGGACTAGATTGCACGAACCTTAACCATAACAAATATGGAGCTGTGTTGCAATAAATTTGAAGATATAAAGAAAAAATGTAAACTACTTTGCCAGAACGAATTTAAATAAAGTTGCAAAAACCACCACATGTTAGTAGTAAAAAATAAAAATAAAAAAAAAAGGGGCCGGGACGTGAGTGCGCTGCTGCAGGGAAACTTTAAACACTAAGGCAAATTAGAACAAAATGAAATGCATAGATAAAGGTTATACAATAATAGATAGAAAAAATAAAGGGGAAATTGCCCCATAAGCACGACATGTACATAAATTCTTGACAACCATACCTAATATGTACAGAAAAACGAGAGAGAATGGCATTTGTCAATCTCAACTTACTAAAGCACACAAAGTTAAAGAAATGTGGCAAACTCAAGATCCGAGTTGAGTCCCAGGGAGACAGTGCGATATTTGCAAATTAATTTAGCCTCCAATTGACCTAATTTCAATGTGAGGTTGCCACCCCGTGGGGGCAATGTAACCTTACACAGCCCCACGAACCGAATGTCATTTTTGCAATCCATTTGATGAACATTTTGCCAATGGTGTGCAAGAGGATATTTAACATCTTGGCCACCAATTGTAGCCAGATGTTCACGTATCCCTATTTTCAGAGGACGAATAGTACTGCCAATATATTTGAGGCCACAATTGCATATAATGCAATAAACAACAAACTTGGAGTTACAACTGATGAAGGACTTAATTGCATGTTCACCACGTGCACCACATTTAACCGAGGATGTCCCATATGTAAAATGGCACATATTGCAGCCTCCACATTTATGAAAGCTGTGGACTCTGGCAGCGTGTAGCCAAGTCTTTGATGGAGATAACGGCCTCATAAATGAGGGGCACAATTAATTTTTTAGAGATTTGCCTTTGCTGTATGTCACATTTGCAATAGAGTCTAAACAATTAGCAATGTCTTTATCAAGATGTAATAAGTGCCAGTGCTTCTTTAAGATATTGTGAATTTTATAACTGTCAGCATTATATCTGGTGATAAGTCTGATATTTTGAGAAGAAGATGATTTGGGACGAATTTTAGGCACCAGTAGATCAGCTCTCTTCAACTGTTGTACTGTGAATGATGCTTGTTCAATACAATTCTTACGGTACCCTCTGTCCAAAAACCTAGATTTTATAAGGGCACACTCTTTGTCATAATCAACTGTTTGAGAACAATTTCTCTTTGCACGTATAAATTAACCTTTAGGAATGTTAGCTATAACATGTTTTTTATGGCAGGATTCCTCATGTAATGTGGCATTCACTGAGGTAGACTTACGGAAAGTTTTGGTAGTTAAACCATCTGAGGTTAAATCAATGGACAAATCCAAAAAGTCAATATGAGTTTGACTATAAGTTGAAGTAAATTGCAAGCCCCAATCATTGATATTTAAGTAAGACACGAATTCAACAGGAGGTGCAGCTGATAGTGTGACTTGTTAGAGACGTCAGAGATTTGAGGAGAGAAAGAGAGGGTGGATTCAAAGATGACACCAAGGTTCAGAGCCTCACAGGAAGGAGCAGGAAAAAGAGGGCCCGGAGTGGGCAGCCAGATAGAGATAGGAAACTAGGAAGTGGGTGTCCCAATTAGGAGGATCTCAGTGTTATTGGCATTAAGGCAGAGATAATTGGTGCCACATGATTATGAATTGCGGCCAGACAGTCTGCTATGAGAGAAGAAGCAGAGTTGGCTGAGGGGAGCCTGAAAGAGAACTGAGTGTCATCCGCATGACATTGAAAATTGGGGCAGAAAGTAGCGATGCAGTGGGCAAGAGGTGCCAGGTAGTGGTTAAAGAGCCAGGGAGAGAGGTTAGACCACTGGTGAACACCACAAGTAGGGAGAGAGATAGAAGAGAGGAAAGACCCCAGTTGGACCTAAAAAGGGTCTGTAGAGAGAAAGGAGGTCAACCAGGCCAGGGCCGTATCAGTAATACCAAGGTTGCAGTGGAGACGATTGAGCAGGATGGCATGGTTGGCCATGTTTAAAGCAGAGGATAGATCGAGGAGAATGAGGACAGAAGAGAAATTAGAGTCAGGATTGGTGAGCAAGTCTTCATGGGTGTTCAGGAGAGTGGTTTCCTTGCTTCTGACAGCTCTGAAGCCAGACTGGTGGTCATGGAAGCAAGCAACAGATACAATATGTAGATTAAGCTGGGAGATGGCCAGCTTTTCCAAGAGTTTGCCCAGGAAAGGAGTAATGGAGATCGGCGATAGTTATCCGGAGAGGAAGGATAGGCCGAGGGCTTCTTTAGCAGTTGGTGCACAAGAGAATGCTTAAGGGGGCAGGAGAAAGTTCCAATGGCAAAGGAGTGATGCAGCAATTGACCAAGGCTGGAGCAAGGTTGTCAATGTGGTCCTTGATTGTTGTGAAGGAGCATGGGAGAACCTGCTTTGATGAGTCTTTCATAGATCGGACTTGTCTAGAATCATAGTTGGGTTAATAGGGGAAAGGAGGAGAAAGGATGAGTAGAGACAGCCTCAGACGGGCCAGGAGGAAGACAGTGTGTCCTGAGTTTTAGTAATAAAATGAGAGGCCAAGGCTGTGCAGAGGGCCTGGGAGGGAACAGGAGAGGTAAAGACTCCATCAGGATTGGCCAGACCCTGGCAGATTTTGAAAAGTTTGGTTGGGTTGTTAGATGCCACAGAGATGCAGGCTTCGATGTCAGCTCTCTTTTTAGGGAGAACAGAGAGTCTGTACTGGCTTTAGAGCAGGCGGCAGGCCAGTTTGTCATGGGTTGTGCCCGATGCCCTCCACTTCCTCTCCACCACCCTGCACCTGTGTTTATGGGTGGCCAGGTTGGAATCATACCAAGAGTTGCACTTGGATTTGGGCTTTAAGCGGATCCTAATGACAGGAGCAAGGACATCCAGAGTCTTAGAGATAGAGAGATGAAGGTTAGAGAGGGCTGTGTTAGGGTGTGAGTCAACCAAAGGTGAAGGAGGTAGAGAGAATACAACTCTAGTAAACCAACACATACCAAACCAATACAATATATATACAAATACTAACGAGTCTAAAGAGTTAGACGCACGAAATGTGTAGTCCACTTAGAAGGGGAGGAAAACAGGCAGTGCGAAATAATGATTAGACACAGTCCGCCTTCAGAGGCACCTTACTAAAAGGAAGTCCAAGCCCTACGAAGAGTGGAGCCTTGTGCTCAAAAGTACCTGCACACGCTGGTGCCAACGGGCAAAAAGGGGAGTCTCTTCGAGGGAATCAGGCAGTTCAGTTCAGTTCGGTGCACAAAAGAAGATTAACAGAGTTCCGTGACTCAAGCGCAGCCTCCACTGTGGGCAGAAGCAGAGCGCGAGTACGGAAAGGCGTGCTGTTTGACACAGCGGGGAAAAGCTATGGGCTCCTGCAGGAGGGCGACCAGTTCCTAGCTATGCTACTCACCGGTCCCCGATGCAAGCAGACCCAGGCTTCTCCGCGTCAGTTTCAGTGCTGGCAGGTTCAGGGGAGCAGGGGACGTCTCGTCGTCGTGTAGATTCTGCAGCAGCAGAGTTGAGTTAAAGATGTCCCAAATGAAGTGAACCTGCACAGTTTGTTACCACAGCAAGGCAACGAAGCGGCCGTGTCTATCTCAGCCAAATGTACACTACTCACTTCAGACCTGGGAATGCCAAGTGTACGAATCGTGTGAGAGTGACAAGGACTCGAAATACAACACAACCTGGCGGCGGTTATAGAGCAAGACGCCTGGGTAGGCTGGTCAGTGTGCTGGATGGCCCAGAGACACTTCCGAAGGCTTACGTGCAGGAGATGGTGAAGATGCCGAGAATAGCTGTCCCCGCTATTCCAAGGGTCGAAGTACCAGTACAGGCCTTCTGGTTCGATCAGAGGTAGAAAGGGTTTCACAAAGCGACAGCAGTGCAGAGGAGCAGTCCTTCAGCGGGTCACCAGCGATTCCTCGGTTCAGCCTCGTGGTTGCAGGATACTTGGCTCCTGTATTCCTTTGTTCGTGAGAACTCAGGAGATCGACATGGTAGTGGCGTTTCCAGCCCCCTCTTATCCACGGTTCCCTTCGCGCCAAAACGGAGGGGACCCAATGGGAGATCTGCTCATAAAACACTCACACCATACGTGGACCTATCATGGACCACGGTGGTCCCAGGCATTCACACCACACTAGACTCTCTGGCACCCAGGATGTGTATTGGGACCAGACATCCCAGCCCACATCCTGGAGGCACACACAAGGCCTGTAGAAGCCCACGAAAGCATCTGTGTTTCGCGGGAAAGTACATGCCCAAATAAGGAAGGCCCCAGGTCGGCTCGACCTGGGGAAGGTGAAGGGGGCAAGACGGTCAGCGGACAGGACAAAGAGCCTTGTGGTCTGGCCATTTTGGGAGCCAGGCCACCATTTTGGGCTAAGTGCAAGAAACGCGCTTAAAACGCCAAAAGGAGCTCGAAAACACAAGAAACGATCGCTGCCACCATTCCCGTCCGTGATTTACTTGCACCGATCAGTTACAATCCAAACAGAGTATCTAGGGCCTGTAGAAGACTAGAGACCCGAGCGAGCAGTAACTTAGCTTACAGTGCCCTATTGTGTCATTTTGCACGAAAGCTGCAACATGATAAAGAAACTATGGAAAACAGCGTTTCCCGGTACTGACTGTCTTAAGGGCATGTCCGTTTCCCCGTAAGAATGGAGCGAAAGCCCAGAGGAGGGCGGCGGAAGGCTACACTTCTCTGGCAAAGTCTAGATCATGGTGAAAACAACAGCAAAAATTTAGGGGTTGCCACATGGAAGGAAAATTACCCACAATTAAGAAATCTTTCCTAACAGTCTCCCACTTGGTGTCACCAATAATGGGTGAAGAGGAAACACGTTAGAGAACAGAGACCATATAGCAGGTCCGTAGGCCTGGAGAGGGATCGACAAAGAGTATGTCGGTAAGGGTCTGTCTGGAGGAAGCACTGGTATAGGTATCCATGATAAGGAGACCTGCATTGGAGACCAGGATATCCCTTTTCAGCTTCTTCCTGCCAGACCTAATGAGAGGGATAGGATAGTTGATAGAAAAGCAGTTAGAAAAGATAGGTGAAACAGAGAGCACCATAGAGGGTGGGAAGTAAAGAGGGGGGCTACAGAGAGGGGAGCCCAGGGAGGGGAGGGGTGAGGGAAGGTCACATGGGGGAGATAGGAGGGAGGCACAGAGGGGACATGAAAGGTAGGTGGGGCACAACAAAGAACAACAACAACAGACCTACAAATCAGATGCAGTACAGAACCATCAGAAAGAAAAGAGCACACCATGGAACCTAGAAGTAGAGACGCCAGATGTAGTACAGAACCAAGGCAAAGCACAAAGCACAACAGGGAACCTGGAAGTAAGAAAGCAGATGCAATACAGGACAAAAAGCAAAACACAGAGGTCAGCAGGGAACCTAGAAGTGAAGAATGCAGGAAATTGCAATGTGATGCCACAAAACGGGATGGCAACACAATATTAAGAACAGTAGAGAGCAAACACAAAGTCAATACAGTCAACAAGGCACAGAACACAACAGGAACCTAGAAGAAGAATGCAGGCAATGCAAAGTAATGCCAGAAAAACAGTGGCGCACGAGACAGTGTCAGAATAGTACAAAATAGATAAAAGAGGGAAGGGCTGAGATGCGAGAGGAAGGAAGGCAAACACATCAGGGTGGGGGTAACGGAACTGGATGCAGGGACCTATGATGTGGGGGAGCACACGTGGCTATAGAAGCAAGGGAGCGCACGCAGCCAAGCTGTGTGTGCCAAGTTGTGTGCTAAGTATTTGAGCACAGCACAATACAACACACCAAGATTCGACTTTCCTAGAAGGGGCAAAAGGCTAAGTTTTCAAGCAAAGCACAATACAACACACCCAGATTTGACTTACCTGAACAGTCTCAGCAGGTCGAAGGCTGCAGGCTAGGTGCTTCCACGGCAGACACCGGCAGACACCACTGAAGGTGCCCTTAGCCTCTGGTCCTTGGCAAAGGGGGCTGCCATGACAGGGGGTGCTTTGGGAGGCCAATTTTAAGGGCCCACCAACCAATGGGAGCCCAGGGGGAGGGAGAAAGGGGGAGGACCAAGAAACAAGGTAGCAACCGGAACAAAGGGACGGGAAGCAGGCACATACGAGCTGCAGCGTGAGAATAAAAGATTTACAAATGCACAACTTAATGTGCCATGGAGCACCTGTCCTCACCCCAGCACCGGAGAAGTTAACATTGGCATTGCTTGATGATGGTGGGGATGCCCTGTGGGGGCAGAGGGAGAAAACACATGTTGGTGCATGCTTATGCTTACCTGCTGTCTGAGCAGGAATTCGGCCCTGGGTCGTCCTGGTCCAAACAGGAATTGCCCTTTTCTTCATCTGCCCTTTGCTTCGGACACCCTTGATCTAATAGTCAAGAGCAGAAATAAAGAAGCAGGGCTAAGAAGGTGGGCGGGGCTTAAGTCAGATGACCTAGATCCACTTGCACCTGCTCCACATCTGCAAAGGAAAATAGGCTGGAGGGCTGTTAAGTAGCGAAAAAGAGCTGCAACCAGGAAGGCATCAACAGTTTAAAGTGATTGACATATCGGCATAGCTCATGCCAGGTGTCCTAGATCCACTTTCACCTGCTCCCCATCTGCAAAGCAAAAGAGGCTGGAGGGCTACTTAAGTAGCGAAAAGAGTGGCAACCAGGAAGGCACCAACAGTTTAAAGTGATTGACAGGTGGGTAAGGCTTAGGCCAGGAGACCTAGATTCACTTGCACCTGCTCCCCATCTGGCAGGTAGAACTTGTGTGCTGAGCCTGGTGAGGGCATCGTGATTATAGTCCTTGCCCTTGGCCTGTGGGCTAGTATAAAGAGTGTGCAGTGTGTGCATTTGCACCTTGCATTCCTCTCTAACTTCATACCCAGGAGCCGGGAGCCTGAGGCTCTTCAGTTTCCACTGTGAAGAGGTAGATGTGGCAGAAGTCCTCTGCTGTGGTCCAAGGGGGACCCAGAGAACCTTTGCAAACTGCACCAACCTTTTTCAAATCTTGCGCTGTGCTGCCTCGCTTCTAGCCTACAGAGTGACCTCCCCTATGTCTGGCAAAGACTTTCCATAGTCTGTGGTGAGAGTCTCACTGCATCTAAAGTATATTGGAGCGGCTGCAGGGGGGGTGCAGTTTGCGCAGTCCATGCAGGTCCCGTGAGACCATAGGCGGGACATGTGTTTGCTCTGAAACGAAAGTCAAGCTCCACTTGATCCTGCTATCGTCTTGAATTCCCTTTAAGTAGCGGTGAATCTCATTGCTTTAACCCCACCTTGATCTGTGATCTGTCATCAGGGCGCTGTGTGGTCTTCTAATTGAAATCACATACTTGAGAGGCTGAGCGACTTGCGATCCCTGCTGCTAAAGGGGGAGTTTTGGAGTAAAAGGATGCCAGCAAAAAATAAAAGATCCCCGCTTCACAGTGAACATGCAGCACCAAGTGTTAACCAAACTTAGACGGGACGAGTTCAGGCAAAGGGACTATTTCAGCGTTCTTTCCATTAAAACCATGGCAAACAAATGCTCAATTAACTCAGTCAGAATGGCTGTGAAACGAGGCCAACACATAAATGGACATAATTAACAGTACTACCGACTGTGAAATTTCAGGCTCGGTCCTGACACAAGTGGAGGAAGAAGCAAATGCTTCCATTTTTTAAGTATGCGCAAGCCTGGAGAGTATAATTCTGGCAATTGAAGCTATAAGGGATCATTTTAGTGTCTCCCCCACCCTTTTTAAAACCCAAGAAAAGTCTGTGGACGTTGATCTGGAGTTTTTGTATTCAGATGTATCCAACTTAATGGAAAATCAGGGCAAGGGGGTCTCACATTCAACCATCGTTAGGAAACCGCTTGGTCTCACTCGATACGGCTGAAATGGGTGAGAGTTCCCTGGCAGCATTAAATCTAGTATGCAAGTCCTTTGTCAGACTATAGGACACCGTGGCTTATGACGTTGGGCAGAACTCTGGCATCCTGACTGATATTCACTCACTTCTTCAGCATGTACCTGAGATCAATAAAAGCATGCCGGTGATACCACCAGAAACTATAGTGAATGAAAAGTTGGTGAGCACTTCCCAGCCGACATCTAACCTAGTAGCTTTGTCCGGCAACAACGAGACGGATCATGAAGCACCACTACTACAGGTAGAGAAATAAATAACCACTGTTCCAAACATCCTGCCAACAAAAGAAAAGCTAAGAACATGAAAGCGGATCAGAAACCCAGAAGTAAGGGCCTGTGCACATTTCTGTAGAAAATCAAGGCTGCAGCCAAGAGGCTACTCTCTGGTAAGACTTCTGTAGTTTCGATCGCTAACAGTTGGTTATTGACAGCCCATCTGTGCGGCGATCCTCTGTCCATGCCTACAATCCATGGAAGACCAAAATACCACATAAATACAGCGAGGATTTAAATCCTAGAGCTACCACAGACAGTGGTGGTCCTTCTCAACCACACATACATAATGCTGACTTGGCCTGGAAAAAGGAAAGGAACAATTATCCGGACGGCAAGCACCTTCAATTAAACCTTGCCAAGGGGGTTAGGTGCCGTACTGGGCCAAACCCAAAGAAGTCGTCAAATGCTTACCTGCCCTCAGCTCATAGGAGTCTGGCATCTAAGAACGAGAGCCAGATCCTGATCTTTGAATCAGTTTTCATTGAGGAAAAGAAGACACCTTTAAAACAACAAAGATTGTTGGCTGTACTGGCAACTATTCCAAACCTCAGCTTCTTATACTCGGCCGCTCACAATTTGTCCATTTGTTCGACAGAGAGATTTTGTTAAAGTGTGCGGTGCCCTTCCAATCAAAAATGATAGAGAGGCTGGTGTTTAGACAGCAGGAGGAGTTCCTCCTAAATGTATTTTTGTGCTCTCAAGCAGTCTGGCTGAGACTCTTCCAGAACTTCATCAACAACTAAAGATTACTATAAGACAGTACTTCGATCAAGACACAGGGTTACAGTCTCGGGACCTGGAAAATCCGACTTGGGTCTGGCTTGCAGCAACTCTCCCTACTTCAAGTGGCAGACGCCCAGGCTTCTAGGAATGGTTGTCAAATACTAAGTTGGAACTCACGTGGGTATAATTCCTTTATGTCCAATGTTAAGAAACAGTTTTTTGACATCTATGATGTTATTCTTGTGCAAGAGACATGGCTCAGGAGAATACCTGTGTGAGACGGGTTCTGAATCCATGCATCTCTGACAAAGAAAGATCAAAAAGCAATACCTGTGGGCAGTTTGCTGACAGCAGTGAAAACCAAAAGGTCCCGCAGTCCCAAGCGAATACCCATAAAATCTGAGGCCTTCATACCAACAGTGATCTGTGATATAAATGACGCCCATAAACTAATATCTACACTGGTGATCAATGTGTATTTCAATCCTATAAGCATGGATGCTAAAATGGCCACATACGAAATGGATATAATTCTAACAGCATGAGCTGCAGAGCACCCCACCGGGGTGGTTATTGTAGCAGGAGATTTTAACTGTAATTGTCTGGTTACAGAGGGAGGCTGGGAAGACGTGGTATGTGGGGTTACTCCACTCCAACACTTGCTTGCTAAAGCAAGCTGTGGGAAAATATAGTTTACCTTTCTATCCTTTATTCAATCTAACCAACTATTTGAGATATTTCCACTTGGTCTAATGCGTTTGCCACTTATTTTCATTGACTACATTTTCTTTAAGAATCTAACGGTGGAAAAAGCTCTAGACTTCATGATAGTTGAGTCAATACTGAGTGACCATGCAATGTTACACTTGGCTCTGAGCTGTTCATATTTGGGGGACTCAGAAGTGTTATCAAGGATTGGGCCTGTAGTAGTATCGGAAAAGGGACATAGGATAATTCAATAGAGTGCTAATTTAAATTCAGGCAATATAGATCTCGCAAAATGGTGGGGTAATCGGTCTCTGCAAAAGAAATCCCTGCATTCAGACCCAAAGAGATTTCTAGAAATAATTTTGAGACTAAGAAAGGAGAAGATGGTAAACTTCCTTGTTAAAGCGAAAATAGCTGTAAACCGGCATGAATCGAATTACGATAAAGAAATTAAAAACCGCAAAAGTCAAATGAGAAGGGAAGTTACAAAATTATTTAATTTACCCTTAAAGGGTGGGTGGATAAGGAAAGGGGGAAAAAGCTGAGGCAACAGTTTAGAACTTGGTGTTGAGCAAATTGTATTGAGAAATACCTACAGAAAAACTGAGCATACTGATGAAAATTGCTACCCATGATACTCTTGGAATGTGGTGGATTCTGAACAACAAGGACAATAATCAGTCCCACCACCAATCCACTGGAATGTCAGAAGTCGCATGGGTTGAATACTACAGTGACAAAAAAAAGACCATTGGTAGTGATGAAAGGGGTTCAAAGCTCTTAGTTCAGCTCGAGCAGAGATATTCTTTGAGAAACGGATATAGAGCTTATCATTAAAAATTAAATAATTCCTGTGTGTCTGGCCCAGATGGTGTGCCAGATGGCACCATGAAAAGTAATCCTGCTCTATGGGCTGATATCTTGTACCATCTATTCTCCCACATAATCCATGATCTTATTTGCCCCGCCTCCTGGGGCAAATAAGATCATCTCTAAATGGGGAGATAGAGAGAACCCAGCAAGCTATAGACCAATCTCATTGATTGGCAATTCATCAAAAATCTTTGCAATATTGATTGATCCGATGGGCAAAGGGGGCCAATATCTTAAACTCTTTGCAAATGGGCTTTCGGAGAGGAGGTGGAACAGTAATTAGTCGGATGACTAAAACAGCGTGCCTATCGGATATTGGGCCCCAGACGGGATGATCCCTTTAAGTGGCCACAATAGATCTATCGTCCGATTTTGACTATGTAAAATTTTCGATACTTTGGCAAAAGTTAGTTGATTGGCAGATGGATCCGGGTCTTCTGTCGCTGATTCAATTACTCTTTGTTTTGTTTTGTTTTATTTATTTGTTTTATTTATTTATATAACGCTCCAAACCCAGAGGTAAAAGGGTGCTTTAGGACACGGTTACAGGTACATTAGATACAGTTTACATAGTACATTATATACACATTTACAGTTATAGATATGCATAATACAGTTTGCTCAATTAAAGAATGGAATGTGACTTCAGGAGTGGGTGAGAGAAGATGGTGAGTGCTAGTTTTTTTCCAGTAACCATCTGATAATCTGTTTCCTGAAGGGTTGAAATGATTTAATAGACTTGATGTTGAGAGGAAGGATGTTCCAGGGTTGGGAGGCAAGGACCGTGAAACTGGATCCTCCAGCCCTTTTTTGGGTGAATCTGTGCACTGTTGGGCAAAAAGTGTTAGTGGATCTGGTGATTCTGGTAGTAGATTTCAAGGTGATTTTGTAGGTGAGATAAGG
Source organism: Ambystoma mexicanum (assembly GCF_040938575.1). NCBI lineage: Eukaryota > Metazoa > Chordata > Amphibia > Caudata > Ambystomatidae > Ambystoma > Ambystoma mexicanum. The sequence goes on from NC_090941.1 coordinate 86,453,724, forward strand.
TGGGGCTAGCTGGTTTAGGGCTTTATATGTGAGACAGATGGTATTTAGGTTGATTTTTTGTTGTATAGAGAGCAATTTGCATGATTTACTGGCTGTAGAGATGTGCTCTTGCCTGGGAATGTTTAAGGCTGCTCGCAGTGCGTTGTTTTGGAGTACTTGTAGTTTGTTGATTATGCATTGGTTAGCACCTAGTTTGGGGAATTCGACCAATGTCAGGCTGAATATGCTGGGGGAATTGTTTCATAAGATCCATCTAAATAGAGGAGTGTGCCAAGGACGTGTGCTTGCCCCCACATTTTTCAATCTATACCGGGCAGATCTATGGGTCAAAAGCAAGAATGGGGTGGGTATGTCCCAAGTCTGCCTAACTTAAAATGAAGATATATAGTGTATGCAGGTGACCTCACCCTATTGGATTAGACACAATTGGGACTACAGCAGCAACTGTAGGGCCTCGAAAATTACCTAAAAATGAATGACTTACAGATAAATCCGAGTAAATCATATATCATGACTGCCTCCACCGGTAAGAAGAGCAAGCCCTTCACTTGGTCATTGAATAACATTCCCATTAAGAAAGTTACCACCATCGGGTGCTTGGGCTTTCCCATCGCAGTTTTCAAACATCATGATTTAGTGATCGCTCAATTAGATGGTAACATTCGATCATACACTTCTATTGAGTGTTAAAAGTAAAATGATGGTCATTTTCGCTAACTCCATTTATGAGTTTCATAAACTCAAAGTCTCACCAATTATTCTACATGGGTGCAAACTCCTAAATATCAAGGACTGGAATGCATTCGATGTACGAGAAGCTAGAATCCTTAAGTGTGCCTTGGGCCTTGCAGTCTCATCCCAGTCAGTACTATCTGACTGGAACTGGGTCTGACTTCCTGGTGGGCTTAATACGCCAGAAGGACTCTATCTTTAATGGGCAATCTTGAACAAGCAGATAAATCAGCACTAGGAGTCTATGTTAAAGCACTGATAGCAGCAGATTCAAATCCCTACCTGAAAAAAGTTAAAAAACACGTTAAGGCGAAGAGAGGAGCTGGAACTGTCAGGGTGAGAGTCGGATGCAGTACTGAAGAGGAAAATTACTACTTGGGACGGAATAAGAGACCTACAAGATTTAGAAAGACTAAAGCGATATTCAAGGAAGGTGCATTTTATTTGCCTATAAAAACACCTAGGAGCTGTGTGGCGAGGTTTCCTTCTGCCAAATGTAGGCATTGGTACTTAAAGTTTCGATTACAATGTCTCTCTACTCTTGAATATATAGGTCCCAACCTGGGTGTGCATAAAGATCTGAGAATCTGTAGAATGTGTGACACAGGGCATCTGAAAATGTTAAGTTGTCTGTTTTTTTGGATTGCGAGGAAGGCGTTGGATCCATGTTTTTCCAAAATTGTTAAGTCTGAGAAGTACAGGGCAGCCAGACATCATACTAATTCATTGTGGAGGCATTTATTTGGGGAATGTATGAGGTGTGTCCCTTACTTTAATGATGAAACAAGACATGGGAAAACTAATGCAACTGTTTCCTCACACCATCTTTATTTTTTCCAATCTGACTCAGAGGCAAAAATGGAGATGGACCTAATATCTAATGGTAACATTGAGAAATCCTGGAGAAATGCTAATAAAACACTTCAGCATTCATTTAAAACCACAACCAATTATGGATTTGCAACAACAACATACATTTCTACATGGCCAATTTCTATAGGCATGACGTAGTACACCTAACTGAGGAAGGAAATGCAGTGTTCCTTCGGAACATCAAAACGGTACCCAGATGTGCTAAAATACTGCACTCAGTGTACTCCAAAACAGTTATTTTAAGGACTACTTATGACATATAAATACACAAATACAATAAAATACACGGAAACAAGTTTTTTGTTATACCCGCGGTTACAGTTCTTTGACTTGTACCATAACCACAGGTAAAAACATTTTTTTTACAGGGGGCTCACTACAGGTTTTATACTACAATACAACTTAAACGATAAATACAGTACACCTTTACTCATGCACTTATGTAAAGTAGCTAAAGATAAATAAAGCACAGAATAATACATAACATTGAACTGGGTAGGCAAACATTTCACAGCCACAAAATGTAATACCATAAGTGAGAATACACAACCTAAAATACATTGTATAGGGCACCTAAATGAGTACGATTCCTCCATGTTTATATTCATTTTGTCAAACTATTTTCTTCTCTTTTTCTCCAAAGTCTCACATATACAAAACTCTAAGAACACACAGCCAAAATAAAAAAGACTGCCAAATACCCTCCGGCTCACCCATCGGGCAGTGATTTTTCACCCCCAATGTCACTATACCTACAAAAATAACTTTAAAAAAATAAAACACTGACACCCCAAAATATATAGCAGCGGGCATGGAACTACTCCTACCCGTGGATATCTGTAGTCCTACGTAGCCTCATACATAGCTGTGAATATCGGCAAAACAGCTGGAAAGCAAATCCTTTCCCACCCCCAAGGCCCTCACCAAGAGCTCCCCTCATCTGTGCCAGCTCTCCCACTCCACAGATGGCCTCCTCACCTCCCCTGTCCTCTTCCTTGCCCCCACATTAGACACTGTTTCTGTGATGCAGTTTTATTTCAGATGTCAGCTATTCGTGGCTACAGCAGAGGCTACAGATAGCTTTGTGTTGCAAATCCAGTCTCTGGACCCCCTCCAACTCCCAAATTTCACTTGGTGTCCTATAGCCACCCCTCACCTCTAGCCTAATGGCATTTGCATGTTTTTTACCTGATAATAGCTTTTTTCCTGTGTTTCATTTTCCCATATCCTCAGCTATAGCTGCAGATATCACTCACATCGAGAGAAAAACAAGATGGAAGCCGTTTCATTTCTAAAAACCCTGGTTTCGGGTAAATCCCCTAAAGATCTCTATTTTCAGGAAGGGGGCACTGCCTTCTTCATCAAATATTTAAAAAATGACTAAACGTAATAACCCCAAACCAAGCATGGATCGCAGGTCGACGCTTCAAGTTGTTTCAGACCTGGTCCAAATACATCCAGATGTTTTGGCTGCGCGCTTTCGCAAATATTGGCCTTGTTTGTCTATGGGAAAATGAATGGGAAGTAGGCCACACTTTTGGAAAAAAAGGTTTTTAGGACAATTAATAACTTTCTCATTTTTTAACAAATCTTTACAAAACTTTGCAGTCTGGGATGGCCTACAGGTTTTTTTTATCACTTTTCGATATTTCAGCCAAAACCGTTAATCAAATCAAAAGTTATTAACGATAGAATTTTGAGTGGTTCCTGTGGGAGTCCGACTCATCTTAACTATAGGGCGGCCATCGCCGCCCTATAATTAGTTATTTTTTCACATACCGGTGAAATCTTTCCACAAATATTCTTAATTTACAGATTGAATGTCAAGTACATTGATAGTCTTTTACTTCAGCAAAAGTTAATTTTCATATTTTCCAGTAAATCTCAAATTAAGGGTTTGTTTTACAGCAAAAGTAAAATTATGGTATTTTATAAGCAAAATGTGTAGGAAAAGTCACAGGCCGATTCATGGAATTAATGTGCGCCGAAAATTCCGGCGCAGAGGTGCCAAAACGTGCGAATCGCAGTGCAAGTGCGAAAATCGCAGGGAAACCAGCGCACATCGATTCATGGAAGTCCGTGCGCAAGAAAAATATTGGATGTGCGCTGAAAAAGTGTGCGGCGCACGCCGGCGCACAGGTCATCCAACGTTGTGCGCCACGGCCACAGCGAAAAACGCACATAGCGCGGCGCACATAACAAAAGTAGGCGGAACACAGGCGTAACATTCGGAATGGGGAACAATGCGTGAAAATATGGGCGTCACGGGGTAAGTACAGGAGGCAAGTGCGCAGAACGCCCACACGCTTGCCTACAACTCGTATTCATGGAATCGAATAGGGCAAACCAGCGCTCGGTCAAAGACACGCACAGGACCAAACAAGTCCGCCACAAGAAAGCAGGCGGTAGCGTCCGTGCGCCTGAAATAAATGTGCGCCAAAATGTGCGCTTACAAAAAGCACCTATATACAGCTATGATGAATGATCCATACTGTGGCCCTCTGGACAAATGAGGTGCAAAGGGGTACCGACAAACACGGACACCCGCTGTGTGAAAAATAGCCTCTGCGTGTATTTCGGGGTGCGCGGGAAGCTCCACATGCGATTGGCCTGGGTACGTGTATTTCGGGGTGCACAGGAAGTTCCACACGCGATTGTCTGTGGTACGTGTATTTCGGGGAGCGTGTGACGTTTCACACGCGATTTCAGCAGGGTACGTGTATTCCAAGGTGCGCGGGAAGTTTCACACGCAAATTTGCAGGGTACGTGTATTTCGGTGTGCGTGTGAAGTTCCACACCCGATTTCAGCAGGGCACGTGTTCTCAAGGTGCGTGGGAAATTCCACATGCGAATCCAGCAGCCTAGGTGTATTTCGGGGGTGCCGGGGAGTCCTACACGTGAATTGGCCATGTGGGTACTCCCAGCTGTTCCCTCTACACCCTCCACGGCCCCTGCAGGCGGCCCACACCACAGGGGACTACCCTGCACCCCTGCACATGTCCTGCAGGCAGCTCATCCACCATGGCCATGCCCCCCAGCCAACCCACATGTCACCTTGCACTACTGCACACCAACGCATGTCTCCCAGCACCCCCACCCCCAGCATCCAGGGGCACCCTCCACCAGGCCCCCACTCATGTCTCTCAGCACCCCCACCCCCCAGCAGTCAGGGGCACTCTCCACCAGGCCCGACTCATGTCCAACTCACGTCCCCCTGCACCCCCACGCCCCAGCAGTCAGGGGCACCGTCCACCAGGCCCCACTCATGTCTCCCAGCACCCCCACCCCCCAGCATCCAGGCGCACCCTCCAACAGGCCCCCACTCATGTCTCCCTGCACCCCCACCCCCCAGCATCCAGGGGCACCCTCCACCTGGCCCCCACTCATGTCTCCCAGCACCCCCACCCCCCAGCATCCAGGGGCACCCTCCACCAGGCCCCCACTCATGTCTCCCAGCACCCCCACCCCCCAGCATACAGGGGCACCCTCCACCAGGCCCCCACTCATGTCCAACTCATGTCCCCCTGAACCCCCACCCCCCAGCAGTCAGGGGCACCCTCCACCAGGCCCCCACTCATGTCTCCCTGCACCCCCAGCCCCCAGCAGTGCGATTTGCCTGGGTACGTGTATTTCAGGGGTGCGCGGGTAGTCTTACACGCAATTTCATCAGGGTACATGTATTATGGGTCCGCGTGAACTTCCACACGCGATATCAGCGGGGTACGTGTATTACGGGGTTCGCGTGAACTTCCACACGCGATATCAGCAGGGTATGTGTATTACGGGGTTCGCGTGAACTTCCACACGCGATATCAGCAGGGTACGTGTAATACAGGTTCGCGTGAACTCCCACACGCGACTGGGCCTGGGAGAGCGTGTTACGTGTATTCCTGGGGTGGGCGGGAATATTCACTTGTGACTGGTCCTGGTAGAGCGTATTACGTATATTCCTGGGGTGGGCGGGAAGATTTACACGGTCGCCTACAATGTGCCAAAAAAAAGGTCCAATCCGGAAACACGTACGCCAGCATGAAGCAGGCGCACGTCCCGCGCAGCATAAAAGTGTGCGCAAACAACAAACAAGCTCAGACGCAAGGATTAATATACCGTTCCTAGCAGCAGTGGCCCTGGGATACCGCAGGAGGAGGAGGAGGATAGTCAGGGCCAGAATCTTCACACCCAGAACCAGCCTTTTTGGTATGCCTGATGACCAGGTGTATGGGACGTACAGGTTTCCACCTCACATAAGTGCCATAGTGGGGGGGGTCTCACAGGCCACACAGTCACGGTGCCTACACCAGGTGTTGGCCATCATCACTGCACGCCAATCAGTCTGCAGGCACATATACCTGCCCAGAACACCTGCAGAAAGGCAGGCTGTCAGCCAGGATTTCTACAGGGTGGCACAATTCCCCAAAGTGCTAGGTGGCATTGATTGCACCCATGTGGCTCTACGTCCCCCCAGGGCATCTGAGCCCATCTATAGAAACCGCAAGCACTGGCATTCCATAAACGGCCAGGTAGTATGTGATGCCAAGGGAATCATCACCTCAGTATATGCCATCTATCCAGGGTCCACCCACGACAGCTTCATTTACAGGATGTCAACCCTAAACCGGGACATGGAAGCTGGGCGGCATGGCGATGCATGGCTGCTTGGTGAGTATAAATGCCACAGCACACGCATGCATGACAGATACAGAGTAATGTCACTACTCCACTAATGAGCCCCATCACCACCTCCCCAGGGGACAGTGCCTACCCTCTGGGCACCCACATGATGAAGCCAATTCGGAACCCCATCACGCCTCCCGAGGTAAGATACAACACAGCCCATATTGCAACCCGGGGCATAGTGGAGCGCACATTCGGAGTGCTCAAGTCACGCTTTCGCTCCCTTGACTGTTCTGGCGGGCAGCTGTCATACGCTCCCCCAGTAGTGTGCAGGATCATAGTGGCAGCATGTGTCCTGCACAATGTTGCAACACGCCGGGGCCTGGCTGTGGACATGGTGGTGCCCCCACATCCCCAACCACATGCACGCCCGCTGCGCATTGGAGGGGAAAGGGCATGGGGTGAGGCAGCCCGTACGCAGCTGGTGGCTTATTACTTCACATAGAAATCACACCCCTGTGGAGTGCACACAGCCCTGGCACATACCATCTGACAATCAATGATGACTCAATCTGACAATTCTGATGAATTAAGGGACAGTAAACTGTCAGAACCATAGCAGCCTGAGATTGTTCACCTGGAAGTGTTACAATGTGTGCATCCCTACCTACACAAACACCACCAATGCAGTGTCATCAAAAGACACACTTCTATGCTGCAAAAATGAATACCCACTTGCAAAATACAACATGAGAACAGTGCCATGTCACCCAACCCCTCCCTGGCACCACCACACAACACACCATGGCAAACAAATGAATCCCCACAACATGACACAAGTGTCACAAACTACAGTGTCTCTAATGGAAACTGGCCACACATGAAATGCTCACAGTAATGCAGGACCAACAACACACATTACCAAATATTTAGCAATAATACTAATCACCTACACAACCTCCAACCTACCATAAACATGACAGTACGGATTTTAAAAATTGGTAGTCTCACTACCTGATAACGCCAGCACTTCGAACACTTCCAACTCTACAGTGTTAGCGCCACGCAAAAGTGTAGGTGCACTGCTTACAACATTTCCAAAGTAGACCACCTTGTGAAGACATGAGAAATGTACCTGCAAATTAGGAGGATGAGATGGATGCAGAGGTACATATCAATACACCAAGCAGTGTACAAGACAACAACAATATGCACTAGGCATGTATACACAGTATTGACTACAGACTGTCCACACATCAAATGGGAGTCCAATGTCACTGTGTAAGTCAATGTCACTTGGGCACACCCTTTGCAAGCCCATGGAAACGGGAAGCAGGAGGGGTGTGTGTCACACAAACCCAAGCATCTAACCCAAATTCAGGACAAGCCTGCATGTGCCCAACCACAATACAGCGTATGCCCACGGGAGCCACACAAGCCATGACTGAGCCAGGGGGGGTGGGGAGGCCACGCAGGAGGTCCAAGGACAGGGTACACACCAAAACCCACCTGTTTGGATCTTGCGAAAAAATAACACCTCCATGGGCTCATGGCCTGCACGGCTACCCTATTGTGAGAGATTCGCTGCTGTCGCTCTCCTCACCCTCTGCAGCTGCATCAGGAGGTGGTGGCACTATGGGAGGCAGCCCACGCAAAGCCCTAGTCTGGTCCTCCATGGCAGCAAGCATGCAGGTGTGGAAGGTCTGGTTCTGGAGGATAATCGTGCGGAGGTCCCCATGCAACAACTCACGGGATGCCGGGACCTCCTCCCTAGTTGCCTGCATCTCAGCTGAGAGCGTACATGTGAGCCGCTCCAGCTGCTGTTCTGTCCTCGTGTCAGTTGAAGCCTCAAGCTCAACAAGAGTCACCCTGAGGTGACGGAGTTCCACCCTCAGGGCTTCCCTGCGGCCCTGGGACTCAATAGAAATGGCTTCCCGCAGAGTCTCCAGTGCCGCCAGTCTGTCCCTGTTGGACGCCAACATGTCCTCCCTGTGTGACTGGCAAATGGAGTCTGTTGCCTGCTGTAGTTGTTCCATCAGCCTTTCTTGAGGGACAATGGAAGTGGCCACCCTATCCATGGCCTGAGCCATCATCTCAGATGGTGCTGCCTGTTGGTTTGCCATACCGTATATATGGATTGCTCCCATGCGGTATGGCCAGGTGGCGTACGGCCACATTGTCGGCGGGCACCACACCTGTCTGGGGCAAGGCGAACTGCGCCTTGCTGTGCCGGCACTGCCTGAGGCTGCAGGACTGCATTCCCCCTCTGATCTGCTGGCCCAGGAACAGGATCAGATGTTGCGGAGTGTGACCCTCCATCCGTAACCACCAAAGGAGGACCTACCAACACTGACATCCCCATTGAGGGTTCTACCCCTGGTGCAGGTGGGTTGGCGAGTACATAATCCCTCCCAGAAACACTTACCTGCGACCGCACATAGGTCTCATCATCCAAATCGACACCTGAATAGAGCTAGGGGGAGATGCACCCAGAGACACCCCTTGAGATAATGGTCTGTAGCAAGTGTGGGTTCTCACCCACCACCACACCACGTCCCTCACTGGTGCCCGGTTGGGCTTGAGACCCCTCCTGGGTCTGCACCATCTCCACAACCCCAGCAGTATCAAGTGTGTCATCCCCTGCAAAGACATGAAAGAAAAGAAATGGGAACAGGCATTAGCACCATGGCACACAATTAGAGCTGAGAAGCAACAGAAACAGTACTTCATTGACACATGTCCTACATGACCATAACCCTCCCATGCATGCACCGTCACTGCGTATGAAGGGGAGGTAAATGATACACACTGATAACACCAAGATGATAGACCAACACATTTGCTGCATGCTGGCTAGCAGTGCTATCACACATTGGCCTGTGATTGGCATGTCCAATACACATACATGACACATGCCATCACACAGATGGCATGTCCCATAGCCATGTCACACATGTGACAATAGGACTGAGAAATGCCTAGTGAAAGTGGTGGAATGCAAACAATCAGCCTGAATGAACACAGAATAATACGCAACAATGTTGTGGCAAGATGACACTTCAAGGGCAACTGGTGTGAGGTTGGGCTGAATGTCTACTGTTGCCAGAAGGGATACTGCAATACCCAAATCCTGGTGCGCAGAATGTATTGCATGAAGCACATGGGTGACCCAAACCACTCAGGCACACACACCCTCACCTGGCACTCAATCAGAAGCCCTCACACACACACCATGCACATGGATGACACACACATGCATGTGCACTCACCGGACAATGCCTCGTAATCTGGCAGGTCTCCCATGCCTTGGATCTGTTCCTCCGTGACGTAGGTCTCTGCAACATACTCATTTGGAGTGAGTTCAATGTCCTCTGCTGGAGACCCACCTCCAGTCACTAGAGTTGCGGCATGACTTGAGGCCAGCTTTTTCTTTGCCCTGCGCTTCAGGTCATTCCAGCGCTTGTAGCAATCATTAGCTGTGTGCCTCACGAATCCAAGGGCACTTATGATGTCCGCGATGGTCTGCCAGTGGGCCTGACGTTGTGCAGGTGTGGTCTTGCATCCTGCAGTAATCACCATTTCGCTGTCATGTGCGGACACATACTCCACAAGTGCATCAAGTTCGGCCTGATTGAAGATGGGCTTCCTTGGTGGGCCGGACTGTATAGCCGTGTCTGGGGCATCAGCCTGTACTGGACGAGCACTCTTCCTCTTCCGCTTGGTAGGTGGTGGGGATCCTGAGTGTCCTACGCCGCTCTGGACACTAGGGGCAGGAGCCCCGGTGGACTGTGGACTAGGAGTGTGGCAATGAACACTCACCATGGGACTTGGTGCAGGCATTAGCCGAAGTCTGATGTAGTCAGGGGGAACGTCAGCAGGATGGACTGGGACTGACACTGTCCTGGCTGGGAGACTCAGAGCTGTGGTGGATGGAGCCGCAGCTGCCCCTGCAGCCTCCCCACCCTGCCTACTCGGGGCAGCAGATGACATAGCTGCCCCTGATCCACGTGGCCTGGTGACACCAACGTGTACTGCCACACGTGGCCTAGACCTGCTGACCTGGAAGTCAGCCATGGAGTCACCCTGTGCCAGGTCTGGTGCCACAATGGGCTGGTCCAACAAGGGCTGAGCAGGGATGGTGTCAGCCACGTTACCCTCAACCAGGGGGGGGGTCATAGGTGTCCCTGACTGGTCACCCACACATGGGGGGCTAGGGGCACCCTGCAAGTCCCGGCCACGTCCCCTACTGTATCCACCACGGCCACCTCTTGAGGCTCGGCCACCTTTGCCACCCTTCCCGCGGAGGGCCTTTGGGCCAATAAATTCGTGTACGTGTGCTGACGCGCTTACGCACTAAGGCCCTTTCCTCGAATTACACGCAGACGTGCTGGATTTTCACGTGCCAAATCACTCCGTATCAAGCTGGCCGCGCGTAAGCACACGGAAGACCACGCTCCTGCCCAGAAGGCCGAATTACTGCCCCTCTGAGCCCCGAGCACGCTCCCACCTGCCATCTGCTGCTGCCTGATTGCCTACTGCCCACGTGACCTGCCATTTGCTGCCTGCACATCAGCCAGGGGTGCTGTTGCTGTGACCACCTCTGCTGGAACCGAAGACTCCCGACTGGGATTCCATCGCTCCACAGACCAGCCTCAGGACCCTGTTGCCCACCCACTCCTGCCTCTGGGGTTGTCATGTCGGGCACTGCAACATCTGACACCACTGGCAACCCCCGGCCAGAGAGGCAGAGGGGCACCAGCTTCACTGCCACCGAAGGTGGTGTCCTGGTGGAGCAAGTCCTGGGGCAGTATAATGCCCTCTTCGGAAGTTTGCGCGGCAACAAGGAAGGACGGACTCGGATCTGGACGGACATCGTGACTGCCATCAACGCGGAGGGGGTGGCAGTCCGACTATTCCATCATGTCAAGAAGCGCTGGGAGGACTTCAGGTCTAGGACCCTCAACAAGGCCCGGCACCTATTGAAGGCAGCGGATGCTATGGGGCACCGGGGCCACTTGTCAGACGATCAGATGAGGGTCCTGGAAAGCATATCCCCAGCGCTCCATGTCCAGGTCCTTGAGAGGCAGACCCGTCTGGAGTCGAGCGGTAAGTGTACATGCATCATGATTGTAAGCTGTGCGTGTGGTGGCGTGCCAGTAGTGTTCAGGTTGCACATGGGTTTTTATGGGGCCAAGTATGGGGGAGGTGTACAGAGCCGTGAGGCCAACACATGCGAGGGCTCTCATGTGTGAGACATGGATGGTGCTTGTGTGTGTAGGCTTGCATGCCAAATGCAGATGTGTGGCCACACATGTTTGGATGAATGTGTATGTAAGTAGGCATGTTCGTGATGTCACACATGGAAGTTGGTTTCAGCTGCATGTATCAGCACTGTGTACCTGTGCATGTGTGTGTATTTGACAAGGGTGCAACAGTGATGCAACATGGATGCATGTGGATGCATGTGACAGCGGGATGTGGAAGCCTGATTGGCAGATGTGACATGGATGCCAATCTGAACACTGTGACAGTTGGCAGAGGTGTACACATGCATGCAAGTGGGGTGGTGTGTGTGCATGTGTAGTGCACTCCCTGTGTTGCATGTGATGTCTGGCTCACCTTTGCCTGCTCATGCTGTTGTATGTGTATGGATGGTGCTGGCTGTTGCAATATGGCTGTGTATGGCTCATGTGTGCGAGTTGAAATGACATGTGTGTTGGCGATTGTGATGCCATGTCTGAGGTTTCCAAATGCACTCATGTACAACTGTCATGTGTGTATGTGTCCATTGTACAGTCCCCTGATGCCTGTGTTTTCTTTCTCCCTGTCTGCAGCGTCAACTGATGAAGAGGGCGGAGAAGGTGCTGTGGAGCACAGCGGCAGGGATTGCACCAACAGCCGGAGACGCAAGGCCCGGCTCCCCTCCCAGGTTGTCATCTCGTCGGGGAGTGAGGAGACCGGTGCCGCATCCCAAGCCGCAGCTTCTGGGGGGAGGTCCAAGAGGCGGAGGTCAGAGTTGGACTCCTCGGCAGCAGAAGGGGCAGCTTTGACCCCCCAGGGCCCAACGGGGGAAGATGGCACGGAGTCATCCAGGTTGGTGGGGGGTTTGGTGGAGGAGTTGGGGATTCCACTGGTGCTAATGGTGCAGTGCAGGACCAGGGACAGGAGGCAGCACAGGCTGCCGCGGAGGTGCCTGTGTGCAATCCTGTCCCTGATCCTGTCACTGCATCATCTTGCACCAGCAGGGATGCCTACGTCCAGACCCGTTTTCAGTCAGGGGATGAGCTTACAACAACTGGCCTTCCTCTGCCTGCGGACGTGGCTATCCAGGTACGGGTTGAGCCTGTCCTGACTGGTGTGGCGTTGCGTCAACGGGCCATGTGAGGTGACCTGCAGTCTTTTCATAAGGAGACTACACGTCATCTCGAATGGCTCGTTGACCGCGTCGGCCTACTGGGACAGGTCACCCAGGCCGGATTCCTCCGTTTGCTGGAGCTTGTTCCGACCCCCTCCTCAACTGAATACCCTATGCGCCAGTCGTCCTCCGTCCCATCTTTCCACCCATTTGTCACCTGGGTACCGTGTGGAGCTGCTTCTGACGGTGCAGCCAGGCTGGTGGAGGACACATCCCTGCCACAGTTGGGAGTCGGACATCCAGCAGGGGTGGCCACATCAACAGCTGCACCCCGGCCGGTGGAGGATGTGCAGGCAGCAGGAGCCAGGGCATGGGCACAGGCACAGCAGCAGCAGCAATGAGGTGGGAGCCATGATGGCTCGGGGCCATCGACATCAGGGGCTGGCATCGGCCGGTAGGGCAGGAGGAGCAAGGACGGGAAGTGTCTTCCGTGTGGCAGAGGTTGGGCCACGCCATAGATGCGGAGCGGCAGCGGGCGGAAGAGGGACGGCTCAGGATGGTCAGGGCGGAGAACTCCATGCGGAGGGCCCTGAGGCAGGGCCGAGTGCCTCGAGGCAATCCGCAGGGAGTTGGAGGAGAACATGTCGTCGGCCCTGCGGACCCTCGGGGCCATGGAGGAGGACCGCCTCCGGGACATTGAGCAGGAGTTCGATGATGCCCTGGCCCGGAACATCTAGAAGTGAGCCGTCAGACTAGCCCGCTGCCCTTGTAAATAGTTTTTTAGTGTTAAGTTTCCTTTCGGTTTTGTTTTGTTTTGGGGCGCTTGGACAATGCCCCAACTTCTTGTATATAGTTCTTCATTAGGTAGTATTTTATTTTATAGGTTTTATTTAAAGGATTGGGCACATGGCCCCTGGATGTTCACCTTGTATATAGTTTGACAATGGATTTGGAATTTTTTTTTTTTTCATATGGATCAATGTTTTTTTCTTGTTTTGGAACCAAGTATTTATTTTCTCAGACTGACACTTTGGAGACTTGCTTTTGGATTGCCTTTCATTTGGATTTCATGCATCTTTTTCATTTATTGGACATGCTGGATTTCATTTATTATTTCCATTTTCTTCTGTTCCATTTCATTGCCTTGCTTTTCTGTTTAATACATTATAATTTGGTACTTCAATGTGTGGTATTCTCTCTTTGGTTTCATGCATGTCACAATGTGTGTTCTATCATTCACATGCTGTCATTGTGTGGGTTTGACGGATATGTGTTGATGTGCAGACTAGAAATTTGGGATGCATCATGTGCTGGTGATTTCTTTGTCGGGTGGATGTCATACCTGGTGGTATGTTCGGACTGGGGTGGCGTAGGCAGTGTATTGAGTGGGCATGGGGGCCATGATTATGGATCGTCATGAGGTGTTGGGGGGACATGTATGGGGGCCTGCTGGCTGGTGCCCTGCACTGCTGGGGGGTGGGAGTGCTGGGAGACATGAGTGGGGGCCTGGTGGAGGGTGCCCCACAGTGCTGGGGGGTGGGGGTGCTGGGAGACATGAGTGGGGGCCTGGTAGAGGGTGCCCCACAGTGCTGGGGGTGGGGGTGCAGGGGGACATGAGTGGGGGCCTGGTGGAGGGTGCCCCACAGTGCTGGGGGGTGGGGGTGCAGGGGGACATGAGTGGGGGCCTGCTGGCAGGTGTCCCACAATGCTGGGGGGTGGTGGTGCAGGGGGACATGAGTGGGGCCTGCTGGCAGGTGCCCTGCACTGCTGTGGGGTGGGGGTGCTGGGAGACATGAGTGGGGGCCTGGTGGAGGGTGCCCCACAGTGCTGGGGGGTGGGAGTCCAGGGGGACATAAGTGGGGGCCTGCTGGCAGGTGTCCCACAGTGCTGGGGGGTGGGGTTGCAGGGGGACATGAGTGGGGGCCTGCTGGCAGGTGTCCCACTGTGCTGGGGGGTGGTGGTGCAGGGGGACATGAGTGGGGGCCAGCTGGCAGGTGCCCTGCACTGCTGGGAGGTGGGGGTGCTGGGAGACATGAGTGGGGGCCTGGTGGAGGGTGCCCCACAGTGCTGGGGGTGGGGGTGCTGGGAGACATGCGTTGTTGATCAGTAGTGCAGGGTGACATGTGGCTTGGCTGGGGGGCATGCCCATGGTTGATGGTCTGCCTGCGGGACATGAGCAGGGGTGCAGGGTAGTCCCCTGTGGTGTGGTCTGCCTGCAGGGGCCGTGGAGGGTCTAGAGGGAACACCTGGGTGGACCCACACGGCCAATTCACGTGTAGTACTCCCCGGAACCCCTGAAATACACGTACCCTGCTGAATTCACGTGTGAAACTTCCCACGCACCCCTAAATGACGTGCAAAGGGGTACGTGACAAACACGGACACCCGCTGTGTGAATAATAGCATGTGCATGTATTTAGTGGGTGCGCTGGAAGTTTAACACGTGATCGGGCATGGGGGAGCGTGGTACGTGTATTTCAGGGGCTCGCGGGTTGTTTAACACGCGATCGGGCCTGGGGGAGCAGGGTACCACTCACCGTCTGCCTTGCGTGTAGAAGAACACATAGCCAACACCCACCCTCTGTGAAGTAATAGCGTATGAACCGCAACGCCTGCAGAACACACACACTGCATCCCACGAAAAGCACGTACTGAGCAATGGAAATCCACGTGGGATCTTCAAGCCCTGCCAGGGCAACGCTTATGCGCTAAGGGCCTTTCCTCGAATCACACACTGACGTGCAGAATTTTCACGTGCCAAATCACTCCATATCAACCTGGCCACGAGTAAGCACATGGAAGACCACACTCCTGCCCAAAAGGCCAAATTACTGCCCCCCAGACCCCTGAGCAGCCTCCCACGAGCCATCTGCTGCTGCCGCCTGCCTGCCTGCTGCCACCGTGCCCTGCCATTTGGTGCCTGCACATCAGCCATCTCCAGGGGTCCAGTTGCTGTGCCCAACCCTGCTGGAACAGAAGACTCCCGACTAGGATACCATCGCTCCACAGCCCAGCCCCAGGACACAGTTGCCCACCCACGCCTGCCTCGAGGGTCGCCATGTCGGGGCAAACACCATACGAGACCACTGGCGACCCCCAGCCAGAGGGGCAGAGGGCCACCAGCTTCAGTCAGAAGGAAGTTGGTGTCCTGGTGGAGCTTGTCCTGGGGCATTATGATACCCTCTTCGGATCATCACACGCCAACAAGGAAGGACGGACTCGGATCTGGACGGACATCGTGACTGCCATCAACGCGGAGGGGGTGGCAGTCTGACTATTTCATCATGTCAAGAAGCGCTGGGAGGACTTCAGGTCCAGGACCCTCAACAAGGCCCGGCGCCTATTGAAGGCAGCGGATGCTAAGGGGCCACTTGTCAGAAGATCAGATGAGGGTCCTGGAACGCATATCCCCAGCGCTTCACGTCCAGGTCCTTGACAGGCAGACCCGTCTGGAGTCGAGCGGTAAGTGGCCAAGCATTTCTGTGTGAGACAGGGCATGTTGCAGTGTGCTGGTTTTCTGATACTTGCCTGTAAGTGTGACATAGGCCATGTACGCGTGTGTGTGTGTGCAGGGACATCATGGTCATGCATTTGAGAACAGTAATATGTGAAGCACACGGTTGGTGTATGTGTTTAAATGCAACATGGGGAGCCCTATGCGGAATGGACACATGAGAGCATGCCAGTCTCTGTTCCTGGGCATGGGTGGGGGTGAGGGATGGGTGCTGATGCCATGTGCATTTATGGTGTCCATGTCTGTGTATCTGACCTGCATGTCTATGACTTGTGAATGCCATGGATGCATGACACATGTCTGTGACAATGTTCAGAATCACTGATGAAGCCTAGTTATCCTTGCATCCACTGTGTCTGGGGTGTACGAGTCCAGATGGATGAAAGTACGGTGAAGTGTGTGCATGTGATAGGCATGACCCATGATGCATGTGAGTTCAAAAATAACATTGTATGTTTCAAGAGTCCCTTGGACATGTTTGCTAGCATGCGCCATGCCTGCCATGCCTGTTACTGCATGTGTTTTGCCTGCACTGACCCATGTATTGTGGAGGGACATGATGGAAGGGATCTTTGACAGTGCCACTCATCTGCTATTGCTTCCTGTCTAGGGGACCATTGTACAGCACCCTGATGCTTGTGTTCTATGTCTCCCTCTACACAGCGCAAAGTGAAGAAGAGGGCAGAGACGGCGCTGTGGAGCAAAGCGGCGGGGATGCCCCCACGGCTGCAGCGGAAGGGGTGGGTGAGCCCCCACAGGGGCTCGCAACGGCAGAAGACGGGGTGGAGCCATCCAGGTTGGTGGTTTCCACAGAGGAGGAGGTGGCCGCACATGGGGCCTGGTGGGGGCATCCCTGCTGGTGCAAGTGGTGCAGTCTAGGCCAGGGGCAGGAGGCAGCACAGGTCGCTGTGGAGGTGCCTGTGCATGTCACTGTCCCTGACACTGTGACTGCACCACCATGCACCAGCAGGGATGCCCCATCCCAGGCCCGTCCGCAGGTAGGGGGATGTCCATGTCATCTGACTCCCCTCCACCTGCGGACGAGGGGACCCCTGGCCGTATGGAGAAGGTCCTTGGGAGTGAACGGAGTGTCTCCCTGTTTGCTGTGCCTTCGCAGTGTGTCTACACTGCTGCCTGATTCCTGATTCGGCTGTGGGCGTGCCGTGCAGCCGTGCAGCTGAAAGACCCGACTCTCCAGCGGAGCGGGCGCGGAGTCGGCGCTGAGTCTTGGGAGTGAACGGAGTGTCTCCCTGTTTGCTGTGCCTTCGCAGTGTGTCTACACTGCTGCCTGATTCCTGATTCGGCTGTGGGCGTGCCGTGCAGCCGTGCAGCTGAAAGACCCAACTCTCCCGCGGAGCGGGCGCGGAGTCGGCGCTGAGTCTTGGGAGTGAACGGAGTGTCTCCCTGTTTGCTGTGCCTTCGCAGTGTGTCTACACTGCTGCCGGATTCCTGATTCGGCTGTGGGCGTGCCGTGCAGCCGTGCAGCTGAAAGACCCGACTCTCCCGCAGAGCGGGCGCGGAGTCGGCGCTGAGTCTTGGGAGTCTTTGGAGTCTGAGGGGTGTGAGGACCTGTGTATTCCTTTGGGAAGGTCATGAAGGTGGTCCTCTCTCCCAAAACTCGGGCGCAGCGGAAGACTGAAGCTGCCACAATGGAAGTAACGGCCGGGAGAAAACGAGGCAAGGCTGACATGGCGGTCTGTGCTGAAAGTGTGAGGATTGTATTAGAGGGGCCGGCTGAACTGACATGCAACGCAACTAACGTCTCCATGGAATTATCTCCCGCTGCTCTTCAACAAGTAAGTGCTAACATGAATACCTGAGCTCAATTTACCACGCATGAACCTTTATTCACACTCAAAGTGGCAAGTCGTGTACTTGCCGATCAACACACACAGCAAATTCTGGCAAGTCCCTTGCCAAGCCCCCTGTCTGGTTTGTCGGATAAGCCTTGTGGTTCATTTTCTGCTGAGACTGACGTGAACGACGAGACCTCAACACGTGTGGCCGAACTTGTGGTTGGTGCGAGGTCGGCCTGTGTGCTGGATGGGTCTGACATGTGCTTGACTCGCCCTTGTGATGTAAACCAGAGAAATCGCGAAGGCAAGAAGTCAGCGACTGGCCATCTGTCTACGACATTGTTCGAAAGTCGCAGTCCCATTAACTCTTCACTTACTGCCCCTCAAAGGACTAGTATGAACCCCAATGTAATAGCAGAGCCGGTTGGCCCAATTCCAAGCGAGTTTTGCTGACGGTCGCCTGATGACGGCTTCCTGAATAGTAACAGCGAGAGCGTTTTTTGTGAAACAGAGCCTTGCAAAGAGTCGATGCAGTGTTGTGATCCGGGGGCTCTAGACTCTGCACGGTCTACTGCCGTGCATACATTGGATGTTCCATGTCACTCCACAGGTAGTGCTGACGACGATGCTGTGTTTCGGAGATCTTTGAGAAACTGTGAAATAAGGCGGTTGAGCCCCGCTTTAGACCTCCAGCCTACAGTTTCAGGGAATACTCATCCCATCACTGATACTGACATAGTACATGGTAGAGAGCGAAGAAACTCGCTGGAGGTGGTCAACAAATTGCTGGCTGATCTCACTCGCATAAATCAATAAAGAATATCCAAGGACAAAATTGGCAAAAACATTGATGTATCTACAACGGCTGACGTGGAAAGTGAGTGCTTGCAAGTCGACAGTGGGACACATCCTTTAATTGAGAAGCACCAGCTGAATGGAGCTGGTTACCTGATGAAGCGTACGAGACTTGACGAAAGCCTATCACCCAGTTTGAGATGCTCTCAAAACAAAAAGGCTAAAAGGCTTGTGTACAGTATCTCACCTCACTGCACTCTGCCCCCAGAAATAGAGCATGACTCTTGTAATTCGGATGAAGCACCAAGCGACATCCTCGCTGGACAAGTGTCTTCGGATTCCTCGTTGATGGAGCGGCCGTTCCCTAAAATTAGATGGCCTGTTTATCACAAAAAGAAAGGTGTGCCCAGTAAAGCAACCGAGCCTGAATCTGTAAGAAATATGCCAACAACGCAAGATTTGCATGCCCTGATAATGTCCTCTTTAAACATATCGATTGCTCCTTTTCTTAAATTATATGAAAGTTTAAATGACACGATTAAAGACCTGTCTGCAGGGGTCTGCAGGTTGTCTAATAACTCAGCAAACCTTGGAAAGGAAATGTCTGAATATAAGAACATGGTTGAAGAGATGATTAGGAAGTCAGATATAACAGAGGCTGCACTCCTAACTCAAATCACAAATGCAAATATTGACAAAAAACTACTGGCAGAGGTTGCTAAGGAAGCCTTGAAAATATTCCATAAAAATAAGGGCTGTGATGTGCAAACAAGTGATCATCTTTGTCCAAAGTGCCAAGCTCCAAGAATTTCAAATGATGTACAGATATCAACAGTGGCTGCCACTTACCAACAGATGTATGCTAAGGCGAATGTGCTCGTGGAACACTCTATTGCCACCTTGGATGGAAATAACGACTGCTATGTGGTTGCATCAAAGATTAAAACTCCAATTAGTAGTGAAGTAACGAGTTCTAAGTCTGGTTTCGCCAAAGTGGTAATGGAGGCCCAAGATGTGGCAAACCTGGCACTACAAGATCCACAAAGACCATGACGTCGAATGAAGTCATCACTCAGGAGCTGTGCTCCTCTGTATTACCTCAGGTAGCAATGAACGTTGAGGCGGAACCCACAGGGTTATATTCTATATTTAAACCTGCTGGGGAATTACAGAAGACGAGTATTTCAATTGGCTCCGTAAATGGGGCCCTAGGAATGAAGACTAAAAACCAACCGAAAAAGAAAGTTAAGAGACGCAACAACAACTCGCTTAAGTTTCTGAGGAATATTAAAAATTTGGACATAACGGTGAATGGTGTGCACACAAAATCAGCTCAACCAGCTCGTAATCAAACTGAAATAAGCAGTTCAAAAGCAGCTAAGGATCCGAATGACTCTTACACCCGTATCAGTGATATATCCAATACTTTGATAAATGTCTCAACCTACGAGGACGAAGACCTATGCGACAGGGAAATAAAAGTAGATCATGAACGGTCAACGTTTGTTCTCAAAGAACTAACAGCAGAAGAGAATTTGCCACCTCTGGCCACAAAAGTGGGCCAATCTGTTGTCCCGGTACAATTGCAGAAAAACCAACAGTAGGCGGCCAATCAGGCCATAGGTGATGGTAAGCGGCCTTCTATGATGTTACCTAATGTAAATAACAATGGAATGATAATCTCAGATGAACTACAGACTTTATCCAGAACATGTCAACTGATTCCACTAACAACCAGTTCATCACCTGAAAAAGAGGCGTTGAATTCGAAATTCGTAACGCTTGAGGACAAAAGAAAGATGCTCGAAGCAAGGGCGAGAGCGTCTAGTGCCTTGCCGCTTAATAAGGTTGGTAGCATAGGATGTAATGGACAGGCAAAGATGCCGACGGCTAGCGAGACGGTGCTTCCTGATCTTGCTGGTGTATCCTGTGACCCTGGAAGGATTCCTAGGGGACCGGTATTTAGCTCTCAGTTTAAGTTACAACAAGAGACGCAAAAATTACCGAAGGTGAAACAAAACGTCAATAAGGAAAGAGAGACTCATTTAGTGAAACAAGATTCTCATGGTCTGCAACGACTGTTACTCGAGCGTATCGAATCTTCGGATGATCTAATCTTAAATCGGCACAACGTACTCTGGTTGTGTCACCTGATTCCAAGTCTAAGAGCAATTGAATCTGATGACCTCAGAATTGTAGAATTCTATGACGAGAAGAAAAATGACGCTGTCATCTTACATCTTCTATCAAAAATGATCGCTGAAGCTTTGCTTGATGCTGGGCCAGTCCTAATGTCCTTGGGGTTTGATATATCAAGAGCAGATGGCTGCTTGCAATTGCTAACTCCTAAAAGAGATCCTTGTGGCACAGTAGATGTGAAGAGTCGAGCCTGCACACAGCAGCCTGAAACACGACCATCTGCTATATTGTCTGAAAGCCTAGCTCTGAAGCCTACCCCTGTGGCAAAATCATCTAAACACACGCTGACAGGAGAGTGTATACGAATCACTGTGAATGGGCCCATATGCGGTTCCAAGACAATTGCGGAAAGTGCAAGTGAGACCACTTTAACTCAAGAAGAATCTGACTGGTCTTGGCTTGCAGGCTCTTTAAATAAAAGTGGGAATAAATAACGCCAGGCGTCCGAGACGCAAAATATCTGTCGACTGGCTTCCTGGAATACTAGAGGCTTTAGCCATTTGTTTCAAACATCATGGGCAACTAACTTGGATCTGCTGTGCCTACAAGAAACTTGGCTAAGTTCCAGTCCTCTTTTAGAAGGCTTTGAAATTGCTTGCAATCCGGCGATTCGCCAAGCCAAAGGAAGACCCATGTCGGGCTTGTTGACAGCAGTGAGAAAGGCGGCTGGATTCAGGATTATAGACTCTCAGAACCTGTCTCCCTTTATTCAATTCTCAACAATTGGCGTATCCCAATCTAACGAAAGGAACATTGACCGCCTATATATTATTAATGTATATTGGAACCATCGAAATAAATTTGCATCGTCTTTTCTTGACACTGTGACAACTGTGATAGATGACCTCCTTGGGACAGAAGCTCCGTTGGATCTGATTGTTTGTGGCGATTTGAACTTGGTCTGCGTGAAAGAGAAATCCCAACTTGAACCTAAAGCAGCCCAATGGTGCGATGAAATGGACCTTCGTGCCATACACATGCTAAACGGCAACACCACAGGCGATATCCCGGCGCAGCCAACTTGGAGAAGAGATCAGTACTTGATTACATCTTCGTAACCTGAAATCTTCTTAAGAAAGTTCTGCACCTAAATGTCCAAAAAATGGTTCATAGTGATCATGAAATGGTGCAATTGACTCTTAACAAAAAATGTGTCTGCGCGCAGCAAGTATGGCCTTTTATGGTAAATATAGGCCCAAGCAGGATTCAACTTAATCTTTTAGCTACTGAAGTAGAGACCATAACATCAAAATTCAAAGGAAACACTGAGGCTCTCGAATATCAACATCTATTAGTTCAATTTGAAGAAAGAAGATCTAAATTGAGCCATGTTCAATTACATCATAAACACAAATTTGATCTTTGTGTGCTGCAGCATAAACGCCTGATGAGACAGGAATTAAGGAAAATCAAAAACATCTCCAATATAAATGTAAAACAAATTCAAAGAATGATTAAACAGAAATACAAACATTGGCTGAAGTCACACCCGGCTATTATGCTGCAAAATGATTCTGAGAAGATGATGGCAAAAATGGAGGGGCGCAATTCAGCTGAATTCTGGAGTCTATTAAACAACTGTATAACACCCCAATACGGTCTACAGGCTAATGCTGTTAGTGAGCAAGCCTGGGTTGAATTCTATTCTGCATTATTTAGCAAAGACGATCCAGCAAGCGGCAGTGTCTTTTTGCCTGAACCCAAATGGGACCTGCAATTTGAAAGAGGTGAAATTCTTTCAATAATTAATGGATTGAGTGAATCCAGAGCGCCAGGTCCTGATGGACTAACTAATTACACAATCAAACGTAACCCAGAACTATGAGCAGACTTTTGTGTCACTCTATTTAATCGCATTGCAATGAGTGGTTCTACCCCCAACTCATGGAAAAGTGCTATTGTGGTTCCCATCTTTAAAAAAGGTGACCGAAGCAACCCTAAAAACTATTGCCCGATAGCGCTTCTTGGCATTGTGGGGAAGATTTATGCAACTCTGCTTCAACGCAAACTTGTGAAGTGGGCAAAAGATTCTAATCATATAGACCAGAGACAAGCTGGATTCGTAAGAGGAGTAGGTTGTGGCCTCAACCTGTTGCTATTAAATCTCCTAAAGATGGAAACACTCAGAACTAATACAAAAATCTATTTGGCTCTGATTGACCTCTCGCAGGCGTTTGACAGTATCAACAGAGAGAGGATGTGGGAAAAACTGGTTAAATGGGACTGTCCCCCTAGTTTATTGAGTGCAATTCAGGAATTGCACTCTGAGACGTCTATTAGAGTTCGGTTGGATTTGAAGGGCACTCTGTCTGCAAAAATAAACACACTTAAGGGTGTGAAGCAGGGCTGCCCCTTGGCAGCAACAATATTCAACCTGTTTATATCGGATGTGAACGAGATCTTTTGTGGTAACAGTCTGTTCCCCCCAAAAATCCACGGAGTACCCATTAACTACCTGCTATACGCTGACGATCTCATCTTAATAGACCAGACACCAATAGGTCTTCAGCGAAAAATGAATCTTATAGATACCTACATAACATCAAACGGATTGCAAATCAACAGACTAAAAACAGAAATTTTGACATTGGGGAATCTTCAAGGAGCCCTTGGAAAGGGGTCGAAAGAGCATTGGTATATTGCCAACGAACGCATCCAGATTGTAAAACGTACGAAATATCTAGGTATGACCATCAGTGCAAGCAGAAACGATGCACCATGGACAGAAGTGGTGAAAAGCAAGTGCTGGCAATTAGCAAGCCAAGCATGCTTAATTAACAACAAATATGGCAAATTTTCGCTGAAGCCAACAATTTTGTTTTTTCAACAGAAAGTGGTGCCGAGTCTAATTTACGGAGGTGAAAATGCCTTCGGCTGCTCAAATGAACTATGGAACTCACTAGAAAACATCTTTTGGTCTCGTGTACTTCATCTACCGAGGGGTATCGCAACTGTTTGTATAAGGTACGAGCTTGGCTTAATCTCAATACATGCAAGAGTTCTATGGAACTTGCTGAGCCTTTACCGTAAAACGATGTTAAAGACTCCGGCACCCCAATTCCTAATTGTGCACATGCCTGATACTGCGAAAGACTATACGATACTCGCCAAGTGGAATCAGCTATGTCAAGATCTGTTAGGCGAGTCTGACATCACTACTGCTATGCTATTGGAAAATCTGGATGCAGCGAAGATGAAGATTTGGCGGCTGGATTGGATTAAGACCTGTGACCGAAGAGCTAAGTGTAAATTAATGCACAAAGTCCCAGGCGAGGCGAAAGCTTTTAATCAACGCCATTTCTATTTAACACATCTGCCAAATCAGCACGCAAGAGCCTTGTACATGAGATTTAGGCTAAACGCACTAAGTACAAAAGAACGTTTAAGCTCTTTGCCTAAGTACGCAAACATTGACCAAATGTGCCGCTTTTGCAATCTTGCTAGAGAATCTCTAAAGCATTTGATCATGTCATGCCCGAGTTTTGAGAAAGAAAGAGGACAGATTTTTTCCCCACTCATTTATAATATTAGCTCAAGGAGCTCGGAAGAATGGTGGGAAATGTTCTTCGAAGGCTCAAACCGAACAGTATTATTTAATCTGATAACCTTGCTCCAGGTCGTAAAAACAAGGCTGGACATGAAGGAACCAATTCAAGTGCCCAGAGCCGAATGAATCTTTGCAGTGCATATGGCTTAGACACCCAGATTGATGTAGTTTGTGGAAATTGTGTGTAGAAGGGTGGCGAGGGAAATGGATACTAAGAAAGGATAATGATATGTTGTTGTTGTTTGTGTTTTCTTGTCTTTTTTTTAAAGGTTGAACAAACCATAAAAAAAAAAAAAAAAAAAGAAGGTCCTGATTGGTGTCGCGTTGCGCACGGGTGTCATTCGTGATGAGGTGCGTGCTTCCCGGTGGGAGCACGCACGTCATCACGAAGAGCACCGTGCCAACGTGGCCCAGTTGGGAGTGGCCATGGTCGGGGGTTTTGTACATGTGTCGGGCACTCTGGTGACCCTCTCCTCCTCTGTGGAGGCTATGCGCCAGTCGTTCTCCATGCCGTCTTCCGGCCCAGATGCCACCAGGGCCCCCTGTGGACCTGCCCCGACCAACGCAGCCAACTCGGTGGGGATCCCATCCCTGCCACAGTCGGGAGTCAGAGGTCCAGCAGGGGTGGACACACCAGCAACTGGACCCCAGCAGATGGAGGATGTGACGGCATCATTGGGCAGGGCACATGCACGATGGCGTCGGTGGATTCCATAAACCTGGATGCCGTCGTGCTGGCATGCTGGCACAGGCAGTTGCGTCGGAGGCAGTGGCAGGCTTGACATGGGAGGCATCATGGCTCGGGGCCATCAACATCAGGGGTGCAGGCATTGACCGGAGGGCAGGAGAACCATGGAATGGGAGTGTCTTCAGTGTGGGAGAGGTTGGGCCAGCAGATAGGTGCGGAGCGGCAGCGGGCAGAGGAGGAACGGCTCACAATGGTCAGGGCGGAGAACTCCATCGGAGGGCGCTGAGGCGGGCTGAGTGCCTCGAGGGTATTCGCAGGGAGTTGGAGCTGGACACTGCATTATCCCTGCGAGACCTCAGGGCCAGGGAACATGCCCTCCTCCAAGCCATTGAACAGGAGTTCGATGATGCCCTGGCCCATGACAACAACCAGTGAGCCGTTGGACTAGCCCGCTGCCCTTGCAAATAGTTATGTAGTTAGTGTTAGGTTTCCTTTGCTTTTTAATTTTTTTTGGACCTTTTGGACAATGGACCACATTTTTGTATATAGTTTTTTTATTAGGTAGTATTATTAGATAGTTTTCATTTCTTCTGTTGGGATCATGGACCCTGGATTGTTTATCTGTATATAGTTGAGTGTTGGATTTTATTTTTTTATTTGGAATTTACCCATGGAGCAATGGTTTTCAGTTTGGATTTTCCATTGGATTTACTTTTTTGAACTGTGACTTTGGACACCTTTCCTTTGGATTATGATTTGTGGTTTTACTTTATTTTACGGACATGCTGCTTTTGGTTTTTAATTCCCATTGTCGTTTGTTTATTTTTGATTCCATTTATGTTGCTTTTAATACATTTTCTTCATCAAACTTCAATGTGTAGTATCATCTCATTTGTTTCATGCATATCATGATATGGGTTTTGACATTCACCACTGACACGCATTGTGTGTATGTGAGGGACATGTGTTCATTTACATACTTGCCATTGGGGTTGTATCATGTAATTGCCATTTCTAAGTGGGTGGATGCAATACTTGGGTGGGTGTTTGGCATGTGGAGGCAGCCCATAAGGGCCAGGGATCTAGATTGTGATGACGTGTTGGCTGGGGCACATGAGTCGGGGCCTGGTGGAGGGTGCCCTGCACTGTTGGGGGGTGGGGGTGCTGGGAGACATGTGTGGGGGCCTGGTGGAGGGTGCCCTGCACTGCTGGAGGGTGGGGGTGCTGGGAGACATGAGTGGGGGCCTGGTGGACAGTGCCCCTGACTGCTGGGGTGTGAGGGTGCAGGGGGACATGAGTTGGACATGAGTGGGGCCTGGTGGAGGGTGCCCCTGGATGCTGGGGGGTGGGGGTGCAGGGGGACATGAGTTGGACATGAGTGGGGGCCTGGTGGAGGGTGCCCCTGGAAGCTGGGGGTGGGGGTGCTGGGAGACATGTGTGGGGGCATGGTGGAGGGTGCCCTGCACTGCTGGGGGGTGGGGGTGCTGGGAGACATGAGTGGGGGCCTGGTGGACGGTGCCCCTGACTGCTGGGGTGTGCGGGTGCAGGGGGACATGAGTTGGACATGAGTGGGGGCCTGGTGGAAGGTGCCCCTGGATGCTGGTGGGTGGGGGTGCAGGGGGACCTGAGTTGAACATGAGTGGGGGCCTGGTGGAGGGTGCCCTGGATACTGGGGGTTGGGGGTGCAGGGGGACATGAGTGGGGGCCTGGTGGAGGGTGCCCCTGGATGCTGGGGGATGGGGTTCTGGGAGACATGTGTGGGGGCCTGGTGGAGGGTGACCTGCACTGCTGGGGTGTGGGGGTGCTGGGAGACATGTGTGGGGGCCTGGTGGAGTGTGCCCCTGGATGCTGGGGGGTGGGGTGCTGGGAGACATGTGTGGGGGCATGGTGGAGGGTGCCCCACAGTGCTGGGGGGTGGAGGAGCAGGGGGACATGAGTTTGACATGAGTGGGGGCCTGGTGGAGGGTGCCCCTGGATGCTGGGGGGTGGGGGTGCAGGGAGACATGTGTGGGGGCATGGTGGAGGGTGCCCTGCACTGCTGGGGGGTGGGGGTGCTGGGAGACATGAGTTGGACATGAGTGGGGCCCTGGTGGAGGGTGCCCCACAGTGCTGGGGGGTGGGGGTGCAGGGGGACATGAGTTGGACATGAGTTGGGGCCTGGTGGAGGGTGCCCCTGGATGCTGGGGGTGGTGGTGCAGGGAGACATGTGTGGGGGCATGGTGGAGGGTGCCCTGCACTGCTGGGGGGTGGGGTTGCTGGGAGACATGAGTTGGACATGAGTGGGGGCTTGGTGGAGGGTGCCCCACAGTGCTGGGGGGTGGGGGTGCAGGGGGACATGAGTTGGACATGAGTGGGGGCTTGGTGGAGGGTGCCCCTGGAGGGTGGGGGTGCAGGGAAACATATGTGGGGGCCTGGTGGAGGGTGCCCCTGAATGCTGGGGGGTGGGGGTGCAGGGGGACATGAGTTGGACATGAGTGGGGGCCTGCTGGCAGGTGCCCCACAGTGCTGGGGGGTGGGGGTGCTGGGAGACATGTGTTGTTGATCAGTAGTGCAAGTGACATGTGGCTTGTCTGGGGGGCATGCCCATGGTGGATGGGCTGCCTGCGGGACATGAGCAGGGGTGCAGGGTAGTCCCCTGTGGTGTGGGCTGCCTGCAGGGGCCGTGGAGGGTGTAGAGGGATCACCTGGAAGGACCCACACGGCCAAATCACATGTAGTACTCCCCACGCACCCCTGAAATACACGTACCCTGCTGAATTTGCGTGTGAAACTTCCCGCGCACCCCTGAAATACATGTGCCCTGATGGAATCGCGTGTGAAACTTCACGTGCACCCCTGAAAGACACTTACCCTGCTGAATTTGTGTGTGAAATTTCACGCGCACCCCTGAAATACACGTGCCCTGATGGAATTGCGTGTGAAACTTCCCGCGCACCCCTGAAATACACGTGCCCTGATGGAATCACGTGTAAAACTTCCCGTGCACCCCTGAAATACACCTACACTGCTGAATTTGCGTGTGATACTTCCCGCGCACCCCTGTAATACACGTACCCAGGACAATGGCGTGTGGAACTTCCCGCGCACCCCTGTAATACACGTACCCTGCTGAATTCGCACGTGAAACTTCTCGCGCACCCCTGAAATACACATACCCTGCTAAATTTGCATGTGATACTTCTTGTGCACCCCTGGAATACACGTACCTAGGACAATCGCGTGTGGAACTTCCCGCGCACCCCTGAAATACACATACCCTGCTGAATTTGCATGTGAAACTTCCCGCGCACCCCAGTAATACACGTACCCCGCTCGCATAGGGCCAATCGCGTGTAAAACTTCCCATGCACCACAGTAATACACGTACCCTGCTGAAATTGCGTGTGAAACTTCCCGCGCACCCCAGTAATACACGTACCCTGCTGAAATCGCATGTGAAACTTCCCGCGCTCCCCAATTATACACGTACCCCGCTTGGCGTTTGCTGTTTGGCAGCCCTGTAAACTGGTCCAGGGTTAGCGCTGACATTTGCGATGAATTGGGGATTTTAATGGATTTTCCTTGCGCGAGGGCGTTCTTGGGGGCGTAACTTCCGCTGCTGCAGGGTTGCTGCGCCACTCTGCGCCACGGCTGGTTTTGGAGGCTAAAATCCATGAATACGCTGTGCGATGAAATTGATTTTATCGCACGCGGCTGGCGCAGTGTATCGCACGGGGACACTGTGCGCCAGCCGCGTGCGCCACTTTTGTGCGAAATTCTATGAATTACCCAGTCAGTGTTCTGGTTGCCAGTTAGTTTGTTGAGTTATTCTAAAAGCTAATATGTACATGTTTAGAACCACACAAACAAATGTTATTTCCTGCAAATGACCTAATTACATATTTTTACCGAATTTCAATTTTCTTTGGGGATACATGCAAAATGTTGTGCACATATTCATGTCATTAGCGAAAGTGACATTCCTCAATTTCGCATGCCAGTGTACACCATCTCATAAAACAGATTGGTGGTCTTATTTGCTCTGACAGAAGCACTCATATACTTAGTTAACAGGATTACATCTATAGTGAAGTTCGACCTTCATGTGTTTTTACTCAGGATTCCCCGGTGTTGTATTAGCAGTAGGCACACACAAAGTCCATCATTACGAATAAAGAAAAATATAATGAGTAAATATTGGCTTTAAGTCCTCGTATTCTATGAATGTTTGCTCTGCTTGCAATATGATAGCAACATTGCACGCAAACAATCAGGGCTAGTACTTCATAAAAACAGATGCTCAAATCCAGCATAAAGCTGGGAGATGGCTCTGAGATGGAAAAAACAATACCAGCAATACATATATTTTTATGTTTCTCTGGTGCAACCTCTGAGTTTTATAATTCATTAGCATCCCGGGAAGTGAAATCCACCAATAAGAATGCTCGGAATGATGGCTGTATTCACTAAGGAAAGCCTGCGTTCCGAGCATTATCATTGGTGATGGTCGCTTTCCCTTCCCTGCTCCCTCTTCACCTTTGCGCACCTGTGTAGTTTCACACATGGGTGCTAATGGTCTCCTTTTTTCAAAAATGAAAAAAGAAAAGAAATGACCTTTGTGGTGAGGCTTGGCTCCAGTGCTCCTCTTTGAGAAGTCCGTTGTCCGTGTTGATGACGTCACAGTCAACAACATGGAAAATGGACTTCCCTAACAGCACTGCTGGGGCCGAAATGCACCTCGAAGGTATGTTTCTTCCGTTAAAAATAAAAACACCATTAACACCAGTGTAGGGAAACTACACAGGTGATAATGGAGATATTAACACAGGTGGTGGGGCCCATCCTGTCGGTAATGGCACCACTGCCCTTGTTAACTTGGGCGGCAGGCCGTTACCGATAGGGTCAGCTTCCCGCCTCAATTAATATCGCCTCAGTAAAGCTTATGATTTGGCACATATTTTTTGTGGGACATCAAAGTTCAGACAAGACAGAGCTTTCATCATTGTATTAAATATTAATTTATTGTTCATCTGTAAGGTTCCAGCAATGACATAACTCGGAAAAGGGGTGTAAGCAAGATCCTTCAGAGTACTTTGAGCATTCAACTCCAGCAAGTAATGCGGCAGGGAGCAATGGCAGAGCATTCAGGAATAGCAATATTCTAAGTTCCATAATAAGTCAGATAGTGCTTGAGCGAGGCATTAAGTGCATAAGGACCAAAGATTCAAAGTGTCCTTTTTAATGGACATCTGGTATGCAGAGACAGGAAATGGCAAGCACCCCGGGTCACAGTTTTGCATTTTACAGTCTGGGAGCTGGCGATATCCTGACCATTGACTGGGGCTATGAGGCAACAAGCTGGCAGGGTTCTAGGAAAATATGTTCTGAATAAAATATTTAGAAAGATACTCTATTTCGAAAATGTCCACCAAGGCAGTAGGAAACCAAGAGGCTAAATTGCAAAGAAGATGCCGTAAGTCTGAATTACCCTTGACCTACCTCGGCAGAGGAGTATTCTGTTTACAAAATAATGTGACCGTGAGTAACTTTGGCTTACCCCTAACTTAGTCAGAGTTACTCACATACTTTGCTTTGTGATTCGACCCCAAAGATTTTAAATTGTATTTATTTATTAGAAAATTCAACTTTCATACTTCATAAAGTACACACAAACTATAACCTTCCTGAAACACGTAAACAGGTAATCAAGAGACAAGGATGTTTAGAGACAAATAGGGCTCACAGAAAAAAATATATCCACACCCATCCCCAGATTGCACAATAATGTACGAAATAAAACATGATTTTTATGCAAAAATTGTATTTGCAATAGAACCAAGGGTACACTTATAGGGGCATTTCCTAGACTACTTCAGAAGTTGAGTGGGGATTCCCTCTTGTTCATGATGCATCCACCACCCCCATATGGAAGTGACAGGCATGCCCTTGGAACTTTGTTGCGAGGTTGTCCAACTCCAGGCCTCAAGGACCAGATCCATATTGAATTTTCAGGCGATTCCTCATTAATATTGATGATATAAATATGCATACAAAGATTCAAAATGTATGCACATTTATTCTCATGCATATTAATGAAGCCAATCCTGAAACCCCAACAGGTTTCCGGCCTTCGAGGCCTGCAGTTGGACAACAGTGATTCTTTCAAAGAGATTAAGAATGGTGATGTTGAATTATGGTTTGGAGGTGATGGTGTACATTGTGTTTCAAGAGTTGATGATTTTTCTTTTTGAATTACCACTCTGAGTGGATACTGAGACTGACACTGTAAATTAGTGGTTGGACAAAATGTATTGTACTGAATGCTCATTACCGTACATGTAGATTATAGCCAGGTTAGATCCCAAGAATAAAATAGCCAGGTTATTTCTCAGATCACCTCAGTAATCACTAAGTAATCACTAACTTATAAAATATCCATTGCTCAGATACTAATTGGATGAAAACAGCATATGCTCAATCATTTTAAAAATTGTATTAACGCTTTTAGATGAGCTTCTCTTCTCAGTCAGGCTCTATGCAAAGATGTTGCCACAAAACTTACTAGAAGCAACCTTTCTTGTCACTTTGCATGGTATCATCACATGCGAGACAATAGAAATAGCATTGCTGATCAGGAGAGGCTTTACATGAACACTCCCAAATCTTCCATACAAAGGGCGAAACAACATAGTGTGTGTTTCTGTCTATGCTACGTTTTGACAAAGGGAACAAACATTTGAATGAAGAGCATTCCATACTTTTAAACAATATGTTAATGGTAGAAGCCCTAACCTAAATGTGAGAAAGCATGTATTTACGTAAAGCAGCCTAATGAAATCTAAAAATGGGTCATAACCAAATCCCAATAATTTAGAGCCAAGTCTGAATTAAAGAGCTGCCCAATAATCCGATTCTCCTCTTTGATAAAAAAAGGCTGCATTGGCCATTTGGTTTGCAGATTGATCTATGGTCAATGGATCTGACCATAATTCAGGATATCCTAAATTGCAAGGTACTTAACATGCCTAAATCATGGCACTGTATGTCCACCAGCTTGCAAAAACAGGTCCTGTACTGAATCTCTATATTTTATTAAATGGGTTGAAGCCCATAACAGTATCCAATAAAGGAAAGTTATTATGGTCATTAGTCAGTCAATGTCCCTCAAACTTAGTTCCATATGAAGCTGCCGGGTACGTGTAGTTTTCAGCAAATGGAAAACGTTTTTTTAGGAATACATTTTCAGTGTCGATCAGGCTTGAGCAAGAACGGTAAACCCATATCTCAGCCCCACACAGAGCTGCATGCCTAACCCCCGGCCTCATTCATTCATACCGATAGTTGGGCTGCCCTATTGCCAAGATCCTTCATAAATCTTGTGATTGCTGCACTATATCGCACCAAAGCAAGAATTGCTTTGTCCAAATGGAGGGCCCATCTACCACTATCCATGAACATACACAAGTTATTTTAAAATGTAACCTGTTCAATCCTTACACCTCATCATGACAATGTATGTCTCTTCCTTGTGCAGACTGGTGACACAGACATAGATTTGGATTTTGGCAAATTTATAATTAAGCCATTTGTTTCACCAAAATCTTTAAAAATATTTAACTGCATTTGCAAACCCATTGGTTTAAGTGATACTAAAACAGTGTCATCAGCAAATAAGAATGCTGGCATTTTACCATCACCCAGTGATGGAGCATCAGCGGGCCTGGATGTCAATTTGTAAATGGCACCATGAATAAAGAAAATGAAATCAGTGCCATGACACATCCCTACCTTACTCCCTTCTGAACAGGGAATGATGGTGTTACCTCCCCTGATTGGGTCCATCGTACCATGGCTTTGCTATTGGTATAAAGTGTCTCTAGTGCTGCAACCAAGAGGGGGGAGGGGATGAGAGCAATGTTTAATTGAATTAAAACATCCCATCATTTTCCCATGGGACTCCATCAAATGCTGTCGTTAGATCAATACATAGAACATAAAGATGCATTTTCCTAAGAACAAAATATTTTTGAATAAGTAAAGCAAATCTAATTCTCTTGTCTATTGAACTAACAACGGGTTGAAACCTGCCTACAAATAAGATATTGAAAATGGGTGAGGAAGCTTTTTAGGGGGGTACCTTGTGGTGGACCTCAGCGCCCTTATTTCCACTGGAAAATGGCTCCTTTTCAGGGTCGCATGAGAAGGTAACAACGGAGTCTATGCCTCCTCAACTCCGTTCAGGTAGAAAAAAATTGTTGTATGCAGTTACGCTGGCAGGTTACCCATGCGCCCACGTTTTACCGAAAAAGAAGACTGATGACCTCTTTTTCAGTGTTACAGTGTGAATTTTAATGCAAGTTGAAAATGCCCTCTGTGATTACACGTGTTTCGACGGCACTCACGTCTTTCTCAAATCAGGGCCGGATAGTGGTTGTTTGTATATATATTTTAAAGTCTTTATTGCAAGTCTCAGGTTAAAGCCCAACCTCCGTTCCTCTTCTACGTGCAAAAATGTCCTCTTGAGAAAGACGGGAGTGCCGTCGAAACACGAGTAATCACAGAGGGCCTTTTCAACTTGCATTAAAATTCACACTGTAACACTGAAAAAGAGGTCATCAGTCTTCTTTTTCGGTAAAACGTGGGCGCATGGGTAACATGCCAGCGTAACTGCATACTACAAGTAAGATATGGCACTGTTGCTCTCTAACCGGGAGTTTAATCTTTCTGCTAAAAAAAACAGTGTAAATCTTCCCTATCCCGTCCAAAAGTGAGATTGGGCGATAAATGGACGGGTTTCACATCCGTCTTTTTGTATAAATATGGATGATTTTTTCTTTTACCCATGACGAGGGATATGCATGCCATGCGAGGAATTTCATTAAAGAGCCTCAGTAGCAATGGGGCCCAAATTGTTGGTTCCGTTTTAAAAATGTCAACCGGTATTTTGTCCGGTCCAGGGGCTTTATTGTTTTTTGGGGGGTTTGCAGCCATGTACACTTCCTGCCATTTAATCTCTAAATGTAAGCTAAAAGGTTACCTAGATTCTGCTCTGAAAGAATACTGCAAATCCTAGTTTCTTTGTAAACATTCTCAAAATATTTAAACTAGCTGGATTAAAGATACAAGTGTCATCATCCCTTGCCCCAGAGCGTAGCAGCTTTGACAATCGAACGTAATAATTCGCCCAAGTTGTTTCCTTTTGCAAAACTGTATTCAATGTGCTCCTCATCTACCCATGTTTAGGAAGAAAAATGGTATTATTGTACAAGCACTCTGTTTTACAGTGTTGCATCTTTTCATATTATGGATCATTTGTACCGTCACAGAGGTTTAGGGGCCGATTCATGGAACAAACGTGCGCCGAAAATCTACGCGCAAGCAGGCGCAAGCAGGCGCAAGCGGAAAAAAAGAGGCGCACGCGCACGCGTGCGATTCATGGAAGTCCCTGCGCGTGTCTTCCTCGGGATGTGCGCCAAACCCGTGCATGGCGCACACATCACTGCAACATCCCGAAAGACGTGCGCGACGCGCACAGTGAAAGCGCACAACCTCTGCGCATACACTAGAAAGTGGGCGGAACACGGGGCGTAACGCGCAGAATGGGGAACAACTTGCGAAAACAAGGGCGTAACTGGGGATGTACTGCAGGGAAGCAGAGGGAACGCCCACACGCACCCGAACCACACGTATTCATGGAACCGAATAGGGCAAAGCCACGCACAGCGAAAGACACACACAAGCCGATACACGTCCGCCACACGAAGGCAGGCAGTAGCGTCCCTGCGCATTACAAAAGTGGCAACATACAGAAATAGTGCCTGTGCGAGCGGGGCACGTGTATTTCGGGGTTGCGCGGGAAGTTACACACGCGATTGAGCGGGGTACATGTATTTCAGGGGTTCGCGTTCTCACGTAATCGGGCCTGGGGGAGCGGGGTACCACTCACCGTCTGCCTTGCGTGTAGTAGAACGCGTAGCCAACACCCGCTGTGAAGTAATAGCGTGTGAACCCCAACGGATGGAAAACACACGCACCGCACGAAAAGCACGTACAGAACATAAAGGCACGCGGGATCTCCAAGCCCTGCCAGGGCAACGTCCGTGTGCAAAACGTCACAGACGCGCTTACGCTGTAAGGGCCTTTGGTCCAATGAAATCGCGTACGCGTGCTGACGCGCTTACGCGCTAAGGGCCTTTCCTCAAATTACACGCTGACGTGCAGATTTTTCACGTGCCAAATCACTCCGTATCAAGCTGGCCACGCGAAAACACACGGAAGACCACGCTCCTGCCCAGAAGGCCGAATCACTGCCCCCCAGTGCCCCGAGCAGCCTCCCACGTGCCATCTGCTGCTGCCTGCCTGCCTGCCTGCTGCCACCGTGCCCTGCCATTTGGTGCCTGCACATCAGCCATCTGCAGGGGTCCAGTTGCTGTGTCCACCCCTGCTGGTACAGAAGACTCCCGACTCAAATAACATCGCTCCACAGCCCAGCCCCAGGACCCAGTTGCCCACCCACTCCTGCCCCTGCGGTTGCCATGTCGGGCACATCCACATCTGACCCCAGTGGCAACCCTCGGCCAGAGGGGCAGAGGGGCACCAGCTTCACTGCCACCGAAGTTGGTGTCCTGGTGGAGCAAGTCCTGGGGCAGTATGATGCCCTCTTCGGATCGTCCCGCGCCAACAGGGAAGGACGGGATAGGATCTGGGTCGACTGTGTGGTTGCCATCAACGCGGAGGGGGTGGCAACCCGCACCATTCTGAAGGACAAGAAGCGCTGGGAGGACTTCAGGTCCAGGACCCTCATGAAGGCCCGGCGCCTCGTGGAGGGGGGCCGGGGCCGCATGAGTTCCATCCAGTTGAGGTTCCTGGAACGTGCACACCCAGCGCTCCACGCCCAGGTCCTTGAGAGGGAGACCCGTCTGGAGTTGAGCGGTAAGTGGCCAAGCATTGCTGTGTGAGACAGGGCATGTTGCAGTGTGCTGGTTGTCTGATACTTGCCTGCATGTGTGACATAGGCCATGTACGCATGTATGTGTGCAGGGACATCATGGGAATGCATGTGGGACCTGTAATGTGTGAACCGCACGGTTGTTGCATGTGTTTTAATGCGACATGGGGAGCCCTGTGCAGATTGCACACATGAGAGCATGGCAGTCTCTGTTCCTGGACATGGGTGGGGGCGAGGGATGGGTGCTGATGCCAAATACATATGTGGTATCCATGTCTGTGTGCCTGACCTGCGTGTCTGTGACTTGTGAGTGCCATGGATGCATGACACATGTCTGTGACAATGTACAGATTCACTGATGCAGCCTAGTCATCCTTGTATGCACTGTGATTGGGGTGTACGGGGCCAGATGGATGTGACTGAGGTGAAGTGTGTGCATGTGATAGGCATGACCCATGATGCATGTGAGTCCCATTACATTGTATGATTCGAGAGTCCATTGGACATGCATTGAAATGTCCATGGCACGCACCATGACTGTCACTGTGTGAGTTTTGCCTGGACTGACACATGTGTTGTGGTGTGACATGATGGAAGTGTACTTTGACAGTGGCACTCATCTGCTATTGCTTCCTGTCTAGGGGACCATTGTACAGTACCCTGATGCTTGTGTTCTATGTCTCCCTCTACGCAGCGGCTAGTGAAGGAGAGGGCGGAGACGGCGCTGTGGAGCAAGGCGGCGGGGATGCCCCCACGGCTGCAGCGGAAGGGGTGGGTGAGCCCCCACAGGGGCCTGCTACGGCGGTAGACGGCGAGGAGCCATCCAGGTTGGTGGTTTCCACAGAGGAGGAGGAGGCCGCCACTGAGGCGCACATGGGGCCTGGTGGGGGCATCCCTGCTGGTGCAAGTGGTGCAGTCCAGGGGCAGGGGCATGAGACAGCACAGGTCACCGTGGAGGGGCCTGTGCATGTCGCTGTCCCTGAACCTGTGGGTGCACCACCTTGCACCAGCAGGGATGACCCGTCCCAGGCCCGTTCGCAGGTAGAGGGGATGTCCATGTCATCTGACTCCCCTCCACCTGCAGACGAGGGGACCCCTGGCCGTGTGGAGAAGGTCCTGATTGGGGTCGCGATGCGCACGGCTGTGATTCGTGATGCCGTGCGTGCTTTCCAGGAGGAGCACGCACGTCATCACGAAGAGCACCGTGCCGACGTGGCCCAATAGGGATCGGCCATGTTCGGGGGTTTCCTGCATGTGTCGGCCAATCTGGCGGCCCTCTCCTCCTCTGTGGAGACTATACGCCAGTCGTTCTCCTTGCCGTCTTCCGGCCCAGATGCCACCAGGGCCCCCTGTGGACCTGCCCTGACCAATGCAGCCAGCTCGGTGGGGAACCCATCCCTGCCACAGTCGGGAGTCAGAGGTCCAGCAGGGGTGGACAACACAGCAACTGGACCCCAGCAGATGGAGGATGTGACGGCATCATCAGGCAGGGCACGTGCACGACGGCGTCGGTGGTTTCCATCATCCTGGATGCCGTCGCGCTGGCAGAGGCAGTGGCGTCGGAGGCAGCAGCAGGCTTGACGTGGGAGGCATCATGGCTCGGGGCCATCAAGATCAGAGGGGCAGGCATCGGCCGGAGGGCAGGAGAACCCTGGGATGGTAGTGTCTTCCGTGTGAGAGCAGTTGGTCCAGCGGATAGGTGCGGAGCGGCAGCGGGCGGAAGAGGAGCGGCTCACCATGGTCAGGGCGGAGTTCTCCATGCGTCGGGCGTTGAGGCGGGCTGAGTGCCTCGAGGAAGCTCGCAGGGAGTTTGAGCTGGACATGGGGTTATCCCTGCGAGACCTCGGGGCCAGGACAGAGTCCCGCCTCCAGGACATCGACATGGAGTTTGATGATGCCTTGGCCGGCAACATCACAGAGTGAGCTGCAGGACTTGCCCGCTGCCATTGTATATAGTTATATAGTTAGTGGTAGGTTTCCTTTGAGTTATTTTTTTTTTATTTGGTTGCGATTGGACAATGCGCCACTTTTTTGTATATAGTTCAGTTTTTAGTTAGTTGACATAGTTAGGTTTCATTTGGTTGGGCTCATGGACCCGGGATTGTCTTGTATATAGTTCTTCAATGGATTTTTGGATTTATTGGATTTTTTTCATGGACATTCAACTTCTTTTTGTTGTTTTGGTTTGTGGTTTTTCTTATTTCATTTCCATTCTTGTTGATTTTCAATACATTTTTACTTTCATCCTTCAATGTGTCGTATCATCTCATTACTTTCATGCATGTCAGGTTGGGTGTTTTAACATTCACTTGCAGCCATTGTGTGTGACAGACATGTGTTCATTTGCATTATTTACATTGGGTGTGTAACATGTAATTGCCTTTGATATGTGGGTGGATGTGATAGTTGGTTGGGCCTTTTGGCAGGGGAGGATGGCCATTACGGACATGATTGGGGATTGTGGGGACCCAGGTGCAGGGGGGCATGGATGGGACATGGGTGGGGGCCTGCTGGCAGGTGCCCCGCAGTGCTGGGGGGTGGGGGTTGTGGGGGACATGAGTTGGACATGGGTGGGGGCCTGCTGGCGGGTGCCCCACAGTGCTGGGGGGTGGGGGTGGTGGGGGACATGAGTTGGACATGGGTGGGGGCCTGCTGGCGGGTGCTCCACAGTGCTGGGGGGTGGGGGTGGTGGGGGACATGAGTTGGACATGGGTGGGGGCCTGCTGGCGGGTGCCCCACGGTGCTGGGGGGTGGGGGTGGTGGGGGACATGAGTTGGACATGGGTGGGGGCCTGCAGGCGGGTGCCCCACGGTGCTGGGGGGTGGGGGTGGTGGGGGACATGAGTTGGACATGGGTGGGGGCCTGCTGGCAGGTGCCCCACGGTGCTGGGGGGTGGGGGTGGTGGGGGACATGAGTTGGACATGTGTGGGGGCCTGCTGGCAGGTGCCCCACGGTGCTGGGGGGTGGGGGTGGTGGGGGACATGAGTTGGACACGGGTGGGGGCCTGCTGGCGGGTGCCCCACAGTGCTGGGGGGTGGGGGTGGTGGGGGACATGAGTTGGACACGGGTGGGGGCCTGCTGGCGGGTGCCCCACAGTGCTGGGGGGTGGGGGTGGTGGGGGACATGAGTTGGACATGGGTGGGGGCCTGCTGGCGGGTGCCCCACAGTGCTGGGGGGTGGGGGTGGTGGGGGACATGAGTTGGACATGGGTGGGGGCCTGCTGGTGGGTGCCCCACAGTGCTGGGGGGTGGGGGTGTTGGGGGACATGAGTTGGACATGGGTGGGGGCCTGCTGGCAGGTGCCC
The DNA here is from genome assembly GCF_040938575.1 of Ambystoma mexicanum. NCBI lineage: Eukaryota > Metazoa > Chordata > Amphibia > Caudata > Ambystomatidae > Ambystoma > Ambystoma mexicanum. The sequence goes on from NC_090941.1 coordinate 86,493,068, forward strand.
CACAGTGCTGGGGGGTGGGGGTGGTGGGGGACATGAGTTGGACATGGGTGGGGGCCTGCTGGCAGGTGCCCCACAGTGCTGGGGGGTGGGGGTGGTGGGGGACATGAGTTGGACATGGATGGTGGCCTGCTGGCAGGTGCCCCACAGTGCTGGGGGTGGGGGTGGTAGGGGACATGAGTTGGACATGGGTGGGGGCCTGCTGGCAGGTACCCCACAGTGCTGGGGGGTGGGGGTGGTGGGGGACATGAGTTGGTGTTCATTAGTTCAAGGGGACATGTGCCTTTGCTGGGGGGCATGCCCATGTTGGGTGGGCTGCCTGCGGGACATGACCAGGGATGCAGGGTAGTCCCCTGTGGTGTGGGCTGCCTGCAGGGGCCGTGGAAGGTGTACAGGGAACACCTGGGAGGACCCACACTGTCAAATCACATGTAGGACTCCCCGGCACCCCTGAAATACACGTACCCTGCTGAAATCGCGTGTAAAACTTCCCGCGCACCCCTGAAATACACGGACCCTGCTGAAATCGCGTGTAAAACTTCCCACGCACCCCAGAAGTACAGGCCCCCAGGCTATTCGCGTGTGGAACTTCCCGCGCACCCCTGTAATACACGCGCCCAGGCTATTCGCGTGTGGAACTTCCCGCGCACCCCTGAAATACACGCGCCCAGGCTATTCGCGTGTGGAACTTCCCGCGCACCCCTGAAATACACGCGCCCAGGCTATTTGCGTGTGGAACTTCCCGCGCACCCCAGAAATACACGCTCCCAGGCTATTCGCGTGTGGAACTTCCCGCGCACCCCTGAAATACACGCGCCCAGGCTATTCGCGTGTGTAACTTCCCGCGCACCCCTGAAATACACGCGCAAAGGCTATTCGCGTGTGGAAGTTCCCGCGCACCCCTGAAATGCACGCGTCAAGGCTATTCGCGTGTGGAACTTCCCGCGCACCCCAGAAATACACGCTCCCAGGCTATTCGCGTGTGGAACTTCCCGCGCACCCCTGAAATACACGCGCCCAGGCTATTCGCGTGTGGAACTTCCCGCGCACCCCTGAAATACACGCGCCCAGGCTATTCGCGTGTGGAACTTCCCGCCCACCCCTGAAATACACGCGCCCAGGCTATTCGCGTGTGGAACTTCCCGCGCACCCCAGAAATACACGCTCCCAGGCTATTCGCGTGTGGAACTTCCCGCGCACCCCTGAAATACACGCGCCCAGGCTATTCGCGTGTGGAACTTCCCGCGCACCCCTGAAATACACGCGCCCAGGCTATTCGCGTGTGGAACTTCCCGCGCACCCCTGAAATACACGTACCATGCTGGAATCGTGTGTAAAACTTCCCCTGCACCCTGAAATACACGTACCCTGCTGATATCGTGTGTGGAACTTCCCGCGCACCCCTGAAATACGCGTACCCTGCTCGCACATGGCCAATCGCGTGAGGTACTTCCCGCGCACCCCAGTGATACACGTAGCCCGCTTGCTGTGCTGGTACAGGGTTAGCGCAGCCCTTTGCGCTGGATTGGGTATGTTGATGGCTTTTCCCTGCGTAGGAGGCGTTCTTGGGGGCGTAACTGGCGCTCCTGCAGGGTCGCTGCGCCACTGTGCACCACGGCTGGTTTTGGTGGCTGGAATCCATGAATGCGCTGTGCGCGGAAATGGATTTCAGCGCACGCGGCTGGCGCAGGGATTCGCACGCGCACACTGTGCGCCAGCCGCGTGCGCCACTTGTGCGCTGAATTCTATGAATTACCCCCTTAATCTCTAATTTTGACAGTCAATGCGGGTTTCTTCAAATGTGTGGCCAGTTTACATTGTATGAAAAAGAATATGGCCTTTTTGTACAGGAACCTGCACTATCTACCTACAAACTGTTTTCTGCTCTTGCATGCTTGTTTTTTACTCCCTGATTCTACATCCGGTGTGTTTCCTCAAATGTGTTCCGCTTACTTTTAAACTGTGAAGGGTCTCCTCTAATCTTCTCATGCATAAGTCATAACATTATATCACTGCATTATAGCAATCCTTTTTCTTTAAGGCGTTAGGACTGTAACATCCTGCAAGCTGTCTTCAAATCTGTGGCCTAATCTGTCCGTGTAGGAAGGCTCTCGTCTCATCCTTTCATCATGTTTCCTATCTTTACACGAAAATGTCCTTTCCTATACTCTCTGTCAGAGACGTCATTTCACCCAAATGCCAGGTGTACCGGAAGTGACATCACACGACCCTTGGCCTCTGATGACATAAGAGGAAGTGATGTCATTTGACGCCATCCACAAGTGACATCACGAGAAGTGATGGCACACAACCTTTCACCTCTTGACATTACAGAAAGTGACATCACATAGCATTGTTCCTCGCTATACTAAGAAAAATATGGTTACGAGATCACTATTATATGATTTACATTTCATACAAGAATCGATTACCATATGCAGTCTGTATAGGCCCATATTACCAAATTACTATGAATGTAAGCAGATATCCAAGGCCAAACGATGCCATGCAATGCAAAGAAAATTCCTGTGGCTGTTGCATAAAATAAAAGAAGGTGTGTAAAAAAATTCAACCCTTAGAATACGAGCCAGTCATCCCCTGTCGTATATGCAAAAATGTAAAATCGATTGTAGCAGGTTATATATATGTACAGGTGTTGGAAGTTTTCAGAAGCATTTTCATTTGTTAAACTGTTCTCACATATTGAGTGTGGCAAGGAACGCTGAGAGAGAGATCCTCATTTGTTTCCTCCCATTTGGCTCCAGGCCACATGGGGATTGAGCCAACATAGTGACCTAAGGCCTGCCACAAACCTACATTCCACTCTAGCAGTTGTGTATGGTCCATGCTGGCTGCACAAATGTGTGCTGTGTTCCCATGTAAGAACATACTTGTGTTGTCTTTAATGCAAGTAATGGTATTATAAGAAAACATGTCCAAACTGGCTCTGCGAGTATGCCACTAGCCCCTCATAACATACTCGTGTTTGCTTTGCCATTAAAAATGCAATGCCATAATATGAAAGATATCCAAACTGTCTCTAATGTAGGCCAGTATAGACACGCAAGAACACTTATCATAGTTGCCAGGTAAAAAATGTCATGCATCTCTGCTGATCACAGATTGCAATCCCAATTTGATCACAGATTGCAATCCCAATTAGATATCCCAGTGGGTGTATTCACAAACAGCGTTGATAACTGGGGCTCATTGAGTGCAGTCACAGTAAACACTAGAGATGTCTGTGTAGTCTATTAATTATGGATTCGAATTCCAATCCTTTCGTTCTTTTGAAGTTGATTCAATGAGTGTCACTGAGCTTCATAACAACTTGTATTACACATTGTGCAATTTAAAAACATTCAGAGAATTAGCAAGGAAAGGCAAGATACACAAAAGTTAAACTTTTCATTGAGTTTTGAGCGCCAAGTGTCGATGGTGACTATGATTGGTGCTTTGTAGGTGATCAACCTCAGTGATAACATTATGAAATGGTGAGACACCACTCATCTACTATACTCACAAGAAATATTAAAAACTGCTTGTTAGGACAGTTTTTCTGAAGTCCAACTAAGGGCTTAGTAAAACCATTTAATTGAGGCAGTACAAGACTCCACTCTTAGTTTAAGGCTGTACCACCTGAGTTCATGGTAGTGTAGACAGAGCAGCCAGGCTTATTTTAGGAGGGAGAGAGGGATGTAGAATCAGTACACAAGAAAGTGTAATACAAATGGTCCAAAGAAACGCTGAAACACTTTGTATTATAAAAATAAAGGATTCATTTAAATACAGGTAGGCCCAGATACATCTAGGGGTAAGTAAGTGCTAACACATTATATGAAATCACAATATAAAAACACAATACTATACTTGAAGCTACACAGACCCAAGTATAGGCCTTATTTGAAGTACCTAACAGTAGTTCTAGGCAAGCCAAAACCTTTTACTACACATTCAGTATAGGTTAAGCCTATCTTTGGGGAGTAAAAACCAATGGTTACTTTTTACAATTACATTCGGTAATGGAAGGACAGCAGACCCTTCCAGTTGTATAATGATTCTCAGTACAAATCACGTAATCAGTCAACTGGACAATATACTTTTGGTGAATAGTGAAACACTTATTCTAGGTGCAGTAAAAACCTATAACTACTTTTGTCATAACACACAGTTATACTAGGTGAGTAAAACCTAAGGATGTAATATACAATTACAGGTGCTTTTGAAATCAGGGAACACAAGATTGAGGTAAGCAGTAACTCTTGTAACGTATTTTGGATGCCACACAGCTAACACAAGGTAAGTCAAACCCACATACTTTTTTTAACTTCACAATGAAGGGGAAAGTAAAACCCAATGTTACACTTTTTCTGAATAACTCAAAAATATTCTAGGTAGGCAACAACCTAATACAGATGTATTAAGGACAGGCTAGCAGCAAGTCAGTGGAAGCAAGACCAAGTTGGGGGACACTCATACAATTATCCTCAAGGGACTAATCTGGTGATGCCAACACTTTACTTTTGGGAAGAGGCACACACTAATCAAAGGAGAGTAAAATACCTTCACATCTACTTCCTATTAGACTGGCAAAACAGTTGCTAAAGAAGAAAATATGTTAAACCATACTTTTAAGATAAGTGCATCACACATTCAAGATCAGTAAGAACTTTTGTAACTGTTCACTATTAGAATTACAGTTACCAACCAACTCTTTACAAGTAAGTAACTTTTAAACACTTATTTTCTTTTCTAGGCAGAAGTCCCAATCCCTTGAAAGTCGTTCCCGTATTCTTGGAGCATGTGTGTTCTCAGTGGCAGAAGGGGGGTCACTAGGACTAGTGACCAACAGGCAGTGTCAGAATAGGTTCTTTAGTAGCAAAAGTCAGAGTTCCTTAGGAAAACTGGGCAAACAGGTGAGTCCTTTATTTCTAGGGGTTAGAAGAGGGTCCAGGGGCTTCGCAAAAGACACACTAGCAGGATTCTAGTAGTGGGACTGGGTGCACTGGATGAGAGGCCTCCCCATCACAGAAAACAACCCACAGCTACAGAAAAATCCTAACAGGCTTAAGGTAAGTACATACCCAAGCCAATAAAGTACCTCAGCATTGAAGAGGATTTTGCAGCGGGAGACCTTCAGGGTCTGCAGCCAAATACCCTGTCAGTGGATTCCTTGTCTACAAGACTGAAAAACAAGACCTCAGAAGGGACTTTGCAACAGGGATTGATGAAGAAGGCTCTAGGCAAGATTTCCCTCATGGCTGAATGCAGTTCTGTGGATTTGGCGCCTTTTCAAGGAACACAGAAGAAGACAGAAAATCATGGTTGAATTCTCATTGTTTGAAAGGTCCAGCACTTGTGGGAAGGGACTTTTTGGACTCTACACATGTCTCTGGAGATCCACCAGGATGCCCACAAAGTTTCATCGAGATTCGGAATTTCGGAAAACTGTGCACCGCACGATGGTTTGAGGTCCCAGGGTATTGGGGTATTGCAACAACGAAAAGTTGCAGCAACATGTAGGATGGTTTAAAATGCAGGTTGTCTTGTTTCTAGAGGGTCCCATTAGGCTCTGCATCAGGGTCATTGTTTTCAGAGTCCCCTGGTTGATTCTGGGAAGGGCTACAGCAGGCTCCAGTTAGACAGCAGGCTCTCCAGTCACTGGAAATCATTTCAGCTGCATTTGCTTCATCTTCCTCTTTGGTTTTGGTTCCAGTGGTTCACTTTTCTTCAGCTTCCAGGTTTGCAGTATTTATCAGGAATTACAGCACAACCTCTGCATTCTCTCCTCGCATTTTACAAGAAGGGGCGGTCTGGTTGTCCAATCAGAACAGCCAGCCCCCCACTGGGATTTGTCCCCATTCAAGCAAGGTGTAAGACAAAGGGCTGGGGAGTTTTGGACTCCTCCCTCACTTCCTTCTCTCACAGACAGATTGGAGCCCGGCCGGGGAGTCCAGTGGACTCCCGCCAAAGACAAAAATCACACAAAGGAATTTCCCACCCTGGATGTCAGGGGAAGGAACAAGAAATGACAAGATACACTAAAATAGCGAGAAAAGAAGACAGCAGCCATTTTGGTAAAATGGACACCCGTAGGTCCCTTTACTGCAGCTGTGAACACAGCCAGCGGTAAAGGTAATTAATACAAGGTATCACTGCCACCAGGTAAGCTTGTCACTGTAACAGAATTGTCACAGTTTTATTGTGAAAGGGGATACATTGTACCTCCCCAGAACTCCACATAAGATGGGGTGTGCTGGTTTCACTTAACAAAATGTAAAAGGGACCCAAAGATCCTTCTTACCCTTGGGAACTGTAGTTCACCCAAGATTTAGCAAAAGAAAGGTAAAAGGGGAGCCTCTAGGGCAACCCAGCAATAACAGGCACTTATCGATAGTTGTTAAAGAGGATAACTTTAAGAAAGACACTATGGAGAGTCTTAAAAATGACACCCATAAAAAGAGTTAAAGATTATGTGAGTGTGGAAAAAGGTTCCCACTCACTGAGGTACTATGGAAAAATATCCCAATAATAAAGCAAAAAGTTGTGGGGTTGACCCAGGTAAGGAAGATTTACCGGTTCTGTGCAAATCTTACCTAACACTGCTGCATGACAATTCCAAGTGAAACACATTTTTATAAAGTTTAACAAAAATAACGTTCTTATTTATGGTTTTGGGCTGTGAACACGTTATAAGATTCCGAATTGTATACAGGCCAGGGCAATGACCAGGCGGTATAAATTATGATTTTTCTTTTATAACAAGCTTAATACCAGCGAGTGGTTTCTAAGCGTGGGATCGCGATTCAAGCCTGTGTTGCGCTGCGTTGTATTGCTTTCAAGACAAAGGTGTTTTGCGTCTGAGCTATCCTTCCTTTCTTCACCATAATGTAGCCACACTCCTCCACTTATTTACTTACCACCACGGTGTGCCAACAAATCATGGATTACATAAATTTGGAGCAGGATTTTTGTAAAAATACACCTCATGAATACTGTTTGGCATTTTTGCTGGCCTAGCTTAGGACAACAGGCTCCAGCGGCAACACAACATTTTATGGAGGACTGTTATTGAAAAGGAATCTTGCAGAATTCGTATGTAGTGCTCATTTTGCAAATGTTTGAACAGGTAGTACGAGGACACAGGCTTTGGTGAATGGGCCGGATGCTGTAATTTAGTGCCTTGAGTGACAGCTTGGCAGCAGATAAAGCGATAAGCATGCAAATGACATACCAGAACAAATTGCACTTACAAACCTGCACAGAAACTCAACTGAACACGACGCAGACACCTTGCAGTACACACCAATTTTGTAATGCCGCTGGAGTCTGCTCCATACAGTACAATATGCAGTTTCACGTTCGGTAGCTTTGTGTTAACAACAACAGATAATTTAAAAATTCATACAATAAGAGAAACACAGGAGCGTTTAAAAAAAACATTAAAACCAAAACACAAATTAGATGTTTAAACAGCATGCCTATGCAAACAGGGCTCAGAGGGGGAATAGACAGCATTCCTGCGCCATTCACCTGCGCTTACCAAGATACGGGCAGGACGACAGCCGGGCTTTTTCAGCAAGGTACATCACATCGCTTTACAGCGTGTGAGTTACCCTACGGGATGGATACAGCATTGTTCCTCCAACAAAGAACATTCTAGCCACCTAGAGCAGGTCCAGCCATAAGGTTTCACATAACGTGCCCGTTAACTGCGACTGCACCGCCATGTTCCACTGTGCAGTCCAGAATCCAGGCATGTCCCTGCTTTGCTGGACCCTTTTCCCCACAGACGTCAGAGTCGTCGGATGAGCTGGTATACAGACTTTTCATTGAAAAATGTTTCATTGAAAAGATGTTTCATCGAAAATGTTTCAGTGAAACATTTTTTCACTGAAAACATGTTTAATTGAAAACGATTCTTATCTAAAATATCTGTATGTATGTTTCGGTGGGGTAAAGGTGTACATTTGGAAAACAGGAGTTGGAGGGGGGCCCCCCCAATAAAAAAAAATGTGCGAATGTTTGGGGTGTTTAAAATTTTAAAGTGCAGAAAACAGGTGATTAGGGGGGTACGTCCGAATTAAAAAAAAAAAAAAAACATTTGGTAAATTCGATGTACACATTTTTGAGGAAAAATGTCATTAATCTTCATTAGATGAACATTTTTTAAATTAAACATTTTTCAATGAAACATCTTTCACTGAAAGATTTTTCAATGAAAACACATGTAACCAGACGAGCTCTCCCTCTGCTCGTAGTTGCCAAGCAGAGCACTCTAGACACAGTATGCCAAGCGGTGCTGCATTCCCCGCCCAGGTAGAGCTTTTGCTTTTTTTTTAATAGTTTGAAAACCACAAGCTATTTTAAAAAAGCGCAAGCTCCATGTGCCAGGGGTCCCAGAGCTATGCCTGGGGTCGCAAGGGATCACTAGGGGGTCACATCTGCGACCCCTATTGACCCCCAAATCCCCAAATGACATTAATGCTTTACGTGTAAACGATTTCACTTAATTTTCCTCCAAGGTAGAAAGGTTACTTCAAAATTATTCCTCTGATTCTCTATGTGTAAAGGGTTGCACTTAAGTATCCTCCCAAGAATCAGGATGAATTACTCATATTATTTTCCAAAAACGGATCTGCTATGGGACAGGGGAGCACAGAGGTGGGCTTTTGGTTTTTTTGTGTTTTTTTCTCTTATAACAAAGACTTTCCTTCTTAGAAGTGTGGTTCGTTTGCCCTGGAATGAAGATTCCCCTTTTGACCTGGGTGCATAATGTTTTTCTCCCTCTATGCTTTTGCCATCAAAAGTGCTCCCTTTAAATGTGTGGCCACACGTGCTTCATAAAAGGAGGGCCTGCGTGTACAGGTAAAAAGAAGCCTCATTCCATCTAGATTCAAAATGTGTATTCTCTTCTCTTCATTCCTCCACGTATGCGCATGATGTTGCTGTTCCCTCCTCTGTATGCATCTCACTCTCTGTGTAACATCCAGTGTTACTCAAAGACCACTGCTGTGCATTACATAATCAATGGCATATTTTTATTGCTGTGTTGGGTAGACATAGTACCATCAACACTTCTAATTCCCAGCGCCAACAACTTGTACCATCCCAACACTCTCCCATGATCCTCCTGGCAACTACTGCCCCGTAAAAGCTCTTTGGGATTACGTCCTTCTCAGTGTGGCAGGGCAGCAGTGGTCTTTAAATATATATGGTGTAAGGCAAAGGGCAATGCCAGTGTGACTAAGTCAATGGCACGTTGCTCTCGACCCATTCCAGGAGAAATGCATATGAAAACTCTTCTGTGGTAGGAACATTTTCCATACTTGGCTTTTATACTAATTATATTGTGACTCCCTCTGGGCCATGCCTTGATATTCTATTCTATAAATATGATATAATATTCCTTGATCAATGCTATTGTGCTATTGTTTTTATATTTTTTAACTATGATACACTTTGTTGTGATCTTTTTCGAATCTAACTTCTTTCAACTGTGACTCCCTGTAGATAATGCCATGCTATATTGTAGCGGTCACCTCCACGTGCAGGATGTACAGGACCTGTTATGCCCAAGCCTATGGTAGTCTTGAGCAAAGCGTGAGCATTGGCATGGGCACAGGGATGTCTGAGGTCTTTTTCCTACAGTTGATGGGCTCGGTATTGCGCTGCCCAACAAGAAAAACCACGATGGCTCCAGCCATGGAAAAAATGAAATAGGGACAGTCCTGAATTGTCAGTGGAGATGGCGAAGGAGTATGAGTAGACAGACGGATGAGGGTGATGGGGTGAGCAGGTAAGTCGTGTATGGTGGGCAGGGTGTGAGGTGTGGGGATGCCGTTGGGCTGCAAGAAGTGTGGGTTGAAAGTATGATAGTTCTGTGGGGCGCCAGTAAAAACAACATGGTGGACACCTGAGGAAGATGTTTGTGTCAGTGACAGATTCTACCCCTGTTCACAGACCACGTGATTGGCTGGATTCACACCATTAGGTGTGAATCCAGCCAATCCATATTCACTACAGTTATGCCACACGATGTTTGACTGTTTCCAATGTGTCCAATGTGTCTTGGTTTTGGTTCCCCCTTGGCATCTGGTTGGGTAACTCTTCTTGAAGTCCCAACTTCTCCAGACGCTTCGCTGCCTGCTTTGCTTTAGTACACTCTAACTCTCATAAATGAATTGTAATATTGTTAACGCTGTTCATCCCAATTCCAAGCTTGTCACATGCCATGTTTGGGATCTCACAACACTGTAAATCCACTACAATGGTGGTGGGAGCAGTGTGAAAGTGGCATTGCATAACGTACTATGTTCCTCTACTGCTTCTGTGTATCTGAAATGTGAGTTGCTCCTAGCGCCATTTTTTGAATGCATGGCCACATGTTTGCGTTTATGAAAGAATGTTGGCCAATCATGACAATGGGCCACACTGCATCAGAAAACTGAAAAGGTAAGGAGTCAAGGCTTGAGTGATTAACCCATTGAATAGTACGTTCTCAGATAGTCAGTATCGCTCTACACCTTCTAGATTAAAATGCAATCTTAATAGAATGATCATATTTTTTTTTTTTTTTTTTTTGTGTTTAATCAAAAGATTTTTACAAAATTTGAGGCTTCTGTCTTTTGTATGCGGTCGAGAAAAAGAAAAGAAAAAGAGAACAGCTCTCTAAAAATGTGCCCTTGTCGGCCTGTTTATGGCTTCCAAGATTTTGTAAGTGGCTATTTGCCATTGTGTTTTGTCGCCTCCAATCAGACGAGACCAACATATTTCTTCGTCCTCTATGATGAAGTCTGTGAAGATTGATTTTAAGTATCGGCTTCTTATATGTTGGTTTGAGGCACATTTTAGGAGCAAATGGCGGATTGTTTCCTTTTCTTGTGCCGCACAAAATCGACAACAATTATTTTCCGACTGGCCTCTGATTGACAAGATCTTGTTTGTCTTCAGTAAGTTTAAACGGGCCCTCATCAGCATATCTCTCCCCTTCCTGGATGGGAACTTCTTTATATACTCCTGGAGTTCATTCAGTTTTTTCGTATTTGGAGGCAGGTGTAAGGTTAGTTTATTTTTTCCTGCTGTCTCCAGGGTGTTTATCCAGTCAAGTTCTTTGATTTTGGTGAAGGTTCTCTTTGGGTACTTTGTTAGTTGTTCTTCATCTGCATGTACCTGTTCTAGCAAACTGATGTTTTCTTCTTTCCATTTTTTAAGGGATTTGCTTGTTTTCCTTTCTATTTCGAGGTTGATGAGAAAATATATTGACGGTGGCTCGGCCATGCAGCATTTCCTGAACAGCCTTGGAGACGATTGTGAGACTGAACTTCTAAGAGATGGTAAGCTGAGCTCTCGTCGAATTGAGGCTATTGGGGTTGAGTTTGGGAGTCTAAGTACTTTTCGCCAAAACTTTGCCTCAATTTTTGTCCAGATGGATGGTGGAAGGTTCATCATTGCGTCTCCCCCATATGTTAATGTCGGCATCACCTTTTTCTTGTAGTGTTCTAGCACTGGGATTAGCGAGAATCTCCCAAACTTTTTATGTATGGCCCTAGCTTGAGCTGCCAATTTGTTGACTTTGGTCATCAGGGCCAATTGCATAGCTTTGTCTTGTGAAGAAGAGTCCAGGATTACTCCTAGGTATTTGAAATCGAACACTCGCTCGATCAGTGATCCTTCCAGTTTTAGTTTCAGTTTTTCTGTTTTCCTGGTCGATTTTTCTAGTACTAGGAATTTTGTTTTCTTTACATTTATTTCCAGTTTATTTTCTTGCATATACCCTTGGAGCTTTGTCAATTGGAGCTGTAGGCCTATTGGTGTGTGATCCATTAGGACCAAATCGTCTGCGTAGAGCAGTCGCGTTATCAGGGTTTTACAGATTTTTGGAGGAAATGCTCGAATTTCTGGATCCTCATCTTGGATATCGCCGATAAATGCCAGAAATAAGGCCGGGGCCAAAGGGCACCCCTGCTTCACTCCCCGCGCTGTTGGAATGGGTGATGATAAGAGACCGTTTTGGTCGAGTCGAATGCGTATTGAAGTATCAGTGTACAGTGCCTTAATCGGGTTTAGTATAGACAGTGGACAGTCCCAGGCTTCAAGTTGGGACCATAGGCAGACCCTGTCAATCCGGTCGAATGCTTGGGTCAGGTCGATGAACGCCACGAACATTCTCGTTCCCCCTTCTAATACTCTGTTTTTCAGCACGTTTAGCATTAGAATGTTAGCTGTCGTGCCCAAATATTTTTTAAATCCAGTTTTCAAGGTGATTCCTCCGACCAGACCTTGAAGCGGTCAAGAAGCATTGAGCCGAACACTTTACCTATAACATCCAGGAGCGCAATGGGTCTATAATTTGTCGGGTCCTTTTTGTCTCCTTTCTTGAATATTGGCACCATTGTTGCTTGTTTCCATGAGGGTGGTATTGTTTTCAAGCTGCAGCATCTGCCAAAGATTTTACTTAGCAGACTGGCCTACTCATTTTGATTTGTTTTTAAATCGATGTTCGTAATCCCATCGGGTCCTGGGGCATGAGAGTTTTTAAGCCTCTGATCTTTTAATCGGATTTCCTGTGGGTCATCTATGTTTACCCATGGCTCCGAAGACATTTCGCCCTGTAATTTTAAGTTGGTAGTTGGTACCAGGTACATGGTAGTATAGTATTTTGTCCACGTAACTTCTCCAATCTCAGTTATGATAGCATTTTCTTGCGTTTCGTTGACCACTCTCAAGATTTTCCAAAATTCTGTTATGTTTTTGCCGCTTATCGCTTTTAGAATATTTTCAGCGTCTTGTTGGTAGAGGGACAGTCTATGACCTTTTACCCAAGCTTTGTAGAGTTTGGTTTCCACTTCCGCCGCTCTCACAGCCCCTGGAGATCCGGAATATTTTGCTTTGCTTAGTGTTTTACGCAGTGCCCGGCGTTTCTCCACCAGTGTTTGGTCGTTCACTTGTCTTGGGGGATTTCCACTGTTTGTTTTTATTTTACGGTTCTTCTTGAACTTCGTCAGAAGTGGCGTATAATCTGTTTTATTTTTGCCCAAATGGTTTGACATTGAGCTGAATCCTTTTTCTATTTCCCCAATGGAATCTGTTGTAAGATGAAAGCGGTTTCCCTTCGTGTTGACTATGACTTGGTGCTCAGCGTAATCATTCCGGGGCCTTGTTGACATCCAATTTGTTGACAGGGGGTTGTGGTCACTTACAGTTACTCGTGTAATTTCAAAGTCTTTCGTTATTGCCAGTATTGCTTCAGTGACGAAGATGTAGTCTATGGTACCTGTCGATTCATTTCTTTCCCATGATGGCGGGTGATTTGAGACTGAGAATGCTTCGTGCAAATTGTGAAGGTTTCTTGAATTCATCAATTTGACCCATAGATTGCCACGTTGTTTGCCTGTTGAGTTGTGTCCTTGGTCCGCCTCCCTTTCGTCCGAGCTCGTGCAGGTAGCGTTCAAGTCTCCACAAATGAGGAAGTATTTTACCAGATGTTCAGATAGTGCCTCGTCTATCGCGTCCACAATTTTTTCTATGTAGGTGGTAGGCTCTATGCTTGCTGGGTTCCAGTAGGTGTTTGCTACGATTAAGGTGACTTTCTCATAGGCATTTTTGTCGGTATTCCGTCGGGTCCATGACGCCTTGACCATCAGAATCAATTGGTTGCTGATCAATGTTTCTTCTAATTTGATCCCGCAGCCTTTTTTAGATGCAATCAGTAAACCCGATGAAGGTCTTCCTCGACGTCCTTGTTTGGCTGGTGCAAGGATGACTTTGAACCCCCTTATTGCAGGGGGTTTGGTCAGCCAGGTCAGGCTAACTCTCTACCTCCTCATAGGTCTTATGACTGCGAGATAGACCTGATACCTGGATCTACTCCTCCTTGTAGTAGAATTTATGCCCTCACCGAGCCTGAGAACCTTCACCTTCGACAATACCTGGATCAATACCTGGCAAATGGGTTTATTCGTCCTTCCAAGTCCCCTGCTTCTTCAGCTTTGTTCTTCGTTCCAAAAAAGGAAGGACACCTTAGAACTTGTATAGATTATCGCTCCCTGAACCATATCACTGTCAAGAATAGATATCCGTTACCTTTGATCCCTGAACTCCTGGACCAAGTCAGAAAAGCATGCATATATATAAAGCTGGATCTTAGAGGAGCCTACCACTTGGTACGAATAAAAGAGGGCGATGAATGGAAGACGGCCTTCCGCACCAAATATGGGCTATTTGAATATCAGATCATGTCCTTCGGACCTTGCAATGCCCCGGCCGCCTTTCAATATTTTATGAACGATGTCCTCATAGAGCTCATAGATGTGTGTGTTGTTGTTTACATTGACGACATCCTCATTTATTCTTCATCGGAATCTGAACATCGGAAACACGTGAAAATGGTCCTCGAAAGATTGCGTCAACACAAACTTTTCGCTAAGTTGGAAAAATGTGTTTTCTTGGGATTCATATTATCACCTAGCAGAGTGCGTATGGATTCAAAGAAGGTCGATGCAGTTCTCAAATGGCCATCACCATCCTCCATAAAAGGTGTGCAAAGCATGTTAGGCTTCGCTAACTTTTACCGCAGGTTTATCCCCGAATTTTCTCGAATAGTCCAGCCCATCACTGCCTTGTTAAAGAAAAACAAACGTTTTGAATGGTCTACCGAAGCGGAACAAGCTTTCCAGGATTTGAAGACTAAATTTATCTCTGCACCAATCTTAAAACACCCTCGCCCCGAACTCCCCTACATCGTGGAAACTGATGCTTCAAGCCTTGCCATGGGGGCAGTTCTATCACAAAAGGACCCGGTAACCAATCAGTTGCATCCCGTGGCATTTTGGTCCCGCAAATTCTCGCCTCCTGAAATCAATTACACGATTACTGACAAGGAACTTCTGGCTATCAAGTCTGCCTTTAAGGCTTGGCGGCATTATCTGCTGGGGGCCCGACACACCGTTACTGTGATTACGGTTCACCGAAAACCTGCAATATTTGAAAACCGCAAAAGCCCAATCCTCTAGACAACTCCGTTGGGCATTATTCTTTGCCGAGTTTGACTTCATAATTACCTATCGACCTGGTGCAAAAAATGGTAAAGCTGATGCCCTTTCTCGGATGGGAGTGGAAGAACACTTGATCATGACCATCAATCCGGCTTCAGAGCGGCCAGAAGCACGGAAACTGCTCTCCTGAACATCCGTGAGGACCTGCTCCTGAACCTCGATTCCAACACTCCCTGTGTTCTCATTCTGCTCGATCTCTCCTCTGCCTTTGACACTGTCAACCATGCCATCCTGCTAAACCGCCTCCGTGATAACTTGGGTATCACTGGACAGGCTCTGGCATGGCTGACCTCCTTCCTTTCCGGTCGACCCTCCCAGGTCCAAATGGGCTCCTTCCTCTCTGACATCTTTTTCTCCACCTGTGGTGTCCCCCAGGGATCCAACCTCTCTCCCTGGCTTTTCAACCAGTATCTGGCACTCCTTGCCCACCGCATCGCCGCTCTCTGCCCCTACTTCCAGTGCTATGCGGACGATACCCAGCTCATTTTCAGGCTACCCTCGGCCTCCTCCTCTCCTTCCCTCATCTCCGACTGTCTGTCTGCTATCAAGGAATGGTGTGCCGCCAATGACCTCTGCCTTAACGCCAGTAAGACTGAGATTCTACTCATCGGCACACCCACTCCCTCCTTCCCTTCTGCTCTCTGGCCGGCCTCCCTTGGCCCCCCTCCTGCCCCTACCTGCAAGGCTAAAAACCTCGGGGTCATCTTCGACTCCACACTCTCCTTTTCTCCTCATATATCTGACGTCTCTAAGAAGTCTCACTACCAAATGCACCTCCTCAGAGGTATTCTTCCCTTCCTCTCCTTCCCCCAGAAGCTCACTGTCTCCCGAGCCCTGGTTCTCTCAAGGCTGGACTACTGTAACAGCCTCTATCTAAATCTGCCTGCCTCCACTCTCCGCCCTCTGCAACTTATCCAGAACAGAACTGCGAGACTTGTCCTTGGCCTCAAGCCCAGGGACCGTATCTCTCCTGGACTGAAATCTCTTCACTGGCTCCCAGTGGCTGCGAGGATTAAGTTCAAAACCCTCTGCATTGTCCACAAGGCCTTCTGGGGCCTGGGGCCTAAATACCTTCAACTCTCTCTTCCTAAATATCTTCCTTCACGAGCCCTTCGCTCATCCGTCTCCAACTCCCTCATGGTCAGCCGCTTCTCGAAGCAACGAGCTGGGGGTAGATCTCTCTCCGCAGCAGGGGCCTCCCTCTGGAACAGCCTTCCTGCCTCCCTGAAACTTGAGGAGAACCATCTCCGGTTCCGGAAGCACCTCAAAACCTTCCTCTTCGCTTCTGCCTTCTCTCTCCCTCTCCCCTGCTAAACCTGCTTAACTCCCCACTGAATTCTGCACTTAACCTGCATCTGGGCCACTCTCAGCGACCTCGGTCCAGGGCCCAGCCACTCTCCACTTGCACTGCCTCCCTTGGCCCCCCCTGCACCGTGGGACTGTCACTGTATCCCTACAGCCCCCTTCCCAGCACTTGCTCTGCACTTACCTCGCACTTGCCACCAGCTGGCCCTTTTTATTCATTATTTATTTTACGCTACTTACCTTGTACTGCACTTTCCCCCCCACCTCCTCCCCTTGCACTTTCTCCTTTTTCCCCTTACCTCGGCACTTGCGCGATCTGAATGACACCTGGCCTAGTAGGATCGTTTGTCTGTCTTTCCCTTGTTTCCCCCCCCCCGCCTCGTCGCGCCTTGAAACACTTGTGTATAGGCGCGTTACAAATACCATATCATATCATATCATATCAACCCTAAACCTGTACCAATCATTCCCGAACAAAGAATTCTGGGTGTAATCGCCACACAATCCATAGAGGAAGTTAAGGATAAAGCCAGGCAACTTGTAACTCCAGCAGACATACAGAATTGGCATCTGCAGGGAAAGGACTTTGCAGTAAAGGACAACTTATTGTATTTCCAAGAACGATTATACCTGCCCAGCACAGATTTACAGAAAAAAGTAATCTCTTGTTATCACGATTCTTTAATGGAAGGACATCCCGGTATGGCCAAGACCTCAGAAAAGATCAAGCGCTACTTCTGGTGGCCGTCTTGGAAAAAAGATATCAGAGACTTTATAATGTCCTGTGGAGTATGCGCCCAAAACAAGAGTCAAAAGGAAGACCAGCAGGCCTCTTACGCCCTATTGACATCCCACCTCGCCCTTGGCATACGCTTTCTATGGACTTCATCACCGATCTACCTCCATGCTCCGGATACAATACGATTCTAGTAATCGTGGATTTATTCTCCAAGATGGCGCATTTCATTCCGCTCAAAGGCTTGCCAACAGCAGCAACTCTGGCCCGAGAATATCTCGAAAACATCGTCCGACTGCACGGTTTTCCTTCGGTTCTAATATCGGATCGAGGTAGTCAATTTATTTCTCATTTTTGGCGAAGTTGCTGTCGGTCGACCAGTCACCACCCTCAGACCGACGGACAAACCCGAGAGGACCAATCAAACTCTGGAACAGTATTTACGCTGCATGCTGCAACAAACTGAAAAAACTTGGAAAGACATCCTTTGGATAGCCGAATATGCCTACAATAACTCTGTCCATTCGGGAACTGGGAAAACCCCGTTTTTTCCTTTATACGGCAGTCACCCTCGAACCTCGAGTTGGATCCCCTCCAAGATCTTGAAACACCAGCAGTAGACTACCTGCATTCTACAATCACCCAAGCCTTTAAGGAAGCTGTTTCTCACCTTCAAAGGGCTAAAGAACAATACAAGAAAGGAGCAGATCAACATCGGAAGGAAGCCCCTCAATATCAAGTAGGGGATCAAGTCTGGTTATCCACCAAATATCTACCTCTAAAAGGGCCACGCACATTCAACCCAAGATACCTTGGTCCCTATTCCATCACTACCATAGTAAACTCAGTAGCGGTCAAGTTGGACTTGCCCCCGCTCATGAAGATACATCCGGTCTTCCACGTCTCTCTATTAAAACCCGTGCAACCTCAAACCCGACTAACTAAATCTCCAAAACCTATCCTAGTTGATGGAGAACTCGAGTTTGAAGTCAAAAGCATTCTGGACTCCAAGATCTCCAAATCTAAACTATTTTACCTAATTGACTGGAAAGGCTACGGCCCCCAAGAGAGATCCTGGGAACCTGCTGAATATGTCCACGCTCCTCGCCTAATCAAAAGATTTCACCGAACATTTCCTGACAAGCCAAAACCCCCGGAGAAGCCCGGTTTGGGAGGGGCCTTGAGGGGGGGTACTGTCATGATCTCTGCTTCCAAAAGGTCAGGGTTTTCCCAACTCCCTTGGAAGCAGATCCATAACCCAGGTTCCGAGTGCCAACCAGTCCCAATTGGGACCTTTTGGACCCAGTCCTGGCGCCAGTGGCACCAGGCTCATAAATATGCCCAGTCCCAGCGCTGGAAGCGCCGGGCTCATAATGCTTGGGTGGACTTACCTGCAGCAGACCATGCTGCTTACTTGCCTGCCAGTTGAGCCTCTGATCCTCTTCTGTTTGGAACTACCTTTCCTGTTGGGTGGGGCAGGAGCCACTCCCTAGGTTCAGAACACTGGAACTCTTCTGGAAAGCAGGAACTCTTTTCTTACCTAGGCGTGGCTGTGGAAGGAGACACCTAAGCACTACAGGAGGCTATTTAAACCACACCCGATGGATGAATCTTGCTTTGCGTTATTCTGTATCCTCTGCAGCAGAACGCTCATCGTGTCTTCTGCATCTGATCCTGGGCCTAAGGAAAGAGGCTTACCATCCTGAATCCAGTCTTCAGCAACACCTATAAAGACAAGAAAGAACAGGTTAGCATTACGGTCTTCAGTGACAGCGCTTCACTTACCTGGTCCATCGGCTGTCACTAACGCCTCGCGCTGCATTCCGGCATCTGAAAGACAAAGGCTAACCTACTCTTCGTGCGCTCCGGAGGTCTTCGCACTGCATTCCGGCATCTGAAAGACAAAAGCTTACCAACTCTTCGCACGCTCCGGAGGCCTTCGGCGCTGCATCCCGCATCTGAAAGACAAAACAAGGTGCGTTTAAAGACATTGGGGAACTTTAATACTCACGTGCCATTACTCCTTTCCACATCTAAGTGGGTATTCCGGCACCCTGCAGCCGCTCCGAACTTGTACCTGCAAAATAAAAAGACAGTTAGAGCGCTTCGTGAAGCAGGCAACAAGCGCTTACTTACGTGCTTCCAGGCGCTTCTATTCATCACACGGGCTCCATATTCAACTCACTTCAGCCTGTCATCCGCCATCGCCGGAACCCTGCAAAACAAGAGACATCATTACTAAAGACTTTTAAAGACATTAGAATTACTCGAAACTTACCGTTCGTGTAGTAAACGACGGACAGCAGTCCTCTGAAGTCAAGAGGCCTGCTCCCCTTATCCAGTGAAGAAACTGGTTACAGCACCCTGCCCCGAAGCAGATGGAGAGCACGGCGTTCACTTACCTAAGGTGAGCGCGTTAACCTTTGGGGTTCTACAGGAGAAGAGAAAGGGAAGAAGAGAGAGACATTCAATAACCCAGTTCATTAATCCCATATTTTCTATCTGCAGACACCTTACCCTTCGAGTCAGACATACAGTGCACAGAGGTCCAGCCCAAAGAGCCAACCGTGTGTTACACATCACCTTTGAGATACGGTATACGCCCAGTCAAGACCGGCGCCTCTACGGGAATCAGGTGAGCGTTACAGAAGCTCTCTATCGGGCTCCCCCTGCCCGTTCTCCTCAGGTGGGGGGCCCGCCGCCTCCTCTGGCTCTGCCTCTCCTGAGGCCGTTGCACCGACCTCCTCCGTTCCCCTCCCTCCCTCAGCAACATCCACGCCCGGCAGCCCTCCTCCGAGAGCTTCCGCTGTGGGGCGGGGAGCGCCTTGCGGTGCTCCGAGGGGGGAGGGAAGTATGGAGGACTGCGCCGGACCATCAAGCCTGGCTCCCACTCCAAGGCTCGCTCTCTCGGCGGCTCCAACCTCCTCAGCCATGCCCTCCCTCTCTGTCAGCCCCTCCTCGCCGACCCACGCGGGCCGCGGTCCCCCTTCGAGGGCCGCCTCCGCGGGGTCCTGCTCAACTGCAGCGGCTCTGAGTGGCGACAGGGCATCTTTCCGGCAGGCAGAAGCCTCGGCTGTCCTGACTTCCAGGCTCTTTGCCCACAACACGTCAGTCGCCCCTCCAGGTAAGGATGGTCGTCGCTGGGGGCCGTGTTGGGCTGGTTTAAAGTCTTCTAAGACCACTGGTGGCCGGTAGACTTTGCTTTTGGTGGGCTGCGCCTTTATGGTGGTCGCTTGCTCTTGCTGCATCGTCAGTTTTGGGGAGCCCATTTGAAGCGAACCCATGTTTGCCGCAAGATGTTCCTTGGAGGTTAATGTTTGTTGTTTTTTTTGACCCTGCTGTTTCTGGTTAGGTTTGGCGCTCCTCAGGTGTCTACCCTCTTCCTCCATTTCTTCCTCTCGCGGGGGGTCGTTCTGCTCCGAGGTAATATCAATTTCCCGCATTTCTCTGTTTGCCCTTGCAGCCCTGACAGTCATGACTGCAGGACTGCCACTCTCCGTAAACTACGCGTCCTCTCCGGGGATGGAAGGGGTTTATGTAAGGGTCCTCCCCCACACCGAAAACAGTAGAAATGGGCAACAGACCTTCCAGGCTCTCCTGCAGGACTGCCACTCTCCGTCCACTCCGCGTCCGCTCCGCGGATGGAAGGGGTTTATGTAAGGGTCCTCCTCCACACCGAAAACAGTAGAAATGGGCAACAGACCTTCCAGACTCTCCTGCAGGACTGCCACTCTCCGTCCACTCCGCGTCCGCTCCGCGGATGGAAGGGGTTTATGTAAGGGTCCTCCCCCACTCCGAAAACAGTAGAAATGGGCAACAGACCTTCCAGACTCTCCTGCAGGACTGCCACTCTCTGTCCACACTGGTAACACCTGTGCCTGGGAATCGGGCCGGCTGCAGCATCCTATGCAGAATGATCATATTCAGAAATACATTGCCCGCTGTATTGCCATTAGATCATTGTGCTTCTCACAGACTGATGTTCTGAGTTGAGTGCACCTTACTCTGCCACCACAACTATTAATGTCTATTTTGGAAGTGAGTACTTTGAGGGTGCTAGGCCTCCTTGTAGTGCAGGTTAACACCCTTTTTCCCTATCCCCCTTCTCCCTTTATGCTCCCTACAATGACATTTACACAGCCATTTCTTTATCCTGCCACTTCTGACAGTTGGACTGGCAGGCCCATATTAATTCAATGGGAACTTGCAAGGACTCATCAAAATGTTACTTGACAGTTTAGTGTCCACACTTCAAGGGCACGGTTGAGATCCATCACTCAACCATTGTTTCAATATTCTACAATCATTCTCCAATGAGGTAGACATTACCATCAGTTGAAAGTGCTTTTTACCACGAGATGTTTTCTTATGGTTACCTCTTATAGATCAGTAGTACTTTTAATCCACTGCCAACAACTACCCATGGAGTCCTACTTACACAATTACACACCCTCTACTTCAATCATTTTCATTTTCATGCATTCCCCTCATGACAATAATCACAACTTGTTAATTATTTAGTGCTTTTATCCAAAGCACTTTACAATATAATGCATACATTAGTGTTACCCAATCGAAATTGGTACTCATGCACCTACAATTGTAGTATTGCTGTTTCTTTCCAACACCTTCCTTCATCTCTTTCTGTTTCCCCTTTCCTTTCCTCCATAGACCCATCACTGCTTACTCTTCATCAGGGCATGTCAAAGTCACGACACTAAACGACCGCTACAGTGCTGATTGAGGCAGTGTGATAGCTGCATTTTATAGCATATAAGGTTCATGTACTGCTTCTGGGTTTCTGAAATGGATACGCTGCTCCTAGCGCTGTTGTTTTTGTGTGTGTTGTTAGGTGCAGTCATACTGCGTGAGACTACACAACACTTATCTGCTTGGTATTAGGTAACCCACCTTTTGGTATAGGTCTGTATTACACAAGTTGGTAGTGTGACTGAGCAGCCAGGCCTATCTCAAGAGGGGTAAATGTGAGATGTAGAGCTGTACAAATGTAATCCGTAAATACAAGTACCCAAAGTAACACTTACACTCAAGGTTTCAGTTATAAATAGTTATTTATTTAATTAACATGCATTTTTAAATAAGCTTTCTTTAAAAAGGCAATTTGTTGTAACCATGGAAATATACTTAGAAATCACTTTTCAGAATCAAAACAAGTTAGTGGATAATCTTTGTATATGCTTCTTACACAATTCCTACACCTTGACGTGACTTCAATCACAAAGGGCCTCATTACAACTCAGGCGGTAAGGGTTTTACGGCGGCATAAACAGCGCCGACCCTTACCGCCTGAGTACGAGGTCCCTTAGCGCCATGGTGGACTTAACACCTGCTTTTAGCAGGTGTTAAAATCCATGGCGCTAAGGGACCATGGAGTTAATTACGCCACCGTAATTTACGGTGGCGTAATTAACGCCTTCCCCACTCCCATTATGCCCTATGGGGCAAAATGGGAATGGGGAAGGGAAAATGGGAAAATGGGGATTTACCGCCCCGCCAAGGTTGGAATGGGGCGGTAAATCCGCCAACCACCATGGCGTAAACGTAGTCACGTAGTCACGGCCCAGGCGGTAACTTACCGCCTGGGTCGTAATGAGGCCCAAAGACAGTAATGGCATTTATATATCACACTAGTATATTTTGTAGATTCTGAGGTTGCAGAAAGGAAAGTTTTGAGAAGGGACACGATTAGACAGTTTCTCACTATATGTGAGGACAACTACATTTTCCAATGAAATCTAGATAAGCCTTTCACAGCAGCAACAATATACAACACGCTACCACATATGAGGTACAAGCAGTATCAAAGTCAATGGACATGAAGAGTATTCAGGGAGCCAGGACAGCCAAAGTCATTTGGGACACAGTCTATGGATCTGATGCACTTCTTAGATCAAAATCTTGCACACGCCAGGGAGTTTAGAAAAATCACTTGTAGGGTCCCAAGCTGTTGTGAAAAGAGAGTTGAATCAACTCTAAAGGGTAAACTAATGCAATTTCTAACTGAGAAGAGCACCGCTAAAAGGTGATTAGGTAAATGCCCCAAGCCTAAAAAGTACCTCTGGTTTGATGAAGAGTGGTCCGGCTGGATTCTATATAGCTACAGTGGTGCAGACCCTTGTTCCTGAGCCTCAGTCATGGGGACAGGAGGGAGGACTTTCTGCAGGGCTAGTGTGGTGGTACTTTGGAGGTCGTCGACCGCTACAGGCTCTTTTTGGTTCAGCAGCACTTTGCAGTTTCAGCGGTTAGCAAACAGCACTGTTGCGGATCTTGGACACTGGTTGGACTCTCTTCGCTCCCTCGGTCCTGCACTCTGGCACTCTTTAAGCAGGTTTCTTCCATTCATGAACCGCCTAGGCTCAATCACAAAGCAGGGTGGCTGTCCTGAAAGCACAGCCAGCCAGCCAGCCAATCATAACTAGTTGCATTCACACATTCCTAGAGACAAAGGACAGGGGTGTTTCGCGACCCCCCCTCACATCCTGTCCTTCCAGACACACTGGAGCCAGAGGAGGGCTTCAGGGCTGAAACCCCCACAAAGGCAAGACAGACAAAAGGCTCAAATCTGTCTCAACACACAGAGTAAACCCAAGAAAGACCTCACAAACAGAACATGGCAAAAAAAAAGATAGGGGCCATTTTGACAAAATGGTCACCCATGTGTGCTGTACTGCAGCTGAGGGTTCAGCCTGCGGTAGAAACACACAATGTTAGGAAAAAGTAAACCACTGCCACCAGCCATTTAAAACAGTGAGGGTAATATAAAAATGTTAGACGAGAATATATGATAAGGGGCTACTAGGTAACCCCCCGGCACTCAGCACTCCACATAAATTAGTGTGTGCTAGACCTACAAAGAGAAAAGGTAAGTATAGTCAATTTCACTTTACTATTCTTGGGATCTCTAGTTCACACAAGAAAATGTATTTAAACCGTATGAGAAATCTAAAAGGATTCCTCTGTGACACTGCATTGAAGGTGCTGTGTATCACCATACAAAAAGCAGATGCCTATGGATAAGTCAGACTCCAAAAACTGTGAAAACACAACAATGCAAATCAGGTAAAAACACATGAGAAGGTGAGACAAAAAGTCTCACTCACTCCAGGGTGAACATTAAAAAGTCCTAAATCCAGCAAAAGAGGTGGGGGTCTCTAAGGTTGAAGGGAATTCACTCAGAAAGGAGAATTCTCCCTAACAAGTGTCCACACGCCCACCTTTATGAAAGGATGTGGATCATGCTTGGAAATGCAGCGCACTGCATCGGGCAAAACGGGAAAGCTAAGGAGACCACCTGCAAGTGATCGAAACATCAAATTGTACTTTCAGCCTCGAGAGGTGTAGCCATTTTCGATTAAAGTGCAATCATAATGGAATTATCATAGGCAGAGAAAATCAATTTCTCTTCTCCAAAATTGCTTGCTGCGCTGCTGTTAGATTATTGTAAGCGAAAATGACAAAAGTGGTCTTCAGGCTTTATTAAAGGCGGATTTTGAATGCACAAACATACAATTGCATGTAAGGAATTAAGGCCTCTGAATGAATAAATAATTGGAAACAGATCCTAAACCATTTAAGTGCTTGTTCAATTTCCAGAAGGTGTAAATACATTTCTCATTAACCTATTAGGCTTATTGTACAAAGATAATGTCCTGGAGGGCAGTTTGCACAAGCCCACATTTACCAGGAATTATAAACATCATTCCAATAATAATCATTTAGGAGCTAATCATTTATTGGCCTGTGGAAGCCTTTGCACATGACTCAGGAGCTATTTTTACACACACAACATTAACCCTTTCAGTGCAAAGCGTTCATCCTATCAGCATTTCAAGATCCTTGATGATATGATATTCTACTGTTAATGAATTGAAGAAACACAATAAAAACACATCTGGCTGGTGTTAACAGGGGTTATGGGCCTGATTCTTCTGCCGGTACAGGGAGTTAAGATGAGTGGGCTGAACAGCACGAATGCCTGCTCCATTTGTTGACATCTGGTGCACACTGATATTGTAAGCAAGACCCATGTGTTGACGCCATTTGCCACGCTGTGCCTATTAGATGAAAGGGTAGAAAAGTGAAAAATGGGGTTTGGATATATTTTGGAAATGTTTTAGCAGCAATTATTTTATTTACTAACTCATTTCTTTAATAGCATCATTGCTGCAGAGGACTTGGAAATTGAAGAATATAAGGCTGTCCAGTTCCAAAATACCTACGGTCAGCATTGGATGCCCTTCGCTGATGAATGATGAACGAGAACTGGCAAAGCCAATAGGTCTTTACACATTTCCTCATGCAGGTTCTCTTCGCTCGTTCGTGCCTTTTTCTAGTTCGCTATGTGCCCTTGAAGGGTGGAACTTAGCTCTTCCGATTTCTGTAGGGTGAACACGCACCTGTTGAATCGGATGCCCTGAATTACTGGGATGTGCAATCTTCTTTTGTTTACTCACCTAATCGATATCCGTCAATGAATAGAAAAGTGAGGGTTTTCTCTGAGAGAATTATTCATTTTCCTGAAATTAAAACAGTGGCCATTAGTTTTGAAGAATGATTGAAATAATATGATTGAAACTATTTCTACAAGGAAACCCTCCCAACTTATTGAAATACGTCTATGGATACGCCTGCTATGACCAGGAGTGTAGACCAATGAAAGAAAACTAAATATAATAAATAGTTAGGGAAGGAGGTTTGGTGGCCTGTTACTTATTTAGAAGCAGGTCTGCAATACACTGCTGAGAAGGAAAAAGTAGGAGTGTGTCAGCAAGCAAGGGGACCTTCTGAAAAAGGTTGTTTTACACCAATGATAGTAAACTCTTCTAACATTGCTGCCAAAGAGTTTGAGGCTACAAGGGAAGAGGAAGAATGCTCAATTTCCCAGGATAGCTGATGAACCCTTTTTTGATCCAGCTCAGTGTCAGATTAATTTCATTAAGGTATATACTTTCTCAGAAGAGAAAAAAGTCTTATGGATTAAGTCACTGGACTACAGACTATGGTAATGTCAAGGGGTCAGATGGGCTGCTATCTGACATGTTGAAATGGTTCTGCACTTGTGGTCAGCCATTGTGGTCAAGAGCTTAAATGCAATTAGCCACTATGGCCTCTTGAAACGTCTTTGAGTGGTAGTTTGATCAGTCCAAATTCCACAAAAAGGGTTCTGTTTGTGACCCACATAGTTCTCAACATATTTCTCTTTTAGATAATGTGAGCAAAATATTCACCAAATGTCTGATGATCTCATTGGAGGAAAGGGGCCCTTTCTATGGCATTTTGCAAACATGTCAAGCCAGGTTCAGGAGAGGGTTCACTGCCTTAGCAACATTGTTTTACTCTAAATGTAATTTCAGGAGATTTTTTTACAAATAGAGGGGTCAAGCAAGGTTGCAACCTAGCCCCCTTGTGTTTATTTTATATTTATAAAATGTTAATCCCGCTACTTTTATGCACCAAGTGACTCCTACAATGTTGCAGAGCACCTCTTGCAGTGCTTTTGTGTATGCAGACGATACAGCCCTGCTGGCCTAACACTAAGGAAACTACAGCAATGCCTCATCTTTGCAGAATAGTATTTAGAGCTTGCAGTATAAAAGTGAACAATCAAAAAGGAAAATGATGGCATTTGGCAAAGGTAACAACCTCCATTCTTGGTATTTCAAAATGTAGAGATTTGAGGTGGTGGACTCGGACTGTTACTTGGGACTTTTTTTTGCAAAAAATTGGAAACTGGTCGAAACACATAAAAATGACCTCTGAAAGGGCGGCAGTGAGGATGGGAGGCTTATTAAGATTTTGCTATTGGTACGGGGCTGCATACTTGAGAAATAGCTCAACATGTTTAAGGCTAAGGTGTTTTCAATGATGCTGTATGAAAGTGTGATTTGGGGATATTGAAGTTGCTTTCCACTTGTGTTGATGTCAAATAAAGTGTTAAACAGATTCATAGTGATCCCCCTAAATACACTGAGTAGGGCTTTACGTTTGCAAGGGGGGATTTCCAATTTGGAGAACCGGACCTGGCTAACGTTTGAATATCCTTTCTGTGAACTCATCTGGGTTGTGTGGAGAATCTAATCTTTATAAGGCGGTAGTTGGAATAGTGATTCGCTTGGAAAATAACAAGTATGCGTGGAATCACGAGGGTTGCAAAGTATTGGTAAATTAGAGATTTCAGAATATGGGCACGCTCTGATTTACTTCCTACAACTACTTTAAAACTGCACTTAAGCAAAGAGAACTGCAGTGCAACAGGGATGTGGACAGGAAAAATGCGTGCAGCTTTTGATAATTGAAAATCTACCTGTTTGCGCATTCAGTGCAAGGCGAGAACATTTGTGAAATAAACAGTCCATATTGCAGGAGACTGATCTTCAATATCCGTTTAAATATATCTAGTTAATGAACACATCAAGTGGGCAAGGGGATGTAAGAACGAGAGATATTTATGCAAAATGGGAATAGCCATATTGATTTGTCGATATTTTATTGATTTGTGCAAGAGCTGGTTTTTGTGACATATAATATTTATATATTATATATTAATATAATATTGGGATAAGTTAGAATCTATGTTTTTTATAATGAATTGTAACAATTTGAATTTTATTTGCAGCCTGTATGAATTTGCTGAAGTAACACTTTTATAACAATTCATATTGGGAAGGAGGGCCATAAGGGTACCCATGAGGTGGTGGCTGACTGGGTATCCTATTTTGAGTCCTTGTTTGGTGTTAGCTGTGAACCGGCGGGGAAGGAGATCTGTGGTTCAATACTCTGTTTCTCTATAAAGGAGGTCTCAAAAGCGATGCCTGAAAGATTGAGCTCCTGGGCCAGACGCAATATCGGCAGACCTTCTTTTGGAGCAAACTGACTTATGGGCACCAGTATTAACCTTGGCCTTTAATGCCTGCTTAAGCTCGGGTCCCTATCCGTACTCATGGAAATCTGCAATCACTTTCCCAATTTTCAAAAAGGGAGACCCAACTATTCCATCATCCTATCGTCCTATATCCTTTTGGATACTTCATTTAACATGTTTGGACATGCCCTGTAAGGATATATCGAGACCTGGCTTACAGAAGGGGCAGTTTTAACGGATATTCTATTTGGCTTTCGACCCGGACTGGGAACTATGGAACAAGCACTGAATTTGTATCTCCTGGTTTCCAACTTTGTGTTTTGCAAGGGAGAGGCAGTCTACCTTGCTTTTAAGGACTTAAGCACGGCATTTGACAAGGTCGATAGACGGAAGTTGTGGCCGTGCTTGGGTCCATGGGGTGCCCAGAGGCAATATTGGTGGTGCTTCGGGAGATCCATACGGATAACAGGGCAAGCATCCATATTGGACCAAGGAGTCGGTGTACAGACTGTTTTAATGTAGGGTTGGGGGATTGGCAGAGGTGTGTGCTTGCCCCCAAACTCTTTACACTGTACATCAATGGGTTGCTGAAGGCCCTGGTAGGAACAGGCATGGACTATCTGAGCCTGGGGGGCAGGGCCTTCCCGGTTCTGGCCAGAACCCCAAGGGCCCTGCAGGCCTTGGTCGATGCATATGCGTTATGACTGGTCTGGGGCTAAAGATCAACACTATTAAATCGGCAGTGATGGGCTGCATTGGAGAGAAGAGGCACACCAAGATTCCCCCCATAGTCTGCAACAGGGAAATCATCCCAAGGGTAGCAGAATTCGGACTCCTTGGGGGTTAGGTTTTCAGAGCACATGACGGGTAATGCCCCTGTAAAAAGCAGTCATTGAAGATGAGCCATTATATGGGGGGCATATGCCATTTCCTATCCTTTTGCATGACCCACCCATAAACCACAAAAAACCCCTGCAAAAGACACATTCATCAAAGCAGCCATGGTGAATGATAGGTCCCTCTCTGCCCATGCTTTGGACATCACTGATTTCATAACGCATGAAGAGCTTGATCTCCTTGCGGTCACGGAAATCTGGCTAAATGCAGCCTCCGGCCCATCTCTGGCCCTTGCTATACAAAATGACTATGCTATTATTAGATGCGATAGAAACACCAATCAGGTGAAGGGAGGCAGACTCGCCCTAATATTCAGAAACACCTTTGACATTAGAATCATTCAGGATGTTCAAATCCCCTCTGCTGAATCCCTGTCCATCAAACTACCTCTATCACCTAACCATACAGCAACAATGCACCTTATCTACCAACCACCAGGACCCATTTCATCTTTTATTGAGGATATTGTATCACTCATATCCACTGACACTAAACCTAATTCACAAACTATCCTACTCGGGGATATTAATCTTGGCTTTAACAACCCTAAGAATACTAACGCCCGTGATCTAGCCAACACACTATCCGACTTGGGTCACACCCACATTATTCACGAGCCTACCCACATCAAAGGAAGAACACTGGACTGGCTCACTAACCTCAACTGCTCTATTGATCTCTTATCTAATGATCCTTGTATCTGGTCAGATCATCATAAAATAACCTTTTCCATCAAAGCCAACACACAAAACCCGGCTCCTATCATCGCTCCAGCTACTAGCATGAGAAACAAGAAAGACATTACACTGGATAAACTCCTACCGCTATTACTCCCCCTTCTCAACAACATTGACTCTGACTCTGACCCTACAGTCTTAGTGGATATTTACAATCAGGCAATTCTTAAAGCACTGAATACCATCGCCCCCCTAAAATTGCGGAAATCTAAACCACAACGTCACTTTTATTTTTTATTTATTTATTTAATGTGTTACAGTTTAAATTAATAAACTTTACACATATCTAGAAACATGAAATCAGAAAAATTCCATGCATCACAATTAATATCCATTTGACAATTAAATTACACAGTTAGATAAACTAACAATACTAATAGTGATAATAATAAATCTGACCTAGATACAGTCATACATACTAAAACCTAAAACAACCTAAGTCAAGCCCTATATACATCAAATCGGAACTCAACAAGGTGCAAATTACTGACCCATAACTAAGAAGAAACAATTAGGAATTATAATTCACAATTATATAGTAACGCATCGCACAGTAGGGTTCTCATATAAGTTTGTCTCATCACTAATCCCAGGTGTAAAAAAGACCACCTATTCAGATCTTAATGCCCAGTTTTCCCTCTATAACCATCCAAATGTTATATAAAGAGGTTAAAATATGGATATTTTCAGAATTTAGGCAATGATGCCAGATCAATGCCTTAGAGATCGCTGCAGGATCGTGGGTATACTTTCCCATATGTTGCTGTATTATATTTGTCATGCTACTACATTGTGTCAGGACATGATGTGCTGTCTCCGAAACATTATTGATTTTACACAATCTGCAATTCCTTAGTTCCAAAGGTATTTGGTCTCCCCGGCCCGTAACCCATAATGTCGGAAGTTGATCCAGTTTTAATAGGAGTATAAAACGTCGCAATCTTTTACAAGGGCATAAGTTAAGGTATTCTTGCGGTTTCATATAAGTGTACAGCCTGAATTTCACAAATTCATAACTTTTCAGTGTACTGAGGTGGGCAAAATTCTCCAACCAATCCCACATATCCATTTGCTTGTCAAGGGCCCTCTGAACTTGCTTAGTATAGTGCCTTCGCGATACATCCATCCTATGTCAGCAAGGTGTCTTAACATTATAGCAGCAAGTAAGAGGGAATTTTGTTTTTTATATATTTCCTTACCCACAGCAGTCAGTAATGGATTTGTTGTACCACTACGCATTTTGATAAAAAGCCCCAATCTCTTTTTCAACACTATAGCTTTTAATGAAGGTAATCCCAGCTCTAAGCGTATAATGGCCATTGGTATTCCTGGCGCTAGGCCTAAAACCCGCTGCCAGAATTTCCCTGCTATTACTTGTAACCAGCTAAGATCTAAATCAAACAGGGCCTCTAATCCGTAGATTACCATGGGTATAAAAACCTGCACATAGAGTTGGCGTGTGCCCCATAGCGTAAAACCTCCTTGCTTATTGGTGAAGTTCGCGACCAGCGATGTGACCTGTGCTGCACGCATCTTCCGAGAATGTTTGCATAAACCATAGTCCCCGCTAGGCTCAAAATCAATACCCATATACCGGTATTGTGGGGCGTAAGGGATTATGGTCTTACCCACCATAAGGTTTACGCGTGACACTCTTTTGTTGGTATATCGTAGTACCTTAGTCTTATCTGAATACATGGTTCACGCCGCATCTAAGAAAACTACGCAAAACTAAGAGAACTGCAGAAGCACATTGGAAAAAGTGCCCTACAGTAACCAACAAGATTGAGCTTATCCTAGCATCCTCTAGCTATAAGGAAGCAATTTTACTCGCTAAAAAAGACACCTACAACAAAAGCATTACGCAAGCGGAATCCAATACAAAAGAACTTTTCAAGATTCTAAAAGAATTAGAATCCCCTATTGCCCCTATTGACAAATGTGTCACAGATGCACTATGGTACAGTAACATTCAGAAAGCCCTATTAGATAAAATAGCTCGCCTACAATCTAAAATCAATTAAAAAAAATCCCTGTTACTCGCTGACTCTGACTACAAACAACTTCCTAACAAGTCACCCACCTTTAAGTCAACTTGCAAGCCATTCAGCTTCTCACCCCTCTCAATTTGGGAAGTAGAAAACATCATCAGGAAACTCAAACCATCAAATTGCCAAGGTGACACCTGCCCTGCCCTGATCATCAAAGCAGCAGCACATGACCTGGCACCATTTATTACTAACCTTATCAATGCCTCCTTCAAATCCGGAGTAGAGCCTGACAACCTAAAAGACGCTTGGGTCATTCCTCTACTCAAAAAAACAACTCTTGACCCAGCCAACCCATCTAACTATAGGCCGATAACAACTGTACCCTTCTTATTAAAAATACTGGATAGAGCAGCTTACTTGCAAATACAGGCTTATCTAGAATCGAACAATCTCTTGGGACTAAGGCAATCCGGCTTCCGTCCCAGACACGGCACGGAAACTGCATTAATAGATCGCACTACCCAGATCCAAATCATAAAGACAACGGTAAACTTGCACTCCTCTTACTGCTTGATCTGTCAGCAGCTTTTGATTTGGTCAACCACCAAACACTCTGTCACCACTTGAAAACTGCAGCACACTTTTCAGATGCAGCCACTGCCAGGATCAGTTCCTTCTTGGCGAACAGAACCATAAGGGTCTATTCTCCGACTGATTCAGCTGACCCTTCACCGGTACCTTGTGGGGTCCCGCAAGGGTCTTGTGTGTCCCCAACGCTCTATTATGTATTCACAAAGGCACTCTTCGATATCCTTGACTATCTGGGTGTCACATATACTAACTATGCCGACTACACCCAGATACTCATTCCTATCTCAGGTGACTATGCAACAGACAGCAGAACCCTCAATGAAATCTACTCAGTAATACAAGCATGGATGGCGCATCATGGACTTTGTCTTAATGACGAAAAAACTGAGTTGCTCATCCTTGGTACTCATGCTAAACTAAAAAATCTAAACACTGCTTTCAAATCCTTCACCATAGATGGTAATTATATCCCCGTTTCAAACAACACAAAAACCCTTGGTATCTACCTTGAGGCCACCCTATCCTTCGCCAAACAAACTAATGCAGTAGCATCATCAGATGCTTAAACCTGCAAATTTATCACTGCATGTAGGCTGTTCATCTCCACGCCAAATTGCATTACTCTTGCCAGAGCGTTAGTCTTGTTCAAAGTAGACTATTGTAATGCCCTTTATTTGGGCACTAGCCACAAAAATATCAACAAACTATAAGTAATTCAAAATAATGCCATCAGGGAAGCTCTCAACATCCCTAAAAAGTCGCATATTTCGGAGACTAGACGTAATCTGCACTGGCTCCCAGTAGAGCATAGAATTTCTCTCAAAACCTTGGCCCTCACACACAAAGCCAAGGCCAACCTCGCACCAGCCTACCTCACCAACCAACTCACACCACATACATCATCAAGACCACTCAGAGCAGCTCAAGCAAACACCATGTCCATACCAAGATTCAAACTCCATAACTCGGGTGGAGCTAGTTTCCTTGTACAAGCATCAAAATTATGGAACACACTCCCCATGCTCCTTAGGTCTGAACCTTCCTTTAACCTATTCAAACGCAACACGAAGCGTTGGCTTCACGACTTGGACACAATGACAGCCTAAACTTCCCAGATCCTTGAATTACTGACTGCCTACTGTATGTAAATCATTTATTTTATACTATATTTTATCGGCAGCGTCCATTGCCTGCCACTTGAACACTGCAACATGTATGTATGCATCTGTATTACTAATGTCTGTACTTATCTGCAACTGTAATCATTGTAACATTTGCTTACCGCATTCACATGTAACTGTAACCAGATCTAATCTTACGCGCCTGTATGCCCCCGGGCCTGGATGCGCTTTATAAATAAACAAATACAAACACAGGGTGCACGGGTCAGCATATGCAATTGGTCCTTAAGGTTTATATCACACAAATGAAGGCAGCCACACTATACAGAGCACACTTGTGGGGCCACACTAAGTCTGGTGAACTACAGGGAAAAGAAAACCGGTTTCTGAAAAAGCTACTGGGGCTTCCTGGCTCAAAGGAATTGGGGATGGCCTACTGGGAGCATGAATGGGTAGTCGCCCCCAGTAACCTCTGGCTGAGAATATTGGGAAACAAGCATGCTACCCTGTGTCATTTTATTATAAGAAGCATGCTGGAAAAGGAAACCTGGTCCAAAATTCCATTGCTGATGTTTGTAAAGGAGTCCCTGTGTACTAGTGACATTCAGGCTCAGTTCCCTCTCGTCATAGAGTTATCTTCACTGCAATTGAGAGCTCATAAGGAGGTGGTGCGTTGGGGGATTTTAGCCAAGCTGACCCTTACAGTACGGGTCACATTTCATGAAAGCCAACATAGGCTGATTAGCAGGGTCCCCGATATACAGCCGTATCTCGTTTTGGCCACGAAAAAAACAACAGAGATGGCTCATTACGAGGGCGAGATTTGATTGTCTATTGTTGAGGGGTAATACTGAAAAGTGGCCAGGATATCCTGGTGACCCCAGCTGCCCAGTCTGCGGGGCCCCAACAGAGGATTTGAACCATTTTGTACTATTCTGCCCCGGATATGGGGATATCAGAAAACCAACAATTCTGCAGATTATGAAGTGCCCTGGCATACGCTGTTATAGGCAGAGCTGCTGTTGAATCAGAATTGACTGCATGGGCCCTTCGGTCTTATTTGAAAAGTGCTATATACAGAAGAAATGGGATTTTAAAAGGATAAGATGCTGTGTCTCACTATTTTGATATTTATGTTTTTGATGTCTTTGTCGAGAGTTAGTGAACTTGTATGGTGATTGTTTTATCTATATGCTGTATTTAGATGATTTTTATGCTATGTATTGTTTGTGTTTGATGGATGTTTTTATATCCGAATAAACATAATGAACTGAACTGAACAATTCACATTCACCTTAATTGTATGTATTGTTGTATTTATATCATTTTATATAGTTTTATCTGTTATTGGTGAAATCAGATTTTAAATAAATTGTGCTTAATTATTCAGGCCTGTACTTAGAAACGCTGGAAGATGAAGGTTTGGCCAGAGGTAGGACACACAAAATAGCAATATATTTTGCAGTTGATGCATGCCAATAACATTACTATTTACCATGCCAACCAAGTCTTCTGTTTCTCAACACCCTTTCCTTGTATCTCCTCTGTGTCACTGTTTTGGCCACCAGAGGCCACTAAGCCACAACCACATTCGCCCCACCCCCACAAAAACTGAAATTAACAGGGCTAGCATGCCTCTTGCAGTGCTTTTGATCATTGTATTTTGTGTTGTACTAAGGGCCCGATTTATAGAATAAGCACATAGATCCCGCCAAGTACTCTGCGTGTACTTTGCAAGCAACTGTCCATGTATTTATGTAATCCAAAGTGCAAAGTAACCCGACCCGCAAAGCAAACTGAGCTGCACTAGGAACGCACACAACACTCCCCCACGCAAACCAAAACCATTGCCAAAGACCAACCTTTGTGCAAACCTTTGCATACACATCTGACACATCATCCAGCGAAAATGCATGCAGTTCCCCGTAAAACACAGCTGCACCCCAGCGAACTGCACACGGACACACATGAGGCAACAGCTGCACCCTAGTTAAACTGCGTGCTGTCCTCCGTAAGCAACGGCTGAACCACTGTGCAACTACAAATTCCAAATTTGTGTTGTTGATCTGCGCAAAAGACTCTCAAGTCA
The DNA here is from genome assembly GCF_040938575.1 of Ambystoma mexicanum. Taxonomy (NCBI): domain Eukaryota; kingdom Metazoa; phylum Chordata; class Amphibia; order Caudata; family Ambystomatidae; genus Ambystoma; species Ambystoma mexicanum. The sequence goes on from NC_090941.1 coordinate 86,528,470, forward strand.
TTTCTAGAAGTCTTTGAAATTATCAATGTCAATCTTAATCAATCACATCAGGTTGATCCTGTTTCAAAGAAATAGATTTATTGGTAGGCCAACAAATCTCCAGCCGACACGTATTTCAACCAACCGGTCGTCCTCAAGGCTGTTGATTATCACAGTCAACATTCCAAAGTAAATTCATTCATGAATCCAGTATTCATTCCAGTAATATCAATAAGAATCACAAAATTAACCGTAAATCATAATTAATGAATGTGAATTACATACCATATTTGCAGTTCATGGCAGGTTTGGTGAGAAAGAACAGAACAATGAAAATAAATAAATAAATAAAAAAAAAAAAATATATATATATATATATACATTACATGGACGCAGTAGCGTCCATGTAGTTATGGTTAAGTTGGTGTTTCCATAGGAAGAGCATTTTTTGGGTGGCTTATAACTTCGCTCCCCCTGGACGAATCCTCACCAAACTTTGCAAAAAAAGTATATGGCCCACTCTGAATTTTGCAAAGTTTGGAGAGGTTTGGTCCATGGGGGGCAAAGTTATAGGGGGGGTCCCAAAACTTTTGTTTTTTCCCATAGACATAATGGGAAAAAACTTTACGCACGCCTACAGCCCAAACCGCTGGACGGATTTACACCAAATTTGCATCAGGAGCGGGGGCTTGGTCCCGAAAGCGTGCTTTTGCAAATTTGGTGCAAATCCGTCCAGTAGTTTTTTTTTAATTACCAAAATGTAAGGCAAAAAAATTAGTGATATCTGTGATCACTCCGCGGACGGACTTCCCGGTTCACTCCGCGGACAGTTCCCTGATTGGCTGAGCGGCTTGCGCGATGTCCGCGGACATCCTACATCTTCGCTGATTGGACGGCGTGGGGCGTGGAGCACGTCAGATTTTTGGTGGCGCCCGCCATCTTGCATTCGCGGATGATCGCGGACAGCGAGGTGAAACTTGGTTTACAAATTGTATTTAGTGGAGTGTGTTGGTGTGTAAGAGTGTTTGGGGAGGGTGGAGGAGTATGAGATAGGTGCAATGTTGTATTTTTTTATGTGCTAGACGCTTTTGTTGTGTTCGATTTGTCTGCAGACAACACAGCTGTTCTGAAATGTTCGTAAATAAACAGAATGGAATCAGTGTCAAGTTGAAAGTGTTCTAAGAAGACACGTGGGGTCCTGGAATGTTCGCAGGGGGTGTCCTGAAGACGTTGTCTGTATTGTTCGTTGTCAAGCTGAAAGTGTTCTAAGAACACTCGCGGTGTCCTGAAATGTTCGTACATAAAGAAAATGGGGGTGTCCTGATGACGCTGTCCGTATTGTCCTCTGGCAAGTTGAATGTGTTCTAGGAACTTCCTTGTGTCCGCGGACATTAAAATGGTTCAAATGCTTGAATCTATGGGTGTGATATGCTGCGGTGGTTGTGGCCAGGGTATAGAATGTTGGGTGCATGGCCATTTGGCCATGCACCCAAGACTCTATGCCCTGGCCACAACCACTGCAGCATATCACACTCATATGCCATGCACCCAAGAGTCTATGCCCTGGCCACAAGCACCGCAGCATATCACACTAATAGTGGCTTATAACTTTGGGTCAAAAACAAATTTATAAGGAACAATGTTATAAGCCAGTATGGGTGTGATATGCTGCGATGGTTGTATTTATCATGTTATACTTATTATTTGGTTTAGTAACGGGAGTCCATGTTTTTCTTGCTCATTTCTGTGATAAAAGAAAATAGCATGTTAGTATTTTATAAAGACTTATTACATTGTACAATCACAATTTTTTCTTTTTTTTGACCCTCATATTTAGTAGATGACAAACCAGAGTACTGTTCAATTTGCTCACTTTCTGTGTTTGTTGCTAAAATCATTGGGTCTGTGGGAGAAAAAAAATCCATGTTGGATTAAAAAAAAAACTTTTTCTGTTATGCTACAGTTTCTTTGCTTGTTTGTTTTCAGTGTTTACTTGTTGTTTCTGGCTAATGCTTTATACATTGGATTGTTCCAGTTTTTGGGAGCAGTAAGATATTAGGTATTTGTTTGGATATTGTAAAATTTTGGAGCAGTTAGATACCAGTAGGCGTATTCTAACTGTTTATTTTCTTATTTAATTTAGTGGTATTGCTTTATCATTTGGATATTTCTAAATTTTGGGACAGTTCGATCCCAATTGGTGTATTCTAACTGTCTATTTTTTGCTCTTATTTGGATATTTCTAATGTTTAGGACAGTTAGATCCCAATTGGCGTATTCTAACTGTCTATTTTTTGCTCTATTTGAGTGGTATTAATTTATCCGATTCGTTTTTGTAACATCTTTGGGCAGTTAGAGAGCTTTTGGAATATTGTGACAGTTTATATTTTTTTTACTTCAAGTGTACTTAAGGTTTAAGTACAGTTTAGTTATCCAATTTTGGTTTTAAGAACATTAAATAAGCGTTTGTAAGATTTGCTGGTAATTTCTGCTTTAGAGTAACGGTACTATCATTACATTCAAACCATCCACATTTCTTTTTTCTATATGCAGTTTGGTGCCCTGAGTTGGGTGTGGCTCCTGCGTGGTAGATTATACCTATTGTTGTGAAGGTTTTCCTACCAAGTGATGTTTGACCATGTGTGAATCCAGTCAGCTTGCAGTTCTTTTTGATACCATCTGCATTGTAACGTAGAAGCATTAGTATTACGTATTTACTATGTGTTTGTATTACTAACGTGGAGCGATTATCTGAATTGCAGCTCGAACATAATCTACCGTGGTTTGCATTTTGTACAAGTTGCTGAAATGGAACGAATTCACAATTAGGTATTGATATATACACAAAGCGCTCATTGGGTATTTGTTCTTGTGTCACATTGTTGCAGAGAGTGCATGTATGTTTCCACATGTATGAAACCTGGAAGATTTCATTTATAGGTATGTTTTTGTTTTCCAGTACTAATAGTAAGTACATTAGAAATTCCTGTGGATCTTCCTGTGAGTTTATAGTGAATTTCACCATTCCAGCACAGTAGCCCAATTGTTGTCTTATTCCATAAACACTATACGTGTTGTCAGGATTGTTTGCTGCATTTATGTGAAGTACTAACATTTGCAAACACAATGGGTCTGTACTGTGTAAGTAAATGCTCTCAACAATTGGTGGTAATTGAAATAGAATATTCATTGCTACATTTACGTTGAAACTTAAACCAACTATATTTGAGAGTTTAAATGGACCAGGAAGTTCTGTATCTGACGGCTTTTTTTGGAGTGTGTCTTCCTTCTTTGAAGAAGTACCTGGTTTACTTTCCCTAATTGATTCTTTTTTGCTTGTGGCACTTGATGAAGTATTACTTTCTTTTACTCTCTTTGGAGGATTTGCAGTGACATCCTGTTGCTTTTCTGTTTGATTTATTTTTCTTTTATAATGTTTTACTTTTTTGTGGAACAGAATATGTGTTTAGATGGGGAGTGTATAGTGAACGAAGTCTATTGTATTCTAAAATGCAAGGAATATCAGCGTTTATTTTACTTGCACCAAAGTTGATTAGAAATAGACCCTCAAGTGTACGTAAGTGTGATAGTGCTACGTAGCTCATGCCTTCTTTAAAGACTGTGTTACCAATGTCTATCATTGCTTTGTCTAGGGTAAGGCCTTGTGATTTGTGAATGGTGACTGTGTATGCAAGAGTTAGAGAAAATTGTTCTCTAACTCCTCTACAGGTCTTTGAAGAGAAGGAATCGAGCTGTTGAGCGTCCTATTCTTTTTACTTCTGAAAGATTGTCAAAGAGAATATTGACAAACTGAATTTTGTTGTCACGTGGGTATGTTTGAAAGCCAACAACTATAACCAGTGCTCCATTAACTAGCCTTTGGTCCACGTCAAGGTTACATTTCAGCATTACTCTGCAATTTAAGGATAATTTTAATATCTTTTCCGAGACTGCTGTGTTTGAGATTGATTTTTCTAAACTATTTAGTCTTGTTGTGGCTTGCTCACACATGGGTAGTGTCATTCCATGTGCATCTAGTTTGTCTGTGGCGCTACTTTCCATTATTGGTTGCTTTTTTTTACTTAACATTATTTCATTGAATTTGAAACAGCTTGCAAGAGTTGGCATTAAGGCAATACAATTGACATTTTTGTGGGCTAATTGTTCCATAACATCTGTAGCACATGCATTATCACCATAAAGTGCATGAATGTGCCGGGTTTTCAATATTGCTTCTGCTTATTTAGAAAGTATGCCAACTCTGATACTTCTTAAGATGTTGGCATAAGTGAGATCTGCAGATTGGTGCATGTTTTCTGTTAATTCTCTGTATTGGAAATGTTGCAAAGGTTGACATTTCCAATGCTGCCAACAGTTTTACGGCAGAGTTTGTGTCCTAATGTTTTAAAAATAGGCTCACCTTTTACTGGTGTCAATTGAAGAATATCTCCGAAAACAATAATGTGTTTTCCTGCAAAGAGCTCTTCATAGTTTGTTTTGAGTGCTTCTTGTAATCTGAGGTGAATCAAAGCCAACATTAGGTTGGACAGCATGCTCACTTCATCTATTAGTAGCATTCTGATTTGTTTCAATACTCTGCATAGTTCCATTGCAGCTTCTGCAGAAAGTTTGTAATAATCTAATTTGTTTTGGTGTTCTACTGGCAGGAGTAGTAATCGGTGTAAAGTGACACCACCTATGTTGTAGGCAGCTAAACCTGTGGGGGCAGTGACAACAGCTGACAGTTTGTTGTTTGTCAATTGTTGAAGGAACTTACTGATGATTTTGATTAGGAATGTTTTGCCAGAACCAGCTTCACCACTGACATACACTAGTATAGGTTTGTAATTTTGACAGGTTCATTCTTTGTTTTCATGTTGTACACCATGTGCAATTTCTTTTGTTACTTCTTGAAAAATGCTATGTTGCTCATTGTTTAGCTTTGATTGTAGTATAGTTAAGTCTTCTTTTTCTTCATACTGACACATGGGGGGTAATTCATAGAATTCAGTGCACAAGTGGCGCACGCGGCAGGCGCACAGTGTGCGCGTGCGAATCCCTGCGCCAGCCGCGTGCGCCAAAATCCATTTCCGCACACAGCGTATTCATGGATTCCAGCCACCAAAACCAGCTGTGGCGCACAGTGGCAGTTACGCCCCCAAGAACGCCTCTCGCGCAGGGAAAAGCCATCAATATACCCAATCCAGCGCAAAGGGCTGCGCTAACCCTGTACAAGCACGGCAAGCGGGCTACGTGTATCACTGGGGTGCGCGGGAAGTACCTCACGCGATTGGGCCCGTGCGAGCAGGGTACGCGTATCTCAGGGGTGCACGGGAAGTGCCACACGCGATTTCCGCAGGGTACGTGTATTTCAGGGGTGCGCGAGAAGTTCCACATGCGATTTCAGCAGGGTACGTGTATTTCTGGGTGCGGGGGACGTTCCACACGCGATTTCAGCATGGTACGTGCATTTCAGGGGTGCGCGGGAATTTCCACACGCGATTGGGCCCGTGTGAGCAGGGTACGCGTATCTCAGGGGTGCGCGGGAATTTCCACACGCGATTTGTCTGGGTACGTGGATCTCAGGGGTGCGCGGGAAGTTTCACACGTGATTTGGCAGGGTACGTGGATTTCAGGGTGCGCGGGAAGTTCCACACGCGATTTGGCCGGGTACCTGCGCGGGAATTTCCACACGCGATTTGTCTGGGTACATGGATCTCAGGGGTGCGCGGGAAGTCTCAAACGCGATTTGGCAGGGTACGTGGATTTCAGGGGTGCGCGGGAAGTTCCACACGCGATTTCAGCATGGTACGTGCATTTCAGGGGTGCGCGGGAAGTTCCACACACGATTTCAGCAGGGTACGTGTATTTCTGGGTGCGGGGGACGTTCCACACGCGATTTCAGCATGGTACGTGCATTTCAGGGGTGCGCGGGAATTTCCACACGCGATTGGGCCAGTGTGAGCAGGATACGCGTATCTCAGGGGTGCGCGGGAAGTGCCACACGCGATTTCAGCAGGGTACGTGTATTTCTGGGTGCGGGGGACGTTCCACACGCGATTTCAGCATGGTACGTGCATTTCAGGGGTGCGCGGGAATTTCCACACGCGATTTGGCTGGGTACGTGTATGACAGGGGTACGCGGGAAATTCTACACGCGATTTGGCTGTGTGCTCCCAGGTATTCCCTGTACACCCTCCACGGCCCCTGCAGGCAGCCGACACCACAGGGGACTACCCTGCACACCTGCTCATGTCACCCAGCACCCCCACCCCCCAGCCACCATGGGCAGCCCCCACCAGGCCCCCACTCATGTCTCCCACCACCCCCACCCCCCAGCAGTGCAGGGGCAACCCCCACCAGGCCCCCACACATGTCCAACTCATGCCTCCCACCACCCCCACCCCCCAGCAGTGCAGGGGCACCCTCCACCAGGCCCCCACTCATGTCTCCCACCCCCCGACCCCCCAGCACTGTGGGGCACCCTCCACCAGGCCCCCACCCATGTCTCCCACCACCCCCACCCCCCAGCAGTGCAGGGGCAGCCTCCACCAGGCCCCCACTCATGTCTCCCACCCCCCGACCCCCCAGCACTGTGGGGCACCCTCCACCAGGCCCCCACCCATGTCTCCCACCACCCCCACCCCCTAGCAGTGCAGGGGCAGCCTCCACCAGAACCCCACTCATGTCTCCCATCACCCCCACCCCACAGCCACCAGAGGCAGCCTCCACCAGGCCCACACTCATGTCTCCCACCACCCCCCAGCAGTGCAGGGGCATCCTCCACCAGGCCCCCACTCATGTCTCCCACCACCTTCACCCCCCAGCAGTGCAGGGGCAGCCTCCACCAGGCCCCCACTCATGTCTCCCACCACCCCCACCCCCCAGCCACCAGGGGCAGCCTCCACCAGGCCCCCACTCATGTCTCCCACCACCCCCACCCCCCAGCCACCAGGGGCAGCCTCCACCAGGCCCACACTCATGTCTCCCACCACCCCCACCCCCCGGCAGTGCAGGGGCACCCTCCACCAGGCCCCCACTCATGTCTCCCACCACCCCCACCCCCCAGCAGTGCAGGGGCAGCCTCCACCAGGCCCCCACTCATGTCTCCCACCACCCCCACCCCCCAGCCACCAGGGGCAGCCTCCACCAGGCCCCCACTCATGTCTCCCACCGCCCCCACCCCCCAGCAGTGCAGGGGCAGCCTCCACCAGGCCCCCACTCATGTCTCCCACCACCCCCACCCCCCAGCCACCAGGGGCAGCCTCCACCAGGCCCCCACTCATGTCTCCCACCACCCCCACCCCCAGCAGTGCAGGGGCACCCTCCACCAGGCCCCCACTCATGTCAAACCACCATCCCCACACCCCAGCAGTGCACCGACCAACAGGCCCCCACTCATGTCTCCCATCACCCCCACCCCCAGCCACCAGGGGCAGCCTCCACCAGGCCCCCTCTCATGTCTCCCACCACCCCCACCCCCCAGCATCCAGGGGCAGCCCCCACCAGGCCCCCACACATGTCCAACTCATGTCTCCCACCATCCCCACCCCCAGCAGTGCAGGGGCAGCCTCCACCAGGCCCCCACTCATGTCTCCCATCACCCCCACCCCCCAGCCACCAGGGGCAGCCTCCACCAGGCCCACACTCATGTCTCCCACCACCCCCATCCCCCAGCCACCAGGGGCAGCCTCCACCAGGCCCCCACTCATGTCCCCCTGCACCCAGGCCTCACAATCCCCAATCATGTGCGTTATGGTCAGCCTCCACAGCCAAAAGGCCCTACCAAGTAACCCATTCACCCACATGGAAATGGAAATTACATGTTACACCCCCAATGTTCATAAAGCAAATGAACCCATGTCCGTCACACACAATGGTTGCAAATGAATGGGAAAACATCCAACATGACATGCATGAAACCAATGAGATGATACCACACAGTGAAGTATGAAAACAAAATTGTATTAAAAAAAATTGAATGCAAATGAAATGAAACAAACTACAATGGCAATGAAAAAAAGATAAGCTGCATGTCCGTCCAAAAAAATCAAAACTACAAATCCAAATCCAAAGAAATGTTGTTCAAAGTCACATTAAAAATAAAATCAATCCGAGAGATAAAAATAAATGCAAAGACCATTGCTCCATGGAGAATAAATCAAAAATAAAAAAATAAAACAATCCAATGAAGAACTATGTACAAAACATCCAAGGGTCCATGAGCTCAACTGAACAAAGGAAACCTACAAAAAACCCTAACTAAAATGCAACTATATACAAAAAGTGGAGCTGAGTCCGTCGACTCCAAATCATAAGAAGAAACAAATGAAACCTAAAACTAAAGAACTATATACAAAGGCAGCGGGCAAGTCCAGCGGCTCACTCCGTGGTGTTCCGGGCCAGGGCATCATCAAACTCCTCGTCTATGTCCCGGAGGCGGTCCTGTTCCATGGCCCCGAGGGTCCGCAGGGACGACGCCATCTGCTCCTCCAACCCCCTGCGGATTGCCTCGAGGCACTCGGCCCGCCTCAGGGCCCTCCGCATGGAGTTCTCCACCCTGACCATCGTGAGCCGCGCCTCTTCCGCCCGCCGCCGCTCCGCACCTATCTGCTGGCCCAACCGCAGCCACACGGAAGACAGTTCCTGTCCTGGGTCCTCCTGCCCTCCGGCCGATGCCTGCCCCTCCGATGTTGATGGCCCCGAGCCATGATGCCTCCCACGTTGACTCTGCTGCTGCCTCCGACGCAACTGCCTCTGCCAGCACGACGGCATCCAGGCTGATGGAATCCACCGACGCCGTCGTGCACGTGCCCTGCCTGATGATGCCGGCACATTCTCCATCTGCTGGGGTACAGTTGCTGTGGTGTCCACCCCTGCTGGACCTCCGACTCCCGACTGTGGCAGGGATGGGATCCCCACCGAGCTGGCTGCATTGGTCAGGGCAGGTCCACAGGGGGCCCTGGTGGCATCTGGGCCGGAAGACGGCAAGGAGAACGACTGGCGTATAGTCTCCACAGAGGAGGAGAGGGCCGCCAGATTGGCCGACACATGCAGGAAACCCCCGAACATGGACGATCCCAATTGGGCCACATCGGCACAGTGCTCTTCGTGGTGACGTGCGTGCTCCTCCTGGGAAGCATGCACGGCATCACGAATCACAGCCGTGCGCATCGCGACCCCAATCAGGACCTTCTCCATACGGCCAGGGGTCCCCTCGGCCGCAGGTGCAGGGGAGTCAGATGACATGGACATCCCCTCTACCTGCGGACGGGCCTGGGACGGGGCATCCCTGCTGGTGCATGGTGGTGCACCCACAGGGTCAGGGACAGCGACATGCACAGGCCCCTCCACGGTGACCTGTGCTGCCTCCTGCCCCTGCCCCTGGACTGCACCACTTGCACCAGCAGGGATGCCACCACCAGGCCCCATGTGCGCCTCAGTGGCGGCCTCCTCCTCCTCTGTGGAAACCACCAACCTGGATGGCTCCTCACCGTCTTCCGCCGTAGCAGGCCCCTGTGGGGGCTCACCCACCCCTTCCGCTGCAGCCGTGGGGGCATCCCCACCGCCTTGCTCCACAGCGCCGTCTCCGCCCTCTTCTTCACTAGCCGCTGCGTAGAGGGAGACATAGAACACAAGCATCAGGGTACTGTACAATGGTCCCCTAGACAGGAAGAAATAGCAGATGAGTGCCACTGTCAAAGTACACTTCCATCATGTCCCTCCACAACACATGTGTCATTCCAGGCAAAACACACACAGTGACAGTCATGGTGCATGCCATGGACATTTCCATACATGTCCAATGGACTCTCGAAACATACAATGTAATGGAACTCACATGCATCATGGGTCATGCCTATCACATGCACACACTTCACCTCAGTCACATCCATCTGGCCCCGTACACCCCAATCACAGTGGATACAAGGATGACTAGGCTGCATCAGTGAATCTGTACATTGTCACAGACATGTGTCATGCATCCATGGCATTCACAAGTCACATACACGCAGGTCAGGCACACAGACATGCATACCATATATGTACCTGGCATCAGCACCCATCCCTCACCCCCACCCATGTCCAGGAACAGAGACTGCCATGCTCTCATGTGTACAATCTGCATAGGGCTCCCCATGTCGCATTTAAACACATGCAACAACCGTGCGGTTCACACATCACTGGTCGCACATGCATTACCATGATGTCCCTGCACACATACATGCGTACATGGCCTATGTCACACATACAGGCAAGTATCAGACAACCAGCACACTGCAACATGCCCTGTCTCACACAGCAATGCTTGGCCACTTACCGCTCAACTCCAGACGGGTCTCCCTCTCAAGGACCTGGGCGTGGAGCGCTGGGTGTACGCGTTCCAGGACCCTCATGTGGATGGAACTCATGCGGTCCCGGCCCCCCTCCACGAGGCGCCGGGCCTTTGTGAGGGTCCTGGACCTCAAATCCTCCCAGCGCTTCTTGACCTTCTGGATGGTGCGGGTTGCCACCCCCTCCGCGTTGATGGCAACCACACAGTCGGCCCAGATCCTCTCCCGTCCTTCCTTGTTGGCGCGGGACGATCCGAATAGGGCATCATACTGCCCCAGGACTTGCTCCACCAGGACACCAACTTCGGTGGCAGTGAAGCTGGTGCCCCTCTGCCCCTCTGGCCGGGGGTTGCCACTGGTGCCAGATGTTGATGTGCCCGACATGGCAACCCCAGGGGCAGCAGTGGGTGGGCAACTGGGTCCTGGGGCTGGGCTGTGGAGCGATGTTATCCGAGTCGGGAGTCTTCTGTTCCAGCAGGGGTGGACACAGCAACTGGACCCCTGCAGATGGCTGATGTTCAGGCACCAAATGGCAGGGCACGGTGGCAGCAGGCAGGCAGGCAGGCAGGCAGCAGCAGATGGCACGTGGGAGGCTGCTCGGGGCACTGGGGGGCAGTAATTCGGCCTTCTGGGCAGGAGCGTGGTCTTCTGTGTGTTTTCGCGTGGCCAGCTTGATACTGAGTGATTTGGCACGTGAAAATCCTGCATGTTAGCGTGATATTTGAGGAAAGGCCCTTAGCGCGTAAGCACGTCAGCACGCGTACACGATTTCATTGGACCAAAGGCCCTTACAGCGTAAGCGCGTCTGTGAGGTTTCGCGCATGGGCGTTGCCCTGGCAGGGCTTGGAGATCCTGCGTGCCTTTGAACTGCTCTGTACGTGCTTTTTGTGCGGTGTGTGTGTTTTCCATCCGTTGGGGTTCACGCGCTATTACTTCACAGCGGGTGTTGGCTACGCGTTCTTCTACACGCAAGGCAGACGGTGAGTGGTACCCCGCTCCCCCCCAGGCCCGATCGCGTGAAGCGAACCCCTGAAATACACGTAGCCCGCTCCCCCAGGCCCCCCTGATATACACATAGCCCGCTCCCCCAGGCCCGATCGCGTGAAAAACTTCACGCAAACCCCTGAAATACACGTAGCCCGCTCCCCCAGGCCCGATCGCGTGAAAAACTTCACGCAAACCCCTGAAATACACGTAGCCCGCTCCCCCAGGCCCGATCGCGTGAGAAACTTCACGCGAACCCCTGAAATACACATAGCCCGCTCCCCCAGGCCCGATCGCGTGAAAAACTTCACGCGAACCCCTGAAATACATGTAGCCCGCTCCCCCAGGCCCGATCGCGCGAAAAACTTCACGCGAACCCCTGAAATACACGTAGCCCGCTCGCACAGGCCCAATTGCTGTATGTTGCCACTTTTGTAATGCGCAGGGACGCTACCGCCTGCCTTCGTGTGGCGGACGTGTTTCGGCTTGTGCGTGTCTTTGGCTGTGCGTGGCTTTGCCCTATTCGATTCCATGAATACGTGTGGTTCGAGTGCGTGTGGGCGTTCCGTCTGCTTCCCTGCAGTACATCCCCAGTTACGCCCTTATTTTCATGCTTTGTTCCCCATTCCGCGCGTTACGCCCCGTGTCCCGCCCACTTTCTGGTGTATGCGCCGAGGTTGTGCGCTTTCACTGTGCACGTCGCGCACGCCTTTCGGAATGTTGCAGTGACTTGTGCACCATGCACGGGTTTGTCGCACATCCCGGGGTGTACACGCGCAGGGACTTGCATGAATCGCCTGCTTGCGCGAAGATTTTCGGCACACGTTTGTTCCATGAATCGGCCCCATGGTGTTTTCTACTTCTATCATAGCTATTTCTGCCTCATTTATTATTAGTGGGTCTCCCAGTGGTTCTTGGCTTCCTGTGATAGAAGGTTGACTACTGTCAGGAGTGTCCTTATCTAGTTGGGCCTGGAGTTCTTCTTCGTGTTGCTGTTCATTGTGCCACATTGTTTTGTACTGTGCAAAGTTTACATCAGTTATACTGCTTTCATTTGCTTTGAAAGCGTCTTCATATGAGTCATAGTTATCTAGCATTTCTTCTTCTTTTCTCCATGGTTTAAAGAGTTGTAGCAGGGACATGTAATATACTTCTTTATGTTGAGGAGTCTTTAATGACAATTTGATATGATTCATTACATTTGGTTTGGTGAGTTTTACTAAGCTGCCTTCACAGTTTGACACTTTGTATTTACGGTTTTGTTCATCAGGTTTTATATTACTTTTGTATGTGTAGTTTTGGGCTATGTGTATAGGCTCATGGTTTCCAAAGTGGTACTCCTGTTTGTGTAGTATGTGTCCAATAAATTGTTTTTTAAAATGTCTTGGCTGTTGGGATCTTGTTTGGCTATTGTTTCTATATCTTCGTATGGTTTTAGAACTCTTTTTCTAGATTTAGCTGGACCAAGACTTAGCCATACTATATTTGCAGATTTACCATACAATGCAGTACCAGTTAATCGATCAGCTGCGTCATAGATCCACATTCTCTATGGGACAGCCGTTTTATGCCCAAGCTGCATAATTTCCGAGACACTGTTTTAGCTGATGACAAGTCATTCCAGAGGTCTTGGAGCTCTAGCTTTTCTGATTTGTTTAAGCATGCTGTGACATATTGTGCAACTGCAGTAGAATTGTCTGCAATGTACTGCACGTCTATGTTTGCATTCCATAAGTGGGCAATGATTGCATTGTAATCATTGATATATTTTTCTTCTTCTTTTCTTTTTATGCAATATGTATTTTTAGGTGACTTACCTTTAACAGTATGTCTAACTGAAGACCTGAGGTTGTTCACTTGACCTGTATTTGTAACTGGTCTAGGGAAACCAAATTGGCATTTGGTGTAGTATTTCCCTTTGTTTTTGTATTTGCGATGACAATATTTGCCACATTTGTGTCTTTGGAATTGTAAAATTTTTGCATGAAGATCACTATTTGCGGATTCTGATGGAATTTCACAAGTGACATATTTTTCAATAAACTGTAAAACAGTGGCATCACTGTCTTGACCAAATTTAGGAGCATCTTTAATCCATAAAAGCATGTGGACATGTGGTGCTCCTCTGGCTTGGTATTCTTTTCTCCAAAAGTAGTGTTGCACTTCTCCAAGGGGAGGAACAGTTTTGTTACAAATAAAATGTAGCATAGCAATGAAGCGATGGTGAAAATATCTTGAAACATTAACAGGATCCTGTGAACCAAGTTCTCCAGGTGTTAGTATATCTATGTTTGTTTTGTTTTCGTTTGATATGTGTAGGAAAGCATGTAAATCTTCCCATGCATATTCTGCACAATTTAATGTAACAAACCAAGTGGGTGGGCCAAGGTTTCTGATCATGCAACGTACATCTCCATGACATTGAAACCAGTACTCTTAGGTACCACGCATATTTGCTAATAGATTTGTAAAATTTGCTTGTAAAGCCTCATCTTTTTGTTGAACTTTTTGTAATAATTGTGTAGCTGTCATATTTTGAAAGTGTGATCCTGATTTCAATATGTGTACAACTCCGTAACATAAAGTTTCTAGTTCACTTTCAAAGAGTAGGTGGAATATGTATTCCACATTTTGTCGAAATCTGGGATCTTCAGAATACATTCGTAATGAGCGATATTCTGATGCTGATGTTTGAATAGGTCTATCATCGTATCTTCCTCCTTTGCCAGTAGGAAAGAGTAGAGGAAAAGCACGTGCTTCTATACTTTTTTCCCATATGCTGATTGGTGATCCTTTTGTTTGACGCGTTTGGTACGTTTCCAGTGCATCTTCTGTGGTATCATTAGAGTGCAATGGATGAATTGTATAATGGTCTAAAGTGTTTGATATTGTTGCAGGATCTAGGAGCTCAAATTGACCAGCTTCTTGTGTCTCTTGAATTATTTCAGTTGTATCTTTCAAGTTTTCTTCAATATTAATTTCTTTGTAATATTCATTATTCTCTTTAAGATATTGCAGGGCTTCTCTAACTTTATGTAAATCTACCAGTTGTTGCCAAATTTTTTTGTCTTTTGTAGGTACTCCATTTACCAAGATAATTAAAGATTGCTGCATTGGACGTTGCACTCCTAGAGTGTGCACATATTCTTTTAGATCTAATGGTAAATACACTACTTTTCCACGAATACCTTTTACTAATTCAGAGGGAGGTAATTTTGCAGTTTTTGGTTGAAGGCGTATTATTGCTTGAAATGGGTGCACTGTTTGAATTATGATGCTCTCATATAAATTAAGTTATTGAAGGGGTTTTGGTAGTGGATATAATTCCAAGTTATTTGTGATAGCATGTGAAGGAGTTTGGTTGTTGTCAAGTTTTGTAGTGCAGTAAATGCAAAGTATTATGTGGTCAGTTATTTCGTATTTGTTTTCTGCTATAAGGTGAGAGCTAATTCAAACCATTTAGAATCTTCATTGTCTTCTATTTTGTATGATAGGTGTACAGTTTTTGTGACACTTTTATAAAAAGTTATGCGGCAACAAACACACACGTGGTTTGGTACTTCAAATGAAGTACTTTCAAATTTTAGTATTTCTTTTTTGTATGTGTGTAGTGAAAGGTTATGAATGTACAGCTAATTCATCTTGTAAGTGGGTTTCAATTCTAACATATTTTGTCTGGATATAGTCGATTTCTTCTAGTAGGTCTTTTGCTGTACCATGTAGAAGGTTATTTAAATTGGCTAGTGCTAAAGCAGGACTTTTAGCATAGTACAGTTTATAAACTAGATTTCTTATACTTGCATGATGTGTTGATATCCTTTTTTATATCATGGAAGGGTGTTTTGCAAGTAGGTCCTGTAATGCAGGCCAATGAATGTCCTTGTAGTCCTGTGTACTTGCGTACTGGACAAGCATCCATATTTTGCAATAGTTTAATTTTGATTTTGTCTTTGCCTTTCACATATTGATTGAGGAATTGGCGTAAAGGCTTGACAATTTTTTTGGGAATGTTACACATTAACGTGCATGGCCATTTGTACACTAGATGTTCTGATTCAGTTGAATGGAGGGGTAAATCTACGTTTTCAGGGCATATTTTTGTAAGGAGTACTTCTTGTTCCATTATGGTATTATTAACTTTTTCATAACCTCGACCACTGCTATGTATCGCAATTGTATTTGTTTGCATTTGTTTGTAGGCTTCTTCATTAAAGTATGGTTCTGTGCTTGTAGTGTGACTCCATTCACCTCCACAGATATTTAAGAAGTTATTTCTGTTGACATTTCGTTTATTGAGAAGTCTTTTTTGTAATTTAGTTATTAGTTTTGTTAGTGGTTTCATTCTGTTTAACACTAAAATAAATAACTTTCTTTTGAGAAGAACTGCACTGTCTATCAACGCTTCTAAGATTACTTTCCTACGATAGGTTTGAAGTGTTGAACCTGGTTTCTCTCCTGTTTTTAGATTTTGAAGGACTTTGTGATGGAACATTTTGGCTAAACTACTTTTCTTGGTATGCTTACTTTGTACTATATCAAGATTTATAGAAGACGTTTTATTTGTAGTGATAGTTGATTTTCTGTTAATTGTTTTTTGGGTTGTTTTACTTTTTGATAGAAGAGGCACAGTTTTTGTACTAGAAACTTCTTCTGTTTCACTACATGACTGTATTACCTGTTGTGTTTCAACTTTTTTTACAAATTCTGCTGTAGTTGGAAGTTTATGTTGGAGACTTTTCTTTTCATTTGCTCTACTTCTGCGTTCCTTTCTACGGAGTTGCTTTTTGGTAGGCATGCGTTAGGGTCTGTTGAAAAAAATACAGAAGGTATGGGTTGGGGTGTTCTGCAATGCATGTGTGTTGTGTGCATGAGTGTTTGAGTGAGATGATAAAGATGTATGGAATGGTGTGTGATTGTGCATTGGGAAGTACAACTACTAAGGATGGGTATTCTTGAATTAATGTGTTAATAAACTAGGGTTCAGATGACAGAAACAAGTAAGCCAGTGGTGTGGAGAAGTATAAATAGTATATCTAAAGCTATACAAATAAAACATTTGTTTCTTCTACAACATCTAAATTCTAGTGGCTGAGTTGGGTAATTTGTGTGGCGAAAAATAGGAATTTGTGGGCCATTCTGCCATTAAATCACTGTTTAAAACGGGAGGATTTTTAGTCAGAATTGTGCAGAATCTCTACTTTTAGGCACAGAAGTAGCATGGATTAACATTAGAGTGTGTTTGAGTAATAATTCAAATTTTATGGTAACAATCTACTTACTTTTTTTCTAAAATGAGCAGTTTGCTTCTTAGTTGTTCTTTGTAATTCAAATTTGGCTGCTTATTTTCAAGAGAATGGTCTTCACTGCAATTGTAAAAGAAAGAAATTAGTAATTTGGTTTGTATATAGCACTGTTTTTAATTTAGACATAGATTTTTAAATTGAAATGCTCAGCTCCTTCCTCAAAACCATTAAAACTATCTTATGACTAACTGTAGGAAAGAAAATATCTTTACTATGGCTTGTCAAAATCATAATGTACCACTGTAAACCACTAGTTCTGTAACTAAGCTTTTCCACGTGCTAGTGAGTCCATGTGATAGCCTGCCTTTCCACGTAAGAGGGAGTCAAAGTCATAGCCTGCTTGTCCTATATAAATGTAAGTAATTATATAAACTAAAAAAATTAAAACCAAGTATGTGTTTGTACAAATATTATTCTTTGAGATTTGATGATAGAGTGTGCATGTAATTTTGTTTGATCATATGTAGTCTATATATTTTATTTCAAAAATGTTAGTTTAACATTATATGCGTGTGTGTGTGTACGAAGAAATTAAACAGTATAAAGGTTTGTAAGTCACAATTAATTTTAGGAGAATGAAAAAATGATCCTAGATTCATTTTACAGATTATACAAGGTAAAAGTCGGTTAGAACATGGGTTCATGTACTGTATAGAAAATATGCATACCTGTAGTTTGTGTTCATGCATATGGATATGGACAAGTAGAAATCTTGGAGACTTGTCTAGTATTTCTCGTAGATCGTGCTTGCCAATGGTATGAGACTTGTAGTCCGAGAGATTCACCGTACATTTGCAGTGCTGATCTATGATGATGCAGTTACATGTAGAGGTCTTGGATTTGATTGGTGGATGGTCATGTGATTTCTTAGCTACATCCAATGAGGGAATGGCACAGAGAGTGAAGTGGAAATGGTAGAAGGGCTGTCCATGTTACGATATTACGATATGTTCGCGGACATGGCGGTAATTCTAGGACACCGCGTATTACATCTGGGGAATTTTGGGTGGGGAGGCATGCAAATGAGATTGAATGTAGCAAGGGTTTGGTCAGTAAAGTTTAGTGAGTGTGTTGTGCTAGGAGAGGTTTTCTCAGATATTCTTTTTGCTGAGAGAAGAACAGATAGCTATTACTGAGTGTTTTAAAAAACAGATTGGGCCTCATTAGGACCCAGGCGGTAAGGGGTTTACGGCGGCGTAAACAGCGCCGACCCTTACCGCCTGATTCCGAGGTCCCTTAGCGCCATGGAGGATTTAACACCTGCTTTTAGCAGGTGTTAAAATCCATGGCGCTAAGGGACCTTGTTGTTAATTACGCCACCGTAATTTACGGTGGCGTAATTAACGCCTTCCCCACTCCCATTATGCCCTATGGGGCAAAAATGGGAATGGGGAAGGGTAAATGGGTTAATGGGGACTTACCGCCCCGCCAACCTCGGAATGGGGCGGTAAGTCCGCCAACCACCATGGCGTAAACGTAGTTTATGCCATGGTGGTAAAGGTACGACCCAGGCGGTAACTTACCGCCTGGGTCGTAATGAGGCCCATTGTGTGGATTTTGGGAGACTCGTGGATACAATGGTTGAAGATGCATGCAGAAAGCTGTGGAGTATCTATAGATCTTGGATTCCCACATGTGGAAGTGCACTGGCATGGAGTCTGTGGAATGAAGTGGCTGGACTTGCTACCTCTCTGTGCAACTTTGAAGATAGAGGAACATCCAGACATAATTCATTGTGGAGGGAACAGTTTAGGACATGTGTCTGGAATTTCTTTGCAATTTGCAATGAAAGAAGGACTTCAGAAGATCATGGACATGTTTCCAAACTCCAAAGTAATTTTTTCACGGATTGTGCAGAGACAAATGTGGCTTTGTTCTTTTTCATGTGGTCCACAAATGGAGAAAGCAAGGCGTAATGTCAATAAGGCTGTTTGTGCCTTCCTAAGAGATTTTGGCATGTCCTCTTTTCACAATGAAAATATTATGTTTCGTAGTACATACATTTTTCGCAGAGATGGTGTCCATCTTACCTATGCTGGCAATCAGATTTTTCTGAGAAATGTACAAAATGCATTGCGACCTTTTTTTAGAAATGCAGCAATAATTTCGAAGTAGGTGTTAAGTATTTATGATTTTTGACGTACAAACACCTCCCAAAGGCTCTTTTCAGAGCCACACTTCCTCCCAGAGAAAAATGCAATGGTTACAATAGGGTAGCATCCCAATTTTTTTTTATGTTCGCGAACTGTCCACGGCCTTTCAAGAAATATAAAGGGCCCTGCGTTATTTATCTTTCCTTCTGTTTTTTAACTGTGAAAGGCGGCTCTGAAAAGATCTTATTTATTTTTTGATTTTTGTTATTTTGTATTTTTTTTGTTTTTTTACACACGACACACTAGGAGAGGAGGGAGAAGGAGGGTAAAGGGGGGGACACCAACCACAGGGATAAAAAAGGGTGAGCTGAGAGAGGAAGATGTAGAGTGGGTTTTATTTGGGTAGTGAGCAGGTCTTCTCGTGCTCTGAGACGATAGTCTCAAAAGCACTGTGAAGTCGCTCCCCCCTGCAGAGTATTGTGTCACAGTACATACATACAACTGTGACCCTCGAAAGGTAAGGGTCATCAGAATTCTGTATGGCCTGTGAGGCAGCTTGAGGAAGACACTGTCCCAGATAGGTGTTCCTTGTGGTGACAGGATCAGAAACGGAGGATGAAGTATAGGCATTCAACCTTGCAAATGGCCCCAGTGTGGAATGAGTTCAGGTGTCGCTTCATGGTCGTAGTCCCAAAGCTATATGAACCATGCCTCGCGACTGAGTACCATTTTGCACTCATTGCAGGTGACACGGTTCGCATGAGCCTTAGGACCATTCCCATGAATGGTAAACAACCGCCACACCCAAGAAACACGCCGAGGGCAGATAGTAGGGTTTCCCTCTACCTCATTCTCATCATCCTCTTCTTCCTCCTCTGTATCCTCACTCCTGTTCCCCTCTTCAGGCCCTCGGGAAGGTGGTGGTGGTGGAGGGGTTGGGGGTGGTTCTGAGGCAGATACAGCACCAGGTGGCAGCAGTGGAGCCACAGAAGCCATCAGGTTGAAGATGGAAATCTGCAGGTTGCAGCAAAAATCTCTGTGCTCTGTAGAATAGCCAGAAACACAATGAGAATGAGCTCTAGGGCGTGGTCTTTTATAGGGGTGCTTGTGCGCGGTTCGCGGACATGCGCGCCGTCCGCAAGACAGATAGAACACCAAAAAAGGTTCAAAAAGTCACAAAAACTATGTGGAAACTTAGGATTAGTATGTGGGATTTGTGGTATGTTGAGTTTTTAATGAGAAATATTGTGGATTACTTGGAAATGTACTTTTAAAGTGTTCGGGGACACAAACAGGGTCCGCATTCAGAACACACGATCAGCGTGGGCACGGTCACATGATTGTTTCATGAGCATGTTCGTTAAGGTAGCAGCCGTCCGCAGGACACCCAATGTATGGACATTGTTTTGCGCATTCGTGTTGATGTTCTACGGACAGTGTTCGGGTCCTGAACTAATTAAAAGTGCGTCACACGTAAAACGAACAGTTACGGACAGCCGTTTGTTCTTAGCACAGTTTAATTTACTTGTGCACAATACGGACAGACATAGCGTCTCAAGCACACCTCCATTTTCGTTTATTTACGAACAATTCAGGACACCACGAGTGTTCTTAGAACAGTTTCAACTTGCTAGCGAACACTACGAACAGGAATAGTGTTCTTAAGGACACCTCCATTTTCGTTTATTTACGAACATTTCGGGACACTACGAGTGTTCTTAGAACATTTTCAACTTGCATGAGAAGATTACGGACAGATATAGTGTCCTCAGGACACTTACATTTTCGTTTATTTACGAACATTTCCGAACAACCGCGCTGTCCGTGGACACCTAAATTGGTTTTACCAAAAAGAACTGAAAGTAATTACAACACAATATAAAAAAGTAACTTTATTTAACATATATAGACAATTTATGACTGAGAAGGTGGGGCAGAAACAGAAACAAAAACAGGAGAATTAGGGTTTTCAATTTAAGTGGGATCAGGTGAAGAAGGGATGGAAATCTTAACAAAACCATGTGGTCCATGGAGAGAGTTTGAGGTTAAATGAATGGGATATGGTGAGGGGGGACAAGTACAGGTGGGACAATGGTATGTTGTTGGTGGTTTTAGGTGATCTTCCACAAAGTTCTTTAAATCCGTAAAATTTGCCATAAGTTGGTCCATTTTGTGGGTAATGTGTTCAAGAGTGTTATCCACCGCTTCTTTTTCTTTGGAACTTGCCATTTTTGAAGGGTCTGTAAAAAAAAAAAAATGTGTATGTTGAATGTATACAAAGTAATATTTATTAATTGGTTTATATAGTAAAGTGGTAGGTGGACTATCTTCTAACATTTTGTCTAGTGGGAAATGGTCCTCTAGCCAGTCCAGAGTACTACACATTTCTGTGAGAAAACAAAGAAGTAATATGTTTTTTTTTTTTCTAATATAGAAAGTTTATAAATATATGAGTAAAATGAAGTGCACTTACTATTTCTGGTAAAATATGTAATCAGTAGTCTATACATCTGGTCTTGCTGTTAGTTGTGGAGTGTCTGTGAGGTAATTATGTTGGAAGCTACTTTATCTTATTTATGGTATTTAAATGAATGGTTAGTGTGTTACATATATGGGTTACATCTCTTAAGTATTACTCCATATACTTTGTATGTGTGCTGCTTTGTGAATTTGTTAAATGTTCCTATGTTATGATATAACAATTAGACATGCCCCCCCCCCAGAGTTTTTAGGTGCTGGTACTGTTGTCCGAACATGTCCGCGGACCGTCAAATTCAGTAGAAAGGGTTCAGTATGTTCCATATTAAATGTACATAAAGTCAAAGTTATTATTGTTAAGATGTGCTACTAAGAAAATATGAAATTCAGTAAAAAAGAACTTTGTTAAAGGGACGTTATGGTTAAGTTGCGCTACTAAAAACCTATGAAGTTCAGTGAAAAAACTTTGTTAAAGGGAACCTTTTAACAAAGTTTTTTCACTGAATATATATATATATATATATATATATTTATAAATAAGAATGGGAGATCAAAACAAAATTGAAATTTCTTTAGAAGGTTTTGAAAAGCAATAGTTCAATATACTGTTATCATCTATTACTGATATTCAACCTATTATGTTCCATACTTCAATAGTACTGCCAGTTTCAAGGATACTAGTTTCATACATTACTATATGTGCAAACCCTTTTGTGTAAAATCAATGGGTTAATTATTCTGGGCAACTACACATGGTACCCAATAAGTGTTGGCTGCAGTCCTGTGAAACTACACGTGGTAGCCCGTAAGTAACAGCTACAGCCCTACGAATCTGCTTGCAATCCCCCGTAAGTATTAGCTGCAACCCAGCAAATCTGGATGTGTTTCCTCCGTAATTAATGGCAGCACCCCTGCAAAACTGTGAAACGTCCCCCTACTCTCAAGGCACCCAAGCTTCTGGCATATACCCCTAAGTCATAGCAACCCCCTGAAAGTCCTGACACCACCCACCAACCCCCTCACCTCTCCCACTACTTCAGGCTGCCCCCTGACAGTACACCCCCTCCCCACACACCTTCACCTCTGCCACTACCCCAGAAAACCCCCTCAAAAACAACACCACCCACCAGCCCCCCTGACCTCTGTTACTACCCACATGCAGCCTCCTCAAGTCTGACACCACCCCATAACCCCCCTCACCTCTGCTACTACCCCAGTCAGCCCCCTCAGGTGCCGACCCCACCACTACCCCCCTCACCTCCATCAATACCCCAGGCTACCCCCTCAAGTCCCAACACCACCCACGAGCCCTCCTTACCTCTGCCACTACCCCAGGCAGCCCTCTCAAGTCACAACACCATCTACCAGCCCCTCTCACCTCTGCTACTACCCCAGGGAGCCCCCTGACAGTACACCCTTCTCCCCACACACATTCACCTCTGCCACTACCCCAGGCAGCCCCCTCAAGTCCTGACACCTCCCACCAGTCCCCCTCACCTCCGCCACTACTCCCAGGCAGCCCCCTCAAATCCTGACACCACCCACCAGCCCCTGTCACCTCTGCCATTACCCCCAGGCAGCACCCTGACAGTCTGCCTTCCTACCAGTCCAATGTGCAACCACAACTTACCTCAAACTCTGTGATCTGCTTCCACCATGAAGCAGACCTGCCCTGTGGGCGAAGTGTACGAAAAGAAGTAGTGGAACTATGTTCCCTGCTGGGCTGCACCCACTCCCCACAAACCCCATCACCATGCACCCTCCCCCACACAATACACAACCCAAACACTTGCACCTGCTGTTTAATGGAACGTTCAGTTCAGTGCACTGCGAGTGAAGGTTTCAACTTCTTCCTACACTTTTATTTTAAAAGGAAACCATTCCGGAACGGTTTCTTTTTAAAATAAAAGTATAGGAGCTGTAAAAGGTAATTTAAAAAAGTAGAGGAGCACCGCTCCCGACCGCTCTCGCTCACTTCGACCACTGGACCTGCCACATGTCCACCACCAACACGATCAACTGGTAGCACTGTTGTTGAATCCAGGACCAGAGCATATGCTGTCAAGCCCTGGCAGACCTGAATCTGCAGCACCTCAACTGGACAGCACACTATTGCAACACCTACACTGTGGACACCCCATTGTCATGATCTCTGCTTCCAAAAGGTCAGGGTTTTCCCAACTCCCTTGGAAGCAGATCCATAACCCAGGTTCCGAGTGCCAACCAGTCCCAATTGGGACCTTTTGGACCCAGTCCTGGCGCCAGTGGCACCAGGCTCATAAATATGCCCAGTCCCAGCGCTGGAAGCGCCGGGCTCATAATGCTTGGGTGGACTTACCTGCAGCAGACCATGCTGCTTACTTGCCTGCCAGTTGAGCCTCTGATCCTCTTCTGTTTGGAACTACTTTTCCTGTTGGGTGGGGCAGGAGCCACTCCCTAGCTTCAGAACACTGGAACTCTTCTGGAAAGCAGGAACTCTTTTCTTACCTAGGCGTGGCTGTGGAAGGAGACACCTAAGCACTACAGGAGGCTATTTAAACCACACCCGATGGATGAATCTTGCTTTGCGTTATTCTGCATCCTCTGCAGCAGAACGCTCATCGTGTCTTCTGCATCTGATGCTGGGCCTAAGGGAAAAGGCTTACCATCCTGAATCCAGTCTTCAGCAACACCTATAAAGACAAGAAAGAACAGGTTAGCATTACGGTCTTCAGTGATAGCGCTTCACTTACCTGGTCCATCGGCTGTCACCAACGCCTCGCGCTGCATTCCGGCATCTGAAAGACAAAGGCTTACCTACTCTTCGTGCGCTCCGGAGGTCTTCGCACTGCATTCCGGCATCTGAAAGACAAAAGCTTACCAGCTCTTCGCACGCTCCGGAGGCCTTCGGCGCTGCATCCCGCATCTGAAAGACAAAACAAAGGTGCATTTAAAGACATTGGAGAACTTTAATACTCACGTGCCATTACTCCTTTCCACATCTAACCCAGTGGGTATTCCGGCACCCTGCAGCCGCTCCGAACTTGTACCTGCAAAATAAAAAGACAGTTAGAGCGCATCGTGAAGCAGGCAACAATCGCTTACTTACGTGCTTCCAGGCGCTTCCATTCATCACACGGGCTCCATCTTCAACTCACTTCAGCCCGTCATCCGCCATCGCCGGAACCCTGCAAAAACAAGAGACATCATTACTAAAGACTTTTAAAGACATTAGAATTACTCGAAACTTACCGTTCGTGCAGTAAACGACGAACAGCAGTCCTCTGAAGTCAAGAGGCCTGCTCCCCTTATCCAGTGAAGAAACTGGTTACAGCACCCTGCCCCGAGGCAGATGGAGAGCACGGCGTTCACTTACCTAAGGTGAGAGCGTTAACCTTGGGGTTCTACAGGAGAAGAGAAAGGGAAGAAGGGAGAGACATTCAATAACCCAGTTCATTATTCCCATATTTTCTATCTGCAGACATCTTACCCTTCGAGTCAGACATACAGTGCACAGAGGTCCAGCCCAAAGAGCCAGCCGTGTGTTACACATCACCTTTGAAGATACGGTATACGCCCAGTCAAGACCGGCGCCTCTACGGGAATCAGGTGAGCGTTACACCCATGGACATGTGGCATGTGAATGTGATGCAAAGTGGCGTGTGCATATTGTCCATGTGTCATTGCAAAGGCCTCAAAGACAGCAAGAATGCCTGTGGAGGACAGAAGTACACAAATCATAGATTGGGCAAATACACGAAAAATGTGCAAAAGTAGCCCGGGTGTTAGGGGGGGCAAAGTACCTGGCAGGGACTAAAACATGACCGGCCTTGTCATGGGTGATGGGAAGCCAGTCAGAGAGTGTGTGACTCAGTGAGACAGGAAATATGTGCTGCCTCACAGAAACAGCAAACATGGGACTCATCTGCATTCCAGTGGAAGAGGTGCAGCATGATATGAGAGCAGGCAGTGTGTGACTGCAAATGCCCTTGGGTTTGTGAGCATTACATGGGAGTGACACAGCAATAAAATGTCAAATACACAAGTGATGTGTCCAGGCCAACCATCCACAGTGAGCCCACTGCCTACCGCTGCAACCACAATGCCAAATGCACACTACAGTGAATATAATGTGGGCACATACACAATCCCAAGCATGCGCCAAGGGGACTCATGAACAACAGTGGACCTGAAATGAAAAAAATGCAAAGAAATACCACCTCCAGTAGCAAATGTGCAGAGGCAATACCGATGACACAAGATACTACACACAACGTAAACATTTGCAACACGTGGAAATACACATAGACAGGTGGTAATCCATCCCCAATGAGAGTCAACATAAACCATCCTAAAACATCCACACATCACCACAACCATGCCTGAATGCACACCATCATACACACAACCGAAGCCGTCATGCCAACCACACCGGCACACTGATGCCAAACATGCAGTGACCCTGCACACGGAATGAAATATGAAAAAATTCCAGTCAACCCTCAAGTTGTCTGATGGCCACACCCCCACATGTTAGACAGATGGGCACCCCTCCACCACCGAATATCACAGCATCAAAAAGACACACACAGTCAGGCCACAATACACATGAGCGACAATAAACAGATGCACTGGGAGAATATTAAAATATCAAATACGTACACAGAAAAAAAGACTACACAAAGGGTGGAATTAAGTCATTTAAAACCTGTACTTAAATATAACTATATGCATGAAAAACTGAGAAGGAATTTCTTGAAAGTCCGTGGAAGAAAAAAATGAAAATAAAGTCACAAATGCAACCTAATCCAAAATAAATATAATGATGGAAAACCTGTATTGAAATTGAAATATATACATAAAAAAAGGGAAGGAATGTCCGGGGAATAAGAAAAATAAAGCGCAAATGAAACCTCATTCCAAATAACTATTACAAAGGCAGCAGACTAGTCCTCTCCAATCTCTGACAACCTTTCTACCAGTGCTGAGTCTTAGGCAACATCCTCCTCCATCAGGGGGGCCTCCATTGTTGCCTGGAGGGTTTGCAGGGTGGTCACCATCTGTTGTTCTGCCTCTTCTGCCGACCAGCAAGTTGTCTGCAGGATGGCAGCCAGCCTCAGCGCTCACTGCAGCTCCACCTCAGCCCTGGCCATCATCACTGCAGCCCACACACGACAAAGCCTGCATAGCCCCCGTATGGACCTCCTGCCTCAAAGGTGCCACATGCTTCCTTGAGGTGGTATGCTCTGTCACAGTTTGCCTCCTCATGTTCGTTATTTGCCGCCAACGAACAGAGTGCAAGCAGTGTAGGTATGCCCTCTGACCTGATGATTGTTGTCGGTGGCATACGGCACCTGCACTGTTCAGAGGTGCCTGCTGACCCTCCACTGCCTGTGGCTGTATTGGTGCCTCTGTAGGCACAGTCACCACCTCATCTGACTTTGAAGGGACTCCCACCTCTGGCAGGGATGTTAACTCCACCAGTGGTGAAACATCTCATTGTGATGACCATCATGGCTACCATCAACATAGAGGGGGTGGCAGTCTGTTGCCCAAAGAGCGTGTACAAGTTATGTGAGGACCACTAGTCCAGGACCCACACCTATGCATTGCAAGTGCTGGAAGCATGTGCAAACCTTGGAGGTGCACTGTGCAGCCACGTGCAAGTTTTCGATCAATAATATTCTGGTCCTGGTGAAGTTCTACCCTGAGCTATATCCCCAGATCTGCGAGTGGAAATGGCGCCTGGATGCTGCTGGTCAGTAGCTATGTGGTGCATTGCTGTACAGTGCATGTGTGTTGTCTACGGGCCTTCATGATTGTAGTTACTCCCTTATGTATGCAGCATGTGTGTTTCATTGACCGATGGAAGCATGGACCCCGCCAGACTATGCTTGCCATGTGTGATGTCAGACATCTGTTGATTGGATATGCACTGGTATGTGCAGTGTTTGTAGTGTTACGGTTGCACCAACTGTGCACATGCAATGTCACTTGATGGTTAGACATGCTTGGGCAGTAAGGGTGACAAATTACAATGTTGTACCCATGTGAGGGGCATGCATGGATGATGTTGATTGTCCTGTTGGAGGATTAACCTTTCAGGGACATTGATGTGATCTGTCAGGCCGCTGCATGTGATGTATGAATGTGATATCTGAGTTGACGTGTGGTCATGCCAAGTGTATGTGCTTGGGGCTGCAGCATACTCATGTGTGTCTCTTCAATTTGTGCATGTATGTGTTGTATGCTTACAGGTCAGGCTGTCAGGGAGGCATGTTGGTTGATGTAATCGTGTGGACAGATACCCAAGCAGGTGTTTGCATGGCCATGTTGTGTGTAGTATAATCATGAGTGTCTACTGAGCTCCACCATTCCACTGGCTATCTTTCACCAATGTGTTCCCAGCACTACCCCAGTCTATCTGTGCTTCCATGCATTCTGTGGTTGGCCAACCTACCAGATCACTCCCTGTCCACCCCTGTTCCCCTGTGTCATTACTCCTGTGGCAACGCAGCAGGTTGAAGTTGAGTCACCTTGGCATTAGCATTGTGCCATGTCATGTTTCTTGGCATTTATCTGTGGATAACAGTCTATGTACTGTGTTGACATGTGAATATGTTGTGACTGTGCTCATCATTGACCCTGGAGTGGTATGTCTGTTTTCTTGGGAATTGCATGGGCATGTGTGTGTGTATGTGTGTGGGGGGCGGTGGCTGGTTTACCCATGGTAACATCATGTTACTGTGAATGTTGTGCATGCCACAGATGCTTTGACACTGTTGACTGATGTCAGTGTTCTATGTCTCCTTTCCCACAGTTGCTGTAGCTGGAGAAGAGGGTGTAATCGGTGCTGTGGAGCGTGGACGCAGGGACCGAGCCACCAGACTAAGGCACAGACAGCAGCCACTCCCCTGTTACAGCTCCTCTTTGGGGAGCAATGTAACTGAGGGAAGCACCTGGACCAGTGGGCGTGGCTGCTGGGGGAAAGTCCCAAGAGGTGAAGCAGTGGTGGGACACAGTGATGTCACACAGGGGCCATCCACAAGGTCAGAAACCCTGAGGTCATCCAGGATGATGTAGGTGGAGGAGATGGCCATTGCAGTCCAGCCCATGGGGTCAGGTGGGGTACTGAGGAGGATGTGCATGCAGCAACCGTGGGGTTGCCTGCACAAAATCCTGACCCTGGGCCACCGGATGCAGCAGTGCCCACCTTCTGGGATGCCTGCACCCAGACTATCATCCCCATGCCAATCGATGTGTCCATTCGGAATCATGTACCGCCCCTGCTGGCTGGTATCAAGAGGTCGACTGCAGTCATCTGTGATGATGTACATGCTACTTATAGTATGCTTGTGCATCATCACAATGAGATGTATCGCCTCATGACCTTACTGGCAACAGCAATGTTCTCGGGTGGCTTCCATGGGCTGTTCTCTGTTCTCTGTCTTGGCCCTCCATTTCTGCTTCCTCCTCTGTGCACCAGTCATCCTCCAGGTCTTCTTGCATCTTTCACACCACTGCTGTGTTGCTGGGTTGAAGAGAGCATCATCATTCTCCAGGACCAGATCCACCAGGATGCCAACTTCCTTGGATGTGAAGTTGGCAGCCCTCTGCATTGATGCCATGGGGTTACTGCTTGGTGAAGATGAAGATGGCCCAGACATGGCAACCCCTAAGGCAGGTGTGGGTGGGAAAACTGTCCTGGAAATGGGCTGTCGAGCAGTGATGGTGGAATGGAGAGTGGGAGTCTGACACAGCAGATGAGGTGGTCACAGGGTCAGACACAGGAGCACAGGCAATGGTGGGTCAACAGGTACTCCCAACGCAGTGCAGGTTGGCAGCAGGCACCCACTCTGGGCAGACAGCAGCAAATGGCAAAGTGGGAGGCAACACAGGGCAGGAGTAGGCATTAGATTTGGCATGGAGGCAGGCAGGAGAAGGGATGTCATCTGTGTCTAACATCTGAATCAGTCTAAAACAGAGTAAAGGCCTTTAGCACATAGGTTACGTGCCGTGTGGCTCATGGCAATGACAGTGATATTTAAAGGGTGCAACACGCATCACTGGTTGTGTGCACATAGGTACGAAGATGGTCAAGTTTCGCATTCACACATTTGGGGTGCTACACAATATGTTTCCTTCAAACAACTCGTAACACATTTTTCTTTTGGGGGTTGCCTCTGCACATACACACACGTACTTTTGTCGATTTTGAGGCATACAGTGTTTCGTGTACACAATTTTATTATTTCGGGGTGCTACTGCATATCGCGTACTAATGTTCTTTTTGCAAGTTTTCCCGGTATCGTGCACACAATTTGTGGCTACTGGGGTGGCACTGCATATTGCGTACTGCTTTTTTATCTTTTTGGAAGCTTTCTGGGTAATTCCGCACACAATTATTGGCTCTTGGGGTGTCACTGCATATCATGGAATATTTTTTTTTCTGGGGTACATTGGAGCCTTGCTGGACAAGGCCTCTAGACATCTCATAGACTGTTCTCTTCCACATATTACCCAGCACAATATATTGGTGTGCATTACATTCATCCATTGCATCTGGAACATAAGTGGTAAGGCCCCAAAAGAGAAATGGAGTAGACAGGGACGTGGTTATGGCACATCTGCCCCAGCCCGAGGAGGACGTGATATGCCCCAACCCAGAGGTGACCCGGCACTTGAACATGGACGTGGTCGGAGGCAGACCAGTGAAGCAGCACCACCTAAGGCTACTAGGCCCAAGAGGGGTTGCTCTATAGAGCAGGAAGGGGATCCAAGACATGGCACAGGAGAAGGGTCCGAAGAGGAAGAGGCGCTTCGGAAAAGAGAAGCTTCAGATCATTATAGACTATGTCACAGAACACCATCATGAGATGTACCCGTTTGTAGGCAGAAAATTACTCCAGCGCAGCTAATGGTGCATTGGAATACGGTCACAGCCCCATCAATGCTTGTAATTCGGAGGTACGCAATACTGAACAGGTCCAGAAGCAGATGAATTACCTCACGCAAATTACCAAGCTGAAGCTCAGTGAAAACCTGCCCTCTGCAGTGGCCGCTGGAGGGGGGCCACCAGAGTAGGGGCAGCTGACCCCGATAAAAGAGGCTACATGTCAAATGATCAGCATTGAGCAGGTGCAAGTCATGGGAGGCATGGAGACCTATGAGTACACATCAGGTACGTGGAATTTGTGTGCTTGTTATGTGTGGAATATCATGTTTGAGCAACCTATATATGTATTGTAGTACAGCTGCCTGCAGTTGACAGAAATGCTTGGTCAATGCATGTTTGCTACTTTATTCACTACTGTGACATGGCCTGTATTCTGCGAGGCTGCTGGGTGGTTTACATCTGTTGCACATGTGTGTGTGATAGTACACATCACCATCTACTGGGCCTCACGGCTGTGCCAGTACTTGCATGCAGGGTTAAAATGTTATAAACATGAGCACATAGCAGGAACCCATGATGTGGGCCCCTGACAGGCCTTCTTCACCCACACGGCACACCTGTGTCACGTCCAGTGATTGCTCATGCACCTTTTCAACCACTGCAACATTCATGGGGCCTGTCTCTTTGCATTGTACATCGAGTACATGCGACATATGTGGTCCAAGCAAATCATTTGCTGCTGAGGTACATGTACGTAAAGTCATCTACACTTATGGAATGCCTCGTCAGGCTGCATGTCTACGCTGACTGTAATGGCACACTGAGGTGTGACCAGCCTGCCAGGGCATGAGTGCGCACAGACCAGTGTTCTGTATAGCATGCATTATGTTCAGATAATTGAACTTGTAAATTGCAAAGGCCCAGCCTAGTCAATTCATAGATGAAATTAGCTTATGGCGGGTCATCATTACAAGGTGGTACTCTCCCATTGATATGTCTGTAGGCAGGCCATGCAAAAGACTACAGAGTTGATTCGTGCCAATGAGTGTGCATGTCTGCATTTCATGTCATATATGTGCATTTTAAAATAGCAAATATGATGATGCAGTTCAAGTTTGCATCACCAGTTTCACACGTATGCCTGTATGTGGTTATCAGTCAATACATGACTGTCACATGCCTTTTTTCTCACAAACATTGCCCTGTCTGTGTTCTTGAGACATACATGATCATGCTGACATGTGGGTTCTGTTTGATGTGGAATGACATTCCAGCAACATTGTTCACTCAGATGAGGCATGAGGCCTCTGTTGCTCCTCGTGTCATGAGAATTGTAGATGATGAAGTGCTAGTTCTCAGTCTGAGCATGTCTGGTAAACCACACTGGTAAATCTTTGTAGGATGCTGCCCATAGACAGGGACTGATGCCCCAACAAAATCACCAAACAGGGTGTATGAATGTAGGGAAAGCAGGTTGCACCTTTATACAATTCACAGGCCATAGATGGACATTAGCAGTATGAATAACAAAAGCTGCTCTTGACATGTCATATGGGGTCCATCTTTGAAGTGACACATGGGTGATACATGCACAACAGACCAGGACAATGCTTTGAATGACAGTCCTGGCATTAGCATCTCTAGTAAGTTTTGGCCTGCAGACAACGCATACTATGTTCTAGTGGTGTGGTGTGTGAGTTTGGGATAGTTGAGTTTTGCATTTCTGGTGAATGGTGGGATTCATTCATGTGATTGATTGTGGGTACAGTATGGCACACTTGTAGCTGCATATGTTAACGTTCACAGTGCACTATTGTATGTATAACTTGCACACAGCTGGCTCAAGGGACTACTAAGTGGCGTGGTAACACTGTGCCAGGGCACATTTGTTGCCCAGCCAACACACACAATGTGAAGTGTCATTGCGCATTGTTTGACATGACTGTGGCCGTTATATGACAGTGCCATTCAAAGCAACACTCAATGACTGTCAGTCACTCACTCATGGAAAGCCATTGCATGACACTTCACATGATATTGGGCCTCATTACGAGGCTGGCGGCAGTACAGGCACGGCTGCCGGCAGTATTCATTTTTTTCCAGTGCCCAGAAAAGGGCAGTTAATGGGTCATTATGACCTTGCCGGACCCCGTAATTGCCCTTTTCTGGGTGCAATAATAAATTCTTCCCTATTCCCATTTGAGCCCAATGGCACCCGCAAGCAGAACTCATGGTTTGCCGGTACAGTAACAATGGTAATTTCAATATGCTCATTCACGTCCTGCATTCTATGTTCATGTGGACTCTGCTTTTTGATTGTTCGCCTCTTGCCTCACTGACAGTTATGATGTCTTCTTACTGCCACCCTTCACCTCCACCCACCCCATGTGCCCTACAGGGACCTGCATGTGTGCTCCCAATCCACACTATTCTTTGACCTGTGGCAGAGCCCACTCCACATCCTTATCCGCTCAGATGACCTGTACTGCTATAAATCCACATCTTACACACACGTCCATTCACAGGACTACGCAACCTCAGCTGCTACCCTTCATGGCCTCTATGGAAACACATATCTGTACATATGTCTCCATTGACTATATAGGACAGGTTTGGCACACTTGGTGCATGTAGGTTTGTACTGGTTTGCTCATGTGGACACATGACAGACTTTACCTGTGTTCCTCAATCAAATCACTTGTTCATTTTTGTTTTCTGTATGTTCTCTCCTCCTGAATGTATAGCATGAATTTTATTTACAGTACTTGTTGATCTGATCCAGCACTGTGAGTGACTGCACGGTATGTGTGTGTACATTGTGGGCACATGTATGTGGTACTTCATCAGCTCCCCCAGCTTCTGCTCATCTGCTGTCCCTGTAGGTGTTGTCAGTGCACCTTATGACCCCCACCCTCTTCCTGAGAATTTCTTGGCCCGGCTGTGTAGTCTGTTTGCAGAATAGACAACAACTGGGGATTATTGCCATGTCCATTTACTGTGGTGTCCAACAGGGAGCTTGGTGGTTGGTGCAGAGTCTGGAGTTGTGGTTGAAGGGACTTATTTGCATGGATGTTGTGGACATGGGTCTCTTTCTGGTTTACATGCCATGGTGGGATTAGCATGTTGTTTTTGTGATGCAGAGCTAAGGATCTGCCCTTCTCCCTCCCCCCTATTGTCCTTTTTGGCACCCAACATGTTGTATTCTTCCATCAAAGTGCCTTTCAGGCTCTCAGACCATGCCTACATTTTCCTGTCTTTCTGTCACTGTCTTCCTCTCTTCAGCCCCTTTTCTCTTCCCTCACCCACTCTGACACCCACCATATGTCTCCTCATCTCCCCACCAGCAAGACTCTTCCTTGCACCACAATTACCCTGTCCCTCTCTCTCCACTCAGCAGCAAATTCATCACTCGGTGCCCTGTCTCCCTCTTGCCCTATGTCATCCTTCGCATTGGCTCACAAACTTGTACTTCCACTCCCCAGGACTTCACCTCCTCACTTTTTACTCCCCTGCATCCATGACACCTGACAGTGGTTGTGCATAACTTGTATGCCTGCAATCAATGGCCTGACTTGTGCCTACATCCCTGGGCTGACTGACACCTGTTTCCAGAGTTCATGTGATGCTGTGCATGAAGTTTATTTGCTTCACTGGTATTGATGGCTCTATCAATGAGTTTAGATGTTGTAAGTATGATTGTTGGTCACGCTGTGTTATTTGAACTTTGGGACGGTGACACTGGGTGGTCTATGGCCGTTATCATGTTTCATATGGGAGTTGTCAATTCTGGCCAGTTCCATTGCTTTAATGCAATGCATGTCTTTGCAAGGTTCGAATGCTGTTTCAGGTGGAACGCTGTGGATGCGAGACAGGTGGGTACCTTGTGCAGGTACGCTCGAGGCACTCAGGGGGGCACGTGTTGTGGTGTTGTTGGTGGCAGGGTGTCTGGCAGGGTGTGGGGTGATTTTTATTTGCCTTGGACTGAGGTGAGCATGTCCAGCTTCATGGGTGCGGGGAGCATGGTGTTGGGAGTCTTGAGAGTGCTTGCAATTTTAACATATGTCTTGCCTGCCAAGCAGCATCCCGTTCACTCAGCTTTTGATGGCATGTCTCCCCATGCTGGCAGTACACTCCTGGTACAAAATCACCTTTTGTGGGTGCTGTCCCAGGACAGATCCACACACAGCACACCATTTCAGGACATTGCATGGTACACCAGCAGATATTTTGCTACCTGTTGATGGATGCTCAGTGGATCTCAACGCTTCCTTCATTTCCCGGCTCATTGGTCCACGTTCAGTCCAGTCCCTGTGATCTCTGCATTTCCTTCCTCTTGCTTGTTCCCTTCTCCTTTTTGTGTGCCAGTCTCCATGACATCCGTTTCTTATTCCTTTCTCTTGTCGACTTGTCTCTTTTATGCCAGTTGCCTCTGTGACCTGCCTTCCTCTATGACTGCTGCCTCTTTGCCCAGTTGCTTTCTGGCAGATCCTGTCTTCACTGCAATAGATGAGAAGTTTGCATTCAGTCATCTTAGACATTCCATCATCGGCTCCCCTGCCAGTGTTTACTGAACTGGCCTGATGCCATGTTAATCAGGGGTTGCCATATCATATCATTGGGAGTGCTTCCAAAGGGATCCTGGGTTTCCAACCTCTTAGTTACCTCTCTTTGGGAGGCCTTTCAGTGTCATTCTGACTCCATCCAGATCTGAGGGTTCAGAATGGCCCCTCACCAGAACAAGGGGTAAGTGGTACCTGGTCCTTCACTGCATGGAACTCTGGGGGGCAGGTGGTGTAGGTGTTTTGGGTGGGGAAGGTGTCACTGTGTTGGTTGTTTTCATTACATTGGCCTGAGGTGACCGGATCCAGCTGCATGGGTGGAGGAACACACAGAGATGGGTGGCTGCAGAGTTATTGCTTCCATTTGTTGCATGTGTCATTGGGTGCATGGCTGGGTTAACTCCTCTGACCTTGTGTTGCTTTTGTATTCTGAGGCATTCTGCGTGGGAAGAGGGTTGATGTTATTCAGGAGAACAGTACTGTGGGATGCCTGCATGCATCACGTCAGCAGAGTAGGCTGGTTTGTAAGCCAAAAGAGTGGAGGAAGGATGCATCCCAGGGTAAAGCTGCAGCAGGCTCACAATGGGAAAGATGTGAGGTAAGATGTGCATCTTTCTTGTAGTGAACCTATGTCTATTTGTATGCAGATGGTTATTGTGGGCATAATTGTTATGAGGGAATGGGGTGGCCACACAAGCAATATATTGTTGTTAGCCACACATAGAGTGTCCAGGGAGGTTGACACAGGTGTTGGTCATGGTTTTCATTTAGTGCTGTACCTTCCCGCTTGTGTTCTCCTGTGTGTTGTTGGGGGTCTGCATGCGCTATTGTTGGTTGTGGCCATGTGAAAGTGGTCAGGGATTTTGTTGCTTATTTTGTGTGCTTTGGTGTGTGCAACATGGACGCTGTTGATTACAGTTGCTATAACTGTGGCAGTGTTTGTTGCAGTTTATGTTATGGCTATGGCAACACATAGTTTGCCTCTCACAGACACACATTCTCACGGCGTTGTTACGGGCATGTAGGATAGGCCACAAGTCATCATTGAATGGCACGAGGGATGTGGCTTCCATGTTGTGCTCCACAGCGGCCGGGTTTTCATTTGAAGTATGCTTGCACAAGCTGATTGTGTGCAGTTTCTCGCTGTGCCTTTTGTCAAACCAGGGGCAAGGGTCGTACCTGTGGCTGAGAGCAATGACCCTCTTACATATCGACTGGTATGCCACACTGTGTGTCAGCATTGTGCAGGACAAATGCTGCCACAATGTTTTTACATACTACCGGTGGGGCAAATAGCGATACCCCGCCAGAGTGGTCAAGGGATCGGAAACGTAACTTGAGCACCCCGAATGTGCGCTCCACTTTGCCTCTAGTGGCTGTATGTGCTGCATTGTACCTTACCTGTATCTTTGGTACACCCGGTTGTCTGGAATCCCAAACATCAAGGTGCGTGTTGGGACATTCTGGGTTCTCTGCATCCTCCTCCTCCTTCTTTCCCCAACTACGATGGCGCCCAGTATCCCTGCATTCATTGTGGCTGACCGCAGTGTGATCAGGAGGTACTTTGGTTATGTTTGCACTTGGATGGGTGTATTGTTTATGTGTTTATGTGTGTGGCTCTTCCCTCAACACGCTCACGTTATTCCATGTTATTCCTTATGCTCCCTCGTTTTGCCAGGGAATTTGAGAATATGAATGTTCATCCCCCTTTTTAATTCATAGCTTAGGCCCGTCCCACACTTTGCGTTGAGTGTCGCACACAGCGCTCAACTGCATGCAAAGACCTGACGGGTCCACACCTAGTCACGGAAATGTATGCATAGTCCGTTCCATAAATCACTGAATTGAGTTTTACATGCTGAAAAGTCACTTTTCAGCATGCAAAATATTCTATAAATCGGGCCCTTAGTCTTCTAATTTATCTTGAATTGACATTGTACATATATTGTGAACATTTTTGTCAATGCAGTCCTAAGCAGCAGTTAACATACTAGTCCCTAGACATAAAAAACACCCAAATATCAGCCAGCAGCTTTGTTAATTCCTTGAGTATTTGCAGGGGGATTCTCATCATCATTTTATCATTTTCTTTTAAATAATGGGTAGAAATTGAGTATTTTAAGGCACATTTTTCCAAAGATTTTGTACAAAATCATAGTATTAACAGCCAGTTCTGAACACATGAGATATCCCAATGCACCCGATGAAACAGTGAAGTGTATGAAATTATTAAAGAAAAATAAATGTGGCCGTGGCCCACCACCCTGGGTGCATGGAGAACATCATTGTTAGAGAAAACCCACAGTGAAGAAAATATGATTATTTTGGTTTACCTACATTTAGATTATATGCACATTTTAACATTATATCACTTATTTTACTTTTCAGTCAGAGATCCAAGACTAACACGTAGTGTTGCCATGAATGAGAACGTGACAATGAAGCAGACAGTGTACAATGTATAAATGCTCAATGTTATAATTATATATGGCGCAAAACTATGGACTATTAAACGTGTTATGAATAAAATTGCCTCTACAGCCCACAATGAACAGAGTCGCTTCTGGGTGTAGCGGAAGCAACAGGGCTAATCCACGCAGGGGAAGAAAATGACCGCATGTGCTTTAGACAGTTGGAGTATTTTTGTATGTATTTTTACATTTAATTCTCTGTTAGGGTCCTTGTATTGTGTATTGTGCTTTTGAGACATCATTTGTGAATCCCTTTCCGTTGGTCTTTGACTCTCTTTCCCTCCCCTTTCATCCTTGTATGCCAATAATACAAAATAATAGGAAAAATAAACATTTTCTGAAAAACCCTTAAAAAGCTGTTTGAGGTTGTTTTTTTAAAATACATCTCTTTACCTCAATGTTCCTCCTTCCACCCCGAAACAAAAGAATGAATAAAACCCTTTGTGAACCCCCTTTTAATTGTTTTTAATACCTTTCCCTTACACCACACCAAAAAAAACAGCTGCACAATCCTTGTAACTAGGAGAAACCCATCGTGAAAAACTTCCCTCACCATCATAATATCAAATGGCTAATTAGAAGGAGCTCGAGATGGAGGTTTAACATGAGGTTGAACAAAAGAAGGTAGAAATTGTGGGGTAGCACTCGTGGGGTAGCACTCGGGGGAGATGAAGAGCTGGAAGAAGGACATGAGGAGGTGGAAGACGAAGCAAGCAGCTGCGGGAACG
The DNA here is from genome assembly GCF_040938575.1 of Ambystoma mexicanum. Classification (NCBI taxonomy): domain Eukaryota; kingdom Metazoa; phylum Chordata; class Amphibia; order Caudata; family Ambystomatidae; genus Ambystoma; species Ambystoma mexicanum. The sequence continues at coordinate 86,566,274 of NC_090941.1, forward strand.
TGAAGAGGTTGATGAGAGGTAGCAGGAAGTGGAACATGAGGAGGCAGACATTGATGGCAGCAGCATGGAGAATATGAAGAGGCGCATGACAGATAACATGTGGTTCATGAGTTGGTGGAACAGGAAGAGGAAGAGCCAAGGTCGGCGAAGAAGGATGAGAGGCACGGTACGGCAGAGAAGGAGGAAATGGGGCAGCAGGTGGAAGCATGGCAGCTAGAGGAGGGGGAGAAGGAGAAGGTTGAAAGCTGATACTAATGGCTCCCATCCTCTGGAGTACTGGGGCACTTTGGCAAATACATCACAGTTTGCTTTTCTCAGGCATGTAGCATATATTGCTATGTAGTGCAATGTATGGACAGGCTTCATGTGTATATCGACATGACAAGGTCAACACATGCATACTTGTAATCACATGCTGTCAGTCCTATTTTGTTCTTGGTAGCATAGGGAGATTCAGCCGGCTAACTGAGGCTATGCGGTGGCCTTCAGCAGTACTGTGCACCATGTGCAGTACTTCTCCCTGTTTACTTAAATGCGTGTTGTATGTCTCATATGTCATGAGTAGGCCACATTACTATGGCTTTGTTCACACAAATTGCATGGGAAAAGACTCTTATGACTCTGCTGATTCGGATGCAGAATCAGAAGTGGATGATTCTCTGAGGGAGAAGGTGAGTACGCCAATGGCCAGATCAGATGTGGCTGTTTAGTCTTTGTCAGTGCAGCAGGCTTCACATGACCATTTTGTGGTGGGCCCCACGTCTGCGGTGGTTACAGCTGCAAGACCTTCCTCTCATGAGTTGGTGTCAGATTCTGGAGCTGATTTCCAATGAAGGGTTGGAGACCTGCAGCCACCAAGAAGGGCCCCACAGCAATGTGCCTGGTCTCTTGCATGCAGATGCTAAGGCACATAGAGAGGCTGTGAGGCAGGAGATGTTGGCTTCTCGTAAATCTGATTTCCATGAGATGGAGAGTTTGAGGGCTTCACTGCACGATGACCTCTCAGCCACAAGGATCCAGCTCCACAAAGAGATGGACACCTTGAGACAGACACTGTCCCAGCAACTTCAGACGGCACGAGTGAATGCACATACAGACTCTGTGGCCATTCGGGAAGAAGCGCATCATGATCTCACCACCTTTGGAGAGCTGGTGCATGCATCCGCGTCAGCAGCTGGCCCTAGTCAACGAAGACCAGGCTTTGACACTGTGTGGATTGAATCCACCGGAACACCCCACAAACAACTGATGATCCAACGCAGCAATCCCAGCACACCGGCGGCACCTCAACCACCTCTGCTGTGATGTACATGAGCCCATGGTGGTTTTTTAATTTTTTTTGTGTATATTTATTTTCATGTGTATATGGACACGCATCCTTTCCCTACCCCCTCCAGGGTGGAAATTTGTTTAGCCCCATTCCGGGATGGGCACTTTTTTTCACCTGACCAGGGTGGTCTACATTTTTTTTTTATTGGCCCCTTGTCCGGGATGGACTCATTGTTCCAATTATTTTATACCCCTATCCATGATGGTGGTTTATGGTGTTTTTTGGACAGTTTATTTGTAATCCGACCTTGAGAGATGTGCTGTTGCCCTCTGAATGGATTGTTGACTGAAGTACTGGACATGAAGAAATGCACAGTCGTGTGCACTGCCATAGTTGATTTTCTTACAACAGGATCACATGTGCAGGTAAGAATGGGTGCATAGTTTCCTTTTGTAAATATGTACATTATGCATGATTTGCTACTATGGCTGGTGACATACAATGTCCCATGTTAGTGATCCTGATTCATCCAGTGACTGCACTCTATGAGAGGTCCAGAGGTCCACCCTGTACCCTTTAACCTCGCTAGTCCCCATGCCCTCAGCCAGGCACTGGCCTTCCATTCACAGACACTGAGGTACAGTATCAGGTGAAGGTGATGAGGGAATCACATCAGGTCATATCTCTCAGCAGGTAAGGTTGAGCACTTCCAATCATGTAATGACTGTATTAGTGGTCACCACACTCTGTTACATTGGGTCTAATCATTTTGTCACTGTGAATGTCAGTGCAGATGCGTATTTGCCCACATGCATGTGTGTGTATGTACCCTTGTACATCCATGTGTGTGCATTGGTTTTCGGGTTGCACTTCTGCAATGGACAGTCAGATAATGTTGATGGGCAGCACTTAGCACACTTGAGTCATTGGCAGTATTTGCCACATTCGACATCAATATGCTCATTCACGTCCTGCATTCTATGTTCATGTGGACTCTGCTTTTTGATTGTTCGCCTCTTGCCTCAATGACAGTTATGATGTCTTCTTACTGCCACCCTTCACCTCCACCCACCCCATGTGCCCTACAGGGACCTGCATGTGTATTCCCTATCCATACTATTCTTTGACCTGTGGCAGAGCCCACTCCACATCCTTATCCGCTCAGATGACCTGCCCTGAAATAAGTCCACATCTTACACACACGTCCATTCACAGGACTACGCAACCTCGGCTGCTACCCTTCATGGCCTCTATGGAAACACATATCTGTACATATGTCTCCATTGACTATATAGGACAGGTTTGGCACACTTGGTGCATGTTGGTTTGTACTGGTTTGCTCATGTGGACACATGACAGACTTTACCTGTGTTCCGCAATCAAATCACTTGTTCGTTGTTGTTTTCTGTATGTTCTCTCCTCCTGAATGTATAGCATGAATTTTATTTACAGTACTTGTTGATCTGATCGAGCACTGTGAGTGACTGCACGGTATGTGTGTGTACATTGTAGGCACATGTATATGGTACTTCATCCACTCCCCCAGCTTCTGTTCATCTGCTGTCCCTGTAGGTGTTGTCAGTGCACCTTATGACCCCCACCCCTTTCCTGAGAATTCCTCACCCTGGCTGTGTGGTCTGTTTGCAGAATAGACAACAACTGGGGATTATTGCCATGTCCATTTACTGTGGTGTCTGACAGGGGGGGTTGGTGGTTGGTGCAGAGACTGGAGTTGTGGTTGAAGGGACTTAATTGCATGGATGTTGTGGACATGGGTCTCTTACTGGTTTACATGCCATGGTGGGTTGAGCATGTTGTTTTTGTGATGCAGAGCTAATGATCTGCCCTTCTCCCTCCCCCCTATTTTCCTTTTTGGCACCCAACATGTGGTATTCTTCCATCAATGTGCCTTTCAGGCTCTCAGACCATGACTACTTTTTCCTGTCTTTCTGTCTCTATTTTTCTCTCTTCAGCCCCTTCTCTCTGCCCTCACCCACTCTGACACCCAAAACCTCTCTCCTCATCTCCCCACCAGCCAGACTCTTCCTTGCACCACAATTCCCCTGTCCCTCTCTCTCCAATCAGCAGCAAATTCATCACTCTGTGTCCTGTCTCCCTCTTGCCCTATGTCATCCTTTGCATTGGCTCACAAACTTGTACTTCCACTCCCCAGGCCTTCAGCTCCTCACTTTTGGTGTATCTTTACTCCCCTGCATCCATGACACCTGGCAGTGGTTGTGCATAACTTGTATGCCTGCAATCAATGGCATTACTTGTGCCACATCCCTGGGCTGACTGACACCTGTTTCCAGAGTTTATGTGATGCTGTGCATGAAGTCTGTTTGCTTCACTGGTAGTGATGGCTCTATCAATGAGTTTAGATGTTGTAAGTATGATTGTTGGTCACGCTGTGTTATTTGTACTTTGGGACAATGACACTGGGTGGTCCATGGCCTTTAGCATGTTTCTTATGGAAGTTGTCAATGCTGTCCAGTACCATTGCTTTAATGCAATGCATGTCTTTGCAAGGTTCGAATGCTGTTTCAGGTGGAATGCTGTGGATGTGAGACAGGTGGGTACCTTATGCAGGTACGTTTGAGGCACTCAGGGGGGCACGTGTTGTGGTGTTGTTGGTGGCAGGGTGTGTGGGGTGATTTTTAATTGCCTTGGACTGAGGTGAGTATGTCCAGCTTCATGGGTGTGGGAAACATGGTGATGGGAGACTTGAGAGTGCTTGCAATTTTAACATATGTCTTGCCTGCCAAGCAGCATCCTGTTCACTTAGCTTTTGCTGGCATGTCTCCCCATGCTGGCAGTACACTCCTGGTACAAAAGACTCTTTTGTGGGTGCTGTCCCAGGACAGATCCACACACAGCACACCATTTCAGGACATTGCATGGTACACCAGCAGATATTTTGCTACCTGTTGATGGATGCTCAGTGCATCTCAATGCTCCCTTAATTTCCCGGCTCGTTGGTCGTCGTTCAGTCCAGCCCCTCTGATCTCTGCCTTCCCTTCCTCTTGCCTGTTCCCTGCTAATTATTGTGTGCCAGTCTCCATGACATCCGTTTCTTATTCCTTTCTCTTGTCGACTTGTCTCTTTCATGTCAGTTGCCTCTGTGCCCTGCCTTCCTCTATGACTGATGCCTGTTTGCCCAGTTGCTTTCTGGCAGATCCTGTCTTCACTGCAATAGATGAGAAGTTTGCATTCAGTCATCTTAGACATTCCATCATCGGCTCCCCTGCCAGTGTTTGCTGCACTGTCCTGATTCCACGTTAATCAGGGGTTGCCATATCATATCATTGCGAGTGCTTCCAAGGGGATCCTGGGTTTCCAAACTCTTAATTACCTCTCTTTGGGAGGCCGTTCAGTGTCATTCTGACTCCATCCAGATCTGAGGGTTCAGAATGGCCCCTCACCAGAACAAGGGGTAAGTGGTACCTGGTCCTTCACTGCATGGAACTCTGGGGGGCAGGTGGTGTAGGTGTTGTGGGTGGGGAAGGTGTCACTGTGTTGGTTGTTTTCATTCCATTGGCCTGAGGTGACCGGATCCAGCTGCATGGGTGCAGGGACACAAAGAAATGGGTGGCTGGAGAGTTATTGCTTCCATTTGTTGCATGTGTCATTGGGTGCATGGCTGGGTTACCTCCTCTGACCTTGTGTTGTTTTTTTATTCTGAGTCATTCTGCGCGGGAAGAGGGTTGATGATATTCTGGAGAACAGTACTGGTGGATGCCTGCATGCATCAAGTCAGCAGAGTAGGCTTGTTTGTAAGCCAACAGAGTGGAAGAAGGATGCATCCCAGGGTAAAGCTGCAGCAGGCTCATAATGGGAAATATGTGAGGTAAGATGTGCATCTTTCTTGTAGTGGACCTATGTCTATTTTTATGTAGATGGTTATTGTGGGCATAATTGTTGTGAGGGAATGGGGTGGCCACACAAGCAATATATTGTTGTGAGCCACACATAGGGTGTCCAGGGAGGTTGACACAGGTGTTGGTCATGGTTTTCATTTAGTGCTGTACCTTCCCGCTTGTGTTCTCCTGTGTGTTGTTGGGGGTCTGCATGCGCTATTGTTGGTTGTGGCCATGTGAAAGTGGTCAGGGATTTTGTTGCTTATGTTGTGTTTTTTGGTGTGTGCAACATGGACACTGTTGATTACAGTTGCTATAACTGTGGCAGTGTTTGTTGCAGTTTATTTTATGGCTATGGCAACACACAGTTTGCCTCTCACAGACAAACATTCTGACGGCGTTGTTATGGGCATGTAGGATAGGCCACAAGTCATCATTGAATGGCACCAGGGATGTGGCTTCAATGTTGTGCTCCACAGCGGCCGGGTTTTCATTTGAAGTATGTTTGCTCGAGCTGATTGTGTGCAGCCTCTCGCTGAGCCTTTTGTCCAATCAGGGGCAACGGTCGTACCTGTGGCAGAGGGCGATGGCCCTCTTACATATCGACTGGTATGCCACACTGTGTGTCAACATTGTGCAGGACACATGCTGCCACAATGTTTTTACATACTACTGATGGGGCAAATAGCGATACCCTCCCAGAGTTGTCAAGGGATCGGAAACGTGACTTGAGCACCCCGAATGTGCGCTCCACTTTGCCTCTAGTGGCTGTATGTACTGCATTGTACCTTACCTGTACCTTTGGTACACCCGGTTGTCTGGCATCCCAAACATCAAGATGCGTGTTGGGACATTCTGGGTTCTCTGCATCCTCCTCCTCCTTCTTTCCCCAACTACGATGGCGCCCAGTATCCCTGCCTTCATTGTGGCTGACCGCAGTGAGATCAGGAGGTATCGCCGTGACTTTTCCTGATGTGACGAAGCGCAGTAAAGTCCATAACTTTGGTTATGTTTGCACTTGGATCAGTGTATTGTTTATGTGTTTATGTGTGTGGCCCTTCCCTCAACACGCTCACGTTATTCCATGCTATTCCTTATTCTCCCTCATTTTGCCAGGGAATTGGAGAATATGAATGTTCATCCCCCTATTTAATTTATAGCTTAGGCCCGTCCCACACTTTGCGTTGAGTGTCGCACACAGCGCTCAACTGCATGCAAAGACCTGACGGGTCCACACCTAGTCACGGAAATGTATGCATAGTCCGTTCCATAAATCGCTGAATTGAGTTTTACATGCTGAAAAGTCACTTTTCAGCATGCAAAATATTCTATAAATCGGGCCCTTAGTCTTCTAATTTATCTTGAATTGACATTGTACATATATTGTGAACATTGTTGTTAATGCAGTCCTAAGCAGCAGTTAACATATAAGTGCATAGAAACACTTGTGTACAGGCGCGTTATAAATGTCATATCATAGCAAGAATTGTAAAAATAAAATCGTTTTCATTCCAGCGGCATACGAACCACCCAAATACAAGCTAGCAGCTTGGTTAATTCCTTGAGTATTTGCAGGGGGATTCTCATCATCTTATTCTTTTAAATAATGGGTCAAATGGAGTATTTTAAGGCACATTTTTCCAAAGATGTTGTACAAAATCATAGGATTAACAGCGAGTTCTGAACGAATGAGATATCCCAATGCATCCGATGAAAAAGTGAAATGTCTGAAATTATTAAAGAAAAATAAATCTGGTCGTGGCCCACCACCCTGGGTGCATGAAGAAAATCATTGTTAGAGAAAACCCACAGTGAAGAAAATATGATCATTTTGGTTTACCTACATTTAGATTATATGCACATTTTAACATTATATCACTTATTTTACTTTTCAGTCAGAGATCCAAGACTAACAAGTAGTGTTGCCATGAATGAGAACGTGACAATGAAGCAGACAGTGTACAATGTATAAATGCTTAATATTATAATTATATATGGCGGAAAACTATGGACTATTAAACGTTGTATGGTTAAAATTCCCCTAAAGCCCACAATGAACAGAATCACTTCTGGGTGTAGAGGAAGAAACAGGGCTAATCCACGCAGGGGAAGAAAATGACTGCTTGTGCTTTAGACAGTTGGAGTATTTTTGTATGTATTTTTACATTTAATTCTCTGTTAGTGTCCTTGTATTGTGTATTGTGCTTTTGAGACATCATTTGTGAATCCCTTTCCGTTGGTCTTTGACTCTCTTTCCCTCCCCTTTCATCCTTGTATGCCAATAATACAAAATAATAGGAAAAATAAACATTTTCTGAAAAACCCTTAAAAAGCTGTTGAGGTTGTTTTTTAAAATACATCTATTTACCTCAATGTTCCTCCTTCCACCCCGAAACAAAAGAATGAATGAAACCCTTTGTGAACCCCCTTTTAATTGTTTTTAATACCTTTCCCTTACACCACACCAAAAAAAACAGCTGCACAATCCTTGTAACTAGGAGAAACCCATCGTGAAAAACTTCCCTCACCATCATAATATCAAATGGCTGAATAGAAGGAGCTCGAGATGGAGGTTTAACATGAGGTTGAACAAAAGAAGGTAGAAATTGTGTGGTAGCACTCGGGGGAGATGAAGAGCTGGAAGAAGGACATGAGGAGGTGGAAGACGAAGCAAGCAGCTGCGGGAACGTGAAGAGGTTGATGAGAGGAAGCAGGAAGTGGAACATGAGGAGGCAGACATTGATGGCAGCAGCATGGAGAATATGAAGAGGCGCATGACAGATAACATGTGATTCATGAGTTGGTGGAACAGGAAAAGGAAGAGCCAAGGTAGGGGAAGAAGGATGAGAGGCATGGTGCAGCAGAGAAGGAGGAAATGGGGCAGCAGGTGGAAGCCTGGCAGCTAGAGGAGGGGGAGAAAGAGAAGGTTGAAAGCTGATACTAATGGCTCCCATCCTCTGGAGTGGGTAACAGAGACCAGAGGAGGGGACACATACATGGGTACTCCCCCAACACTTTCTGGTATTGGCCCCTGCCGGGTGTGTCAGTACTTCACTCTGTCTGATAGGAAACTACAGGCAGAAGTGCGTGCAGTTTTGTGGAAGGCCTGCACAAATCTATTCTGCAGGGTGGGAAGAGTGAGCGATAACCTCCTCCAGTTGTGCAGAGGAAATATTTGGCAGCATGTCTCGAGCTGCTAGGGTATTCCCCAACATGGAATAGAAGACGGCAGTGTTCGAAAGAGGCCCTGCCACAGCCAGCAACAATGGCTGAGGATTTCAGGCGTGTGTTGACTCTGCTGCCCTCCACTCCCTCTTCTCTGGTGCAAAGGTTAGTTGTGCTTTGTATGAGCAGCCAGCGTAATTGTCTGTTCTAGCATAGAGGTACACATTGCCAGGGGAAGGACAAAGACACTGCGGTCCAAGATTCTCTGCAACTAAATGGAGAAAGCGCGGAACAGACTGACAATTGTTTTAAAAAATATATATTTTTAGGAACAGTATGATAATTACAGCAAAAATTTAAAGTGGGGCACATGGGAGAAAACCCCAGTGGGCAGAATCATAGAGGAAAACCTGGGAGCAGAACAGTGGAAGTAAGAAAGTGGAATGATGGGCAGGTTAGCGAGGAGCACATGGAATCACAACACGTATTGCAATTAATAACATGACTGCAAGTTCTGGCCAAACAAGAGACAATAGCCTTGCCTCCTACCTACATTCCTAGCAATGGCATATGCAGACTGCTGCCATTTCCCTATCCTACTTTGTCACTGTAGATCCTTATCTCTCTCTCTCTCTTTCTGTCTCTCTCTCTCTCTCTCTCTCTCTCTCTCTCTATCCCTCGTTCTCTCTCTCTCTCTCTCTCTCTCTCTCTCAGAATTGACAGAGAATGAAAGCTTGCAGGCTACACTCATTACCATAACGGGAGTGCTAAGGGTTATGGGAGACATACACATTAGGTTCAGAAAATGTCTGACTGATAAGTGGAAACCCCACGTGCTTACATAGGGTTGGTGGGTTGAGTGTCACCACAAACCTCACTCTAGTTTGCTCAGGTGTTGCACTCAGTGGGCCCTACTAGCAATTTTCCCATTGTGGCAAGCTCTACTGGGAAGGAATGAAGTTTGGAAGGTGATTGAGGCAGGTGCCAGAATCCCTAGTTGTTTCTCCTAGAGGTCATTGGGCCTCATTAAAAGTATGGCGGTAAGGCAACAATGGTGCCGGTATCGCTACCGGCACTGTTGCTACCGTACCGCCATACTATGAGTTCTGCTCCCGGGTGCCCTTGCAGCCACCAGGTCTGACCTGGTGGCCGTACCGGCACCCACGAGCAAAACATGATGGTAGCACCAGTACTGTTATTAACGGTACCGGTGCTACCATCCTCCCTATTCCCATTCAGTCCTATGGGGCCGAATGGGGATGGGGAGTCCCTTATTACCGGCACCCACGAATGGGCAATTACCGGGTCTGCCAAGCGGGTGCTGGAATTTTTCATTTAAAATTCATTTAAAATGATTTAAACCCCTTACCCAAAGCACAAATAGCCATATGTCCAAAAATAATACCTTACTAATGTCTCAGAAAATCTTGGAGAACCCAAAGAATTCTGATGTTGTTGGCTGTCAGGTAGTGGGGAGATCCCAAAAGATTCTCATGTTGGCAGCTCTCAAACCTGTCAAAAGGTAACTCTCTCAAAACTCAAACTACTGTGGTTATGAAATAGCAGGAGCAGAAACTAAGAGCAAAAAAAAAAACGCTAATAGAGTCTGGTCATCATGTGACAGTCATACCTCATCCACACCAGCATTTAATCACAAGAGCTTTCGATTTCTCAACAAAAAAACACTAAAAACCCAGTTCCACTTCATCGTCGAAGCTGGTGCATCGGTTATGGAGTGCCTTGCCTTACTCTATCTCAACACAGTTCTAGCTCATTTTAATGAATGGTAATTGTTCAAGATGGATTATATACAGGATTCACCTGTGGTCAGACATAATAGCCCTGAGGAATATATCCTGGAGGTTTTCTGTCGCCCGTCCATCACTGCAGTCAGTAGTGCTCACAGAAGATGGGTTATGTAGGTGACAAGTGAAATGTACACATTGATGATGAAGAAGACAATGGGCCTCATTACTAGTGTGGCATTCTTGAAATAAGGGTGCCGATAGCAACGTACCGGCACCCTTTCTGGACCGCCACACTACAAATCTGCCTGCAGGGGCTGTTGCGCACAGCAGGTCTGACCTGCCAGGTGCAACAGACCCGGTAAGCCGACTTGTCATGGAAGCACCAGCACCATTATCAACGGTGCTAGTGCTTCCGTGCAACCATTTCCACAAGTTCCTTTGGGACTCCATGGGAATGGGGGCTTACCCAGTGGCACCGGGATATCAGGCAGCAGAAACAGTGTTACGAGTTTGGCAGTGCTACTGGCAAGTTTCCGCCGAACTCGTATTGAGCCGTAATGTTTTTTTACTTCTCTTTTACTTCTCTGGTGATGGTCTGTTGAGCACAGGCGTTGTTGTATATTCTTCCTGTCTCTGTTCTCAAAGTTACATTTCTACCTGCTGCATTAGTGCATCTTTCTACTCCTGAACTGCAATTTGTTCTGCTGGGTTCTCATGTGGAAGAAGCACAGTGACTTTGAGCTTGAAACATTGGTCATGAAATTAGGCCTTGAGTTATTTAATCTTATCTTATCTTTCAATTAAACTGTGAATGGATTTGCATGTACGGTTAAGAGCACATCCCTGTGCTGTACTCAGCTTGTTGGACATATCACAGTCCCTTTTCATGATGGATAGGTGGAATACTAGCAGGTACGCAGGTGGCAGAACTTCACTGTGTGGTGTACATGGTTGATGGCCTCCTAAAAAGGCCAAGCATACAACACATATCATAGACCATTTGCCACTTTTATGGCATAAAGTATGGCCCTTTTTTGACTCAGCCGTCACTGTTGCAATATCTAGTGTTGCTTCTGCTTTTTGCAATTACTCAGTCCAACATTTTCAAAGTAGAATTCTTGTGGGTGGCAAATATCAATATTTAAGTGGTGATGTGGCAACTTGTGCTGTAATAACAATTGGTGTAGCAGATATCTTACACAGTAGGCCCTCTGAAGAGTGAGCTGATCTTCCGAGCCACTGAAACCATATTCTTTCCGGTTAGCAATTGATGATGAAACCTGTCTCCCAAGACAATTTTTTTCTGGTAATGACGGGAAGTGCTCCCCGAACTGGCACATATCTTAATTTATTTGGCACTTGATTTGAATTTCTTTTTAATTATATTACATTATCTTTTAATTTCCTGGTAATGTCTCATGAGTGCTGAGGTTGCCTGGCATCCCCATTTGCATTGTGTAATGATGCTTGTATTTCCTTGCAAGGTTTCCAAGCCTGCCCCAGAGATATGTAGAATACACTGACCCACACAGCAGAATTCCCATCCATAACCAAGCAGCATTTCAGCAGCTAACAACAAAATGGCTGTGCTGGCTCCTTTGCACACCATTGCCCCGCATCAAAACTGTGTGTTGCAGCTACAAAATGATGGCTGCACTGTTTTTCCAAGCACCATTGGGCAAGTTGGAACAGGGAACACACCAAGAAAGGCTGCCAGGGTGTGTTCTTGTGTGTGCTAAAGAAGCAAAGTGAAAAGCAGCGCTGCTTTGCTGCAAGCCCAAAGTTTTGATTGAAAAGGGACAATATTTTACATTTAAAATGATGCCGCTCTGATGCTCTTTTCATCTGTTCAACATCACACTGCTTTTATCAGTGAGACCCTGCCATGCCCATCCATATTCAGATTATGCTCCAGCAGAAGAGGGCATTATCCCTGAATAACAGGCTGTGTCAGACCAGATCTGGCAAATCAACAGAAGCTTTACTTTTAGCCGCATGGGAAAACACTTGACTTTTGGGCTACAAAATGTCAAAAATCAATGCTTCAAAAGAAACCCTAGCTCTAAGGGCATGTGTCAATTTCAGTGGACCTGTGTCCTGAACAGGTTGATGTATAAGAGAAACTGACCAGGGCTGCAAAACAATGTTGGGAAGTCAGATGGAAGAGAAAACCTTTTGAAAGGAAAACCTTTTTTAAAAACAAACAAACAAACAAAACAAACAAACAAACAAACAAACAAACAAAGGGACAGCCCAGCAGACTTCAATACGTGTTAAAATGTGCTTTTGCAAATAAAGAAAAATACCTGTTTTAAAAGTGTAATGTGGAATAACGCCCTGTCCCTGCCTAGCAGTGTAAAGAGAGATTTGCTGGGAACCATATATGGGATGTTTTATTTCCACAGGCTTGCTTCTGAGTCAGAACAAAAGAAAATAAAATAAAGAAATAAATGTTTTGGCTGTACTGGAAAAACAGCCCAAACAGGTTTTCTGCAATGGCTCAATGGACATTTGGGTGCTGACAACAGGAGTGCCCTCCCCATAAGAGAAACCACAAGGGATTTCTGGGATGCCTACATGTTAATTGTACCCTTTGAAACTTTGAATGGACCAGAAGGCAGCATATCACACGCTCATCAGACTTTTGTCTGTGCTCCAGGTTGAGACAAAAGATTCTGGGACACTTACTTGTGACTTTTAGAAAATCACCTCCCCTCAACCTCTACTGCAGAGCTTCAAAGCAAACTCCAGAGCAGCCTTGTAAGCTATGCCCTTATTTGGTAGACAATGCTGGCCATTTGGCTAAAAGGGCTATTTTATGAATACATTTCAAGACTCTTTATCTCCGGAATTGGAAAACACAGTAATGCAAAAGTTTCACAATCTAGAAACAATTTTGGTGGCTTTAATTTAATAAGTGTTAGCCCACACTGACATATTGGGGACAGAAATGGCATAGCATTGGATATTCTGAGGAAAGTGTACATGATGCAACTTTAAAATGTAGTATTGGCATGCCTTATGATAATCTATACACACGTATAAAGTTACAGAATTTTAGGTAAATAATTTCATTGAAAATGATGAAAAACTATTAGACGGACGAAACAAAGTCCTACAAACTGTAGATTCGGACTGCCATTCTCTCTGTGAAATATGTAATCTACTTATGCAATTTGCAAAAATGCTGCAACTGTATAAATGTGTGATTTATGTTAAGATGGATTTTTGGCAAAAAGGACTGTGGGATGGCTTTGCACCTCATAAAACACAACACCCTAAACTGAGTCCCCTCCTGGAGGAGGCGACCACCATGGGCTAACCTTTCTGGTTCTTCGGGGTAGGTCTAGCTTAGTTCTGCCCAACAATAAACCTGGTGATGTCACCCGCTTTTATATAATGGGTGGGGGCTTACTGGGATAGGACACACCCTCTCCTGAATTTCCAGCACCAGCATATCCAGACATTCCAGATCCACCTTTGCAAGATTCCAGACTCTTCTGCCAGGCCATAGTCTATCTGACCCTATCCCAGCAAGGCCACTGATCCAGAAACCCCACTAAACATCCCAATAACAAAGGGGAAACATGTGGTACCCTTTTGGGGAGCATCCTGTAACCAGATCAGATTTTTGCCCACTTCCTGCATGCCTGCTATACCCTTTCCAACCAGTGACCAGACTTGCCCAGCTGTTTGCTGTAAGGGGTGCCTGCCGTGCTGTGACCAGAGCCTTTGAGTCCAGAACCTGGTTGGCTGTCCCAAATCCCAAACTCAAGTGCGTATTGTGAGTATTTCCCCATCCCATAGCAACACATAGCCTACCCCATCTTGACCCTTTGTCTTTGTCCTATTTCCTAAGTAATCATATTCATACCCTGGTAACTTGTTAAAGACTGTTAGAATTCTCTGTGCATCCTGTCTGTGATTCCCTAGTGTTAGCGCTATCCTTCCATTCACCCCATCTTGTAACTCTTTAGCAATATTTTGAATAATTTAATTAATTTCCACATAAAGAGACACGCGGCATGAAAGGGGTTAATGCGGCCGCTTAACCTGTTTTCATGGGCAGCGCTATCTTCTTGATAGTCTAGTTTAAGTAAAACTCGCTTTTTCTTTCCAAACCGATCTTCCCATTTTAACTGCTTTATTTCACCGAAACCGAATTTGTTTCACTTGAAAATCTCATCCAATTCTTTAGCTAGAGTCCCTCTTTCACTTCTATATTGTCCCTGTGATGTGCATCTATTCCCCAGCCTAAAAAACCGCATTCTGATTCTGTTTATTTCACCTGTTTAAAAAAGAAAACCTTTTGACATTTAAAACTGAAAAAAAGTTACATTGTAACTTTTCCACGTGTGATTTGACTGCACTGTGTTCTCACTTTCCAGTTGCTTTTGAACTGTATGCCTTTTGTGATACATTGCCTTATAGTTGCTAGTGATATTACATCCCTGATACTGTGATAAAACATATGTGCCTCATTATTTAACCACACATATTATAAATTATTTGTCAAATTCCGAGTGGCATTTTATGCAATTGCAAAGGGTTTTTGCCTCTTATTTTGTGAGGGAAGGTCGGATTTTAATTCTGTTTGCTGTGCAGTGTCTCGGACTCCCTGCTGCTTCCTTCTATCTACTCCAAATTGGATCAATTGGGGTTTGAGGGAACTTTGCAGGGGGGAATCTTACCTTGGGCACTATTTATCCTAATTGAAAAAGTATTCATATTATTTGGTGCTTTGGAAATGTTTGTGTAGAAGGTTCCCCAAGTGCATTTCAGTGGGTTTCATTGTTATTATCACCTCATTGGGGATTGCTGCCCAATATAAAAATTGTGTGATTTTCTTTGAATTTTAAATAAATAAATATTGTGTTACCACCCACCGGCCTGGTTCATGGTCCATTGTGACCCGGGGTATTTTAAAAGGTGGGTGCGAGATGGGTTGGATATCGGCTCAATTCGAATTCGTAGAAAATAAAGAAATAGTATTCTCATTGAGCGCAACATCCTAGGCTAAAACCAAGGGTCCTGGTCCAGTGTGTAACGCCTGATTGGAATCCTTAACAGCCTGGTCTCCTTGCCCTATTTATTTTCTATTAGTTTGACACTCAGCTCATTCCAAGATGTGCCATGATTCATGCCCCTGGTCACCATGGCCAAACCAGCCTTTAGGCTGGGTCCAGGTTACAAGCTTCAATGGTGGCCTCAAGGTCCACAAAACACCATCAGGGACTCTCTTGGAGCCAGTCCTCGCGCCTTTGGTGCCAGGCTCATACTGTTATGAGAAGGACAACATTTGGATTGGGACTTCAGTTAACATGGAGGCACTCACATAGCTCAGTTCCAAAGAACTGAGCAATGCGGTCTAGTGTTTCGGGTGTGGCCGGGCCTGGGTCTACTTTACCTGGAACTACTTTACCTGGGCTATATAAGCCACACCCAAACAGCAGCACATGCTTCGCGTTATTCTGCAGTTAGCAGCGCAATGCTCACCGCTTCCGTTCCGCTCTCCCGTGGTTCTTGCATCCTGCCACATGCTGAATCCTGTATCTGGAAGAAGAAGAACACCATTATTCAGCGCTTACCTGTAAGTAGCAACCTGGCTTTGGTCTTGAATCTTCCATCTTCAAACTACCACTAGCTGCTCACCTGAATACACGCGATCCAAGGATTCTTCATCACGACGCTACATCCATCTTCAGAGCGCTGCAGCAACCTGAAAAAGACAAAGAGAGATATTATTAGTGATCGCTCACTCACGGCCACACAAGGACACCGAAAACCACTTACCAGGTGCAGTCTCTCCTTGATCTCGGAATATCACAGCGGCCCGGAACATCATAACGACCTGCAAAGGAAGTGGCGCAGGCACAGCTTAGCAAAAAGAAAAGGCAAGAAAGCGTCGCGCAATGCGCATTCACTTACCTTGCTGGTATTCTGATCCTATACAGCATGGCAATGCCAAAACTCTCCAACCCATCTGAGGGAGAGAAACTAGAGACATTAATAACAACAAAAAGGCAAAAGAGGAAAAGGGCAAGATAAAAGACTGTAAAACAGTAGTACCTACCTCATCAAGCAAATCGGAGTCACAGCAAGCCTGGACCCGAACACAGGGCAACGCACCAGTGAAGCAACTAGGTCGCAGAACGCCCACACCCCCAACGCGCCCCTGCACAGAGATGCAGGACGGAGAGCACACCATACCTAATATTAAGGTGAGGAGAGACACTAGACTTAAGGGAGGAATTCGAGGCTGAGTGAGGTGGGAATCAAGAGAGACATTTAAGCCTTATTTCCAGCTCTCCTGTATTGCAGGCGCTATCCACGTCCAACACATTATCAAGGGAGAGGGATTGAGAGTACTAATCTTCCAGCCAGGGCTGAGTGGCGTCCCTGTGGATATCAGGTGAGCGTAACAGATGGCCAACTGTTACCAAAGGGCATTTCATTCCCAATTGGACATTCTCTGTTCACCTAACTGAACTTTGACTATTAAGCCAGATGAGTATCATACTGCCTGGCTACTGATGTTGAGTAATGATAGATAGGCCTCCTCTAATCCCTCAAATGTTTAAATTGTTTGTCACTTGATTGCAGTTTGATTTAAATTATTTTACATAATCTTTCACTTTCCTAGAGTGCAGGGGTTGACATAGAACACCCTTATCTGGACAGACCATTCTGCTGTATACTTTAACATTGTCTCTTCTTCCTGCTCTTGGGTTACTCATCTTAAATATATCTTCCCGGCCCATTCCTGGAAAAAACATTCCATGGAGTAGCTTAGCATTGATCTTACTACCCCCATTTTCCCCATTCTACTGCTCTGCTACATGCAGCTGAATCTTAGCAGCACTTCATATGCAAACCCTTTTTCAATATCCCTGATACTTCTCACCCACTCACTGCTAAATGTTTGGACCCAGCTCTTCTCAGGAACAAAAATCTTAACAATGCTGAAGAGAAAAAATGGCATGCTTGATATAATCCAACTAGTAGTCTCACAAGACTCAAATCAATTGCAACACAGCTGCCATGAGACAAAAAAAGAATCACTACTCCTCTTTTGGAATAATTAATGTCAGTAATATACAGATGAACAACGTTTCTGTCATCTAACTACTTCCCAGTTAAATAACTCTTTTCTCTCCTAATCTTCTTTCTCAAGATCTCTGACATAGTCTTGTCATTCAAAAAAATAAAATAATCGTCATCAGTGCCAATATGTCTGCAACTGACAAAGCTCCCCTTTGCCTCAAGTGTGGTTCCCCTCCTCCACTCTGGCTTCTTGCCTCCTTACTCCTGGCTCTACTGAAAGTCTGTATTGTTATATCACATGCCTCAAATCTAGATCGCCACTTGTTTTGTCTCCCAACGTAATGCTGCAGCTCATTGCCAAAGCCATTGCTTGCCCTCTCATGCACATCCTCAATAGCCTACCTCTCCTAGCACTCAATCTAATGCTTTCATAAAAAGTCATTCTCACACATCTTCTAAAAACATTCTCTTGATCCTCTCTTACCGTCTCATTCTTGTTCCAGCTAAAATCTTGGAAGTCTTTGTCTCTTTTCAACTTCAGACTCTGACTGAATTTCCCTCTCTTCTTTTTCCTCTCCATTCACCCAGACAGAGGCACCAAGCTTGTGCTCACTGCTGCTCTTGAACACATGTCTTCCTCAATGTTTCTGCTAGCTTTGATGCAGTTGATCCATCTATTTTTATTGAGTATATCACAACAGTGGCCTCTCTGGATCCACTCTGGACAGGATATGTTCTTATTGAATATTTTCAAGCTTTTTTGCTTTCACTCTTCAACTCTCTCCTCTTTCCACTTATAAGTAGTGCCCCATGAGTTCCTGCATGTACCCCTTCTATTTCACCTATCTGTCAATCTCCCACTTTTTTGAATACTTTGGAATCAACTTGTCAACCTATGTAGACAACATGCAAGTCCTCTTCATATTATACAGGTATGTGTCTCACCCATCTGACCTCTTTTAAACCTGTATGACTTGCATTGACAAAATAAAAATCATGGTACTTAAATGCAGCCCTTCTATGTGGTCTTCCTGGTTTTGCCCTTCTGTACTCCATCTTTGTAGTCCCCTGCCTCTTCTATTCTCAATCTTGTTTTTCAAATGCAATGTCCACATTAGTTCAATAATGTCCTCTTGCTTTCTTGATTGATGTTGTCTAAATTAGCTTCTGTCCAATCTCACCCTTGTTGAATGCATCTCAGCATTAACTGCCCTTATTCAATGCCGGCTCGATTACGGGAACATACAATATCTGGGATGACTTAACTTCTGCCTCTCAGGCCTCTAACTGATTGAGAAAACTATCTCTAATCTGTGACCAGCCTAAAAACATTTGATCACATTACTCTTTTTCGTGACAAATGTCATTTCTCTCTAATCGGCTAAGAGCACTAAAACACTCAGTATTTTCCACCATTGTTTTTATTTCCTTGGTTGCGCCTTCCTTACGCAACATGTTATGAAATATGCCCCATATGGCTTTCTCCACTTGTTTTACCAGCTTCTTCTAAAGATCCCATGACATTCTTCAGCTCTAAGGGGGTGCAAATCCTTCTTTGTTTTAGCACATACTGAATACAACTGCATTCCTTTTCTGATCTGCTCTATTTCAAGTCATCTAATGTTCAGGAAACACCTAAAAATACCTATTCTCGTCTTTAACCTTATTTTTTCACATCCCTGCATGCAGTCTCCAAGGTGCCAAGATATCACATTAGTGGTGAATGTCTGCTTTATCAATCATTTAACATAACACATCATAACAGCAGTGCAGCAGTCTCCGTCCAGGGAATAGGGCAGGGGCCCTTCATCCCCTCGTCAGAAGCCACACCATGCCCATCGCTCCGGACAGAGAAACAGCAACGACTACTGGATTTGCCTCATCATGGTAAGGAGGATTAAATCATCTGTATTTTAAGCTTTTCACCCCTACCTGCCCATATTTCTGCCCTCTTGTTGCGAGGAGCAGGCAACTTTCTTTTATTCACTCACCCTTGAGCCAACAGCTCCTCTTGCCTGACCTTGTCCAAAGACACTCCCTGACCCAAGCATGGCGGGAGCAACGCTGGCCCATATCGAGGCTATCCCTCGTTCCTAGGCTAAATCACCCACAACAGACACCGGTAGGCGGATACGCAGCTGCCATCTACCAAGGCCAGACAAAGGCCCTGTTTGCCCCTGTTCAAGCCTCAGCGTGCAGCCAAGGCCCGCCAAACCACTCACAGGTATGTAACATTGGTAAGTGACTTTCTTACCCGATTATCCGTAATTAGCAGATATAGTTAATGTACGATCCTAAAAAGTTGCAACTGACATTGTGTCCACTATTGTTTACTGATGCCTAGTTCTGCTCGCATTTGAATACTGATGCATAGCACTGCCCGCAATTATTTTTGATGCCCGCATTTGATTGCTGATGCCCTATAGTGCCAATATGCCACACTGTAATACTTAACCCACTGTTAGCTGTCTGAATCACCCTATTTCTTCATACGATGCTATCTACCCATTGATAGCTATGTCGAATTTAGCCCATTTCTGATTACTGTGTTACTTAACCCAGTGTTAGCTACTTCAAACTACCCTATTTCTGACTACTGTGCATTTTAACCTTCGGTTAGCCACGTGAATTAGCCTTGTTCTTGATTACTGATTCAGTAATATGTTCGATAGCACAGTGCCGCTCACCCATTGATTGTTCCTTTGATTGCCTGCACAGTGCCGCCCACCCTTTGATTGCTGCACTGCATTTGCTACCATGACAGTTCGCACCGTGCCTTCTGCACACACTATGCAGCTCAAGAGAAGGCGCCTCTACAAGCTTCTTACTGCCACCATAGTCTGGGCCCTTGCACTCTCTCACAATATACTGTATCCTATTGCAACCCACTCCATCCACACCTGCCCAGCCCCATGGCACTACACCACCCATACTCCCCCTCTCTATAACACACCTCCCTCCTACACCACCACCCAAGAGCTCTGCTGCCCACACGCAACCAGCACACTTCCTATGCAGAACTCCACCTCTTCCACCAGCAGGCACACCAGACTTGGAGCACGTACTCTTACATCCGAACCCGAATGCCATCTCCCATCACCCACCTATCGAAAGCTCCACCTAAGTTCCCGATTCACACACAAATAAACTCCACACCTCAAACACCCTCTCACTCCCACTCACATATCCAGGCCCATCCAAACACCCCACCACACCAACACACCCAATACCTCCCACACATCTAGCATCCACACTACCACCAAAACCACAACCACATCGCCTCCTCACATCAAATGTGCCCTCCTCACGTTAGATCACTTACTGCGCAGGCCCTAGAAATAAATGATCTCTTAGCCAACAACAACATTGACCTACTGGCCACCACCAAAACATGGCTGCATGAGGCATGCCATCGCCCTTGCACTCCCAGAAGGCTACACCATTCTCGGACAAGCAGGCCTACCCGCATAGGAGGAGTAGCTCTCATATTCAAAGAAACTCTCTCCCTCAGATCCATTAGCCACCCATGGCAGAGCAACTCTGATATGCTCTCTGTAAAGCTCTCACTGTCCCCAAATAGCACCATCAATATACACACGTTATATCGCCCACCTGGCCTCCAATCAGACTTCCAGGACACCTCACCCACCTACTTAGCAACAACATCAAAGATCTACAAAGACTCTCCTTCTTGGAGACCTGAACCTGGGACTTAATGACCCCAAGGACAAATCTGCTGCCACCCTTGCCAAAGAACTTAACGACCTAGGATTCTCACAAAGCATCACTACCCCTACACACAACAAAGGCCGCACCCTTGACTGGGTCGCAGAGCATAACTGCCTCACCACTGTCACTTCTAACATAGCACCACCATGTACCGACCACAACTATATTGAATTCACCTTGCCTATCACATCGAGCTCTAAAAAACCTTCACCCGTTCCTCCCTCACAAGCTAGAAGCTTCACAAAACTCATCACAGACAATCTATGCCCGTACCTTAACATCCCAGCACTTGCCCACCCCTTCGTGGATGACCCCAACATCCTAGCGGATATATACAAAGATACTCTCTGCAATGCGATCAATGCCATAGCCTAGCTAGAAAATAAAAAAACAAAAAAGACTCTAAATCCTGGTTCATGGAAGAACTACAATCCATGCGCACTTGCAAGAGAGAGGCATTAAAAAATCGGCAAAGCAACCCATGCGATATCACCAAGAACTGCTTCAACCTTATCTCCCACCAATATAAAGATGCCATCACCAAAGCTAAGGCTAACACCTTTAACACTCGAATCACTAATGCAAAATCACAATCCAAGGAAATCTTTACCATATTCAAGGAACTTACTTCTCCCCCTAACTTCCCCGATGAGATCATCAAAGATGAAGCCTGGGGGGGCTAGTATTCAAGCGGTCATGCTTAATAAAATGAATCTTCTGCAAAAGAAATCCAGGATCACTACAATGCATTACCCCATAATACAAGGGTCAATCAGCCGCAATCCACCCCTCCTCCCAACAAGCCTCGCTTCTCCTTTAGAGACACCTCCGAACTAGAAGTCAATAACATCCTTCCAAACTTAAAACCCTCAACATGTAAAGGGGACATTTGTCCTCCGAAGCTCATCAAGGACTGCACCAACAGCCTTACTCCCCTACTGACAGCCTTCATCAATGCCTCTTTCAGAAGCGGCATCATTCCCGGTAGCCTCAAAGAGGCATGGGTCCGCCCCTTTTCAAAAAGCCCACACTGGACCCCACCCAACCTAACAACTACCGCCCAATAACCACTGTGCCCTTCCACCTCAAGATCCTGGACAAAGCTGCCCATTGCCAAATCCAATAATTCCTTGAAGACCACTCCATCCTCGGAACTAGACAATCCGGCTTCCGCAAAGGACATGGTACGGAAACTGCCCTAGTTTAAAACCAGATGACACAAATTATAGATAAAGGAAAACCAGCCCTCTTGCTACTCCTAGACCTCTCAGGTGTGTTCGATTTGGTGGACCACAAGACTCTCACCGCACACCTCACCCAATCATCAAACTTCTCCAAAGAAGCAGCGCTTTGGGTCACCTCCTTCCTGGAAAGTAGGGCCATGAAGGTCTTCTCCGACATTGCCAACACAGCCCCCACCACCATCAACTGTGGAGTCCCACAAGGCTCTTGCACAGCACCCACTCTATACAACTTGTTTACAAAGCCTCTCTTCCACAAACTTGACGCCACAGGCATCGCATACACCAACTATGCTGACGATACCGTGGTACTCCTACCACTCTCTGGAGTATACCACCAAGATGCCGAAGTACTCGACACAATCTATTCCACCATCCAGGCTTGGATGGCAGCCAACGGCCTCTGCCTCCATGGGGATGAGACAGAAATCCTCAAACTTGGTAAAAAAACAACTCCAGCCAAACTCGACAAATTATACTCCAACTTCACCATTGATAAAACCATCATCCCCGTGTCTACCTCTATCCATGACAAAGCAGGTCAGTGCCATTTCCTCCACCTCAACTTACACCACCAAACTTATAAATGCAATAAACCCATACCTCTCCAAACCAAACTGTCTATCTATAGCTAGAGCAACCATTGGTGCCAAACTTGACTACTGTTATGCCCTCCTAGCCGGTACGTCTGTGAAGAACATTAACTGACTCCAATCACGCAGAACAATGCACTAAGAGCAGCATTCAGAATCACAAAAAGAGATCACATCACCCATGCCAGAAAAGAAGTGCACTGGCTCCCAGTTAAAGAACGCACCACATTCAAAAGCCTCGCTCTCCCTCACAAATGCCTCTCCCGCACAGCACCCTCATACTTATCCGAGACTATACTCAAATCCACCTCCACACGACCAGTCAGGGCTCGCTATGCCAACCAACTACACACCCCCTACATAAACAAAGCTGGAGGGTTAGGCTTCCCCACATAGCACCCAAGCTATGGGATTCTTTACCTGCTGACACCAGAGCTGAAAACTCCCTCCTCGCTTTTATGAAAAAACGTAAAACCACCCTCTTCACCTAATCCCTATCTTTCACGTCTTCCCATCTCTGGCTCTGTATAGTAAAAATGCATATTTTCAATGTAACTGTAAATAAGAAAAATTAACTGTAAATAAGAAAAAAAATAATCTGTAACTAAGAAAAATGTTCTGTAACGAGCGCCACGATGCCTCCGGGCTGCTCTGCGCTCAACGAATGTGAATAAATAAATAAACAAATAAATAAATAACATCACACAACATTACACACCCACAATGTAAAGGACACGTTCAAAGCAAGGACCATGCATGGTTTTGTCAATGCAAAGGGCAGAAAGTATGTTCAATACATTGTCAACAGCAAACAAGCCTAGTTTTATGTGTCATGTCCTTAGACACTGCATAACCAACCTCTCAACCTTTACCAAGATGTCCACTCCTTTGTGTCATTTGCCTTCATATTCTTGTATTCCCAAATCAGCCTGGGGATGAACTGCATAAACTTGCTACTCTCTAGGATTGCTTAGAGATCCAGACTTCTTTAGGCTGCATAGGAAGAGACGATCACATAGTGTGCTGAGGCTTGGTGTCCAGCAAAATGTTGGCATATAAGCAAAAGGTTCTGGGGTGAATGTATTCACTAGAGATGCTACGATGATTTGTTGCTGTGCGAGGACTGTACTTGAAGTCCTGTGTGTTCATCCCACTCCTGTGCACAGTGCCTCTGGAAAAGATGTTTTAACCAGGTTGGTTACACTTTTCTGCCAATAAAAATATTTCTTGCATACAGTGCAAATGGCAAGATATGATAAACCTGTTCGAAAACCTCCACCCTTTGGGTGTTTGTGTTGGGATAAAACATGTCATAATACACACATCTCACTGTAATGTTTGTAGCAGGAGTGGTGGTGGTGGTGGTACTGGCATTGGTAGAGTGCCCACCACAAATTGATGTTTTTCACCTTCAGACCTTACAGATTCTGCGTCGAAGGCACTGTACACACGTAGATGAGTAATTGTGCCATGTACACCCATCCCTCTAACTGTGGCATTAGCCTCATGCTCCTCGTTGGTATCTGTGTTTTCATGTGTTTTTGCTGTGAATATTCAAATGAGCCATAATCTGCATCTAGCTCAGCATCCTCATCTTTGTTTTCAGACCCACTAGAAGTGACTGATGGAGACCAGAAACTTCCAATATCTATTATACTCCTCTACACTGTGTGCTGCTTTTCGAGTCTCACTTACCTCCTTTAGACAGTGTGTTGCTTTTCTGGGATTATCTTGGTCCTTAACACAGTGTGCTGTGTCTCCTTGTTCACCATGCTTCTACAGAGTGTGTGCTTCTGGTCCAAACTCATCAATAGTGGCCCTATGGACCTCTCCGCTTCTCTCCTAGGAACAGTGGACTGAACATCCTCCTCCTCCAATACCCATAATTCAGTACCTGAGCACGTACTGCAGCAGGTGTCGCTAAAATTAACATCAATGTGTTCAATTTGCCACACGAAATTCAGGCATCCTTGGTTCAGATTGCAGCATCCATGGCTGATGTAAATATCTCTGTAGCCGCATGCCTCTATTTTGAGCGTATTAGTGTTCCAGACATTTTACAACTATGTTAGCATTATAATAAAATCGTTTTCGAACTCAAAATAATTCTAAGACTTTTCTACTCAAAAAGCAAGTTTGTGGGCTGCTCACAAAAAACAAAATTCTCGCCTACATTTTATACATCTTTTCATTGGCAAAACATATACTTGCCTTTTTATTATCAAAAATATTTCTAAAACTTTGCTTTAGATGACATTTCTACTGAAGCAACATGTTTGTGGTCTGCCCACACACACATGGCACAGAGGATACAGGATTAATTTAGGATGTATAGAATGTAATAGACAACATTTGAGATGTTGTTAAATTGCTCTGATATATAAAATGGGCAAGATCATTTCATTTTTGTAGCTGAATGTTGTTAAGGACTATTACCAAGGACACATTTGGGTTTGCACAGAGAATCTTGTTTGTCTATTGCTTTGTAACATTTCTTGAATGCGAACAGTTAAAGTTAATCTAATATTGAACAGAGGTGGAATTGCATTACATTTTACAGTGCAAACTATTTGATGTGCATGTTTTGTAAGCAGAGATTATTTGAATAAAGCAAACAAGTGGTGTGTTTAAGACATGAGAGTTTGCAGTTTAAGGAAACAGCATCATAGTTCAGTGGGTGGGCACATCCAAACAAAACTCACAAAGAGATTTTATTCTGTTCACTTTCTCTGACCCAAGGGTCACCGGCTGTGTTATTAACTCTAACCTTGGTTTTAAGAATGTTATTTCTGATCCCAGATTCTTGCCTCTATCTTGCTTTTATCCACCGGATCAATATACTCTGGCCCAATCACAGTGCAGCAACACCAACACGGGCTGTAATGCTATTTATATTTTAAGGGCTAACTTTGGTGGTATAAGTAATGTATGTAATGAGAAACCTATTAATCTGATCCAGTAAGAGAGCCATGAAACTTGCCTTAGGGGAACACACATTTCACTTTCCGAACTATGCTTAATTGACTAACTTGGACTCTGGAAGCTCACAACGTCAACCACTCATTAACTAATGCCTGTCAATCAAACTCCCTAATGCCATCTGCTTCCAGGGAGGCGGACACGTATGTATTGTAGGAGGTTGCTGGCCTAGTGCTTTCCAACACCCCATCGTCTAGCCCAGCTGGTCCTGCAGTGCTGTCTCATTTGAGAGGGCCCCAAAAAGAAAAAAAACATCCTAACTGTTGTCTTCTGGAACCTCGCAGGGGCAAAGAAGAAGCTAGAATGTCCAGTCATGATGCATTTTTTTCAAACAAGCAGATATCATTTTTCTTCAAGAGATATGACTGGTTGAGAATCTGGCTAGTAGTGGTACAAAAATATGCAAGGTAGAAGTTTTGGGGGCATGGCGATTTTAACATAAAGAATGGATGCCAGCCTATAATATTCGGTCCCTCAGTTTCTTACAGACACTAAAACTTATTATGATTGGCCAAAAGGACATCTGTCTAGTCAATTTTTATAATAGTCCCACAAGCAATACATGAATCATTGCCTCTCAGAATTCAATATGATGATGTAGTTGTTTTTTAATAGAATGGAATCAACTAACCCGATATTGATTGTGGGTGGGGATTTCAATCTAAGAATTGGTAATGGCCACCCACAAATCTCGATGATATCGAATATCGGATTGCTGATTCCCCTGAACCAACAATGCTTGACCCTCGAATGTGCTCTGAAAGGCTGCTTCTATGGTCATGGATTTATGCCTGTGGCCTATGCTCCATTAATGGGTGTATACCAAATGATAGGCAGGGGAAATTCACGTTCAGAACAACACAGGGGCAGTCCTGTATTGACTTCTTTATCTTACTAGTTAGGTTTTGGTGTCTACTGAAGGACTTTTTTTCTGATGAAACTCTATTAAGTGATCACCATCCACTTGTGGTAAAATTTGGTTGGGGCAGTACCTCGAAACATAAGGTCTACCCCTTCTTAACAGGGCAAGTTTACCAACTGACAAAAGAACCTTAAGAAGGGGGATGGTGGACCAGTTGGTGATGCAGAAGAACATTGTTTCTTCAAACTATGATTTAATTACTGCGCTATTAGATGGTCCTAAAAACACCTGATAGAGCTGTCTCCATCTTTCAAGCCCTGACATTGGGCATGTCAGAAAAGTTCCAGAGGCAGTTTAAATCTAAAGGCAACTGCACACCCAAGGGCTGGTTCAACAGTAAGTGTACTGTTGCTAAATGTAACTTTCTCTACTAAAAAATCCCCTCATATACAAAACAGCAAAACAACTAGGCAGGCGAAAAGGAGAACTTGATCAAATCTCCTGGTCGGTGTTGGGAGACGATGCTGCTAAAATGGACTCAAATTAATTTGTGGGAATTTGTGAACCTGGGTCTAAAATACAAAGGAACTAGGACTGGCCTTTTAACAACAGTCCCAGATTGATCCTGGGTTGACCATTTCTTTGGCCTATATGGGGATAACTGGGGTGTTGAATTATGTTGTTTTTTTTGCATTAACCCCAGTTTCTGAATCATCTGAACCATCTCAAACAGTCCACCTCCCTGTAGTTTTCCTTATTAAAGAGTTCTGGGTAGCTCTAAGAAAACAAAAGGTTAATTGCTGTCCAGGACCAGATGGCATACCTGCTGACCTTTTTTAAACTAAAATAGATCTTTGACCACTGCACTACTAATTGCATTTAATGGCCAGGCTTCTTCTGGGCTCTTTCAAAAGTAGTGAGGTTTGGCGATCATTCAACCGATCTATAAAAAATGCCGAACTGAGCCTCCACAGTCCTACTGTCCAATCTCACTTTTAGACTCCTCTTTCAAAATATTTAGTTATGCGTTGCTAGGCAAAATGGAAGAGTGGGTAGAGCAGGACAATGTACTCGCCCTTATACAGTTGGGTTTTGTGAATGCCTAGGTGTGAGCGAACAATCCCTGAACCTTTATCTGCTAATAGCTATATCACTGCATATAAAAAGCAAACCAATTTTTTCTGGACTTCCTGGACCTAAGCATGGTCTTTGAAAAAGTCACCCGTCATAAACTGTGGCATGAAGGCCAGGTAAATTGGTTTGTTTTTATATGCAGAAGTATTGTCCCTACTGGAAGTTATTCACCAGAATACGAATGCATTTGAAAGAAGTGACTCAGATGATTATTGTACTCACTCTTTTGTGGAAAGAAGGTGGGTTAGGCAGGGATGTGTGTTGGCCCCTTTATTGTTTAGCCTTTATATCAATGGTCTCCACTCAACCTTGATCTCAGTGGGAGCAGATATATCAAAATTGGGGACCATGGCGCTACTGACCCTGGCGTATGCAGATGATACAGTACTAATGGCAGGTACTTCTCGCTCACTCCAGAGACTGATCACAGAGTATACTCAGTTTATGAACTGCCTAGACTTAGATGTCCATGCCAAGAAGTCAGCAGTAATGGTGTGCCATAGGGCTAGGCGACCACCCATATTTCCAGTAATGCTAACGTAATAATTGCAGAATTCGGAATCGGGAGTCTGTTTTTCATCAACATTGTCTGCTGTCCCCCACATTAGTAAACAATGTAGTTGCTTCAAACCGACACTGGAGGGGGTCACCGATTCATGTGTATGTCCAGTGTTAAACCCCTAGATCTAATTATTAAAATGTACCTGAAGAAATCCATAGCAGTTGCTGAGTATATAATGCTTTAGGACGGCCAATGAGGTCCAACTGTGTCAAAATGGCTTTTTTTACGAACATTCTCCACTTACCGAGATCATCAGCTAATTATGGGGTTCATTTACCATTAGGCCTTCCTCACATAGATGATTAAATAGCAACCCTAACGGCTCTTCACTGGAATTGTTTGTGAAGGAATTAAAAAAAGTGACCCTTACTAAATGTCTAATAAAAACACTTTTGGGTAAGTAGAAGACACTGGAGATACCTTGGCTTAGACATATACAAAGTATGCTTATAGAAATGAATGTACTAAATCATTTTAATGCACCTGACACTTTATCATGTGCCATGGCAGAGCACTTAAATAAGAGCATGATTGATCGGATTCAGCACTGAAGAGAAGGGACCGAGCTCTTAAAACCATTCAACCTTAGCCGCATAGTCCTTACTCCAGCTGCTCTACAAAAATACTTGCTATGGGCACTTAACCCAGGCCAATGTGTCCTGGGCACTAGGGCTAGAGTCAATATCTGCCCCTGAGAGCGATCAAATCCACATGGACGAACAATTTAACCGATAAATCATTTTCTTTCGGTCAGGCACTAAAAGAAGTTGTATTAAACTTTGTATTACTATGTCCAGTCTATGCAAGTTACAGGTATTGTACCCTGAAAGTTATTCTAAGAGAGGTGGGCATGGAACGATGCCGCCAAGCTCTGTTATATCTTCTGTGAGCAGAGTCTCCCTAGGTTGGTTGGTCTTTATTATCTTGCCTCCAGATGCCACTCTGTAAAAGGAAACATTTGGTGGACTCAATGGCGGCTCTGGGTGCTGTTTCACAATACCATAAGGTGAGGTTTTATATTTTTTCGGAATATTGTTAATTAATATGTATTTATGTTGTTGATATGTGCACATGATATTTCAAAATTTTCGAATACGGCTATTTATATGTACTCAAACTGGTGACATATACAATTAATTATGGTGACATATACAATTAATTAATTGTTTTAATGTTAGTGCTTGTTTTAAGATTCTGCATTGTACTGCAATAAAACAGATTTTTTTATGGAAATATGTTTTTATTTCTGAAGTAAACATATATGGAATGGAATGGAATTCATTATCATGAGTGAGCAATGACAAAAGTGGGGCAGTGAGTTAGCTCAATCAACCCGTTAGAGACCAACTGATTGCTCTTAAGTAATTACGCACACAGTATGTGCCCTGGCCATACAAAAGACGAGGTCATAGTACAAAACCTGAGTATGAGCTCCACAGGCTTCACAAGAATTCTAAAGAATTATGCAGAATAGTGACAAAATGGCGACCCTCAGCTGACGCCGCTGAAGGAACTTTCTTGCCTGCAAAGATTTCTCAGACTTTCAAAGATACTTCAGTTTTTCAATGGGAAAAATAATTCTAAGACATTTCTGAACAAGCAGCAAGTATAGGACTTGGCACACAAAGCAAGTGCACATGGTTGCAGGCACTGAATGTAATCTTCTGCCTGCACCTTATGGTACCAAACGTTGTGCTCCTATTCTTCTCAATCTGACCAGCAATGACCCATGATTCATGGCATGCAAGTTATGTAATAGTCACAAAATATGACTTATCCTACTTCAGTCTTCCTTCTCTCTCTCACCCAGCTCCTATATCATGTTTTACCTCTTCCCCAACTAAGGACCTGATTCATAGAGCGTTTTTCAATGGGATTGCACCATTATACAATACTCTGTGAATAAGGCCCTAAGTCTTATTTATATATTTTCTACCACTCCCTCAACTAAATCCTAGTAACCTTCAGTGTCGTCCAAATCAGCTACATCTTAGCAATGCTCTACCTATTCCTTAATTTAATGCGAGTCTCTCAAGTGCTGTGCAGTCTCCTGCTTCTGCCTTTGCTTTCACAAGGCTTATTCCAAAATCGAAATATGCAGCCCTATTTGTACTACTTAGCCTGAATCCAAGAATCAGTTGACCCAAACCACCCAAAGACTTCGTTCATTGTGTGGAAAAGTGCCAAGAATCAGTGTTTCTTGTTATAGTCAAATATGTGTGGGCAGGCTTACTGCAAAATCGCGTAATTATCCACAGTTCAGTTTCTGTACGCAAGTTCAAAGTAAAATGGGATTCCATCTCCAGCAGTCTCAGCATTGCCTACAGTTTCAACTAGGTTAGACAATCAGGAACCATAAACTGTAACATCTCTTTGGGAGCAATATGAGGTTTTAGTCCCCATTGCTAAAAAGCATGCCCCCATGTACTACTTGGCGATCTCAATTGAAGTATTGATACTATTGTCAGTAAAATTATTATTACAGATCATGTGAAGGAATTCTGTTGTATTTGTGATTTTCAAATATATTGATATTTATTAACTTGATAAGCATAAGCCTCAGCACTTTTTGATTATTAACCACACTTAAAGCACTTTTGAAAGAGTCCTCTCTCTTTGAGCACTGATAGGACGCGAGGTTGTAAAGAAAAGAAAGTCCTTTTTCTGTCTTTTTTGTTGTTGTTGTGGACTGGCTCTCCCTTTCGTTATTTGCATCCGAACGGAGAGAGGTTGTGCTCTAAATCTCCCTATTGATATGTGCATTGGAAGGGGGAGATATACTGGTCTGGTTCTCCCTAGTGTTATTTGCATACTAATGGAGGGATGTTGGGGTCTGGTCTGGAGTTATAATGTGATGACGTCATTAATGGGTTATATCGGTGTAAGAGGTGAGAATGCTGAGGTACAGAATGTTATGGTTTGAACTAGAAGTTCCAGGGGTTACAGCTGGGGAGAGAGTGAAGTGTCTTGGTGGTGGGCAGCGGTGGAGCTGCAGGATTGCTCCCTAATTATCAACCTGTGGAATGTACCAGCATCTAAGCAATAAAGAAGACTTACCTGAATGCAATCTCAGCGTCATCCATGACCTTTCATTGCCTTCCATGACACGTTTCTTTTAACATTTCTCTTTTTTCTAAGTCACAACCATGACTAAGTCACGTAGGCGCCCAAACGTCATTTATTTATTGCATTCATAAAATGGCCATGTTGAAATGCAACATGACGATGATGTCTATATTTTAAATTCAAGCCTGTTTGGTGAGCTGGCCTGGGACTAAGCAGCATTGTAGTACTCGCCCCGGTTTGTTGTTGATATCTTCAATGGCTTTTGGTGAATACTTCATACCTCAAGCCACTGCCTATTGGCTTGCTCAACTCCTGTCATATGTCAATCAGCGACGTCAACTATACAATCAGCCGACCTTTTAAAATCCACTGTCTTAACATGGTTTTTTGCATCACACTTTTTAAACCATCATTAGTTTATTAATTGCCGATCTACAATCCGCTATGAGCACACACACACTGCAAGTTAATAAGCCTGTTTGTAGATCTTACTCGAAACTGTTGTATTTGCAAGATATTTTAATGCAAGCCAAGACTTTTAAATTAGTGCTTTTAACAAGGGTGAGTGGAAGCCCTAATAGGAGGTTGATAGGATCAGAGAGCAGCAATTAACGAGAAAGAAGCAATGCAAAAGCTCTATTAGCAAAATTAAGAAAATGCCTTTCCACTCATTGTTAGAATCATGTCTTTTTAATCTCGTATGCCAATTCGTCCCAGGGTGCCACTATTGTCACACAGAGCTACTGTGAAATGCCCTAAAATTCAGCCCCATGCATTGCACTTAATAGAATGAAAAAGCTAATTGAATTGAAACATGTTTAAGGAACTGACATACACATGTAAAACATAACCTTTTTGGGTATGTCCTTAGTTCCAAGATCACAGCTGACAAGATACAGTTTAGTCAAGTTGCCTCAGCCAATAACGAGTACTTGATGAAGGACCATTAGCACCCGGGCGGGGCTCACAGCCAATCAGGTTCCACAGATTGTGGGCTGAAACCTCTGATCTCAGCCCACATTCCACGGTACCCGCAGGGTGCCTCCTCTCCCACGCAGCACCATCTTCCCCCACCCTCCAGTTTCTTTTTTTTTTTAAGCCAAACCCCACCCCTGACCCACTTGCCTGATTGTTGCTTCAGTTCATCTTGCTTGTCTGGCCACCATGGTAATAGAAGAGGGGCTCTGTACGGAACCCGGCATTCAACAACCATGGTGGGCATCTTGGAAAAGCATTTTTATTCATTGAACAGGACGCACGCTTCGGTCCATTAAGTGAATGCAAATGCTTTTTTTGGGGGGATTAATGTCGGGGTGCCCTCGTTATAAGGCCTTGCTTTGCTCGGCCCTATCACTTAGGCTATCGAGCCATTACCCTCCGGTCCAGTCTGATATTCATACGAAGTCTGGAGATTCATTGATTGGTGCAATACCAATGATATTTCCCAAACTGAGGTTATCGATAATATTGGTCGGATTACTTCATTGTGCAAAATCATCTATCAAATTGCGCAGCAAACCTAGGCCCATATTCAGAAGTGAGTTTTTGTCAACTGTATCCAACATCGACAATTCCACTGATATTGGCAGATGTGTTTCTTCAAATTTACTCGTGAGTGCTACTTCCATGTGCAAATGTGCAGACGTTGGTAAAGTTGTTTGTTTGAGAAATGCAGTGATTTTTCTCTGCTCCGAGCACAGTGCAATCTGTGCTCTGCTCTCTTCAGCGGCTGTCGCTATGCATTAGGCAGTCACGTAGGTGTGCAGATTTCCGCACACACGTTGTTTTAAAATTCGCCTGCTGTCAGTGACACTATTCTTTCCCACATTTTGTATGCCTCGTAACTGGTAAACGTTATGAGTTGCCATTATGGTAGTTGATTAGAAATAAATATAATCCACTCACCACTCATCAAACACTAAAACTGCCAAAACTGGCGTTGCCCTCAGTGCACTCCTCGCGCTCAGCTTAGAATAGAGATTTTAACAATGAACCACACATCTCCTACCCAACAAGCACTGTAGACAGATTCCAAACTCCAACTGCAGTAACTCAGCGTCTCCTGACAAAACTTTCTTTGCACTCAGTGCATTGCATTGCGAGGGGTCCCCTGCATGACCCTGACATCTCTTCATATTCAAGGCATGGCTCTTTCACATCCAAATGGCCAGGTGCTCCCGATAATGACATGCCCAAGAACACCTGATACAGAAGAACAAAGGTAGGCAAATAATCTGTCACCAGCTAGGCAAAGTTAGGTAAATAAAGTGTCAAGTGACAGAACCACAAGGAGTACATGTTCTTGAATCGTTGACCTAATGTCAGTCAAACCCTTTCACCACTAGTTTCCTCTCCGCTTATCTTTAAATAATCTTCCAGAAAATACTTACACACTTCTATGACTATGTAGTGTAGGAATCTGATATGAAGATGGATCACGTTGGCTCAAGCTCAATTGCTGCATCTTCTGATAGTATTCTGTAGAGCCTATATTCATTATTTATTTTCTGTTTAATCATTTGTGTCATGATTTTACCAAACACAACGTTCACAATGTTAACACAAGTACAACCAGTGCATATGTGGAAAAGGAAAACATGGAAAGAAGAAGAAAAGAGACCAAAAGAACAAAGAAATAAACGTATAACCCAATTGATGCAGTAGACTGAATAGCGTCAGACACATTTAGATACAATCAGATTAATAACTTTGGCAACAGCTACAGTCAAATATGTTAAGTTGCCTGCAGATAGGCTATACCAGAACAGCTCTGATTTGAGTCAAAATTAAACGTATGTGTGGTTCTTAAGAGTTTTTGAACTGAATATGTTGCTATACTTTTTCACTGGGATTTATAATGTGCACCGCAGTCATTTCCATGGTCTCCATTTGCACACGAGCATCTGAATGTCATGGGGCGGATTAAGTTAGTGGGAAGAGGAAAAATGCATGATAACTTCACTGTTGCATGCAGACTGGATGTTCCCTTAGCTCTGTGTACTGGTCAGTTGCTATGTCTCCAATGATGTCAAGACCATAGAGGCGTTTTATCTGAGGGGAAGACTGCACAACGGGGGTGGTAGGGTGCATTGACTGGGGCTGTGGTACATAAGTTGGTTGTAGATGTTCAGTGTTCTGTTGTTTGATATCTCCTGGAAGAGGTGTTCAATTGTGCCGGGGGTGTAGTTTTGTATGTGTATTTTGTCATCGAACATAGAAATCGAGCATGTTATTGCAGGGAGCAGGTTGGCGAGGGACTTAGACAAACTTGAAGCCACATATAGGAGTTCATACATGGCAAAGCAAGGCAGGAAAGACATAACAAGCCTTAGCATTGCATGACAAATGCCTCCCAATGCGAAAGACCTGGTGTCCCCCTTGTGCTCTCACTATTGGCCTCTGCAGACAGCTCCAATTTTATTTTCTCACTTTGTCACTGTCAAACCCTGTTTCTGTGTCTGTCTGTTTGGCTTTCTCTCTCTCTTCCTCTTTAATTAACTCTCTCTCTTTCTCTCTCATTCTCTCTCGGTCCCCCTGTCTCTCTCTCCCTCTCTCCCTCTCACTCTCTCTCTCTCTCTCAATCGTTCTCACTATCTTTACATATAAAATAGAAACATTGAATCCCATGTTAAATAAGAATCTGGGAATTGGCAGAGGAGGGGAGACTCTACTTGGTTCAGAGAAAGGGCTGCCTGAGATATTAAAACCCCAGGCATCGCTTTCACCTTTGCTCGTGTGATGGTTGGCAGGCTGAGAGCTGTTTCAAAACTTACTCTAACTTGACAGGTGCAGTGGCCAACTGGGACTTTTGCCCATTATGTCAATACATAACAATTGCCAGTCCTTCATCAAGCATCAGATAAGTGACCATCAATAAACCCTAGTGTTTTCTCCCAGAAGTCATCCAAATCAAGTGTCTCAGACAAGCTGCAAACTCCTCTCACAAGGCAATCACAGATACACGTCACATTGAAAACCCTTTCCCCTTCCTCCCTGACATAGAGGCACTTCTAAACCTTCATTTTATGTATTTTTAAGTATATTTATTTAGTTTTCTATTTATTTATTTATTTATTTATTTATTTATTTGTTTGTTTATTTATTTTGAGGGTGATGCTGAAACCCTGCAGAGTATTCTACTTGATGAGATGAGCTGAAGAGCAGGAGCAAATTCTGCCACAGTGTCCTTATTTTATTAACCCATTCTGAGCCAATTAGAATTCGAAAAGGTTCCTGCATATTAAGTACATTTTAAGGAGCCATTGAATCTGTACATTCGAGAAAGCATCATGGCTGAACTACCCATCTTTTCCTCCTATCCCGTCCCTGTTTCTTTCACTTCCAGCATTGATCGCTCCACCTTCCTGCACTGTGGCACCGTCGTTGGCCCAGGGGATAGTAGATTTTGCTTTGTGGGGCAGTTTCAGGAATCTTTATTCAACATTGAATTAGAGAAGAGAGGAGAGGAAAGGAGGGGCAAGGTCATAAATAGATTTAAAGACAAGACAAAGGAAGTGAAATTTAAGTTGGGAATGGAAAGAAAGCCAGCCTAGGTTGGAAATTGAGTTGGAAATGGAATCATGGGGAGAGAGAAGACAGAGGGTACGGGTGGCAGAGTGGTAGAGGGATTTAAGGGGGGCAAGATGGCAGGCAGTGAGACCGAAAAAGAGAGAAGAACAGTAGAAAAGGTGAGAAAAGATAAGGGAGGAGATTAAGAGCTTGGTAGCATAAATGGTGAGAGAAGAACAGACTTTACAGATATTGAAGAGGTGGTAGCGACAACAGTGAGACATAAGGGAATATGGTGAGTAAAGGACAGGAATGAGTCAAAGTAGATTACTAGATTCCAGGCACGAGAGGAAATCAGAAGATAAGAAGGGGGAAAAAGAATAGAGAGAGGGGGAGAGGGAGGAGGAATTGTGTTAGAAGGGAAGAATAAGAGCTCAGTCTTGTCAGTATTTAGAGAGAGATAGTAAAAGTACATTCCATTTTTAATGGTGGTGAGACAGGAGCAGAGATTTAGATGTAGGTCAGGAGAGAAGGAAGAAAAGGAGAGGAAGAACTGAGTATCATCAACGTAGAAATGGTGAGAAATACCGAATGATGAGATGAGAGGAGCGAGAAGTGAAGTATAGAGAGAGAATAAGAAGGGTCTGAGGACGGAGCCTTGGGGAACGCCGTAGTCCAGCGGGAAGGTGGAGGAGGTAAATCCGCCCCAAGAGACGGCGAATGAGCGGTGTGAAAGGTAAGAGGAGAGCCAGTTAAGGACTGAGCCTTGGAAGCCAAAGGAGGAAAGAGTATTGAGAAGTAAGAGGTGATGGACAGTATCAAAAGCAGTGGAGAGGTCAAGGAGGATGAGGATAGAGGATTGCTTCGCATAGCGAGCGGTAAGGAGGGAGTTAAGGATACAGGTAAGAGAAGATTCAGTGGAGTGTTTTGGGCAGAAGCCAGATTGAGAGAGAGGAAGGATAGAGTGGTTAGAGATAAAAGTCGAAAGTTGAGAATAGGCTAGTCGTTCAAGTAATTTAGAGTAAAAGTAGAAGTGAGATTGGCCGAAAGTTAAATGTAAGAAGGGGATTAGCAGAAGGCTTTTTAAGAATAGGGATAATAGTGGCATGCTTGAAGCCCATAGGAAAGGTGGCCGTGGAGAGAAAAGTGTTGAAGAAGGAGGTTAAATAGGGAATAAGAGGGGGTAAACCTTGGGAATAAGAAGGGTAGTGATGGGATCAGAAGGGGCGGTGGAAGGGTGGGATTTGGTTAGAAGGAGAGAAATGTCAGAGGGAGAGATGGGAGGAAATTCAGACATGCAAGCCGAGGGGGAGTGCAAGGAGGGAGGGGGATGAGAGTAAGAAGGAAAGGAGATTTTTGGCGAAGAAAAAAGAGTTTTTCAGAGAAGAAGTTAGCAAAGTCGGATGGAGAGAGAGGGGATGTAGGAGAGAGGTCAGAAGGGGGCGGAGAGAGGAGACGAGAGAGGGTTTGAAAGATACAATGAGGATGAGAGGCTTGGGTGTGAAGGAGGTTAGAAAAGTAGGAGCATTTAGCTGAATTAAGGCAGGAGTCATATAGTGAGTGATATGAAAGTAGGAGGTTTGGTTAGGGAGAGTCGTGGATTTGAGCCAGCAATGCTTAAGGTGACGGAGGAGATGCCGCATGGCTAGGAGGTGAGAGGAAAGCCAAGTTTGAGAAGGCTTACGAGTAGGGTGGAAAGAAGAGAAGGGATAGAGTTGATCGAGACTAGAGTTGAGAGAGGAGGACAGAGAGGAAAGGGCAAGGTCAGCAGGGAGAGAGGAGAAGTCAGAAAAGGGTGGAAGGGACGAGGAGCAGGTGTCAAGGAAGAGAGAAGGGCTAAAATGTGGGAGGTCACGATGGGTGAAAGAAGTGGAGAGGGGTGCGGAAGTGGGAAGAGGAGAGCAAGGAGTGAGGGAGAAGGAGAGCAGAGTATGAACAGACAGAAAGGTGGGTAGAGGGGAAACAGGGGAGGAGGAGTAAGTAGAATTAAAGGTGAGATCAAGTGTGGAGCCAGAAGTGTGGGTAAGAGAGGAGGGGAGAGGAGAGAGAAGGTAGGAATCGAGGATAGAGAGAAGAGGAGAAGGATGAGGAGGAGTAGGAAGGTGAAGGTTAAAATCACTGAGAACAGTGAGGGGAGAGAGGGAGGGGGAGATGAGAGGGAGGAGGTGGTCATCGTAAAAGGAAGAGAGGGGACCAGGAGATCTATA
This sequence comes from Ambystoma mexicanum, assembly GCF_040938575.1. NCBI lineage: Eukaryota > Metazoa > Chordata > Amphibia > Caudata > Ambystomatidae > Ambystoma > Ambystoma mexicanum. The sequence continues at coordinate 86,604,240 of NC_090941.1, forward strand.
GATTATTTGGAAAGAAATGGGGTGAGGGAAAGTAAAGTATTTATACAGGTATTCAAAGGAAGAGAAGGTAGGAAGGGATAAAGAGGAGGAACATGAGAGGTATTTAGGATGGAAGAGTAGACCAACACCACAGCCATGACCAGTGGGACAACAGACATGAGAAGAGGAGGAGGAAGAGGTGGATAGAGAGGCAGGTACAGTAGAATTGTGAGGTGCGATCCAAGTTTCAGTTAGACATAGGAAGTGAAGGTTGAGGCGAAAGAACATATCTAAAGCAGCAGCAGTTTTATTGCAAAGAGATATGGCGTTCGATAGAGCAATGTTGATTAGGCAGGAAGGTTGGATTGGAGGGTCGATGAGGTTGAGGCAACAAGGAGGGGAAGAATAGAAAGGGGGTGGATGGGTGAGGGGTTTGAGCAAGGGAATGGACATGAGGATTAGGGAAAGGACGAGGGGGAGAGGGAGGAGGGAAGGGGGAAGCGGGAGGGAGGGGGGGAGTAAGGTAGGTGGGAAAGGAGAAATCTAGTGATGTGCATGACAGGGAAGGGAAGAGACAGGAGAAGGGGAGAGAGCAGAGGCCAAGAGTGATAGAGAGAGATAAAGAGTGAAGTAATTGGGAGTGTAGGAGGGGGAGAAGGGGGAAGAGGGGAAGTGGATGCTGTTAAAACCAGGCTAGAGGCTCAGGCGGAAGAAGCCAAAAGCAGGGGTAGAGGGTACCGCTTGAGGGGGAGGGAGGGGAGGTTAGTACAGCAGGTAGTAGATGGCAGATGGGGCAATAGGGTTTGAAAGGGGGAGAGCAGGGAGGAGGCAGGTAGTCCTCAGCTTAAAGAGACTTAAGGTGGTAGGGACCTCAGTTTAAAAGTGATGGGAGGTGGCTGTCAGGAGGAGAGCTTGAAAGGGTAAGATGGGAAGTAGGCAGTGGTGGCTAGATTATGGAAATGTGGGGAGAGGTGACAGTCGGGCGACCATAAGGTAGTTCACTCTCTATAGGATTAATGCCAGGAATTAGAGCAATGCATTTACTGTGAATAGTCAAGAGCGAGGGCAAGGGAGATGAGGTCACAATGGAACAGGCAAACAATGAGGAAGAAGAAGGAGTAGAACACACAGGAGTCAGAGTCCAGTGTCACCAGTAGCAATCTCGGAACAACAAACAGGGACAGAGAGTGTCGAAGAAGGCGGGGGTCTTTGAGTGAAGGGCCGGGATCAGTGCCCAGTGAAGGTCGAAGGCAGGAGTCTTTGGGTGGAGAGCTGGGATCAAGGCCCAGACGGGCGCAGTCACAAAAGGCAGAGGAAAATAGCTTGCAGACCTCCAAGCACCGGCGATGGGATTAGGGGCAGGAGCAGTCAGAGTAGCCTTGAAGAGGAGGGGGAGGCGCGGGGTCCCACGCTGGAGAGATAGGGTTAGGGCCTCCAAGCTCTGGCGATGGAATTAGGGCCTGGGGCAGTCACAGTAGCCTTGAAGCATCTCAGGCATTATTGTCGTATATATTGTCGTACTGGCACTTTAATAGAATATGAGATATGCATATATATTGTTTAAATGTATTTGTGTATATGGCTATTCGTTGCAACATTAACACAACAAAACATTTTTGAGCGTATTAGTGCTCCAGACATTCTAAATCTATGTTGGCATTATAATAAAATCACTTTCTGACTCCCAAGAATTCTACGACTTTTCTACTCAAAAAGCAAGCATGCGGGCTGCTCTAAGTTTTTTCATTGGACAAAAATATATAAGCCTTTTTATTATCAAAAATATTTCTAAAACTTTGCATTTGGAAAAAGATTTTGATGACATTTCTACTGAAGCAACATGTTTGCGGTCTGCCCACACAACCATGGCACAGAGGATAAAGTATTCATTTAAGATTTATAGAATGTATATACAACATTAGCGATGTTGTTAAGTTCCTCTGATATATAAAATGGGCCAAGTCATTACATTTTTGTAACTGAATTTTGTTAAGGACTGTTACCAAGCAAACATCTGGGTTCCACAGACATGGTCTTGTTTTTCTATTGCTTAGTAATATTTCTTGAATGCGGACAATCAAAATTAATCTAATATTGAAGTGGAGTTTCATTACAGTTTCCAGTGCAAACTATTTGATGTGCCTGTTTTGTAAGCAGGGAATATTTGAATAATGCAAACAGGTGGTGTGTTTATGACATGAGAGTTTGCAGTTTAAGGAAACATCATCTGAGTTCAGTGGTTTGGTTATACCAACCAAAACGCACAAGGAGATTGTATCCTGGTCACTTTCTCTGACCCAAGGATTACAGGCTGTGTTATTAACTCTAACCTTGGTTATAAGGATGTTATTTCTCGTCCCAGATTATTGCCTATATCTTGCTTTAATCCACCACATTTATATACTCTGGTCCAATCACAGTCAGGTACATCAACACAGACTGCAATGCTATTTGTATTTCAAGGGCTAACCCTGATAGTATAAATAATGTTTTTGAGAAACCTATTTGTCTAATCCCTCACGAGAGCCACGAAACATGCCTTAGGTGAACACGCAGTTCCCTTTTAGATGTGCATGTTCTACCTTTAAGGACATTTTTTGAGTGCCTGTCCGAACTAAATGATATTAATTTACTATCTCGGACTCTGGAAGCTCGCAACACTAACCACTCATTCACAAATGTCTGTCCATCAAACTCCCCATTGCCATCTGCCTCCAGAGAGGTGGACACAGATTTAGTGTCGGAAGTTGCTAGCCCAGCGCTTTACAACACCACACGATCTAGCCTAGCTGGTTCTACATGGTTGTCTCATTTGAGAGGGCCCCAAGAAGAAGAAAACATCCTAACTATTGTCTCCTGGAACATTGCAGGGGCACATAACAAGGTTGAATGTCCACTCATGATTTATGTTTTCAAGCAAGCATATATAATTTGTCTTCAACAGACATGTCTGTTTGGGAATATGGCTATTGTTGGTTTTTGATGGTTTTTCCTCATATCAAACTTTGGCTCAAACAATATGCGAGGTAGATGTTTTGGGTGCATAGCAAGTTTAACATAACAGAATATGTATACCACCCTATAATTTTAGGTCCCTCACTTACTTTCTTACAGACACTGAAACTTAGCATGGTTGGCAAAAATGGCATCTAGCTAGTCAATTTTTATAATAGTCCCACAAGCAATACATGAATCGCTGCCTATCTGAAATCAATATAATAAAATATATTATTTTTACTAGAATGGAATCAACTAACCTGATATTGATTGTTGGTGCGGATCTCAATGTATGAATTGGTAATACCACAGCTGCAAATTTCTTTGATGATATCGAAGATTGGATTGCTGATTTCCCTGAACCAAAATAAACTTGACTCTCAATTGTGCTTTAAAGGGCTGCTTCTATGGTTATGGATCTATACCCAGGGCGTATACTCCATTAATGGGCATTTAACAAATGATATGCCAGTGAAATTCACATTCAGGCCAACACAGGGCAGTCCGTTATTGACTACTTTCTCTTACCAGTACATTTTTCTGGGGTCTACTGAAGGACTTTTAGGTTGATGAAACTCTCTTAAGTGATCACCATCAACCTGTGGAAAAACTTGGTCCGGGCAATAACTTGAATGATATGGTCTACTCCTTCTTAACAGGGACAAGTTTACCAAGAACCTTAAGATGGGAATAGTGGATCAGTCGGTGATGCAGAAGATCATTGTTTCTTCAAACTATGATTTACTTAATGCGCTATTAGATGATCCTGAAACACCTGAGAGAGCTGTCTCCATCTTTAAAGCCCTGGCATCAGGCATGTTAAAAAAGCTCCAAAGGCCATTTAAAACTAAAGGGCACTGCACACCCAAGACTGGTTCAACATTGAGTGCATTACAGCTAAATTGAATATGCTCTCTTTACAAAAAATTGCCCTCATATCCAAAACAGCAGGTTAGTGTGGCCAGATCAAACTATAAAAAACAACTAGCCAGGATGAAAAGAGAGCTTGATCAAATCTCCTGGCAGGAGTTGGTAGACGCAGCTGCTAATATTGACTCAAACAAATTCTGTGAAGTAGTTACCTTGGGTCCACAATAAAAACAAACTAAGACTGTTCTATTAACAACAGATCCAGATCAATCCTTGGTTGATGATTTCTATGGCCTATATGGGAATAACACTAATACTGTGGTGTTGAATCATGTTTTTCTTCGCATTAACCCCAGCTTCTGAATCATATGCACCGAAATAAACATATATGGAATCGAATGGAATACTTTATCATGAGTCAGCAATGATAAAAGTGGGGAAGTGAGTTAGCGCAACCAACCCGGTAGGGAACAACTGTTTGTGCTTAAGTGATTACTCACACAGCAGGTATGTGGACTGGCGATACAAAAGTCGAGTTGCTCGATAGAGATGCTGAGTTTGATCTTCACAGGCCTCCCAAGAATTCGAAGAATTTTGCTGACTAGCCACAAAATGGTGACATTCAGCTGCAGCCGCTGAAAGAACTATCTTGCCTACAAATATCTCTCAGACCTTTAAAGATATTTAAGTCTTTTCAGTGGGAAAAATAATTCTAAGACATTTCTGAAAAAGCAGCAAATATAGGACTAAGCACACAAATACAGTGCATGTAGTTGCAGGCACTGAATGCAATCTCATGCCTGCCCAGGATGCCACTAATGAACGTTTTGTTCAAATTCTTCTCAATCTGACCTGCAATGATACATGCATTCATGACATGCAAAGTATATAGTAGTCACAAAATATGACCTATACTACTTGAGTCTTCCTTCTCTCTCTTACCCAGCTCCTATATAATGTTCTACTTCTTCCCCAACTAAGGGCCATTTTCATACAGTGTTTTTCAATGGGTTTGCACCCTTATAAAACACTTCTGTGAATCCAGTCCCAAATCTTATTTACATATTTTCTACCGCTCTCTCATCTAAATCCAATCAACCTTCAGCATCTAAATCAGCTAAATATTAGCAATGCTCTACCTATTCCTTAATTAAATCCTAGTCTCTCAAGTGCTGTGCAGTCTCCTGCTTCTGCCTTTTCTTTCACAAGGCTTATTCCAAAATCGAAATATGCAGCTCTATTTATACTACTTAGCCTGAATCCAAGAATCACTCTTCCCGAACGACCCAAAGACTTTGTTCATTTCGGCCAAAAAGGTATAAAAATCAGTGTTTTGTTTTACGGGCAAATAAGTTTGCACAGGATTACTGGCCAATCACGTCATTATCCACAGTTCAGTTCAGGAACGCATTTCACCAAAATGCCTGAGGTAGCAGAAGTGATATCACACGTCCATTGACCACCTGATGACATCACAGGTAGTCATGTAATTTGACGCCACCCCAAAATGACATCACAGGAAGTGTTGGAAAACGGCCTTCAGATTTTTTAGATGCATCTAGCACTCGTGTTTCCAGGTGCTTTCATTTCAGCCAGATATAAGAACCGAGGCACAGAGGGAGGCATGATTTGTCCACGATTGGACATTTGGGGAATGCCATGTTCCGGATTTGACGTTGGGTCTATATGGAAAACATACTAAATGCAGTATTTCTAACAGAGTAACTGAAATCATTAACACAGGCTACAGCTAGTGTATGGAACATCTATAGATCAATTGACACAGAAGTACGTGTTATCTGTGGCGTTACTGTGTTAAACAAGGCAAAAAAGCACTGACCTGGGGAGGCGTGCGCTGCTGTTTATCAAGGAGAAAAATGCTGCTTGAGCAAAGACTGAAAATGAAATCATTGACCAGGATTTAATGTCAACAAAATTCCATGGATATACATGCATATATGATTCAGTTACCACTACGATAGAAGAACCTATAAGAGTGGTCTGCATGCACAGGGGGGAGTGCAACTGATAATGTTATCTTTCCTGCAATATAATACTTGGGAAAGTTTCTTTCAATATACCCAAGAGCCCCCCATAGTTTTTATTATCTAAGCATAATACTGGGTGCCAGAGGACCTAAAAAAAAACACAATGTAATATCATTGCTGCTCACATAAGTTCATAGCACCACACAGTTATTTAAAATTGAAAACACCCACAAGTTGCTTCTCACCTGGGGACTCACTGGCATACTTCAAGGCGCGCACTGCACACTACCCCTTTGTCAGAGCCAGTGGTGCCTAATGGCATAGCACAAAGTTTGGCAGCTCCCCTGCGAGCCATGCTGTGGGAGCCCCCCCAAGCTCCTTATCAAAGTAAAGGGCACGTCACACCCCAGGCCGATCCGGACCACCACGTGTGCGGAATGTCCATGATGATTATGCCATTGCAGTGGCATGCACTACTACAAGTGAAATAAGTAAATCTGCTTTTCAATCAAAGTTTAAATCTTTAATGTAACATAGAGAGAAGGGGGCCGTGCCTGGTCCACAAATATACCAGCCACAAGTGGTGGCTGGTAAATTGTATTTTTGGAGGGTGTATATATTTGCCACAAGTATGTGATTGTGAATAAGCATAGCGAGGGAAGCCAAACTAACTAAAATGGGTTCAGGAGGTCCGGGGAGGATTCTTCTCCCTCCCTAGAGTAAATGTTTTGAAAAATGGGTTAAGACGGTACATTACAAAGAACACTTTCTGGGAAAACTTGGGTGAAAGGCCAGGAATGCGGTTGTGTAGGGTAAATCATGAAAAAAAGTACAATAGATGCAAGTCACCAAAAGTGCACAGAGCATTTCCCAATGAATTATCATGCCGGTCCCTGCAACATATGCCAGTATAAAAAACATGTGTATGCTTGCTGTGCCCATACATTTCCATGCTGGCTCCAACATATGCTAGTATTCCCATATAAGACCATACTTATGTTTGCTTTAAGACGTTTTTCTATAGTATCATTACTGGCACTGGGCACAAAACTGGCTCTGCCAATATATGCCAGAACTCCTATTTAAGCATATACTCCCCTTGGTTTGGCCATTAAAAGTGACATGTCACAATAGGAAAACCTGTCCAAACTGGTTCCAATGTAAGCCAGTGTATACCCATAAAAATCACTTATCCTGCTTGATTCATTATAGATGCTCAGGTTATAAAAAGTCATGCTACAGTGAAGAATATACTGGCTGCTACGCCAAAGCATCAGTCTGGCGAGGTAACATGTTTGCTTTTTTAAAGATGCAGAGTAATAAATGTCATGCCACAATACGCAATAGCTAGACTGACTGCACCAAAATGCCAGTCCAGCCAGGGAATGGCAAACATGATCTTGCCTTTGCCCAAAAATACCAGTGAAACATGCAAAGTCAAAAAAGGATGTGGCAAAAATGCTCTAGTTATCCCCAGTCTCCCAGGTCCTTACACACACATATGCATCCCCTTTCACCCACCGGTCACTCACCCGTACATCTCCTTTCACACTCACACACACTAGATTTTGCACACAGGCGCACACCAAACCCCACCCAGAACATTCAAACACACAATACTGCATGTATGCTCATTCACCCACCAGTCACTCACTCACACCTTCTCTTACATGCACTTATTGCATGCTCTACACAGGCAAACACCCACCCACCCAGAACATTAAAAAAACACCATCACATGCATACTCATTCACCCACCAGTCACTCACACATACATTCTCTTACATCCATTCATTGCATTATCTATACAGGCACACACCCATCCACTCATTGCATTTACTACACAGGCACACACCCATCCACCTAGAACATTCAAAAACACACATCACATCACTTCTCATTCACCCACCAGTCAATCACACCTTCTATTACACCCACTCATTGCATTCTCTACACAGGCACACACCACACCCACCAGACCATTGCATTCAAAACACACATCACATCACTTCTCATTCACCTACCAGTCACTCACAACTTCTCTTACATCCAGTCATTGCATTCTGTACACATGCACAAAACCACCCGCCCACCCAGATGATTCAAAAACACATGTCACATCACTTATCATTCACCCACCAGTCACTCACACTTTCTCTTGCAACCATTCATTACATCCGCTACACAGGCACACACACACCCACCCAGAACATTCAAAAACACACATGACATCACTTCTCATTAAGCCACCCGTCACTCACATCTTCTCTCCCACACACTCTTTGCATTCTCTACACAGGTATGAACCCACCCACCAAGAACATAAAAGAAGACACATCACATCACATCACTTCTCCTTCACCCACCAGTCATTTACACCTTCTCTTATATCCACTGATTGCATTCTCTACACAGGCACACACTCACCCAGATCATTCAAAAACACATATAACATCGCTTCTCATTCACTCCTTAAATCCACTCATTGCATTCTCTACACAGACACACACCTACCCACCCAGAACACACAAAAACACACATCGCATCACATCACTTCTCATTCACCCACCCAGCAGTCAATCACACCTTCTCTTACATCCACTCATTACATTCTCTGTGCAAAGGTACACATCCACCCAGCCAGAACATTCAAAAACTCACATCACATCACCTCTCATTTCCCTACCAGTCACTCACACACTATCTTACATCCACTCATTACATTATCTACACAGGCAAACACCCACCCACCCAGAACATTAAAAAACACACATGACATCACTTCTCATTCAGCCACTCATCACTCACATTTTCTCTTCCATACACTCACTGCATTATCTACACAGGTATGCACCCACCCACCAAGAGCATTCAAAAACACACATCACATCACTTCTCCTTCACCCACCAGTCACTCACACCTTCTCTTACATCCACTCATTGTATTCTCTATACAGGCACACACCTACCCACCCAGAACACTCAAAAACACACATCGCATCACATCACTTCTCATTCACCCACCCAGCAGTCAATCATACCTTCTCTTACAACCACTCATTACATTCTCTACACAGGTACACACCCACCCACCCAGAACATTACAACACACATTGCATCACTTCTCATTCACCCACCATTCATATATATATATCTGACACGCACTTCACACATGCAAAACACACATCATATTACAAAAAAAGCCTTACCTTTTTCTTGCAGCTTTGGTCCATCCTTCCAGGCCCCCTTGGCTCCTCTGTGTTGCTCACAAACAGGAACCAGGAAGCTACAAGAGATTCCTGATTCCTTTATGTGAGCTGCAAGGAAGCTGACGGAGAAGAGGTTGGAGCTGACATGGCATGGGACATGTCCCACATGTCACAGTCAGCTACAACCCCTACTGGGGTCGCAGTTGCGACCCTTGGCGACCCCCTGATGACATCCCTGGTTCAGTTCCTGTACACAAGTTCAAAGTAAAATGGCATTCCATCTCCAGCAGTCTCGGTACTGCCTACAGTTTCAACTAGGTTGCACAATCAGGAACCAAATACTGTAACATCTCTTTGGGAGCAATATGACATTTTAGTCCCCATTGCTAACAAGCATGCCCCCATGTACTACTTGGCAATCACAGTTGGAAGTATTGACACTATTGTCAGAGTAATTATTATTGCACAGTATGTGAAGAAATTCAGTTGGATTTGTGATTTTCAAATGTATTGATATTTATTAACTTGATAAGCACAACACTCTGCCCTTTTTGAATATTAACCGCACTTAAAGCACTTTTAAACGAGTCCTCTCTATATGAGCACTGATAGGACAAGAGGTTGTAAATAAAAGTAAGTCCTACTTCTGTGTTTTGTTGTGGTCTGCTTCTCCCTTTTGTTATTTGCATCGGAATGGAGAGATGTTGTTGTCTGGTTCTAGATATTGTTATTTGCATTGGAAGGGGGAGATGTTGTTGTCTGGTTCTCCCTAGTGTTATGTGCATACTAAGGTATAGAATGTTATGGTTTGAACTAGAAGTTCCAGGGGTTACAGCTGGGGAGAGAGTGAAGTGCCTTGGTGGTGGGCACCGGTGGAGTTGCAGGATTGCTCCCTAATTATCAACCTGTGGAATGTACCAGCATCTAAGCAATAAAGAAGACTTACCTGAATGCAATCTCAGCGTCATCCATGACCTTTCATTGCCTTCCATGACACGTTTCTTTTAACATTTCTCTTTTTTCTAAGTCACAACCATGACTAAGTCACGTAGGCGCCCAAACGTCATTTATTTATTGCATTCATAAAATGGCCATGTTGAAATGCAACACGACGATGATGTCTATATTTTAAATTCAAGCCTGTTTGGTGAGCTGGCCTGGGACTAAGCAGCATTGTAGTACTCGCCCCGGTTTGTTGTTGATATCTTCAATGGCTTTTGGTGAATACTTCATACCTCAAGCCACTGCCTATTGGCTTGCTCAACTCCTGTCATATGTCAATCAGCGACGTCAACTATACAATCAGCCGACCTTTTAAAATCCACTGTCTTAACATGGTTTTTACATCACACTTTTTAAACCATCATTAGTTTATTAATTGCCGATCTACAATCCGCTATGAGCACATACACTGCAAGTTAATAAGCCTGTTTGTAGATTGGAAAGTGGTGTACTTGCAGGATATTTTAATGCAAGTCAAGACTTTTAAATTAGTGCTTTTAACAAGGGTGAGTGGAAGCCCTAATAGGAGGCTGATAGGATCACAGAGCAGCAATTAACGAGAAGGAAGCAATGCAAATGCTCGATTAGCAAAATGAACAAAATACATTTCCATTCATTCTTAGAATCATATCTTTTTAATCTCGTGTGCCAATTCGTCCCAGGGTGCCACTATTGTCACACAGAGCTACTGTGAAATGCCCTAAAATTCAGCCCCATGCATTGAACTTAATAGAATGAAAAAGCTAATTGAATTGAAACATGTTTAAGGAACTGACATACACATGTAAAACATAACCTTTTTGGGTATGTCCTTAGTTCCAAGATCACAGCTGACAAGATACAGTTTAGTCAAGTTGCCTCAGCCAATAACGAGTACTTGATGAAGGACCATTAGCACCCGGGCGGGGCTCACAGCCAATCAGGTTCCACAGATTGTGGGCTGAAACCTCTGATCTCAGCCCACATTCCACAGTACCCGCAGGCTGCCTCCTCTCCCACGCAGCACCATCTTCCCCCACCCTCCAGTTCTTTTTTTTTAAGCCAAACCCCACCCCTGACCCACTTGCCTGATTGTTGCTTCAGTTCATCTTGCTTGTCTGGCCACCATGGTAATAGAAGAGGGGCTCTGTACGGAACCCGGCATTCAACATCCATGGTGGGCATCTTGGAAAAGCATTTTTATTCATTGAACAGGACGCACGCTTCGGTCCATTAAGTGAATGGAAATGCTTTTTTTGGGGGGGTTAATGTCGGGGTGCGCTCGTTATAAGGCCTTGCTTTGCTCGGCCCTATCACTTAGGCTATCGAGCCATTACCCTCCGGTCCAGTCTGATATTCATACGAAGTCTGGAGATTCATTGATTGGTGCAATACCAATGATATTTCCCAAACTGAGGTTATCGATAATATTGGTCGGATTACTTCATTGTGCAAAATCATCTATCAAATTGCGCAGCAAACCTAGGCCCATATTCAGAAGTGAGTTGTTGTCAACTGTATCCAACATCGACAATTCCACTGATATTGGCAGATGTGTTTCTTCAAATTTACTCGTGAGTGCTACTTCCATGTGCAAATGTGCAGACGTTGGTAAAGTTGTTTGTTTGAGAAATGCAGTGATTTTTCTCTGCTCCGAGCACAGTGCAATCTGTGCTCTGCTCTCTTCAGCGGCTGTCGCTATGCATTAGGCAGTCACGTAGGTGTGCAGATTTCCGCACACACGTTGTTTTAAAATTCGCCTGCTGTCAGTGACACTATTCTTTCCCACATTTTGTATGCCTCGTAACTGGTAAACGTTATGAGTTGCCATTATGGTAGTTGATTAGAAATAAATATAATCCACTCACCACTCATCAAACACTAAAACTGCCAAAACTGGCGTTGCCCTCAGTGCACTCCTCGCGCTCAGCTTAGAATAGAGATTTTAACAATGAACCACTCATCTCCTACCCAACAAGCACTGTAGACAGATTCCAAACTCCAACTGCAGTAACTCAGCGTCTCCTGACAAAACTTTCTTTGCACTCAGTGCATTGCATTGCGAGGGGTCCCCTGCATGACCCTGACATCTCTTCGAATTCAAGGCATGGCTCTTTCACATCCAAATGGCCAGGTGCACCCGATAATGACATGCCCAAGAACACCTGATACAGAAGAACAAAGGTAGGCAAATAATCTGTCACCAGCTAGGCAAAGTTAGGTAAATAAAGTGTCAAGTGACAGAACCACAAGGAGTACATGTTCTTGAATCGTTGACCTAATGTCAGTCAAACCCTTTCACCACTAGTTTCCTCTCCGCTTATCTTTAAATAATCTTCCAGAAAATACTTACACACTTCTATGACTATGTAGTGTAGGAATCTGATATGAAGATGGATCACGTTGGCTCAAGCTCAATTGCTGCATCTTCTGATAGTATTTTGTAGAGCCTATATTCATTATTTATTTTCTGTTTAATAATTTGTGTTATGATTTTACCAAACAAAACGTTCACAATGTTAACACAAGTACAACCAGTGCATATGTGGAAAAGGAAAACATGGAAAGAAGAAGAAAAGAGACCAAAAGAACAAAGAAATAAACGTATAACCCAATTGATGCAGTAGACTGAATAGCGTCAGACACATTTAGATACAATCAGATTAATAACTTTGGCAACAGCTACAGTCAAATATGTTAAGTTGCCTGCAGATAGGCTATACCAAAACAGCTCTGATTTGAGTCAAAATTAAACGTATGTGTGGTTCTTAAGAGTTTTTGAACTGAATATGTTGCTATACTTTTTCACTGGGATTTATAATGTGCACCACAGTCATTTCCATGTTCTCCATTTGCACACGAGCATCTGAATGACATGGGGTGGATTAAGTTAGTGGGAAGAGGAAAAATGCTTGATAACTTCACTGTTGCATGCAGACTGGATGTTCCCTTAGCTCTGTGTACTGGTCAGTTGCTATGTCTCCAATGATGTCAAGACCATAGAGGCGTTTAATCTGAGGGGAAGACTGCACAACGGGGGTGGTAGGGTGCATTGACTGGGGCTGTGGTACATAAGTTGGTTGTAGATGTTTAGTGTTCTGTTGTTTGATATCTCCTGGAAGAGGTGTTCAATTGTGTGGGGGGTGTAGTTTTGTATGAGTATTGTGTCATCGAACATAGAAATCGAGCATGTTATTGCAGGGAGCAGGTTGGCGAGGGACTTAGACAAACTTGAAGCCACATATAGGAGTTCATACATGGCAAAGCAAGGCAGGAAAGACATAACAAGCCTTAGCATTGCATGACAAATGCCTCCCAATGCGAAAGACCTGGTGTCCCCCTTGTGCTCTCACTATTGGCCTCTGCAGACAGCTCCAATTCTATTTTCTCACTTTGTCACTGTCAAACCATGTTTCTGTGTCTGTCTGTTTGGCTTTCTCTCTCTCTTCCTCTTTAATTAACTCTCTCTCTTTCTCTCTCATTCTCTCTCGGTCCCCCTGTCTCTCTCTCCCTCTCTCCCTCTCACTCTCTCTCTCTCTCTCAATCGTTCTCACTATCTTTACATATAAAATAGAAACATTGAATCCCATGTTAAATAAGAATCTGGGAATTGGCAGAGGAGGGGAGACTCCACTTGGTTCAGAGAAAGGGCTGCCTGAGATATTAAAACCCCAGGCATCGCTTTCACCTTTGCTCGTGTGATGGTTGGCAGGCTGAGAGCTGTTTCAAAACTTACTCTAACTTGACAGGTGCAGTGGCCAACTGGGACTTTTGCCCATTATGTCAATACATAACAATTGCCAGTCCTTCATCAAGCATCAGATAAGTGACCATCAATAAACCCTAGTGTTTTCTCCCAGAAGTCATCCAAATCAAGTGTCTCAGACAAGCTGCAAACTCCTCTCACAAGGCAATCACAGATACACGTCACATTGAAAACCCTTTCCCCTTCCTCCCTGACATAGAGGCACTTCTAAACCTTCATTTTATGTATTTTTAAGTATATTTATTTAGTTTTCTATTTATTTATTTATTTATTTATTGGTTTATTTATTTATTTTGAGGATGATGCTGAAACCCTGCAGAGTATTCTACTTGATGAGATGAGCTGAAGAGCAGGAGCAAATTCTGCCACAGTGTCCTTATTTTATTAACCCATTCTGAGCCAATTAGAATTCGAAAAGGTTCCTGCATATTAAGTACATTTTAAGGAGCCATTGAATCTGTACATTCCAGAAACATCATGGCTGAACTACCCATCTTTTCCTCCTATCCTGTCCCTGTTTCTTTCACTTCCAGCATTGATCGCTCCACCTTCCTGCACTGTGTCACCTTCATTGGCCCAGGGGATAGTAGATCTTGCTTTGTGGGGCAGTTTCAGGAATCTTTATTCAACATTGAATTAGAGAAGAGAGGAGAGGAAAGGAGGGGCAAGGTCATAAAGAGATTTAAAGACAAGACAAAGGAAGTGAAATTTAAGTTGGAAATGGAAAGAAAGCCAGCCTAGGTTGGAAATTGAGTTGGAAATGGAATCATGGGGCGAGAGAAGACGGAGGGTACGGGTGGCAGAGTGGTAGAGGGATTTAAGGGGGGCAAAATGGCAGGCAGTGAGACCAAAAAAGAGAGAAGAACAGTAGAAAAGGTGAGAAAAGATAAGGGAGGAGATTAAGAGCTTGGTAGCATGAATGGTGAGAGAAGAACAGACTTTACAGATATTGAAGAGGTGGTAGCGACAACAGTGAGACATAAGGGAAATATGGTGAGTAAAGGACAGGAACGAGTCAAAGTAGATTACTAGATTCCAGGCACGAGAGGAAATCAGAAGATAAGAAGGGGGAAAAAGAATAGAGAGAGGGGGAGAGGGAGGAGGAATTGTGTTAGAAGGGAAGAATAAGAGCTCAGTCTTGTCAGTATTTAGAGAGAGATAGTAAGAGTACATTCCATTTTTAATGGCGGTGAGACAGGAGCAGAGATTTAGATGTAGGTCAGGAGAGAAGGAAGAAAAGGAGAGGAAGAACTGAGTATCATCAACGTAGAAATGGTGAGAAATACCGAATGATGAGATGAGAGGAGCGAGAAGTGAAGTATAGAGAGAGAATAAGAAGGGTCTGAGGACGGAGCCTTGGGGAACACCGTAGTCCAGCAGGAAGGTGGAGGAAGTAAATCCGCCCCAAGAGACGGCGAATGAGCGGTGTGAAAGGTAAGAGGAGAGCCAGTTAAGGACTGAGCCTTGGAAGCCAAAGGAGGAAAGAGTATTGAGAAGTAAGAGGTGATGGACAGTATCAAAAGCAGTGGAGAGGTCAAGGAGGATGAGGATAGAGGATTGCTTCGCATAGCGAGCGGTAAGGAGGGAGTTAAGGATACAGGTAAGAGAAGATTCAGTGGAGTGTTTTGGGCAGAAGCCAGATTGAGAGAGAGGAAGGATAGAGTGGTTAGAGATAAAAGTCGAAAGTTGAGAATAGGCTAGTCGTTCAAGTAATTTAGAGTAAAAGTAGAAGTGAGATTGGGCGAAAGTTAAATGTAAGAAGGGGATTAGCAGAAGGCTTTTTAAGGATAGGGATAATAGTGGCATGCTTGAAGCCCATAGGAAAGGTGGCCATGTAGAGAAAAGTGTTGAAGAAGGAGGTTAAATAGGGAATAAGAGGGGGTAAACCTTGGGAATAAGAAGGGTAGTGATGGGATCAGAAGGGGAGGTGGAAGGGTGGGATTTGGTTAGAAGGAGAGAAACGTCAGAGGGAGAGATGGGAGAAAATTCAGACATGCAAGCCGAGGGGGAGTGCAAGGAGGGAGGGGGATGAAAGTAAGAAGGAAAGGAGATTTTTGGCCAAGAAAAAAGAGTTTTTCAGAGAAGAAGTTAGCAAAGTCGGATGGAGAGAGAGGGGATGTAGGAGAGAGGTCAGAAGGGGGCGGAGAGAGGAGACGAGAGAGGGTTTGAAAGATACAATGAGGATGAGAGGCTTGGGTGTGAAGGAGGTTAGAAAAGTAGGAGCATTTAGCTGAATTAAGGCAGGAGTCATATAGTGAGTGATATGAAAGTAGGAGGTTTGGTTAGGGAGAGTCGTGGATTTGAGCCAGCAATGCTTGAGGCGACGGAGGAGATGCCGCATGGGTAGGAGGTGAGAGGAAAGCCACGTTTGAGAAGGCTTACGGGTAGGGTGGAAAGAAGAGAAGGGATAGAGTTGATCGAGACTAGAGTTGAGAGAGGAGGACAGAGAGGAAAGGGCAAGGTCAGCAGGGAGAGAGGAGAAGTCAGAAAAGGGTGGAAGGGACGAGGAGCAGGTGTCAAGGAAGAGAGAAGGGCTAAAATGTGGGAGGTCACGATGGGTGAAAGAAGTGGAGAGGGGTGCGGAAGTGGGAAGAGGAGAGCAAGGAGTGAGGGAGAAGGAGAGCAGAGTATGAACAGACAGAAAGGTGGGTAGAGGGGAAACAGGGGAGGAGGAGTAAGTAGAATTAAAGGTGAGATCAAGTGTGGAGCCAGAAGTGTGAGCAAGGGAGGAGGGGAGAGGAGAGAGAAGGTAGGAATCGAGGATAGAGAGAAGAGGAGAAGGATGAGGAGGAGTAGGAAGGTGAATGTTAAAATCACTGAGAACAGTGAGGGGAGAGAGGGAGGGGGAGATGAGAGGGAGGAGTTGGTCATCGTAAAAGGAAGAGAGGGGACCAGGAGGTCTATAGATTATTTGGAAAGAAATGGGGTGAGGGAAAGTAAAGTATTTATACAGGTATTCAAAGGAAGAGAAGGTAGGAAGGGACAAAGAGGAGGAACATGAGAGCTATTTAGGATAAAAGAGTAGACCAACACCACAGCCATGACCAGTGGGACAACAGACATGAGAAAAGGAGGAGGAAGAGGTGGATAGAGAGGCAGGTACAGTAGAATTGTGAGGTGCGATCCAAGTTTCAGTTAGACATAGGAAGTGAAGGTTGAGGCGAAAGAACATATCTAAAGCAGCAGCAGTTTTATTGCAAAGAGATCTGGCGTTCCATAGAGCAATGTTGATTAGGCAGGAAGGTTGGATTGGAGGGTCGATGAGGTTGAGGCAAGAAGGAGGGGAAGAAAAGGAAGGGGGTGGATGGGGGAGGGGTTTGAGCAAGGGAATGGACATGAGGATTAGGGAAAGGACGAGGGGGAGAGGGAGGAGGGAAGGGGGAAGCGGGAGGGAGGGGGGAGTAAGGTAGGTGGGAAAGGAGAAATCTAGTGGTGTGCATGACAGGGAAGGGAAGAGACAGGAGAAGGGGAGAGAGCAGAGGCCAAGAGTGATAGAGAGAGATAAAGAGTGAAGTAATTGGGAGTGTAGGAGGGGGAGAAGGGGGAAGAGGGGAAGTGGATGCTGTTAAAACCAGGGTAGAGGCTCAGGCGGAAGAAGCCAAAAGCAGGAGTAGAGGGTACCCGCTTGGGGGGGGGAGGGGAGGTTAGTACAGGAGGTAGTAGATGGCAGATGGGGCAATAGGGTTTGAAAGGGGGAGAGCAGGGAGGAGGCAGGTAGTCCTCAGCTTAAAGAGACTTAAGGTGGTAGGGACCTCAGTTTAAAAGTGATGGGAGGTGGCTGTCAGGAGGAGAGCTTGAAAGGGTAAGATGGGAAGTAGGCAGTGGTGGCTAGATTATGGAAATGTGGGTGGAGGTGACAGTCGGGCGACCATAAGGTAGTTCACTCTCGATAGGATTAATGCCAGGAATTAGAGCAATGCATTTACTGTGAATAGTCAGGAGCGAGGGCAAGGGAGATGAGGTCACAATGGAACAGGCAAACAATGAGGAAGAAGAAGGAGTAGAACGCACAGGAGTCAGAGTCCAGTGTCACCAGGAGCAATCTCGGAACACCAAATAGGGACAGAGAGGGTCGAAGAAGGCGGGGGTCTTTGAGTGAAGGGCCGGGATCAGTGCCCAGTGAAGGTCGAAGGCAGGAGTCTTTGGGTGGAGAGCTGGGATCAAGGCCCAGACGGACGCAGTCACAAAAGGCAGAGGAAAATAGCTTGCGGACCTCCTAGCACCGGCGATGGGATTAGGGGCAGGAGCAGTCAGAGTAGCCTTGAAGAGGAGGGGGAGGTGCGGGGTCCCACGCTGGAGAGATATGGTTAGGGCCTCCAAGCTCTGGCGATGGAATTAGGGCCTGGGGCAGTCACAGTAGCCTTGAAGCATCTCAGGCATTATTGTCGTATATATTGTCGTACTGGCACTTTAACAGAATATGAGATATACATATATATTGTTTAAATGTATTTGTGTATATGGTTATTCATTGCAACATTAACACAACAAAAAATTTATAAAATGCAATTACTTTAGCTGTATGCTTCTATTTTGAGCCTATTAGTGCTCCAGACATTCTAAATCTATGTTGGCATTATAATAAAATCACTTTCTGACTCCCAAGAATTCTAAGACTTTTCTACTCAAAAAGCAAGTATGCGGGCTGCTCTAAGTTTTTTCATTGGACAAAAATATATAAGCCTTTTTATTATCAAAAATATTTCTAAAACTTTGCATTTGGAAAAAGATTTTGATGACATTTCTACTGAAGCAACATGCTTGCGGTCTGCCCACACAAACATGGCACAGAGGATAAAGTATTCATTTAAGATTTATAGAATGTATGTACAACATTAGCGATGTTGTTAAGTTCCTCTGATATATAAAATGGGCCAAGTCATTACATTTTTGTAACTGAATTTTGTTAAGGACTGTTTCCAAGCAAACATCTGGGTTTCCACAGACATGGTCTTGTTTTTCTATTGCTTAGTAATATTTCTTGAATGCGGACAATCAAAGTTAATCTAATATTGAAGTGGAGTTTCATTACAGTTTCCAGTGCGAACTATTTGATGTGCCTGTTTTGTAAGCAGGGAATATTTGAATAATGCAAACAGGTGGTGTGTTTAAGACATGAGAGTTTGCAGTTTAAGGAAACATTATCTGAGTTCAGTGGTTTGGTTATACCAACCAAAACGCACAAGGAGATTGTATCCTGGTCACTTTCTCTGACCCAAGGATTACAGGCTGTGTTATTAACTCTAACCTTGGTTATAAGGATGTTATTTCTCGTCCCAGATTATTGCCTATATCTTGCTTTAATCCACCAGATCTATATACTCTGGCCCAATCACAGTCAGGTACATCAACACAGACTACAATGCTATTTGTATTTCAAGGGCTAACCCTGATAGTATAAATAATGTTTTTGAGAAACCTATTTGTCTAATCACTCACAAGAGCCACGAAACATGCCTTAGGTGAACACGCAGTTCCCTTTTAGATGTGCATGTTCTACCTTTAAGGACATTTTTTGAGTGCCTGTCCGAACTAAATTATATTAATTTACTATCTCGGACTCTGGAAGCTCGCAACACTAACCACTCATTCACAAATGTCTGTCCATCAAACTCCCCATTGCCATCTGCCTCCAGAGAGGTGGACACAGATTTATTGTCGGAAGTTGCTAGCCCAGCGCTTTAAAACACCACACGATCTAGCCTAGCTGGTTCTACATGGTTGTCTCATTTGAGAGGGCCCCAAGAAGAAGAAAACATCCTAACTATTGTCTCCTGGAACATTGCAGAGGCACATAACAAGGTTGAATGTCCACTCATGATATATGTTTTCAAGCAAGCATATATAATTTGTCTTCAACAGACATGTCTGTTTGAGAATATGGCTATTGTTGGTTTTTGATGGTTTTTGCTCATATCAAACTTTGGCTCAAACAATATGCGAGGTAGATGTTTTGGGTGCATGGCAAGTTTAACATAACAGAATATGTATACCACCCTATAATTTTAGGTCCCTCACTTACTTTCTTACAGACACTGAAACTTAGCATGGTTCGCAAAAATGGCATCTAGCTAGTCAATTTTTATAATAGTCCCACAAGCAATACATGAATCGCTGCCTATCAGAAATCAATATAATAAAATATATTATTTTTACTAGAATGGAATCAACTAACCTGATATTGATTGTTGGTGCGGATCTCAATGTATGAATTGGTAATACCACAGCTGCAAATTTCTTTGATGATATCGAAGATTGGATTGCTGATTTCCCTGAACCAAAAAAAACTTCACTCTCAATTGTGCTTTGAAGGGCTGCTTCTATGGTTATGGATCTATACCCAGGGCGTATACTCCATTAATGGGCATTTAACAAATGATATGCCAGTGAAATTCACATTCAGGCCAACATAGGGCAGTCCGTTATTGACTACTTTCTCTTACCAGTACATTTTTCTGGGGTCTACTGAAGGACTTTTATGTTGATGAAACTCTCTTAAGTGATCACCATCAACCTGTGGAAAAACTTGGTCCGGGCAATAACTTGAATGATATGGTCTACTCCTTCTTTACAGGGACAAGTTTACCAAGAACCTTAAGATGGAAATAGTGGACCAGTCGGTGATGCAGAAGATCATTGTTTCTTCAAACTATGATTTACTTAATGCACTATTAGATGATCCTGAAACACCTGAGAGAGCTGTCTCCATCTTCAAAGCCCTGGCATCAGGCATGTTAAAAAAGCTCCAAAGGCCATTTAAAACTAAAGGGCACTGCACACCCAAGACTGGTTCAACATTGAGTGCATTACAGCTAAATTGAATATGCTCTCTTTACAAAAAATTGCCCTCATATCCAAAACAGCAGGTTAGATTGGCCAGATCAAACTATAAAAAACAACTAGCCAGGATGAAAATAGAGCTTGATCAAATCTCCTGGCAGGAGTTGGTAGACGCAGCTGCTAATATTGACTCAAACAAATTCTTTGAAGTAGTTACCTTGGGTCCACAATAAAAACAAACTAAGACTGTTCTATTAACAACAGATCCAGATCAATCCTTGGTTGATGATTTCTATGGCCTATATGGGAATAACACTAATACTGTGGTGTTGAATCATGTTTTTCTTTGCATTAACCCCAGCTTCTGAATCATATGCACCGAAATAAACATATATGGAATCGAATGGAATACTTTATCATGAGTCAGCAATGATAAAAGTGGGGAAGTGAGTTAGCGCAACCAACCCGGTAGGGAACAACTGTTTGTGCTTAAGTGATTACTCAAACAGCAGGTATGTGGACTGGCGATACAAAAGTCGAGTTGCTCTCCACAGGCCTCCCAAGAATTCGAAGAATTTTGCTGACTAGCCACAAAATGCTGACATTCAGCTGCAGCCGCTGAAGGAACTATCTTGCCTACAAATATTTCTCAGACTTTTAAAGATATTTAAGTCTTTTCAGTGGGAAAAATAATTCTAAGACATTTCTGAAAAAGCAGCAAATATAGGACTAAGCACACAAATACAGTGCATGTAGTTGCAGGCACTGAATGCAATCTCATGCCTGCCCAGGATGCCACTAATACACGTTTTGTTCAAATTCTTCTCAATCTGACCTGCAATGATACATGCATTCATGACATGCAAAGTATATAGTAGTCACAAAATATGACCTATACTACTTGAGTCTTCCTTCTCTCTCTTACCCAGCTCCTATATAATGTTCTACTTCTTCCCCAACTAAGGGCCATTTTCATAGAGTGTTTTTCAATGGGTTTGCACCCTTATAAAACACTTCTGTGAATCCAGTCCCAAATCTTATTTACATATTTTCTACCGCTCTCTCATCTAAATCCAATCAACCTTCAGCATCTAAATCAGCTAAATATTAGCAACGCTCTACCTATTCCTTAATTAAATCCTAGTCTCTCAAGTGCTGTGCAGTCTCCTGCTTCTGCCTTTTCTTTCACAAGGCTTATTCCAAAATCGAAATATGCAGCTCTATTTATACTACTTAGCCTGAATCCAAGAATCACTCTTCCCGAACGACCCAAAGACTTTGTTCATTTCGGCCAAAAAGGTATAAAAATCAGTGTTTTGTTTTACGGGCAAATAAGTTTGCACAGGATTACTGGCCAATCACGTCATTATCCACAATTCAGTTCAGGAACGCATTTCACCAAAATGCCTGGGGTAGCAGAAGTGATATCACACGTCCATTGACCACCTGATGACATCACAGGTAGTCATGTAATTTGACGCCACCCCAAAATGACATCACAGGAAGTGTTGGCAAACGGCCTTCAGATTTTTTAGATGCATCTAGCACTCGTGTTTCCAGGTGCTTTCATTTCAGCCAGATATAAGATCCGAGGCACAGAGGGAGGCATGATTTGTCCACGATTGGACATTTGGGGAATGCCATGTTCCGGATTTGACGTTGGGTCTATATGGAAAACATACTAAATGCAGTATTTCTAACAGGGTAACTGAAATCATTAACACAGGCTACAGCTAGTGTATGCAACATCTATAGATCAATTGACACAGAAGTACGTGTTATCTGTGGCGTTACTGTGTTAAACAAGGCAAAAAAGCACTGACCTGGGGAGGCGTGCGCTGCTGTTTATCAAGGAGAAAAATGCTGCTTGAGCAAAGACTGAAAATGAAATCATTGACCAGGATTTAATGTCAACAAAATTCCATGGATATACATGCATATATGATTCAGTTACCACTACGATAGAAGAACCTATAAGAGTGGTCTGCGTGCACAGGGGGGAGTGCAACTGATAATGTTATCTTTCCTGCAATATAATACTTGGGAAAGTTTCTTTCAATATACCCAAGAACCCCCCATAGTTTTTATTATCTAAGCATAATACTGGGTGCCAGAGGACCTAAAAAAAACACAATGTAATATCATTGCTGCTCACATAAGTTCATAGCACCACACAGTTATTTAAAATTGAAAACACCCAGAAGTTGCTTCTCACCTGGGGACTCACTGGCATACTTCAAGGCGCGCACTGCACACTACCCCTTTGTCAGAGCCAGTGGTGTCTCATGGCATAGCACAAAGTTTGGCAGCTCCCCTGCGAGCCATGCTGTGGGAGCCCCCTCAAGCTCCTTATCAAAGTAAAGGGCACGTCACACCCCAGGCCGATCCGGACCACCACGTGTGCGGAATGTCCATGATGATCATGCCATTGCAGTGGCATGCACTACTACAAGTGAAATAAGTAAATCTGCTTTTCAATCAAAGTTTAAAGTGGTGGCTGGTAAATTGTATTTTTGGAGGGTGTATATATTTGCCACAAGTATGTGATTGTGAATAAGCATAGCGAGGGAAGCCAAACTAACTAAAATGGGTTCAGGAGATCCGGGGAGGATTCTTCTCCCTCCCCAGAGTAAATGTTTTGAAAAATGGGTTAAGACGGTACATTACAAAGAACACTTTCTGGGAAAACTTGGGTGAAAGGCCAGGAATGCGGTTGTGTAGGGTAAATCATGAAAAAAAGTACAATAGATGCAAGTCACCAAAAGTGCACAGAGCATTTCCCAATGAATTATCATGCCGGTCCCTGCAACATATGCCAGTATAAAAAACATGTGTATGCTTGCTGTGCCCATACATTTCCATGCTGGCTCCAACATATGCTAGTATTCCCATATAAGACCATACTTATGTTTGCTTTAAGACGTTTTTCTATAGTATCATTACTGGCACTGGGCACAAAACTGGCTCTGCCAATATATGCCAGAACTCCTATTTAAGCATATACTCCCCTTGGTTTGGCCATTAAAAGTGACATGTCACAATAGGAAAACCTGTCCAAACTGGTTCCAATGTAAGCCAGTGTATACCCATAAAAATCACTTATCCTGCTTGATTCATTATAGATGCTCAGGTTATAAAAAGTCATGCTACAGTGAAGAATATACTGGCTGCTACGCCAAAGCATCAGTCTGGCGAGGTAACACTACTTATCATGTTTGCTTTTTTAAAGATGCAGAGTAATAAATGTCATGCCACAATACGCAATAGCTAGACTGACTGCACCAAAATGCCAGTCCAGCCAGGGAATGGCAAACATGATCTTGCCTTTGCCCAAAAATACCAGTGAAACATGCAAAGTCAAAAAAGGATGTGGCAAAAATGCTCTAGTGATCCCCAGTCTCCTAGGTCCTTACACACACATATGCATCCCCTTTCACCCACCGGTCACTCACCCGTACATCTCCTTTCACACTCACACACACTAGATTTTGCACACAGGCGCACACCAAACCCCACCCAGAACATTCAAACACACAACACCGCATGTATGATCATTCACCCACCAGTCACTCACTCACACCTTCTCTTACATGCACTTATTGCATGCTCTACACAGGCACACACCCACCCACCCACCCGGAACATTAAAAAAACACCATCACATGCATACTCATTCACCCACCAGTCACTCACTCACACCTTCTCTTACATGCACTTATTGCATGCTCTACACATGCACACACCCATCCACCTAGAACATTCAAAAACACACATCACATCACTTCTCATTCACCCACCAGTCAATCACACCTTCTATTACACCCACTCATTGCATTCTCTACACAGGCACACACCACACCCACCAGACCTTTGCATTCAAAACACACATCACATCACTTCTCATTCACCTACCACCCAGCAGTCAATCACACCTTCTCTTACATCCACTCATTACATTCTCTGTGCAAAGGTACACATCCACCCAGCCAGAACATTCAAAAACTCACATCACATCACCTCTCATTTCCCTACCAGTCACTCACAGATTATCTTACATCCACTCATTACATTATCTACACAGGCAAACACCCACCCACCCAGAACATTAAAAAACACACATGACATCACTTCTCATTCAGCCACTCATCACTCACATTTTCTCTTCCATGTACTCACTGCATTATCTACACAGGTATGCACCCACCCACCAAGAGCATTCAAAAACACACATCACATCACTTCTCCTTCACCCACCAGTCACTCACACCTTCTCTTACATCCACTCATTGTATTCTCTATACAGGCACACACCTACCCACCCAGAACACTCAAAAACACACATCGCATCACATCACTTCTCATTCACCCACCCAGCAGTCAATCATACCTTCTCGTACAACCACTCATTACATTCTCTACACAGGTACACACCCACCCACCCAGAACATTAAAACACACATTGCATCACTTCTCATTCACCCACCATTCATATATATATATATCTGACACGCACTTCACACATGCAAAACACACATCATATTACAAAAAAAGCCTTCTTACCTTTTTCTTGCAGCTTTGGTCCATCCTTCCAGGCCCCCTTGGCTCCTCTGTGTTGCTCAGAAACAGGAACCAGGAAGCTACAAGAGATTCCTGATTCCTTTATGTAAGCTGCAAGGAAGCTGAGGGAGAAGAGGTTGGAGCTGACATGGCATGGGACATGTCCCACATGTCACAGTCAGCTACAACCCCTACTGGGGTCGCAGTTGCGACCCCTGGTGACCCCCTGATGACATCCCTGGTTCAGTTCCTGTACACAAGTTCAAAGTAAAATGGCATTCCATCTCCAGCAGTCTCGGTACTGCCTACAGTTTCAACTAGGTTGCACAATCAGGAACCAAATACTGTAACATCTCTTTGGGAGCAATATGGCATTTTAGTCCCCATTGCTAAAAAGCATGCCCCCATGTACTACTTGGCAATCACAATTGGAAGTATTGACACTATTGTCAGAGTAATTATTATTGCACAGTATGTGAAGAAATTCAGTTGGATTTGTGATTTTCAAATGTATTGATATTTATTAACTTGATAAGCACAACACTCAGCCCTTTTTGAATATTAACCGCACTTAAAGCACTTTTAAACGAGTCCTCTCTACATGAGCACTGATAGGACAAGAGGTTGTAAATAAAAGTAAGTCCTACTTCTGTGTTTTGTTGTGGTCTGCTTCTCCCTTTTGTTATTTGCATCGGAACGGAGAGATGTTGTTGTCTGGTTCTAGATATTGTTATTTGCATTGGAAGGGGGAGATGTTGTGGTCTGGTTCTCCCTAGTGTTATGTGCATACTAAGGTATAGAATGTTATGGTTTGGACTTGAAGTTCCAGGGGTTACAGCTGGGGAGAGAGTGAAGTGTCTTGGTGGTGGGCAGCGGTGGAGCTGCAGGATTGCTCCCTACTTATCAACCTGTGGAATGTACCAGCATCTAAGCAATAAAGAAGACTTACCTGAATGCAATCTCAGCGTCATCCATGACCTTTCATTGCCTTCCATAACACGTTTCTTTTAACATTTCTCTTTTTTCTAAGTCACAACCATGACTAAGTCACGTAGGCGCCCAAACGTCATTTATTTATTGCATTCATAAAATGGCCATGTTGAAATGCAACACGACGATGATGTCTATATTTTAAATTCAAGCCTGTTTGGTGAGCTGGCCTGGGACTAAGCAGCATTGTAGTACTCGCCCCGGTTTGTTGTTGATATCTTCAATGGCTTTTGGTGAATACTTCATACCTCAAGCCACTGCCTATTGGCTTGCTCAACTCCTGTCATATGTCAATCAGCGACGTCAACTGTACAATCAGCCGACCTTTTAAAATCCACTGTCTTAACATGGTTTTTACATCACACTTTTTATACCATCATTAGTTTATTAATTGCCGATCTACAATCCGCTATGAGCACATACACTGCAAGTTAATAAGCCTGTTTGTAGATTGGAAAGTGGTGTACTTGCAGGATATTTTAATGCAAGCCAGGACCTTTAAATTAGAGCTTTTAACAAGGGTGAGTGGAAGCCCTAATAGGAGGCTGATAGGATCACAGAGCAGCAATTAACGAGAAGGAAGCAATGCAAATGCTCGATTAGCAAAATGAACAAAATACATTTCCATTCATTCTTAGAATCATATCTTTTTAATCTCGTGTGCCAATTCGTCCCAGGGTGCCACTATTGTCACACAGAGCTACTGTGAAATGCCCTAAAATTCAGCCCCATGCATTGCACTTAATAGAATGAAAAAGCTAATTGAATTGAAACATGTTTAAGGAACTGACATACACATGCAAAGCATAACCTTTTTGGGTATGTCCTTAGTTCCAAGATCACAGCTGACAAGATACAGTTTAGTCAAGTTGCCTCAGCGAGTACTTGATGAAGGACCATTAGCACCCGGGCGGGGCTCACAGACAATCAGGTTCCACAGATTGTGGGCTGAAACCTCTGATCTCAGCCCACATTCCACGGTACCCGCAGGCTGCCTCCTCTCCCACGCAGCACCATCTTCCCCCACCCTCCAGTTCTTTTTTTTTTAAGCCAAACCCCACCCCTGACCCACTTGCCTGATTGTTGCTTCAGTCCATCTTGCTTGTCTGGCCACCATGGTAATAGAAGAGGGGCTCTGTACGGAACCCCACATTCAACAACTATGTTGGCCATCTTGGAAAAGCATTTTTATTCATTGAACAGGACACACACATCGGCCCATTAAGTGAATGGAAATGCTTTTTTTTTAGGGGGGGGGGGGTTAATGTCCCGGTGCCCTCGTGTAGGCAGGCCCTTGCTTTTCTCGGGCCTATAATTTAGGCTGCTGGGCCGTTACCCTCCGGTCCAGTCTGATATTCATACTAAATCTGGAGATTCATTGATTGGTGCAATACCAATGATATTCCCCAGACTGAGGTAATCATTAATATTGGTCGGATTACTTACTTGTGCAAAATCATCTATTAAATTGCGCTGCAAACCTAGGCCCATATTCAGAAGTCAATTGCTGTCAAATGTATCCAACATCGATAATTCCACTGATATTGGCAGATGTGTTTCTTCAAATTCACTTGTGAGTGCTAATTCCATGGCCAAATGTGCAGAATTTGATAAAGTTGTCGGTTTGAGAAATTCAGTGATTTTTCTCTGCTCCGAGCACAGTGCAATCTGTGCTCTGTTCTCTTCAACGGCTGTCGCTATGCATTAGGCAGTCACGTTGGTGTGCAGATTTCCGCACACACGTTGTTTTAAAATTCGCCTGCTGTCAGTGACACTATTCTTTCCCACATTTGTTATGCTTTGTAACTGGTAAACTTTATGAGTTGCCATTATGGTAGTTGATTAGAAATAAATATAATCCACTCACCACTCAGCAAACACTAAAACTGCTGCCTTTGCACTCAGTGCAATCCTCTCGCTCAGCGTAGAATGGAGATATTAAAAATGAGCCACACATCTCCTCTCCAACAAGCACTGTTGACAGATTCCAAACTCATCCTGACAAAAAATTCTTTGCACTCAGTGCATTCCATTCCTGCATGACCCTGACATCTCTTCGAATTCAAGGCATGGCCCTTTCTCATCCAAATGGCCAGGTGCTCCCGATAATGGCATGCCCAAGAACACCTGATACAGAAGAACAAAGGTAGGCAAATAATCTGTCACCAGCTAGGCAAAGTTAGGTAAATAAAGTGTCAAGTGACAGAACCACAAGGAGAACATGTTCTTGAATATTTGACCTAATGTCAGTCAAACCCTTTCACCACTAGTTTCCTCTCTGCTTATCTTTAAATAATTTTCCAGGAAATACTTACACAATTCTATGACTATGTAGTGTAGGAATCTGACATGAAGCTGGATCACGTTGGATCAAGCTCAAGTGCAGCATCTTCTGATAGTCTTCTGAAGAGCCTATATTAATTAATAATTTGTGCTATGATTTTACCAAACAAAACGTTCACAATGTTAACACAAGTACAAAAATACACACTGCATAAGTGGAAAAGGAAAAACTGGAAAGAAGAAGAAAAGAGACCAAAAGAACATAAACGTATAACCCAATTGATGCAGTAGACTGAATAGCGTTAGACACATTTAGGTAAAATCAGATTAATAACTTTGGCAACAGCTACAGTCAAATATGTTAAGTTGCCTGCAGATAGTCTGTACCAGAACAGCTCTGATTTGAGTCAAAATTAAATGTATGTGTGGTTCTTATGAGTTTTGAACTGAATATGTTGCCATACTTTTTCACTGGGATTTATAATGTGCACCACAGTCATTTCCATGTTCTCCATTTGCACACGAGCATCTGAATGACATGGGGTGAGTTAAGTTAGTGGGAAGAGGAAAAATGCATGATAACTTCACTGTTGCATGCAGACTGGATGTTCCCTTAGCTCTGTGTACAGGTCAGTTGCAATGTCTCCAATGATATCAAGACCATAGAGGAGTTTTATCTGAGGGGGCAACTGCACAATGGGGGTGTTAGGGTGCATTGACTGGGGCTTTCGTATATGAGTTGTTTGTAGAGGCATAGTGTTCTGTTGTTTGATATCTCTTGAAAGAGGTGTTTAATTGCTATGTGTGGGTGGTGTCGTTTTGTATGTGTATTGTCTCATCAAACATAGAAATCGATCATGTTATTGCAGGGAGCAGGTTGGCGAGGGACTTAGACAAACCTGAAGCCACACGTAGGAGTTCATACATGGCAAAGCAAGGCAGGAAAGACATAACAAGCCATAGCATTGCATGACAAATGCCTCTATATGCAAAAGACATGGTGTCCTCCTTGTGGTCTCACTATTGGGCTCTGCAGACAGCTCCAATTTAATTTTCTCACTTTGTCGCTGTCAAATCATGTTTCTGTGTCCATGTCTGTTTGGCTTTCTCACTCTCTTCCTCTTTATTTAACTCTCTCTTTCTCTCTCTCTCTCTCGCTCTCACTCTCTGTCTCTCTCTCCCTCGCTCCCTCTCACTCTCTCTCTCTCTCTCTCTCTATCTTTCTCACTATCTTTTCCTATAAAAATAGAAACATTGAATCCCATGTTAAATAAGAATCTGGGAATTGGCAGAGGAGGGGAGACTCCACTCGGTTCATAGAAAGGGCTGCCCGAGATATTAAAACCCCAGGCATCGCTTTCACCTTTGTTTGTGTGATAGTTGGCAGGCTTAGAACGGTTTCAAACCTTACTCTAACTTGACAGGTGCAGTGGCGAACTGGGGCTTTTGTCCATTATGGCACTACATAACAATTTCCAGCCCTTCATCGAGCATCAGGGAAGTGGCCATCAATAAAACCCTAGTGTTTTATCCCAGAAGTCAATCCAAATCAAGTATCTCTGACAAGCTTCAAATTACTCTCACAAAGCAATCACAGATACATGTCACATTGAAAACCCTGTCCCCTTCCTCCCTGGCATAGAGGCACTTCTAAACCTTCATTTTATTTATTTATGTATTTATTTTGAGAATGATGTTGAAACCTTACAGAGTATTCTACGTGATGAGATGAGATGAAGAGCAGGAAAAATAACATGGAGAATTCAAATTCCTCAAACTGACCCACAATGCTAGAGCCACTATCCCCTAGCCCAATGAAGGTGCCACAGCTGCAGGAAGGTGAAGCAATGCATGTTGGCAGTGAAAGAAAGGGGGGTGGGATAGGAGGAAAGGATGGGTAGACCAGTCACAATGCTTTCTCAAATTTACAGATTCTATGGCTCCTTAAAAGGTACTTAATATGCAGGAACCTTTTCCAATTCTGATTGGCTCAGAATGGGTTAATAAAATAAGGAGACTGTGGCAGAATGTGACAACACTTTTGGTGTTAGCATGTAGTGCTATAGAAATGTGGTTGTAAATTGTGTACAAATAATCAAATTAATGGTCTAAGTTATCCTAGCACAAGACCCCTGATGAAGTTCTAACAGTAAAAGTGTTTTTAGGAATGAAACATGTTGGGTTTAGGAAATTTTTGTACAGTTAATCAGGGCCAATAATTGGTTTGAGACAACAAACAAGCTGTATAACCCCAGGTTAGAGGTATCTAAATGCACCACTGGTGTTTTCTTGAGTGTTAAACATGAGTGGTTCTTTAAATGGTTTTGTATGGGAATGAACAAATTGTCTGGATGAATTGCATTGTTTTTTTTAAAAAAAGATTGTCTTTGATGTGTTGCTGTTCTAAATAATTACTGTACTGAATAATGAGCTGATATGAGAAATTGTCATACTAGCACTTTAATAGAATATGAGATGTACATATATTCAGTAAAACAAATTTGTTAAAGGGACGTTATGGTTATGTGGCGCTACAAAAAACCTATGAAATTCAATGAAAACATGTTTTGTTAAAGGGACTTTATGGTTCCAAACCGAAAACCTCCTGATATTCGCCAGTTATGGTAAGCTAAGCAACCATAGCTCACGCTACCACCGTGCACTGTTAGGACTAACACCCAGGACATCAAAGATTACATTTTTCCTTTACTGACATATGTAGGCCAGTAACAGTCAGGAACTAAACATTTTAAAAGTACTACATTTGTTGACTTATACTTCAAATAATTTCTTACAGTACTTCACTTGGTTTTCACTCACAGCATATGAAACATATACATAGGGGAAAGCACAGACTTGGAAGACAGCAATGCTTTCTATGTATGAGGATGATCAGTAAGGGTATCAACAGATTTTTTGTTTATAGTTCTGATGTTTTTTTATTACTGTACTTTCCCTGGATATGCTCATACTTGTATACATTGTACTCATATTACTTTCCTTAGGGTCTGCTCAGATTATGTGATAGTTATACATAGGGAAGTAGTAGTTTTGAAGGAGAGCAATCATTTCTATGCATGAAGATAATCAGTTAGGTTATGAAGATAGCCTGGTAATACTGCTGCTTGTTTGTTTACTTCATTCCCCCTGTATATGATCATATTTGCATGTGTTGTTGTCTGTTTTTTGTTTTCAATAATGCAATTAGGTAGTAAGTGGGTTTTATTAGGGACTTATTGAGTGTTTCACAGTACGCTGAACTCTGATAAGAAAGCTTTTATCATTTCACTATTCCACATGGCAAGGTTATTAATATTACACATCCATCATGTATGCTGCACACAATGCCTATGGTTCTACATGAGTAGCTTAGTATACTGGAAAGAACTTCATAATAGAATGCTATTTATATCAATACATTGCTTAATGCACTACGTACCTCATGACATTTATTCAAATGATCCTTGACACTTTTTTTTTATCAAAATTACAATAAGAATCCCTTGAACAGACTTTTCATGAAAAGTAAATGCACATGTTATGTAATTAGTGATGTCATCAATGACAGTTTTGATGCAATCTTTGATGTCCTGGGTGTTAGTTTTAGCAGTGCACAGTGGTAGCGTGAGTTATGATTGCTTAGCTTACTATAACTGGCGAATTTCAGTGGTTTTTCGGTTTTACTTGGAACCATAACGTCCCTTTAACAACTTTTTTCCCCTGAATTTAATAGGTTTTTAGTAGCGCAACTTAACCATAACGTCCCTTTAACAAAGTTTTTTTCACCGAATTTCATAGGTATTGAGTAGCGCAACTTAACCATAACGTCCCTTTTCATGGGTTTTTAGTAGAGCAACTTAACCATAACGTCCCTTTAACAAAGTTTTCTTCACTGAATTTCATAGGTTTTTAGTAGCGCAACTTTACCATAATGTCCCTTAACAAAGT